>NC_070566.1:6467209-7113930 GCF_026914185.1 Puccinia triticina | reverse complement strand
CCCTAACCCTAACCCTAACCCTAACCCTAACCCTAACCCTAACCCTAACCCTAACCCTAACCCTAACCCTAACCCTAACCCTAACCCTAACCCTAACCCTAACCCTAACCCTAACCCTAACCCTAACCCTAACCCTAACCCTAACCCTAACCCTAACCCTAACCCTAACCCTAACCCTAACCCTAACCCTAACCCTAACCCTAACCCTAACCCTAACCCTAACCCTAACCCTAACCCTAACCCTAACCCTAACCCTAACCCTAACCCTAACCCTAACCCTAACCCTAACCCTAACCCTAACCCTAACCCTAACCCTAACCCTAACCCTAACCCTAACCCTAACCCTAACCCTAACCCTAACCCTAACCCTAACCCTAACCCTAACCCTAACCCTAACCCTGAAATGACACAGGACTGGTGTCATCTGTGTTCCCGACCTCATTTGGATATCCCACAGGGGCTCAAAATCCAACACTTCCCTTTGGCAACTGCTGTGGATCTTATCATTTGCTTTCAACAGCATCACCCATCCAACAGACAATGAGGACATGCATCGGACATCCTGCCCTTCCAGCAAACCCCCATGGGCATGCCCCTCCACTTCTGCAACACTCAGAACCGGCATTCCAACCAATCACCCAGCCCGCCAAACATGAGGTAGAGAAACAAATGCAGCTCACGCGGCTTCATCCTCATCTGATTGCTAATCATGCTCACAAGGTGCTGATTGCCCAAGCGCAAAGGCACCACAAAACTGCTGCCAAGCATAGATTCTCTCCACGCTCAACTCAAAGCAACAACAGGCTTCTGAATTCTGCATTGTGGCTTGCCACCACAGTGACTTTTATGGGATGATAAGGAGATGATCCAAGCGGTCACCTATTTTAAAGGCACAAGCATGCCTGCTCATAGAATTACCGGGTGACATACACAGCTCTATCAGCGTCATCCAGTCTCAGGGTCACATCCCCCACCACCTGTGAATGTGTTGCTCGCTCCGCATGCGCCTCCTGCTGGCGGGGGCAGCCCTGAGTCGCAGAGGGGTAGATGGCTCTTTATCAGGATAGATATCCGATGGCGTTGCCTTGTCCTTTGCAGTGGATCAGAATGGTAATTTCTCGTGGCGTCCTCGCACAGCCAGGTTCAGATGAGGAGGTGTGCATGGTGCTAATCTTCCGCCAATGCTGATGCAGAGGGGAATGGGGCTACACATCTGGTACACCACGCTGTGTTTCCTGGCAGCTGAATATCACCTGAAGCAGAGCATGGGGCAAGGCCGTCATCATGGAGAGCCAGTAGAATTTGACAGAATGTGCATGCATCAATGAAGGATTTCCACGGAACAAGTATCCCTGTGCGCTTCAACCCTGCTGGCAGGTGGGAAATTGAGCCATTTGGCGAACGCTGTATGTCTGATGTCCACTCTGACGTTTGCGCAAACGTCAGGGTGGACATCCATCATGCAGCTGCATCCTGGGTTTCGGGACCGGTTCCCCCGATCCTCCAGACCCTCTTCCTGTGCGGTTGATCAAAGGTGTTTTTCTGCCATTACTCGGGAGCCCACCAGTAACAAGCCAAGTAAAAAGCCACAGACTCGATGCAGCCCCCCTGCAATCCACAGACATCGCAGCAGGGCATGTGTCTGAAAAGCAGAGTTCCCTCAGTCCGTAATCCAAAACAAGACCAGGTATGTGATTGCGTCCAGGAGTGGTCAGCTTGCATTTGATGACCTCACCCCTCCAAAGAAACATCTCAGCAAAGGTCACAGTAGATCGTCTCTGATCACAAAGGAATCTGTCAACAAAGGCACGCGCAACTTCAGCCACAGATTTACAGGAGGTTGCCCTTCTCTGTTTCCGAACCAGTCATTCCTCCTACCATTTTCAAATCCCAGCCTTCTCCTCTATTACTCCTCCTCACCTTGCCCAGTTCTCCCCACATCGACCACCCATCCAACAACATCACCCGTCATGGATCCTGCCACTCCAGCAAACGCCTCCGGCCATGCTGCCACCCCCAAATCCCCCAATGCTGACAATCCAACTCATGGCTCCACCTCCACCACCCCACCCCCTAGTAAGTCAGATACATATCCCTTTTTCAAATGAGTTATCACTGATAACTCTCACAGCCCAACAGGACATTGATCAGAACAATCCACCGCCCTTCTGACCCGCTCCAAGTTTTGCAGAGTTTCTCGTCCGATCACAAGATGCCTTGCCACCAGCTTTGCTCCAACCCAATGCAGCCATCCTTGACACAGAGATCCAAGAAATCACACCTGAAGAGTTTCTCCGGTCAATCACTGCTGCCAATGATGCAGCCGAAAGCCTCTTCAAGCTCAACCTCCCACGGAGCTGCAAACGCAAAGCCGCAGATCTCGCAACTTCAATTCTCAGCAGCAAACGAGGTAAGTGTCAGCCTGTATGTAACTAACCGTGTCTGAGAGGGTTGTTCCTATCAAGATGATGGTGTAAGATGCCAAGGATGGGCCAATGGGTTCGTGGTAAGACCTGTAAAAGGTTTCACTCTATCAGTAATCTTGACTGAGAGGCTTGCTCAATTAAGGCGCATCCAGATCAACACAGAGTGTTAATAGGCATCCAAGAAATAACTCAACTTGGGTTCGTGTTTTTACCTACAGAAAGGTAAGGGTAATCAAGAGTTGATGTTATTCCTGAATTGAAAGATGGGTGAGAATGAAGGCACTGTTTAACTATGTATGTGTTAAACCTTGCTATAATAATATTCTGAGGGATAAACAGTCCTGAGGGGCGTGTTTATATAGAGGGGAAAGAGCAGGAGGGAATATGAGGCGCTTGGAGGCGCTTCAGGACCAGGGGGGAACTGGAAGCGCTCAAGGGAAGCAGATCCTCATGAGGATCAACATTGGAAATGATCAGGGCAGTGTAATGATCAGTACTGATCCTGGATCAGTAGCTGTGCACACTAGCTGATCATAACCAATCATTGATTCCATTCAGTGCTCTTTGAATTGGATTACATCATGTATTGTTTATGTAATTATATCATAATCAATATATTATGCAAATGGGGACTGAGGCGTAACAGAGGATAAATGAGTGATACCTGTCTTGGGGTATTTCACGTGTACAGTAATATTACAATGTATTGTAATCTTACTGCTGCACGTAACTTAACTCTCATAACAACAGTACATTATGGTAACTGTATTTAACTATGGTTATCTGTAATGTAATGTATAACAGGAGTACATTCTTAAGCTTGTATCAAATGATATACATATGTAATAAAGGTGTAAAAAGGAATGTACTATATGTAATGTGAACAATTGCAGGTAATTGGTACGTGTAAGGTACTGTGACATTTACTCTGTGGCTGACAGTAAGTATAGAAACATTCAATGGTTCACCGTGCCCAGCTGATAGTCGGCTTCAGCCTTTGAGGAAACAGGGGTCATGCCTGCTGACAAGGCGATTTGTATCCGCCGGCCTCAAAAACCACCCTTGAGCTCAAGTTCAGGCTCATCACTCGCTGCACGCAAAAATCCTCCAAAGAAACGGACACCAAGAAAGCCAACTATCAAGCCTGTTGATCTGCTGGCCAAGACACCAAAGGGCTCCTTGGCCGTCGACAGCGATGTTGAACAACCTCCGGTCAATGATCTTGGAGGAACCAGAGATCCCGACCACAGTGGCTACACCCCTGAACCCTCCACTCCAGACACCAACGCACCCACACTCCCGTCACGCGGCACAACTGAGATGCATGGCTTACCAAGCATTACAGTCACTCGTCCTTCACTGGAGCCTTCTGGAGGCCCCAAACATCCAGCTCAAGCTCCTCATGATCCCACAGAACCGCGACCAGCCTTGTCACCCGGCTCCACTGCACCCGTTACCCCAGGCACCGGATCAACAGATTCGAACACGCCTTCAGAGGAACCAGCCGCGGCTGCAACGGAGCTCCAAAATCCGCACTCTCAGCCTCCTTCCAACATACAAGAAACTGTTCTTCCCAGCCCCTCTCAGACCGCCAGCATCGGCAACGGTATGGGGCTCCGCTCGGTGCTAGGCCGGCGGCAGCGCTGGGAGGGGAAAAGGTGCTCTGGGAGCTGCCCTCACGGATGGTCTGGATGAGTCGTAGGGATTCAGGTTGATAGCGTTGGGGGAAGTGGTTTTGAGATGTTTCGCCGGGGTTTGGATCCTCGGCGGCGGTTGTGTTGTTGAGAAGGGATTCAAGGAAAGGATTCTTGTTGATTTGATGGGCTCTGGGATGGGACTCGGAAAAAGATCAATATTATTGATAACCCCTGACTTGGATCAGAACAGGATGCTATGGCCCCCTATCCTCCAGGTTCGCCGGGAACTTGGATTCCTGGAGGCCTGTCACAGACATGTCATCATCTCCTCGCGCGCCATGCACGCGCACCCACCGCAGACAACAGAAAGAAAAGAAAAAGACAACACAAAGAAGAAAAAAAAGGAAGAGAAATAAAACCAAGACCTGAAACATGAAACCAAAGAGGACCACAAGAAATAAGAGAGGAACCAGTAGAAATCAAAAATAAACATGACAAAAGACAAGGAAGAAACAAAAACCAGAAAAGGACAACAACTAGGAATAAACCCACAGACGGATCTGTGTTAGGACCAAGAAAGAGAAGAAGGGGAAGGAAGGGGAAGTGAGAAATAGGAAGAAGGAGGAGAGGGAAGCTGAGAGGACTTGGGAAGATAATCTTGAGCCTTGAGGATCTTGAGGCTTGAATCTTGATCTTGAGGGTGGTTTTCTTGAGGGCTGATCTTGAAGATTAAAACTGAAGCTGACTACCATTTTGACCACCACAATGGCCAGCTCACCATCCTTCTATCTGACAACATACAAAACAAGGTTGTCAGTATTCATGGGGAACTGGATGGCTTTAAACCAAATTGGCACAAGTATCAGGCCACATGGAAAAGCCTGACTCCATTGCTTCAGGAATGTGCTTGCTCAATGCAGACACTACCCCCAGCCAACACCCCGTTCCAATTGGTACGCACAAACTGTACCTACGCAAATTGGGTCAAATCAATCAGCGGGGCTGGTGCGTGTTGCGCCGTTTATTTGCTCTACCCAAACAATTTACTAACCACTCTGCTCTGACTAGCCCCCCAGTTTTTGTCTCCCGCTGAAAATGAGCAGTGGAACTGCCCAGACATGATCAACTTCCCGCTTCTGTCAACATTTCGCAACACAAACAATACCCTTCCACAGGGCTCGTTTATATTGACTGTGACGAAAACAAGCCATCCAGAATCTACCCTAGTGCGCTTCCTTCACCGCTTTGTTACCCCTCCTCCAAGTGTCTACACCGAATGGGCCAAGCTTGTTGCTGCATCTGTGGACATCATGGCCAAAAACCTGTTTCAACCAACACCCGTCAGTCTTCATGATGTCGACAACCGCTTGACTCAAGGGGTGCACGTGCTCCAGTATCTCGACAAACTTAAGAGTTGCTCTTCCAGCTTCGACACAGCGACGGCAGATGAAGCTCACAACCACAACACAGGAGCTCAGACCTTGCCGCGTTGGCATTCCCTCAATATCCTTCACAAGTTTTGGAATGTCATCATTGATGTCATAATGGCCTATGTTATTCTCCAAACCCATGCAATCAGCGAGCCACCATTGTTGCAGGCAAAAAAAATCAAACCAGCAAGCACTGCAAACAAGGTCAGCCAGCAAGACTCAAACGGCCTTACAAACTCACGACCCTCCTTCAGACTTGACCCAAGGGCCCGCAAATGCCCAACTCCAACTCCGAACGTATTTGAAGAAGCAGAATTTTCAGCCACTTGTTTACTTTGTCCTCGGAGGAGTTTGTGGCCTGTTCATTGCATCAAGAAATTACCGCGTCGCCGGAATAACTGAATGCATGTCATTTATACAAGCGATATCGATAATCTCTCAACATTAGACCACTGTCTGCATGCCTGAAGAGCGCATCTGGAAGAATTTATCTGCACTCCTCGTCCAACTCCTAGCTCCCATCTTTCAATCAATCAATCGGATCTCGGCCAATATCCACATGCCAAGTCGTCATGCAATTGCTGAAGCAATCACCAATGATTTTCTTCATCACTGGCAGACGTCAAATCCCGTGGTGCCTTTTGTCCACCCACTTGCCACCCCACAGACTCAAATAATTCAAAATTGATCCATTGTTTCTAATTCATGTCCTGTTTGTTCCGGAGCCTCCCCTTGTAACCTCTGGTCTGCTGTTGATAACGAAGCTCTTTGTCCGACATGTATATCAATATATATATATATTTTTTTGAAGGGGGCAAAAGCCCCACCCCTAAATATTCACCAACAAAAGTGTCATGATTCTAGCTATGATGTTGTACTTATACAATGTGACAACTAAGGACACCACTCCGTAGACCATACCCATCCATATGGGTGGATTGTAGATCAGATAATCACCGTAATCAATGAACCTCACAGGTCAAAAAAGACATCCCTTTTGACCATTTGTTGATGAGCTTGCCCGCTGCCTCCAACGTGAGTCAGGCACGCATTCAGCTTCTTGCCGCCGTTACATCCGATCAAGATCTCCCTCACCATCCATCTCTTGTACGCAAATCCTTCTTTTTCAGAGTAATGTCAGCCAGTCATCATCAGAATGTCTCATGTTCCCAGAGGCACTTTTGAAAGGCCTCAATGTCGCACATTTTTCACATCTCTCTCAGATACACTTCAGCAGTCGGTGTCTCTCAATATGAGCAGTCAGAATATCATACCCCCGGCACAACAAGCAATCAATTTCAGAGTGTATTTTGAAGAAGATTTGGAGAAGAGAAGGCGGACAAGGGTTTATTTTGTGGTCAACCTCTGCACGAGAGATCTGACCTAAACCACTGAGAATGTACACCTAATTAATTTTTCTCACATGTCTTTTTTTCGTCTTTCCTTGATGGTTTGACACCAACACCTTGAGTTGGAATCGCTCCTGTGGATTGTTCCTCAAGCCATATCTGGTTTTTGCGCTTCTGGACAGCTTCACAGCACACTCAACCTGTGATTCAAGTTGGTTTGGATGTCAGTGGCAGGACTGGTTGATGCATAAAGATATCTGCCTTACTCCGATTGCAAACAATTCACTTCCTGGATTGGACGCCTTTGCCGCAACACCCCCAAACCTAATGACATCACCCCGTCAGACACTTTGAAATATCTTGTGTGCCTGCCCATGCGTTGGTGTGATTTTGATCCTACACCGTTTTGACTGCAAGGAGTAAATGTTGATATGTGAGCTGAGACACCATCTGGACCTTTGAAATGACAGGTTCGCAGATTGCTAAACCACATCAACACTAGTAGATCCTCACCATCTTCATACCAGGGTCAACACATGCCACATATCCCACGCAGCCAACGACTTGGTTCCAGTGGACTTTCACAACGTGCGCAGTGCCAAAAGCATGGGTATTCTCAAATTTGTGCGCAAGGGGAAAATGGCCACGGTGAACTTGCCAGTCACCCCGCTTAACGCAGATCATCGGGTGTTTGTTGGGTTGCATGCAGAGCTGGCCGGTGAAGAAGACTTGACTGAAGGCGTCCTGAAGAATTGCGGGAACCATTGAAGATGTCGACTTGAGGATGATATGATATTCTTGGAGAGATGAAGCTGGGATCTCTGGGGGCAACGGTGTAAGACTCAAAAGGTGTTGTGAGACCCTTTTGCTGAATGGCAAAAGGTATGGGTGAGGTGCAAGCTCTGCCTTTCTGTATATCAGGAAACAAGACCACCAAGGTAAGCTTGGCAATTTATTTTGTGATAGGATATGTTCGAAGATGAAATATATAAGAGGATTGTTGTTGATGTCTGAGGTTGATGGGGTTACTGATGTATGAGATAGGTGACAGTGACTTGATGTCTCTAGTGGGGCTTGAACCTAGGTCCTTGGCCTGGGGGTATATAAGTTCAGAAAGTGAGGAGTGATGAGGATGAGAGGGAGCTAAGCTCAACCAGGAGTGGAACCGGGGACTGGTTACTGGTGAAAGGTGTGTGACTGAGTGGTGATATAAATTTCAAATAGAGTGTGAAAGGTATGTGAAACTGAGTGGTGATATGAACTGATAGCTGTGATATGGATAGATGATAATATGAGTGGTGATAAGTGAGTAGGGAATATATACTGCTGGATGGCATGAGGATCTGAGGGGGAATGTCCCCTGATGGGATGAGGAGAAAACAACTCGCAGGCAGAGGCCTCTTTATATAGACAATGATGAGGGAATTTAGCTCCAGGGGAGCGGTTTTGAGGGAATTTAGCTAGACTATCTACAATGCGTCCCTTTGATATGCAAACAAGATCATATATATTCATACAAGGATTTTCCAAGACCATAGGTATGCAAATGAGAAACAAACATATGCAAAGAGAAAATAGGAGGTGAGGACTGATAAAAGGAAGGAAGAAAAGTAATTCATGTGCCGCATGCATTATGCCAAGTATGGTAGCCAAGAGTTGAGTCTGTGTGCTGTGTGTGAACCCACTCGGACTGGTGCGTGAAAGGGGTGATTTGCGTATCTTCTGATCCGGTAGAGATATGAGGGTGGTTTCAGTGGGTGACTAGGGGTTATTTTGGTCCTAGATTCCATTTCTGATGTTTATTTGGCTGTATCTTGAGGCGTTTTGTGAGTACACATAAAAGTTTGAATTTTTCTCCTACAAACACAGGAATAATGACCACATCCTCCCCCAACTTATTGACTGTCCCTAGTCAATTATGACTTATGACTTTGTTTGATTTTATATGATGGAGAGCTTTGATCCAAAAAGATGATGAAATAATGCTTTGACTTGAGTGTTGATTGAGCAGTGATCCTCCGCAGATGTGGTGAGCTGATTTTGTTTGAGGTTTGAGGTATAAATTTGGTTGAGTGTGTGTTTTGAACCCATGATCTGATAGTTTTTGTGTTTTTCAGAGAGTGGAACTTGAACCCAAGTTCTATTACTGAGAGAGGTTGGTTTTGCTGGGGATTTGAACTGCAGTCCGCTTGTGCAAAAAGCTGGGTTCATGAGTAGGGGTTGAACCGGCGTTCTGGCTGAGGTTTTAATGCTTGTTTGTTGGTGGGAATTGAACCCAGGTTTGAGGTTGTAGCCTCCCACGGTTTTTGTGGTTGGTTGGTGTGCACGGAGTCCGCGTTGCGCGTGCCTTTGCGCTCTTAGTGCGCCTCGGGTGTCAAGTAGTCATTGGGGTACTGGTTTTGCGTGATTGGTCGCGCGGGCCTCGCTGCTGCGCCCGCAGTCGCGCTCTGCGCTTTCTGGTGACGTGTGCGTTCCTCCGATTTGGAGTACGAGTCTGTGACAGGTCTTTGCGCCTGTGATCCCTCTCTAGCTGGTCCGATCCCAGCTTTTGATCTCCAGCAGCTTCCATGCCTCCTATCAACGATCCAGGACTACTCGATTGATTTGGCTAGCGGTTCTTCAACTAGGTAAGTCGTCTCCTGTCATCTTCGTTTGGAGTTCTTCTTAATTCAAGCACAATCTTCAGAAGATTCACCATCGATAGCTCCTCCTAGTGCGTCCACGAGAGAGAACTAATATTCGCTTTCTTTTATCTTGTTACTTTGTCATGCATCCAAATCAAAGGACAGCCCGTGTGCAATTGCATTTGAATGAAATCTCGCCATGTCTAGCGGAAACGATCCGGAATTGACTCCTGTTCTCCGCTTCCTTTGTATTTAGAGGCCTCGCCAAACTTGTCTGATCGTCCTTACTTGCCAATACTCTTTGACCTCCGTAGCCAGTACTCAATGCTCTTCAATCATTCCCAAATATAGATTCTGTCTTGTTTGAAGCTGATCATAGTTTTCTTGTGTGGTTTTCTTCTCTAGAACGATGATTTTGGTTCGAAGTCGCAATACAAACTACAGTCCCATTATTGTTGATGCTTTTTAAATGTCTGAATTATGATGAATGATGATATAATATAGTTGTTTTTGAATTGCTGGTGGCAATTGGTTTCTTGGTCCTCAGCCGATCCGGTTGCGAATACAAAACACTTTATCCAGCGCTGTCTTTTGCGAGTTATTTCTGGTTGTCCAACCTGCATTGAGACAAGTTTGTATCCAAAAAAAAACTTTTAATTTTTAGAATTCTAGCCGAATGAAGGATGCCCTCCCCCAACTTAGATGGCTGTCCTCAACCAAGAGAAATTGTAAGCCAAAAAACTACAGAGGTCTTCTCCCCCAACTTATATAAGAAAAAGTAGAACTTAAGAATGAAGAGGGATGGAAGGAAGGTGGCAATGAAAGATTGATGTGTGAAAGAAGTGTAAGTTCCTCCCCCAACTTGAAAAGATTCTAACTCTGAGAGTTTAAGAATTTAGAGCTGATATCTGATTTTGATGAGTGTAGAAAACAAGAAAACAGGAAAAAATGATGAATGTTTAACCAATTCCAACAAGGAGCCTTGGGAGGTTGAAGGTTTTCTGGAGTTGTCCAAAGCGGTCTGGCGGAATCTTCAGGGTTGATTTAAAAATGAGCTTCTTGAGTAAGTAAAATAAGAGGGGAAATTGATTCCTGTGTGATTTGAGTTGAGATAGATTGTTTCAGATTGATCTGAATTCTTGTTTTAGTTTTGATTCATTTCTTGAATGATTTGGTTTTGAGGCAATATCCGGAGGAACTGGTGGCGGCAGAGTCTCAAATGGTTCTTCAGAAGGCTGACAAATTGTATTTGGTTTGATTGAAGTTGGTGATTTTATTGGTTTGAGATCTGTAAAATTGTCATTTGGGTGGCATAGATTGATGGTTCTGTCTTTCTTTTCTTCAGGGTCCGTATCTGTGGGTCCTGGGTCCTGAGGTGAAGGTTTGTTGAAAATTTCTTCATGTTGATCCAAGTGAGGTTTGAAGAGATGCTTGTTGAAGATTTTGTCTTTGAGCTTGTTGAGATCTTGAATGTAGCTGATAAACTTTCCCGCTTGATTATTGTTTTTGATGTGCCATAGCTTGTCTCTTGTGTATTTAACGGTATCTTTGATCAAATCCAAATTGAATTGTTGAAGCTGAACTCCTTCTTTGGCCATATGAATAAGGCCAGTACACTTCCCGTTTAGGTTTTGGACCGTTTCTTTACCGAGTCGGAAAAGATATAAAATAATAACCAATATAGTTTCATTGATTGTTGCAATACAGTCCAGAGAAGAGGTTGGGCGGATGACTGCGGCAAGTCAGTCAGGTGGAGCAGGCCCCGGTACAACCTTGTTTATCACTACATTAGGTTTAGAAGCGTGTATCTAGTCTGTAGTTGTGTTGTACCGATTTCACTTTTCTTTTTCTCCACTCATCATCTTCCGAGTCATTCCCTACGCACCTCAATAGGTGCTTAGTCCATTTCCCTTCTCATCTCTCTTCGTCGTTGGCCTCCCATCACGGCCTCCCTAGCTCACAGCCCGCTGTTCTGGTTTCTCAGGTTTGCTTCCTTCTTTCCTTTCTTCTCTTTTCCTTTCTCTTTCTTTTGCTCCCTATGCAATGTGACACTCATCATTCTTCCGAGTCATTCCCTGCGCACCTCAATAGGTGCTTAGTCCATTTCCCTTCTCATCTCTCTTCGTCGTCGGCCTCCCATCACGGCCTCCCTAGCTCACAGCCCGCTGTTCTGGTTTCTCAGGTGCTTAGTCCATTTCCCTTCTCATCTCTCTTCGTTGTCGGCCTCCCATCACGGCCTCCCTAGCTCACAGCCCGCTGTTCTGGTTTCTCAGGTTATGAGCCCAGCGTAAACAAGCTATCAAGTCCTAGGAGTCCCCGACTTGACCATCCCCTTCCTTCCGATTCAACTTCATCAGCACCGTGGCGGATCAAAACTGCAAACAACCCAGTCCAGATCTTTCCCCGCCATCAGAGAACCAGGCGGAGCCTTCCTTCGAGCTGGAAGATACAACTCCGCTGGCGTCGAGTAGCGTCTCATTTCAGTCTGTCGATTCCAAGTCCGACAACCAAATCAAGGACTCTCTCATCCCTACATCCCCCGAGCCTACAAAAACAATTCTTCCCTCACCCTCCTCAAACACCATGAGCCTCGTTGACACCTCAAACATCAAACTCGTCACCAAGAAACTGGAGAAGGACAACTTCACTAGTTGGCGATGGGCCATCACCACCACTCTTGGATACAAGGGTCTCGACGATTACATTCTCATTGATCAGACGGACGAAATGAAGAAGAAGCCTGAGTATCAACAACTCAACAAAATGACGACTAACTTCATTCGCATGCACCTCTCCACCGACAATTTGGAACGATTCTTCTCCGATGTGCGAGTGTACAACGCCAAGAAACTGTGGGACGACATCAAGGCGCATTTCATGGCTAAAACCATGGAGAACGCGGCCAGCGCCATCAATAAGTACTTCAACATCCAGTTTGATGAAGGCAACATGGATAAATCGATCACTGAAATCCGTCACGCCTACCGTCACCTTTGCAAAGTCGCCACTGCCAAGTTTGGCAAAACTGGCCTGACAGCCATGGCCATCGTGTTTGCGCTCCAAAAACTCCCCGGGTCTTTCTCCACATTCCGCACTCTGCAGTTCAAGGAATTCAAAGAATTCAAAGAGGGCAACAAGATTGAGATGGAGACTTTCCTTGGGTCACTTGAGATGGAGGTTCGACGACAGAAAGAGTCAATACCTCAAGCCCCCTCTTCCTCCACCGCTCTGGCCGTTTCCCATTTGCAGACCTCCTCAGAAGCCCCCAAGAAGAAGAGTCGGCGTAATCTATGCCGGGACGGCAAGCACCATCCGGACGCGCCCCACCCTGAATCCGAATGCTTTCAGGTACACTCGGACAAGGCCATTGCCTATTATCACACGGCAATCGACCAAATATCCGGTAAATCCACCTCAAAAGCAAATCTCGGCTCCACCAAAGATCTCAGGGATGCCATTGTTTTGGACAGTGGGGCCTCAGGTCATTTCCTCAAACAAAAGGCTTATTTCGTCTCTTTCTTTCCGTTGTCTTCCTCGGTTTTTGGTGCCAATGGGGATACTCGGTTTTGGGCCAGCTATCATTCAGACAGCAACCGGACCATTAGAACTCAGCCTGGCGTACTATGCGCCCAATCCCTCAAATTCTCTGGTTTCCCTAACTCATTTCATTCGTTTGGGTTACTCGTTACTCCCCGTATCTAACGGTTGTCGCTTTGAGTGCCGGAAGGGAGCCGATCTTATCTTCATGGGGTCAACCAATGAGAACGTGCTCATCATTGACATGAATCCTCTGAAAGCACTGTCCGTCAATTCCCTCTCCCCTCTCGACCTCCATCAAGCCCTTGGTCACCCAAGTCTGGCCTACCTCAAGAAGTCCTATCCTGACCTTGACGTGAAATCCCTTGAATGCGACATGTGTGATCTTGCAAAGATGCATTGTCAACCTTTCGGTGGACGCTTCCCAACATTCAACACTCCACTCGATTGCATCCACATGGACCTCTGTGGTCCCATGACGCCTACATCTTGGGGAGGAAACAAATATTTCCTGAGGATAATCAATGGCTTCACCAAGTACCGATTCATCTACCCCATGAGATGTAAGTCAGACACCTTCAATCTTTTTTTTGTCTTCCTCAACCAGGCTGAGACATTTTCCGGCCTTAAATTGAAATTAGTCGTCTCCGATAATGGTGGGGAGTTCTGTAACAACAAATTCAAGACTCTGTTCGAGGATTGCGGGATTCAGCATCTCACCTCGGCCCCATACACCCCACAACAAAATCCACTCGCAGAGCGAGGCAATCGAACAACCATCGAGAAGACTCGGGCCATGCTCATGACGTGCGGACTTTCTCTTGACTGGTGGGGGGAGGCGGTAGTGCTGTCGGTTTATCTTGAAAATTGATCTCCCAACAGCTCCTTGGGCTTTGCGTTGCCATATGAAAAATGGCATGGGAAGCAGCCAGATCTCTCCAGCCTTGTTCCTTTTGGCTTCCGGGCAGTGCTTTACAAGGAGAAGAAGTGGAGGGACTTCAAATTCTCCGCTTCCGGCGCCGAGGCTGTGTTCATCGGGTATGATGGTCACCACCATTCGTTCAAAGTGTGGGTCCCCAAGACAAACAAGATCGTGGTGTCTCATCACGTGAGGCTCTTCCCGAAGACCTTCCCTTTCCTCTCACCTTCAGACGCTCCTACTCTCCCTCCGATTCTTTTTGACTTTGACGAACCCAAAGCACCCCCGGTTTTGGCGCCACCGCCACCACCTCCAGCTGAGACCCCGGGCAACGAAGCCCCTGTGCCGCAGGAGGTGCAGGAACAACCCCCACCAGAGCCAGCGCCCAAGCTTCCCCTAGCCAATCCCACTGAAGCAGCACCAGCGCTTGACCCCCCTGTCGCCCCGTCACTCCCTCCAAAAAAGGGGTATGCGTATGTTCCTCATCATGACATCGCGCCTCGGGACATCTCTTCGGACATCAATCAGGGCAACATCATTGCTGGTTCAAGACGTCACCGTGCTCTTGTCATTGTCGGCGAACCCACTTCGCACAAAGACCCCAAAACCTACGGCGAGATACTTGGGCGGATTGATGAAAACGAGTGGCTGATGGCGGTGTAGGTCAAGCTCAACAATATTCAACGCCAGGAAGTGTGGGTGGTGGCTCCCAAAACCCCAGGATGTCACAAATTGGACACAACCTGGGTATTTAAGCGCAAGTTTGATGCTAACGGGGAGCTACTCAAGTACAAGGCTCGTCTGTGCGTTCGGGGTTTTCAGCAGGTCGAAGGGGTGAACTACATGAACCGCACCTTTTCTCCAACAGGTCGGATGGCGACCCTCCGGATCTTGCTTGGCATTTCGGCTGAGTTGGACTTTGAAATCCACCAGATGGACGTTAAATGTGCCTTCCTCAACGGTGTTCCGGAGGAAGAAATTTTCATCAAAGTTCCGGAAGGACTTGGCGTTGAACTTCCTCCCCGCCACGGACTCAAGCTGCAAAAGTCCCTCTACGGCTTGAAGCAAAGCCTGCGTTGCTGGTACAAGGCCCTCAGTGACTTCTTCGAGTTGATCGATTTTCTCCCGGCGGTCGTTGATCCGTGTTTGTTTCTCCATCAAGATTCGTCCAGGCCGTGCTTTGTCTTTGTTCATGTGGATGAATTGGTGATAATGGGCCCTGATGTCTCCTTTCTCAAGGAGAAAATTAAGGCGCGTTTTGAGATGGAGGACATGGGGGAGTGTAAGTGGGTTCTCGGCATGCGAGTCACTCGTGACAGGGCAAACAGGACCGTCACTCTCAGTCAAGATTGCTACGCCAGAGAGATCCTCGAAGAATTTGGTCTCTCCAACTGCAAGCCAACTTTGACTCCTTTTCCGGGCAATACTCTGACCTGTCCGCTCAAGAATCAGCCGGTGGATCCTGGTTTTAACTACCGACGCGGAGTGGGTCTACTGCAATACCTTGTGCAGTGTACTCGGCCGGATCTGGCCTTCTCGGTTAGCTATCTGTCCCAGTTCCTAAATTCACCGGACAAGGTTCACCAGGAGCAGCTCCTCTGCACTATGAGGTACATTCAACGCTCGAAGGACTTCGGATTAACGTTGGGACGGGTTGGCAAGGTGGCGAATCAGCTAGTAGGTTATGCGGACGCGAGCTACGCCTCTGGAGTAAATGCCGCCTCCTTTGCTGGCAGCATTCTCCAGCATAATGGCGTAGTGGGCTGGCGCTGTCAGAAGCAAGACGACAATGCGCCTTCGCTGTCCACTACCAAAGCTGAGTACTGGTTGTGTGCATCGACAGGTCAAGATCTTTGGTGGGCTCAGCAACTTCTTGACCAAGTTTACCCTCTGCTACACATCAAGGCCGCTCCGATAAATCTTAACTGCAATAACCAAGGCGCACTGGCTTTACTCAAGGATTCTGTCTACCAACACCAAACTAGACACGTGAACGTTAGGCACCATTGGCTTCGCTTTCACATGTACACAGCAAAGAACTTCAAGATTGAATACATCTCGACAAACAACAATCTTGCCGATTTCCTCACAAAGCCGCTCAATCCGAAGAAGACTCGAGCGGCCGTCTTGCAAGTGACCCTGAAGAACATCGAATTCAGCAATGCTCCCACTGCCTAGGGAGCAGGAGGGGCTGTTGCAATATAGTACAGAGAAGAGGTTAGGCGGATGACTGCGGCAAGTCAGTCAGGTGGAGCGGGCCCCGGTACAACCTTGTTTATCACTACATTAGGTTTAGAAGCGTGTATCTAGTCTGTAGTTGTGTTGTACCGATTTCCCTTATCTTTTTCTCCACTCATCATTCTTCCGAGTCATTCCCTGCGCACCTCAATAGGTGCTTAGTCCATTTCCCTTTTCGTTGTTGGCCTCCCATCACGGCCTCCCTAGCTCACAGCCTGCTGTTCTGGTTTCTCAGGTTTGCTTCCTTCTTTCCTTTCTTCTCTGTTCCTTTCTCTTTCTTTTGCTCCCTATGCAATGTGACACTCATCATTCTTCCGAGTCATTCCCTGCGCACCTCAATAGGTGCTTAGTCCATTTCCCTTCTCATCTCTCTTTGTTGTCGGCCTCCCTAGCTCACAGCCCGCTGTTCTGGTTTCTCAGGTGCTTAGTCCATTTCCCTTCTCATCTCTCTTCGTCGTCGGCCTCCCATCACAGCCTCCCTAGCTCACAGCCCGCTGTTCTGGTTTCTCATTGATAACCACAAAGCTTTTCATACTGATCTTTGATAGTTTCTTGATTCCGCCTAAAATTGTTAACCAAAGAATCAACCTCCAGGATAGCTGATCTAATGTAGGTGGAAATGATTTGTGCTCCAATTGGATCCCTATGTCTAGGTTGCCAGCTTTCATACTGTTGGTACCAAGATCCTTCATGTTATTCCCTTCCCTTACTTGGCCTATTCTTGCAAGTGGTACTGATACTTTTCTTCCTTGTGTGGCTCCTGGAAATCTTTTCTGTAAAGTGGAGATAATCTGGGTTGTGTATGCTGGTGAGATTTCCGTGAGCTGAGCAAATGTTGTTGGTATCTTGATGTTGTCTAGTTCCTGGAGCAGCGCTTCTTCCGGATTTAATTGATTCTCCTTTCCAGCTAGTCCCTTCTCTTTGGTCCATACTTTCTTGACCATCCGTCTCACTGGGCTGCGTACCGGTATTTTGGGTTCTTCTTCCTGATCGACATCCATTTGCTCCTCTTGGCTGGGCTCCTGGATCCTTACGCTTCTTCGTCCTTTCTGAGCTTCTGACCTTGTCATTGGATGGGATTTGAGGTAAGTTTACGCCCCCAGGGTTGGTGGTTGCCACTCAATTATTTGTGCAGAGGTTTTGACTGGCTGCAAATTTTGATGTTCCTGAGCTGCTTCTTGCATTTTAGGGTCTGCTGACGTAGTAGCTACAACTGTTCGGATGGGCCTAGTTGGATTCCAAGGAATGTGCTGGCCGTTCGGTAAGTACCAATCCTTCCCGTTACGTTTTACCAAGCCTTGCGCTTCATCTTTTAGCATTTCCCCGCACCGAGTCGTGGAGTGACCTTCCCTATGGCAGTAGTAACAAGTCTGGCTTTCATAGAGCGGTGTTGAAGGTCTTCCATTCCCTCATGAGAATTCTGATCGATCTGATGGCCTATATGCTGGACGTTTTTGGTTGTATGTAACTGGGACTAAACTTCGCATTTGTTGTTTGAGAGCTAATATCTGTTGAGTGAGTTCTTGAACCTGTTTATCTGCTACTTTTGAATTAGGCGTGTCGGTAATCATCTTTTCTCATCGACAACTATCTCCCTTCTGAGTGTCCATGGTTTTTTGCATGACCCGGTTCGAATCAGTGTGGGGACTACTCCGTGGGATAGAGATAGCTGTGGAGGGGATGAGTGCGTGAAAAGGCTGCCCTCCAGGTGAAATGCTAAAGAGTAGAGGACACCAATAGAGTAATGAAACTCAAGAAAAGGTGTGGCGCAGAAGATCAAGAAGATATCAGGGTAAGGTGATGAAATGGCGAAGTAAGTAATGCTCTCCCACAGAATGGTTACTGGATGTTGAGCAGGCAAGACAATATAATTGTCAAGGCAGAATGGCTACTTTAATTGACTATAAGGTAACTATGAGACTATATAACTATTGACCAACTACTATCTGATGAGCTGATGGGGGACAAAAGGGTGGACAAAGGGGCAGTTTATATAGACAATCTGGGGGGCGGTTGACTTGTGGTTGTGGGAAAAATGAAACAGTGAAAAACTTCAATCAAGGAGAAGTGTAAGAGAGATGAACAAAAGGGATGAGGCGCATGAAGATGAGACAAGTACTAATCCCAAAGTAGGTGCATTAGTGTGAAACCAAGAGACAAGGAAAGGGCTGTTGAGTTGATGACCAATGTGGATTGATGTTTGATGCATGTCTGGATTTGGCGATGATGGAGTGTTTGATGTTGAGGCGCCTGGGTCCTGTGTCTGGTGTTCCGTGTTGTTGTCCTGAGTGGTTGGTCGCCCTGATAGTTGATTCCTGGAGCCTGCGGAGAGTGAAGGTGCTTTTGATGAGGCTCACCACATCGGCAAAGCTTTGTACATCTACATATCCATTTTCTTCTGTTTGGATTTCCAGCTCGGCTGCTTCTATTGCGTGGTCCCAGAGTGGCGGTTTGTTACTTCCATCCTTCCCCTTGGGTAGTCTGCCTTGGCTGACAAGAGATCTCCTGATATTTTTCTGACTTTCTTTTGAAAACGCACTTAAAAATAATAGCAAGGCATCCTCTTTTTTGTTTATGTGCTCATTGCTGACTAGATACTTGAGGATGGTGGTGAATTCTCCAAGTTATGCTTTGTATTCTCGATGACTGCTAAGTTGACCTTCCTTGGAGTATTCTTCTGCTACTTTGATTAGATTGGCTGTGGTGTATAGAACTGTGTCGTCCAATTCGCCCCACGATTCTACCATATCTTTTTGTAATTTCTTCCAATTGCATTTGTCGTATCCGTCCATTGCCTCAAGTTTGCTTTTGAGTTCCTCCGTCTGCACAAATTGTCCGATCTGTAGCGCTTTATCGTAATCCGTTGCCTGGTATGTTCTTGCTGCTCTCTTGTATTGTTTTAAAAACTTCATAAAGTGGGTCCCGTTGTAGAGCAATCCCGGGTCTTTAATAATCTTTGGTGCTCCTCTTTGTATGACAGGAGACTCGTCTTCTTCTTCCATAGGTCCTTCAGATTGGCGAACATTATGCATCCCGTATCCCTGGGCTTGTGGTCTAGGTTGACTTTTGTTCTGAGGTGTACCAGAGTCTGATTCATTTCCGCCTTCCTCTTGATCTCTATACGTGTTTGCAGGTCCTTTGCCTTTGTCTGGGCGTGGTGGTGGTATACCGGTTTGTGGATTCCAGTTCGAAGTGTTTGCAAAAAATTGGTTTCTCAAAGGAGTTTCTAGAGGAGCAAATCCGCCTTCCAATTCTGGCATGTTTGTAAATGGTAAGCCCATGTTGACTTCTGTTGATTTTCTCGTTGTTCTAAAAAATTCTATCTGTTGAGTATTTATCCTGCTAATCTCTGATTTTCTCAATTATAAATGGTCTCTGGTCTCTTTACCAGGGCAAGCTGAGGGGTTTATTCCAAATAACTAATAGTAGCTGGGAGGGTTCTTCTAACAGTATACAATTATCCAGAGTCTATGTCTGTCCGGCTTGTTCAGGTGCAATAACCTTTGTTCTGAGCTTCTAATCGTCCGCTTCCTTTGAGTGGTGCTCCAACGTTCTCTTCTAACAGGATCCTAGTTATCCAAATCCTTTGGCAATATTCCGTCTTCTGGTATATAACTGGCTGCTTTCTTCAAGATATGTCCTTCAGTACTGGTTTGTTGTTCAATCTTTATTCTTCAGAGATGGTGAGTCTTTTTTGTTGCTGGATAGTCTTTTTCAGTAGACCAGTTGATCTTCAGAGTAACTGAGTTTTTCCGTTTATTTAAATGACAGTAGTGGCTGATAAATTGGTTCTTCTTTCTTCTTATTCAAGTATTCGACTAATTTGGTTGACTTCGTTCGACAATCCAATTATACGGTAATCCGATCACGTTGGGGACTCCCTTGTAAGACTCAAAAGGTGTTGTGAGACCCTTTTGCTGAATGGCAAAAGGTATGGGTGAGGTGCAAGCTCTGCCTTTCTGTATATCAGGAAACAAGACCACCAAGGTAAGCTTGGCAATTTATTTTTTGGTAGGATATGTTCAAAGATGAGATATATAAGAGGATTGTTATCAATGTCTGAGGTTGATGGGGTAACTGATGTATGAGATAGGTGACGGTTACTTGATGTCTCTAGTGGGGCTTGAACCTAGGTCCTTGGCCTGGGGGTATATAAGTTCAGAAAGTGAGGAGTGATGAGGATGAGAGGGAGCTAAGCTCAACCAGGAGTGGAACCGGGGACTGGTTACTGGTGAAAGGGGTGTGACTGAGTGGTGATATAAATTTCAAATAGAGTGTGAAAGGTATGTGAAACTGAGTGGTGATATGAACTGATAGCTGTGATATGGATAGATGATAATATGAGTGGTGATAAGTGAGTAGGGAATATATACTGCTGGATGGCATGAGGATCTGAGGGGGAATGTCCCCTGATGGGATGAGGAGAAAACAACTCGCAGGCAGAGGCCTCTTTATATGGCAATGATGAGGGAATTGAGCTCCAGGGGAGCAGTTTTGAGGGAATTTGGCTGGTGGGAAAGTACAACTGATGGAATTTAGCTAGACTATCTACAATGCGTCCCTTTGATATGCAAACAAGATCATATATATTCATACAAGGATTTTCCAAGACCATAGGTATGCAAATGAGAAAAAAACATATGCAAAGAGAAAATAGGAGGTGAGGACTGAAAAAAGGAAGGAAGAACATTAATTCATGTGCCGTATTCATCATGCCAAGTATGTTAGCCAAGATTTGAGTCTGTGTGTGAACCCACTCGGACTGGTGCGTGAAAGGGGTGATTTGCGTATCTTCTGATCCGGTAGAGATATGAGGGTGGTTTCAGTGGGTGACTAGGGGTTATTTTGGTCCTAGATTCCATTTCTGATGTTCGCTTGGCTGTATCTTGAGGCGTTTTGTGAGTACACATAAAAGTTTGAATTTTTCTCCTACAAACACAGGAATAATGACCACAACGGATCAGATGCAATGCAGATCTTCAAATGGATGTTTTCACCTGCACCATAGATTTTTTCGGGAGTGGCATAGGCAAGATGGATGTTTCCGCAAACCTCTATCATTGTGTTGAAGGTGCACTAACTAGGATACACGAGAACGAGGGGAAGTGCTAAAGATTAAATGCATGGGGTGAGGAGGGGCAGCTGAAGTGCATTCATATACCCCCTGGTTCAAAGAGCCTCCAAGAAGAAAACTCTCCAGAGCAGTCCCTTTGTCACAACAAGACACTGCAAGACTTTGCCCCTTTGTGGTGATCTCCAGAATCGCCCCACAAATCCTCCACCTTCTCTATTAAATCATTTGGTCTTTTCCCTTTTCTCCAATCTCAATGTCCCTCAACAATTTTTTTGTTATCCTCAAGCATCCCCTCATTGCATGTTTCTTTGGCTAAAGCAAAAAATTGCGCCCGCTCAATTGCCCCTTAAATCAGAGTGTACATCTTAGATAGTCCTCTACCCGCGCTCTCCCTGCTTCAGCTATAGTCCTTGAGACCCGTAATTAACCTGTGCGATGACGATCTCAATGAGTGCGCATCCTTGATGGTGAACTTGATTGGTCCTCAGTCCACCACTCACATCTTGATCCACCCGGTAAGCCAGGCACTTCGTCAGATTTTTCTGGCCAGCGGCCCACTTACACGTGGTCTCCTGCAGGGCAACAAGTGCCCTTAGTTATCCAGTCCCGTAGGTGGAGCACAACAGATTGTGAAGTCTGAGAGCACATTATTCACTTGACTGCAATTTGGGAGCACAGGCAGGGGGGTCAGCTTCTGGGTCGCTGCATCAAAACCAGCAGCTAATCTTGTTGGTTGTGTAACAAACATGTTTCACATCAATGCCTCATGTGACTTTCCCTGTGGCACGTGTCACCACATCCTTCTTGATTGATCCATTAGACCTCCCCCAGTCGCCATACGGAGTAGATGGACAGATTTGTTTAGCTTGCACATCCCGGGGTGAAGGGCTCCTTGCGTTCTTGTGCAGGTCTCAAGTACGCATCCTGTGTATGTGTACATTTGCCTGCCAACGGTTATGGCACATGCCATAACCGATGCGCAAGCTCATCTTAGTGTCTCGCCAAAGTTCTCCATCAACATGATTAAGAAATCACACACACTCAGGACAGTTTCACACCGCTCACTTCCCTACATCAACCTCCTCAAATCCTCCCTTACCCAAACTGATCAACAAAAGGAACATGCGCGCTTGCCAGCCAACACTGCATGGGCGAAGCGGGGTTGCCTCACAGAGATGATTTTGGTAGCTGAAAGGTATCCCAACCCACACATCTCTCACCAACACTTCTGGCAGCCAATTTGATGTGTGGAAATGTCCACCCTGATGTTCGCGCAAACGTCAGGGTGGACAAGCACAGCAACAGGGCCAGAACAGTTGGGCTGCAGTTTTCTCATCCATCCGGCACATTGCAGAAACATCATCATGTGTTGTCCACCAACCCTGGACAGCATAGTGCCCTCGTATGACACATGTCCCTCCGGCAAGGATCAAACAGCCCCGCTTCACGCAATAGGTCAATCACTCTCACACAATGTGAATGGTCTACATGCTTCTCTGGCATGCCCCCCCTCGGCTCCTGTGCCCTCCTGGCTCCCTATTCTCGGCGGTAACCCTCACTACAGTCTGCAATGATGCCGCTCCTGTGTGCACATTAGTTGCAGACTGCATCATGGTGGTGGGGACTCTGAAAATCACCCCCAAGTCCAACACACAACCAGCTCATGTGATATTCCAAAATATGATGTGCCTCAATCAGCAAAGCTGTTCATGCGGTGATTGCCCGTGGTAATCTGCCCAGCTCAGAGTCACACCTACACCTTTGGCCGATGTCCACATGCTTGCACAAGTGAGCACCTCAGAAATCAGTGCAATGGATGGCCGCGGCTGCTCACCTGGCCTGACTCACTGCCAATGGTGGGTGGTCATCATCATGCCATCAGATGCAGCAGCCACTTGCACCGTGGCCCTGCTACACTCTCCTCACACCCCTCACACTCGACTCTGGTGTGAGTACGCAGGCTGGAAGTGGGATCTGTTCAGCATTGGCCAAATCATCACAGAATCAACTTGGCTCCTGCAAGGGCTTGACCCCAGGTGGTAGGATATCTCCATAGGCTGCTATCATCAGTCCTTTCTACAGAAAATTCTCAGTTATAATGATGCAGGAATGTTTCATGTAAAGTTCATGGTGGTCACTCGCTCTCAGTATCCATTCATCATGCCCAGATCTATATATTACCCTGGTTCTACACTGCAACAATGAATCACAGTACCATCTTCTGACTGCTCCATCCCCATCAGAAGCCATGGGTTGTTTCTTTGAGGCCCTCCATGACAGGCTGTGGATGCCGATGTCAATCAAATGTCTAGATTTTGGAAGTATTTCAGCCTTGTGTCCACATTTCCCTGAAGTAGGTGTGTTTCTCCGCGAACTGCCTAGACCACGCATACTTGAGTGTAGATGTGGTATATACAAGTCTATCAACACATCTCTTCAGCCATCTCCATCCCCTTGACATTTATTGTTCCCCGCACTATTCCTTCTAAGGCATCAAGGTTTTCTCTTCATGCCCAATTCTGCAGATCCAGCACTCAAGCTCCTCATCCACCACAACGGAACAACTGAACACCAGCATTCATTCATAATGTAAAAATATCTATCCCCTGTGGGGAAATCTGCTGCCAACATTCAATTGAGCACCTCAACATGGCAACATCTGATCCTATCCTGGCCCCAATTCAGCAATACCAACGGTGGGCCGCTAAACTAAACTAAATAAATCTACACAAATCTACCAGCGTAGCGTTCCTTACCGTGCTCCACTACAGCCAAAGCACTGCTCCAGAGGGACGTTTGTGGTGCTACACTAACACCCATCTAGCATTTTAGCAGTTTCTACTTGCGTAGATTTGTGTAGTTTGGTGTAGTTTAGTTTAGCGGCCCACCGTTGGCAATACCTGCAATATAAACTCTCACCCTTGATGAATCAATGTGAGACAACGGTGCCCTCCCCATGTGTCCAAGATGTACTTGATCTTCTTTACCTTGGAAAGAGGCTCACCAACCTCTGGAGACAACATTGGCCTGATCCATCCAGGCACCCATCAATATCCTTATGAGCCACACCCACCCAATTTAAAGCCAAAGATTCTACAATGATACACACACAAGGAGATTTCTGCTAGGAAACATGCACTCTCATCATCTTCCCTTCGCTGGTGAGCGCTCATTTCCAGAAAAACCAACCAAGTAAATAGCAACAACATAGCCTTTTCCAATTCTGCCACGTCCCCCATGCCCCTGCTCCACGACATCCAGGCTTCTTTCAACATTTGGCCCCATTGTCTAGTCAAGTTGTTGCAGAAAATAAGGCCCCTCTGGCCAAATGGTTTGACTCCTTTCAAAGATGGTCCTATTAGGTACAGCTCTTTGTGCATGCCTCCAGACTGGAATCCACGTTGTTTACCCTTCATTTAAGGCCAACCTTTTGTTGAACTTTCCAAGCTTGAAACACCAATGTTTCCCCTCTCTACCTGTAACTTTCTAAATCTTTTGTAGGTTCCAGGGCAGCAGTAATGCAGCTCATGCCCTCATCTTCACCCCTACCCAAAATACTTTCTGCCTAGCTGTCACAATATTCAACTTAATGAAACACCCGTCAAACTTCTGTCATGCAGAACAGCAACAAACAACTTCCTGCTGTGTGTGGTCTTTCCTTTTTAGATGGTTCTCAAAATGTGGTCAGCCTACCATATACCCTCTGCTTGATAACCCACTAGTGGCAGATTTGTCCAGCATGTATACCCCAGGGTGCTGTGGTTCCTCTGGCCACATTCTATACACTCCCACAAATGTATGAGCATTGGTGGATGAAGGTGGAAAGCTGCTGGTGGCCTGCCAAGACATCAATTATATGTAGTGGGAAGGCAGGGAGTGGTGGGAATTTGCTTGAATCTTCTCCTAATCTCCAAGCAGCCCCCTTTCCCTCAAAGATGTGTCAAATTCCTCACACTCTTCCACCACAGAATCCAACACATTCCTCATTCCTGCCGGAACATCATCTGCTTCTTTGTTGGTCTTGCCCAACCATACCATTTATTTATTGCTGGACTATAAAATTGGTCTATCCCTTCTCAGTTTACTGGTTACTTGCCTGTTGCTTTGCCTCTTGCACATTGTTTCTGGTATCAACATTTTGCTGTTGGTCCATGAGAAGGCAGTACCTGTCTATGGTGGGACTAATCTTCCACATATGGCACAGTGACTACTCATTCCGCCCTCCTACTCACACATACACAGGGGTAGTGAAGATGGTGTGGGATGTCTCATGGAACAACTTCCCCAACATGATGCAGAAGATCATGCCCAGCTTATTTCTTGTTCAAGAACTTGCAGGTCTTAACTTTTGTTCAGCCCACCACCCTTCTCTTGGGAACTGTCTATACCTATCTCCCATTGAAAATGCCAAATTACCGGTAATGTAGTGTCTCAAGCATGGATAGCACATCCAAATGGGCATGCATAAATACCATATGATCCATGGAAAGAAACTACTCAGAAACATCTGGCTCCACTTGATCACCATCAGAGACCTCCCCATCAAGCCATTGAAACAACCCTCAGCCTTCACCGGCACCTAGCCTCAATCACCATGTTCAATTCAACCTTCTTCTGGTTCATAATATATTAGCCCCCACAGCATACACCAGTTCTTTTCACGGAGCTGTGGTTTCTCTTGTATGCCAAGTGATCAAACACAATGGACAGCATAGATAAATTTGCAGTTCCGGACTTTGTTGCTCTTGTAGTTGACAACATTCCTGTTGGCAAATGAAAATGTGGGCTGACAGCAGGATCATAAACAATTCACAAGTTGGCTGATTGTCACGGAAATGTGACAATGTGAGATGATGTATCTCAATGTTAAGCATGATTATCAGGAAGTTTGAAGTGAAGCTGGACTACAGTTGTCTTCCAAGGGGTGGCTGGGGGCTACTGATGGAGGGTGTATGATACTCATCAAGAAAAGCTTGACACTCCGCAATATTTTCCATTGTCCTAGTCAAACATAGTCTGGTGAGCCATACCCCTGATTGTCCGCTTCCTGTGTGGTCAGATTTCCCCTGTCAGATCACACTCCCCAAAACTCACCTAGTGTGGATGATGATCTGAAGGAATAGACACTGCTAGGTTGGATCACCTTTTTGATTTGCAGAAGGGCAGAAAATCTACAGATTTATCCCAATGAACTAGCAATGAACACTATAAAATCATTAATGAGGGAACCTTCTCCTTTGTGGATTGACCACTTCATCAGCATGTGAGCAATACAGGTTTTAGAGGCACCTTTGTCTTTGAATCTTGCAATCATGACAGGCAGTGCTGGCATGCTCTGCTTTTTCCTCAAATCACAGATGATGTTTACAGCAAATGAAGAAGTTGATTGTGTGTGCTGTGACTGTGTATGCAAGTGCCAAGGCCCAAGGGGGATGATCCAAGCAACCGGAATTTTGGCTCAGATTGTCAGTGGCGTGGATAATGCAACAGGTAGTTTCCTTTGTTGATGTACAATGAATTTCTTTTCCTTCCACATCCTGTAACCGTTTGGTTGGTTCATTATCAAATCTATGTCATAATGGTTATATAAGACATCAACATGAGTTCAAGAGGATATGAACACAGGGTAGGTATCAATTAAACATGCACAAGCAGTTGACTTCTGGAACAGTTACGCTAAGAAATCACGGTATGGCACTCTGTAGGAAGTGCGGCGATTTCCCCCCTGGTGAGTGGTGTTGAAAACGTTTTGATCTGTTTTGATGAGCATATGTGACAACGTACGAAGCTAATATACCCCCTCGTTCTCAGTCAGTGAGTCGCCTGGAAGTTACGGGAAGGGTCTACTGAGCGGGATGGAAATCATCAAGGAGGCCTCGCCTGCCAAAAAAATATAAGTAAGCAGAAGAAGTTCCAAACAGGGCATCCAAAATCCTGAGACGCACCGGAAAGATAAAATACAACGATTCACCAAACACATGGAGCTGCCATGAACTGATAGTATCACTCAGGCTGATATTTGAGGAATGGTACCTGCCTCCAAATTGCTTGACTGCAACATCTTCGATAATTTGCTTGTTGATGCCGAGTTTGTTGCTGGAACGGTGGTGAAATGATTGGGCCCGGAAATTATAAAAGGAGGCACCTTGCCCGCTCCAATTTTCCCCCGCGGCCGGCCTCTCCCTGTTGCATTTGCACTGGCTGGAGGTCGCGCCAGCCATGAGCCCCCCTCCAACCCCTCCTACTTGGGCCAGGCCGGAGGGGGTTAAACCCGGCCACTTTCTCCCCGCGCTTGCCGCCAGCTGGTGGGTCAGTCCGAGGCATTAATGTTTGGGGACTATTCTCTCTTGAATTTTTGTATGAGATAACGGCTGTAATAAATTGTGTAAATAGTGATGTAATAGTGTTTGTTTTGATATTGAAAGTTGTAACACTACCAAGATGGATGAATTTGCGATGTCGTATATTGATCAATTTATATTGATCAATTTTTTTTTATTCCTCTTGATACCTTTGTCTGTGTTCCATGTCTCCTTAATGCTCTTCTATAATCTATCTCCTTCCCCTGTATTTGCTTCAAGCCACAGGAATCTTTTTTTTGTCTGATAACATTCATAAATTTATACATACACCATTCAATTCTACATGAAAAAAATACAATGCAAGGTTTAGGATTAAACCAGAGTGGCTGAGGGGGATCAATTTTTTTTTCTTTTTTTTTTTTTACTTCAACAATTGATGTTATCAGAAGTCTCCAAATCTACTTTTTTTCAAAAAAGGAAAAACATTGACCCCTGACCTCTATCAGTATCATGATACGATCCTGCACACATTGCTAATTTGGTTGGTTGAACTTACTGAAGATATTGCACATCATACTTGAAGTGCTACATGCATAGAAGGCCTTTTTGAAATTAGTTTACCATGGTTTAGCATATTGTTGTCAGGTTCTTTTTTTTATAAACTTTTGTTGTCAACCACAGATTGATGAGGAATATTTCCACATAAAATTTCATCGGGCAGTTTTCTGCATAGAAAACCCGGAAATATTGTGTTTGGGGTCACATCCATTATGCAGCAGCTACAGTCTGATCAGTTCCCAAATATCACTACTTTGGTAGTTTATTGGTGTTCCTGCCACTATATCTCATCCCAGTGTGGGAATCCTTCTGCCATATGGTTACCAAAATGGTTGGAGGCCCCTAAAGATTCATCGTGTACCTTTAATGACCACAAAACCCCCAAATGTAGCAGCTACAGTCTGATCAGTTCCCAAATATCACTACTTTGGTATTTCTTGGTGTTTCTGCCACTATATCTCATCCCAGTGTGGGAATACTTCTGCCATATGGTTACCAAAATGTTTAGAGGCCCCCAAAGATTCATTATGTACCTTTACTGACCACAAAACCCCCAAATGTAGCAGCTACAGTCTGATCAGTTCCCAAATATCACTACTTTGGTATTTCTTGGTGTTTCTGCCACTAAGTCTCATCCCAGCGTGGGAGTAATTCTGCCATATGGTTACCAAAATATTATATAGCCCCCAACGATTCATTATGTACCTTTACTGACCACAAAAGTCCAAATGTAGCAGCTACAATCTGATCAGTTCCCAAATATCACTACTTTGGTAGTTTCTTGGTGTTTCTGCCCCTATATCTCATCCCAGCATGGGAATACTTCTGCCATATGGTTACAAAAAGGTACATAATAAATCTTTGGGGGCTTGTTACCATTTTGGTAACCATATGGCAGAATTATTCCCACGCTGGGATGAGATATAGTGGCAGAAACACCAGGAAACTACCAAAGTAGTCATATTTGCAAACTGATCAGACTGTGGCTGCTACATTTGGGGGTTTTGTGGTGACTAAAGGTACAAAATGAATTATTGGAGGCCTGTAAAAATTTTGATAACCATATGGCAGAAGGATTCCCATGCTGGGATGAGATATAGTGGCAGAAACACCAAGTAACTGCCAAAGTAGTGATTTTGGGAACTGATCAGACTGTAGCTGCTACATTTGGGGGTTTTGTGGTCAGTCAAGGTACATAATGAATCTTTGGGGGCTTTTTAACATTTTGGTAAACATATGGCAGAATTATTCCCACGCTGGGATGAGATATAGTGGCAGAAAGACCAAGAAATACCAAAGTAGTGATAGTTGGGAACTGATCAGACTGTAGCTGCTACATTTGGGGGTTTTGTGGTCAGTAAAGGTACATAATGAATCTTTGGGGCCTCTGAACATTTTGGTAACAATATGGCAGAAGTATTTCCACCCTGGGATGAGATATAGTGGCAGAAACACCAAGAAATCCCAAAGTAGTGATAGTTGGGAACTGATCAGACTGTAGCTGCTACATTTGGGGGTTTTGTGGTCAGTAAAGGTACATAATGAATTTTTTGGGCCTCTAAACATTTTGGTAACCATATGGAAGAAGTATTCCCACGCTGGGCAGAGATATAGTGGCAGAAACACCAAGAAACTACCAAAGTTGTTATATTTCAGAACTGATCAGACTGTAGCTGCTACATTTGGAGGTTTTGTGGTCATTAAAGGTACATAATGAATCTTTGGGGGCCTGTAAAAATTTTGGTAACCACATGGCAGAAGGTTTTCCACGCTGGGATGAGATATAGTGGCAGGAACACCAAGAAACTACCAAAGTAGTGATATTTGGGAACTGATCAGACTGTAGCTGCTACATTTGGGGGTCTTGTGGTGACTTCAGGTCCATAATTAATCCTTGGGGGCCTCTCAACATTTTAGTAACCATATGGCAGAAGGATTCCCACGCTGGGATGAGATATAGTGGCAGAAAACCAAGAATCTACCAAAGTAGTAATATTTGGGAACTCATCAGACTGTAGCTGCTACATTTGGGGGCCTTGTGGTGACTTAAGCTCCAGAATGAATCCTTGGGGGCCTTTCAACATTTTGGTAACCATATGTCACAAGGATTCCCACGCTGGGATGAGATATAGTGGCAGAAACACCAAGAAACTACCAAAATAGTGATATTTGGGAACTGATCAGACTGTAGCTGCTACATTTGGGGGTTTTGTGGTGACTTAAGGTCCATAATGAATCCCTGGGGGCCTGTAAGCATTTTGGTAACCATATGGCAGGAGGATTCCCACTCTGGGATGAGATATAGTGGCAGAAACACCAAGAAACTACAAAAGTAGTGATATGTGGGAACTAATCAGACTGTAGCTGCTACATTTGGTGGTCTTCTGGTGGCTAAAGGTACATAATAAATATTTGGGGGCGTGTCAACATTTTAGTAACCATATGTCAGAAGGATTCCCACGCTGGGATGAGATATAGTGGCAGAAACACCAAGAAACTACCAAAGTTGTTATATTTGGGAACTAATCAGACTTTAGCTGCTACATTTGGAGGTTTTGTGGTCAGTAAAGGTACATAATGAACCTTTGGGGGCCTGTAAACATTTTGGTATTCATATGGCAGAAGGATTCCCACGCTGGGATGAGATATAGTGGCAGAAACACCAAGAAACTACCAAAGTAGTGATATTTGGGAACTGATGAGACTGTAGATGCTACATTTGGGGGTCTTGTGGTGACTTAAGGTCCATAATGAATCCTTGGGGGCTTTTCAACATTCAGGTAACCATACGTCAGAAGGATTCCCACACTGGGATGAGATATAGTGGCAGAAAACCAAGAAACTACCAAAGTAGTGATATTTGGGAACTCATCAGACTGTAACTGCTTCATGTGGGTGCCTTGTGGTGAATTAAGCTCCATAATGAATCCTTGGGGGCCTTTCAACATTTTGGTAACCATATGGCAGAAGGATTCCCACGCTGGGATGAGATATAGTGGCAGAACTGATCAGACTGTAGCTGCTACATTTGGGGGTTTTGTGGTCAGTAAAGGTCCATAATGAATCCTCTGGGGCCTGTCAACATTTTGGTAACCATATGTCAGAAGGATTCCCACGCTGGGATGAGATATAGTGGCAGAAAACCAAGAAACTACCAAAGTAGTGATAGTTGGGAACTGATCAGACTGTAGCTGCTACGTTTCAGGGTTTTGTGGTGACTAAAGTACATAATGAATCTTTGGGGGTCTGCCAACATTTTGGTAACCATATGTCAGAAGGATTCCCACGCTGGGATGAGATATATTGGCAGAAACACCAAGAAACTACCAAAGTTGTTATATTTGGGAACTGACCAGACTTTAGCTGCTACATTTGGAGGTTTTGTGGTCAGTAAGGGGGCATAATGAATCTTTGGGGGCCTGTAAACATTTTGGTAACTGTATGGCAGAAGGATTCCCACGCTGGGATGAGATATAGTGGCAGGAACACCAAGAAACTACCAAAGTAGTGATATTTGGGAACTGATCAGACTGTAGCTGCTACATTTGGGGGTCTTGTGGTGACTTAAGGTCCATAATGAATCCTTGGGGGCCTTTCAACATTTTAATAACCATATGGCAGAAGGATTTGCACACTGGGATGAGATATAGTGGCAGAAACACCAAGAAACTACCAAAGTAGTGATATTTGGGAACTGATCCGACTGTATCTGCTACATTTGGGGGTCTTGTGGTGACTTAAGGACCATAATGAATCCTTGGGGGCCTTTTAACATTTGGGTAACCATAGGTCAGAAGGATTCCCTCGCTGGGGTGAGATATAGTGGCAGAAAACCAAGAAACTACCAAAGTAGTGATATTTGGGAACTGATCAGACTGTAGCTGCTACATTTGGGGGTCTTGTGGTGACTTAAGGTCCATAATGAATCCTTGGGGGCCTTTCAACATTTTAGTAACCATATGGCAGAAGGATTCGCACACTGGGATGAGATATAGTGGCAGAAACACCAAGAAACTACCAAAGTAGTGATATTTGGGAACTGATCCGACTGTATCTGCTACATTTGGGGGTCTTGTGGTGACTTAAGGACCATAATGAATCCTTGGGGGCCTTTTAACATTTGGGTAACCATAGGTCAGAAGGATTCCCTTGCTGGGGTGAGATATAGTGGCAGAACACCAAGAAACTACCAAAGTAGTGATATTTGGGAACTGATCAGACTGTAGCTGCTACATTTGGGGGCCTTGTGGTGACTTAAGCTCCATAATGAATCGTTGGGGGCCTATCAACATTTCAGTAACCATATGGCAGAAGGATTCCCACGCTGGGATGAGATATAGTGGCAGAAACACCAAGAAACTACCAAAGTCGTTATATTTGGGAACTGATCAGACTGTAGCTGCTACATTTGGGGGTCTTGTGGTGACTTAAGGTCCACGATGAATCCTTGTGGGCCTGTCAACATTTTGGTAACCATATGTCACAAGGATTCCCACGCTGGGATGAGATATAGTGGCAGAGACACCAAGAAACTACCAAAGTAGTGATATTTCGGAACTCATCAGACTGTAGCTGCTACATTTGGGGGTTTTGTGGTGAATAAAGGTACATAATGAATCTTTGGGGGTCTGCCAAGATTTTGTTAATCATATGGCAGAAGGATTGCCATGCTGGGATGAGATATAGTGGCAGAAACACCAAGAAACTACCAAAGTAGTGATATTGGGGAACTGATCAGACTGTAGCTGCTACATTTGGCGTTCTTGTGGTGACTTAAGGTCCATCATGAATCCTTGGGGGCCCGTAAATATTTTGGTAACCATATGGCAGAAGGATTCCCACACTGGGATGAGATATAGTGGCAGAAACACCAAGAAACTACCAAAGTAGTGATATTTGTGAACTGATCAGACTGTAGCTTCTACATTTGGCGATTTTGTGGTGAGTAAAGGTACACGAAGAATTTTTGGGGGCATTTAAACATTTTGATAACCATATGGCAGAAGAATTCCGCCACTGTGATGAGATATAGTGGCAGAAACACCAAGAAACTACAAAAGTAGTGATATTTGGCAACTGATCAGATTGTAGCTGCTGCATAATGCATGTGTCCCAAAACACAATATTTCCGGGTTTTATATGCAGAACAATTTTTGGATGAAATTTTATGTTGAAATATTCCTCATTAATCTGTAGGTGATAACAAAAGTAGATAAAACAAGGGTCAGCCTAAATGCACTCCAAACTTTTACTTCATGCACTCCACATTTTTGGCTTTGGGGGGCCAGCACTCCAAAAAAGTTGGAGTACCTTGATTTTGTACTCCCAAAACATGGAGTCCCCAGATGGGCACTCCATGTTTCTTGGAGTACACAACTGGGTACTCCAAAATTGACCAAAATAGGGGAGTGCAGCTAGATGCACTCCAAAAAAAAATGGAGTGCAAGCCCAAGCACTCCACCTTTTCAGTGAAGGATTTTGGCTTTGCACTCAAGCTAGCAAATACCAAATGGAGTGCATTGGGGTGCACTCCAAGTCTCCTTTTTTTTGGAGTGCCCACAGCAATCACACCTCTCGATGACCGGTCTGGACCGGTCATTGAGGGGACTCACACGACCGGTCATCCAGAGGACTCATACCTCTCGATGACCGGCGCGGACGGGTCATCAGTCACACCTCTCAATGACCGGTGTGTACTGGTCAACAAGGGGAGGTGCTACTCTCGATGACCGGTCTTTACCGGTCATCAAGGGGACTCCCACCTCTCGATGACCGGCGCGGACCGGTCATCAGTCACACCTCCCGATGACCGGCACAGACCGGTCATTGAGAGGACTCACACCTCTCAATGACCGGTCACCACCGGTCATCGAGAGGACTCACACCTCTCGATGATGGGTCAGACCGGTCATCGAGGGGACTCACACCTCTTGATGACCAGTCATCACCGGTCATTGAGGTGAGTCACATTTCTCAATGACCGGTCAGACCGGTCATCAAGGGTAATAACACCTCTCAATGACCGGTGTGTACCAGTCATCGAGGGGAGGTGCTACTCTCGGTGACCGGTTGGTCTGACCGGTCATCGAGAGGAGATGTTACTCCCCTCGATGACCGGCACAGACCGGTCATCGAGAGATGTGACTCACCATAACCGGTCATTGAGTGTTATTACCCTCGATGACCGGTCTGACCGGTCATCGAGTGGTGTGAGCGGTGTGAGCCCTCTCGATGACCAACCGGTCATTGGAAGCATCGAGAGGTGTGAGTCCCTTCGATGACCGGTCTGTGCCGGTCACCGAGGGGAGCAGCACCTCCTCTCGATGACCGGTCAGACCAACCGGTCATTGAGAGTAGCACCTCCCCTCGATGACTGGTACACACCGGTCATCCAGAGGAGGTGTTATTCCCCTCGATGACCGGTCTGACCGGTCATCAAGGGATGTGACTCACCTTGATGACCGGTCATCACCGGTCATCAAGAGGTGTTATTACCCTCGATGACCGGTCTGACCGGTCATCAAGAGATGTGACTCACCTCGATGACCGGTGATGACCGGTCATCAAGAGGAGGTGTTATTAGCCTCGATGACCGGTGTGACCGATTATCGAGGTGTGAGTCCCCTTGATGACCGGTCTGTGCCGGTCATCGGGAGGTGTGACCGGTCCGCGCTGGTCATCAAGAGGTGTGAGTCCCCTCGGTGACCGGCACAGACCGGTCTTCAAGAGGAGATGTTACTCCCCTTGATGACCGGCACAGACTGGTCATCAAGAGGTGTGATTTCTGTGATTTCCCTCAATGACCGGCGGTCCGGTACAGACTGGTCATTGAGAGGAGATGATAATCCGCTCAATGGCGGTCTGTACCCGTCATGGATATCAGGAGGATCAAGTGGGGTGTGTTTGTACATAGCCCAGTTGAAGTTGTAGGCACTCCAGCTCTGGCTGGAGTGCAGAGTACTGCACTCCCCTTTTGAGGAGGAGAAATATCAGGAATGGAGTGCTGGGGGAATGCACTCCAATCTGATGGAGTGAGACTCATGGGCACTCATTACATTTCCTGGCCACTGGAGTTCTTTGTGGTGCACTCCAAAGAGTCTTGAGTCCCCGTTTCTGCACTCCAATTGACTTGGAGTACTCTAGTCTGTACTCCAACAATCATTGGAGTGCACACTCCATACACTCACTTTTGGAGTGCTTTTGGGATTTTTTTGGAGTGCATTTAGGCTGACCCTAAAACAAAGAACCCAACAAAAATATGCTAAACCATGGTAAACTAATTTCAAAAAGGCCTTCTATGCATGTAGCACCTCAAGTATGATCTGCAATATCTTCAGGAAGTTCAACCAACCAAATTAACAATGTTTGCAGGATGGTATCATGAGAGAGGTCAGGGGTCAATGTTTTTCCTTTTTTGAAAAAAAGTAGATTTGGAGACTTCTGATAACATCAATTGTTGAAGTAAAAAAGAAAAAGAAAAAGATTTGAGACCCCTCAGCCACCCTGGATTAATCCTAAAACTTGCAATGTCTTTTTTTCATGAAGAATCAAATGGTGTATGTAGAAATTTATGAATGTTATCAGGCAAAAAAAAAAAAAAATTCCTGTGGCTTGAAGCTAACACAGGGGGAAGGAGAGAGATTATAGAAGACTATTAAGGAGACATGCAACACAGAAAAAGGTATCAAGAGGAATAAAAAAAAATGATCAATATAAATTGATCAATATACACTATATTGATCAATATAAGACATTGCAAATTCATCCATCTTGGTAGTGTAAAGGGTTAACCCTTAGCCTTTGTTTGTAGTCACCTGTTGTATAGGGGAAACCCTTGAATTTTTTTTTTTGACTCAACCATCTATATTTCCAGTTTTTCATAAATGTACAGGGGAAACCCTTGGTCTAAATTTCTGTGAAAGTGTGGATTTACTATACTTAGATATATTTCACAGATTATATCGGTGAAATACTGATGGTGTTTGGCGGAGTGATATATCCAATTTCCTCTAATTACATTACTACCCCTCAATATATTGGCAGCTCAGACCCGGCACATACATACATATCATACACCCTCTCCACCGGTCATGGAGAGGATTGACCGGTGCTCAATGTGTACACAACCTCTCAATGATCTCGATAACCAGTCGACCGGTCATTGAGAAGGAGGATACATACACCTTCTAATAGATGACGAGTCACAAAAGTCATCCAGGTGTTGTATATCCCTTCTTGATGACCAGTCAACCGGTCATCAAGAGGTCGGGTTCCTCTGGATGACCGTTTGAACAGGCCATCCCAAAGCCCCTTGATGGCTTGTTTGACCGGTCACAGAGATCAACCGGTTGATCTTGCTGACCGGTCATTGAGATCAATCAAGAGGACTTCAACCTTTCAATTTTAACCGGTCATCAAAATTTTTTCCTGTTTTTGTTTTTGACAACCGGTTGAGTGGTCATTGAGAGGGAGAAGTTCCTTGAAGTTTCAAGGATGACTTTTTTGGATGGTCATCCCAAAGTTGTACAATCTGCGTCAGACCTGGGTAAAGTGTACATAATAATTATTCCGCATGTGCAGACAAACGCTAGCAATATATTTATTTAATTTTTATTTTGGGTGTAATAATCAGCATGTCACAGATTATATCGCTCGTGATTAGTTCACTGATTATATTGGTGCCAAACGGGGCCTAAGATTTACAGAAAACCCTACAGTTTTCATTAGTTAAAACACTCATTTCATTGGTAAATTACTTAAATCATTACAGTACATTCCTCTTACAGATATTTTCTCACATATTAAACCCTTTACACACATTACTCATTATGTACTATGCCTATTGTACACATTACATCATTGGATCTGTGCTTATCTCTTCCAGTAGTGCTCATTGATAAATTTGGTCTAAATAAAATAATTTCAGTAAGACAATAAAATGAAGAAAATACAAATGAATAAAGTAGAATGGTTTTTTACCTAAATAAAACAGGAACAAGGTTGTGGATGAGAGCTATGAGAGAAACCAGAAATAACAAACACTAGGACTTTAAGGCTAATAGAGGTAAAGATGATCAGATAAGATAATATCACAATGGTCAACAAGAGTCATAAAGAAAAATATAAGAACCTAAAAGTAGCCAGCCTAGACCGAGTGACCTCAACGAATGATCCGCGGCGTACAACGATGATTGATGGTTTGAAGAGCCGCGAGTGAAGTGGAAGTCGAGATGAAGAAAAGAGTTTGGGATAATGCTCAACAGGCCTTGAAAGGGGATGGTCAACTGCTCCAAAATTGAAGTATTGGAACGCGTAGACTCTTGATGTCATTGCTAATCCTCTGTGTTGCCAGAGGCAAGCCATAAGACCATTGAAATCCAACACTCATCATTACAAATTTTTAATATTTTCACATCACCTTCCTCATTTGTACAGTCTTTCTTTCCATAGCCAGAATTCCTCTTGACTGCTCATCTTTCATCTTAACATAAGAACTGTCCTTCCCCCCGCTTGTATATTTCCCAGTCAGTGAGATTTAGGCAGAAATTAACAGTGTAGATTATACAGAAATTGTAGTAGAAATTCCTCATCACCCATTAGCCATTGAACATTGCCCATTGCCCCTCCAAACTCACCATTGCTATTGAATCATTTCCGTTGCTTCCCCTCTTCAATTATTGCCCCAACCCTCTCATCCTCAGTAGTCAGTAGTTAAGCTCATAGTACTAGTTCCTAAGATCAAGTAGAAATCAGCCACACCTTTCTTCTTTTTCGTAGTTTTACTCTCTCCCCTCATCATTAGTCAGGAAGGCAGCCTCATCAGCACCTTTTCATAGCTTACATTAGTACTAGTGTTTGCTATCCATCTCCCTTCCAATCTCTATTCCCCCCTTTGAGTAGTTCCACAACGGATGCTTATCCCCATTGTTTGGATATTTAGACTGAGCCTTTGCTCAGGCACCCCACTGCATTCCCGCACGTGCTGCTTTGAGCAGACATTCTACGCCGCTAGCCCCATATAAATCACCACACCAACCACATAGGAAAATGGGTCCCATCCAGCGCCAGTTGAGGACTAATTGCCTGTCTGAGCTGACTCACAACCAATGAGTTTGACGCCGCTGCCATTGTCTGGTTGCTGGTGGGGAGGTTGGAGATCAGAAGAATCTTGAGCAGGTTGTCATCAATGTTGCCTGGACCAGACTTCTTAAGTTCCCAAGCAAGTACGGTATTGAGGGCTTTGGGGGGTGTAGACCCATTAGTAGCGGACTCGTTTTAATTTGAAGGCAGATTGGAGGAAGATTGCTTGGGAGAGCAAGAAGGAATGGAAATTTGGACTGTTCTTGAGGCATGGTGTTGGAGGAAACGCAAGAAAGTGATGATTCTGCAGAAATGAAAGGGTTTCAGTCAAAAGACTCCTCCGGAATGGAAGGAAGTGATTGACGGGAAGGGGTGACTCTGGCTGAAAAGTTGGGGATAATGAGATTGGGTTGGTCAGACCTGGTATTGACCATATAATCTAGCTTGAACTGGATATCACGGAAGAATGATAAAAAAAGTTCTTAGATATGAAACAGGAAGCACAGCGTAAGATTGGGGATATGTATGCTTTACGGAAGGATGCAGTACTAGGTTAGGAAATATGCTCTCCAGTACAGAAGGATGGAGATCTAATGATTGAAGGGGAAACCCCGCTGGTAACAGCACAGGCTCATAACCTGTAGAGTTGTGAATCCTATGTAAATATTGAAGATAGGATTGAAAAACGGCCCCAAGGGGCATAATATTTTGAATGAGTGAAGATATATATAGGGAGTTGAAAATTGACTCCCATATCGACTCCCAAAAGTTGTTTACCTTGCGCGGACCACCTCAGGACGTCCATCCCCGGTCCGCAGGACAAAATTTTGACCGGCGCACATTTTGGGAGTTGTAAAATTAATTCTGCTATCCAGAATGGGAGTCAGAATTTTAATTTCACAAAAAATGATGGAAAATGAAGAAAAATTTATACCTCCGCACTGGGGAACCTAAAGCCCCCCAAATTTTCACAGCAACCATAAATCACTCTGAATAGGACCTGATGAGCTTCACGTCATTGGCACACCCCAGGAAAGGGGTGTGCTACTGTGGGTCTAATTTGGTGGATTTCCCACTAAGGAAATCCGCCAAAGCCTTAGCTACAGTGCCCCAAAGCCCCTCAAAATTTTACAGTGGGCATAAAATCCTCTGAAAGGCACATGTTGAAATTTTTGGCAGTAGGAAACCCCAGTAAAGGGGTGTGCTACTGTGGGTCTAATTTGGCGGATTTCCTACTAAGGAAATCCGCCAAAGCCTTTGCCACAGTGCACCAAAGTTTTAGATCATGAAATAAAATAATCTGTACCCAAATGGTTAGCTGCAAGGCAGTAACACACCAGCATAAAACACTTTTGAGGAAGCTGGGGATTTTGGTCATATCTGCTACTAATTGCCTCTGCAACAGATAATAGTGCCTCCACCACAGTTGATAGCGCCTCTGCAAGAGTTAATAGTGCCTCCACAACAGTTAATAGTGCCTCCGCCACTGTTAATAGTTCCTGTGGCAGAAGCATTATCAACTGTGGCAGACGCACTATTGACTGTGCCATACACACTATTAACTTTGACAGAGGGACTAATCACTGTGGTGGAGGCACTATTAATTGTGGCGGAGGCACTAATCATTGTGCTGGAGGCACTATTAACTGTGGCTGAGGCACTATTAACTGTGGAGGAGGCACTATTAACTCTTGCAGAGGCGCTATCAACTGTGGAGGAGGCACTATTATCTGTTGCGGAGGCAATTAGTAGCAGATACAACCAAAAGCCCCAGCTGCCTCAAAATTATTTTATGCTGGTGTTTTACTTCTTTGCAGCTACCATTTGGGTACATATTATTTTATTTCATGATCCAAAACTTTGGTGCACTTTGGGGTACTGCGGCAAAGGCTTTGGCAGATTTTCTCAGTAGGAAATCCGGCAACTTAGACCCACAGTAGTAAAACCCTTTCCTGGGGTTTCCTACTGCAAAGAATTTCAACATGTGCCTTTCAGAGGCTTTTATGCCCACTGTGAAATTTTGGGGGAATTTGGGGCACTATAGCTAGCTAAGGCTTTGGCGGATTTCCTTAGTGGGAAATTCACCAAATTAGACCCACAGACCAGTAGCACACCCCTTTCCTGGGGTGTGCCAATGCCGTGAGCCTCATCAGGTGCTATTCAGAGTGCTTTATGGCCGCTGTAAAAATTTGGGGGGCTTTAGGTGCCCCAGTGCGGAGGTATAATTTTTTTTTTATCTTTCATCATTTTTTGTGAGATTAAAATTCCGACTCCCATTCTGGATAGCGGAATTAATTTTCCAACTCTCAAAATGCGCGCCAGTCGAAATTTGATCCCGCGGACCGGGGACAGACGTCCTGAGGTGGTACGCGCAACGTAAACAACTTTTGGGAGTCGATATGGGAGTCAATTTTCAACTCCCTATATATAGGAAAATGTAAGTACATATTTTGGTTGATGAGCAAAGATAAAACCATGAGAAACTACCTAAATAGAAAATATTTTGATAAACAAGTGTGACAGCATGAGAAAGCATAGAAATAGAAATAATTCTGTATTTTGACATAACAACTACACAGCGGGGGTACTTCCTGCCCTGCCCGTTTGTGGAACCAACAACAGGAGGGTAATCTCTGGAACCAATGAGGATTGGATTGGTAACCCCTTGGTAAGCACGTTGGTTCCACAGAACGGTTTTTTTCCATGTGGAACCAATGGGCTTCACACCTTTCCCCGTTGGTTCCACAATCTGCCTTCCTGGCACGCGCGAAGACCAGGTCAGCTTGTTGCTCACGTCGGTTCCACAGCATTTTTTTTTTACTTCCAGCCAAGACCACCTCAGGCTGGTCCTGAGGTTTTTAAAGTCCAAGAAAACTTGATTTTGAAGGGAGGAAAAGAAATTGAAAAAAAGAACTTAACAAAAACCCTGATTGCAAACCATTGTTTGGGGGGGTCACCTAGTTTAAAGAAGCAGAGGGCAACAGTGTGAAATGGCCAATAGTTGCATGTGCCATGTTGCTTCACATACAGGCTCTCCATTCTGTTGTGACTTCGAGCCCTGCTGAAGATAGTTTTTAACGGGCTGTTCTCCCGCTGCATTTTTAAGGCCCGGCCATACGACCAGGTGGATTCCATGGGTACATATCTGTAAATATCCATGGAATCCTTGGGGTCATCACAAGGTGCCCCCGTGATCAATTTGGTGGAGAGCACGTGAGCGTGTGGACCAGCAGCCGCTGATCCAACCTCGTGCAGGGGCCCTACGGGGAATCCACAAGGATTCCTCGGGATATCCTCGTCGAAGGACTCCCCAGGTGTAGGAAGACCCCCTCTTTTGATTTATCAAAAAAAAATGAGGCAAACCCCTCTGCTTCTTTTGGGGGAGATCACTGCAGCGCGCGAAGTTTTTTTGGGCTTGCGCGCACTGCCACAGCGGGCTTGCGACGGGGGACAGTCAATTCTGTGCGCGAAGACTTTTTTGCTGCTGCACAAAGTAGGTCCAATTGTTTTTGTGTTGGTGTATTCTCAATTTCTATACATGATTTGCATGGTAGAAGTGTACGGTATTGATGAGCAATGCCAAACAATAGATGGTGAGAAACGATTTATGAAATCTTTGTTCGCTGAAAGCTATCAAGCCGGTCAAGGAATTTCACTGTATCTTGTGCGATCTTGAAATCACAAGCTAGTCACCAACATGAAAAAATTTGATGAACCTTTTATCAAAATGGCGTTTGGGTTGCCATGTGTTAGCTTCTGGATGTGAAGAATTTAGTAATCCGTTCTTGACTGTCTATGAGGCAAATGAACCAAGGTATAACATATGTTTGAAGATTTAACAAAACCACGACCCAGATATGTGGAAGTTTCTTGTGAGCATAGATCAATTTTGTCTATCGAGTAAAGTTCAATATCAAAGATAACTCCGCAAGAAAGCCATAGAACTTGGGATGAGTTGTCCAAAAGCTCAATGCTTTTTGTTTTACAATTTCTTCCATATCGGTAAAAACTTTGTAAAGTCCATCGTTCCGAGGCCTGAAATTTTGGAGGCGACGGCCGGTTAGAACAGTGCTAATTTCAGCCAAAGAGGAGTCCGGAGTACTCACCAGTAACTGGGTCCCACCCCTGATTTACGAGCACATTTAAGACCAGGTCAGAGATTGAGTGAGACTTCACTGGAGGGAGGTGAATTTTGAACAGAGGAGACTCACAGCTACGGCAGAAAAGCCTTCGGTATCACACCCTGGATTGGTCCCACCGCTAAAATGTTCCCCAGGTTAAGCGCATGACTAGACATAAATATTCTTTACTGATTTTAGCTCACCTGATATCGTTAAAAGCTTTGACAAATCTCCGGGAATAGATTACTGGATTTATAAAACCTACAGGCTGTGGATTAGATCACAGGTGATTTAGCTGATACGTTACTAAGCCATCGCACCCTTCTTTTTACCCACCTTTTTGCCCAAGCTCATCCTTGCGTCATTGATCATGGTGAGCATCGATGCGACCACTGGCGCTGAAGCGGAAGTCCCATAAACCAGTCCAAATTTACCCTCAACAGCTACCACGCTTTCGTGTCGCAAAACATCAAGGCATCAGCAGGAAAAAAATCACAAGAACTTGCACCATGTCACTTGAACTGGCCCGACTTACTAGTTTGCACCATTGGCACTAAGGTCTGGAAATCCCCTGGTCTGCATTGAAGAGTTGTACCTGTCTCGTGAAATTCTTGGTGGATGGTTTTTGAAGAATTTCTTTACCGCTGAGGCTTGATAAGAAGGCATCTTGAACACGTTGCTAAATCCGCCACCACTTTGTATCTTTGTATAACATGCCACTTCCGGATCTTGGACCGTTTTGCCCGACGGAACTTGAGTCGCGCCGACTGATGTGACGTATGGACATGTCCCCGGGAAAGACGGGTTGAAGATCTTATGCAGGTATTTTTTTGAAAAAATAAACGGGGTCTTATCAATAGAAAATCCGGAAGTATTCAATACTTCTGTGCCACGCACCTTGCCCTCAACACTTTGGCTACCATCACGATTGAGGCAAACTCCTCGGTTCCCGGCCACACCGTTGTCACTTCGCGCGATGAACAGGAAACACTAAGGTGAGGAAACGAATCTCCTTTCTAATCTACTAGTGAGAGCCAATACTAGAAAAAAGAAAGATGAAGATGTGTGCACGTACCCTGAAGAAAAGAGGAAAGAGGTCCCCATGAGTCCCAACTTTGCGTACTCGTTGCATTGTCGTATAAGGTATGACGGTGTTGCATCGGCTTCGTTCATTCCTAGATCGAATGTGATGCGTTAAATAATAATTCAAGAGGCTCCAAAGGTCCAGACTTACCATACGAAGTTGAGATAACATTAGCAGGTTTGACAATTCCACAGTCACGCTTGGGGTAACCTCGTGGATTTGGGTAAAGGCCATCTTGCATAGGGTCTAATGGCGAGGAACAATAGCTGGAATCTAAGGCATCGAGACTATATAATCACAAAAAGTCAGAATTTCCGGCACGCCGGCTAGTCGTCAAGGTGATTATATATTGGCGCGTACAAGTTGTTAAAGCTTCCTCCTATTTCGGGATCCCCCACTTGGTATAGCGAGATCTGAACCAGTGTTGATAAAGGTAAGGGATACCGAGGAAGCGGGCCACGAACGCGTAAGTTTACTCATTAATGCATACCCGATGCACTGATAATCGAGATCCAAATGACTCAACATTGAGAGGATATACAAGGGGCATAGAATATTGCAAATCAAGATTGCTCTCGCCATTCAAGCCGAATTCCGTGGTTTCTTGATTCAGCTCCCCTAAATAGATGGGCAACCAGCTTCAGTTCTCGAGGGCGCGGATTTGATTTCATTTTCTACCAAGCTTACCGCCATCAATCGGGACAAGATTCGGACGGGATCCTTTAACTTTCGGAGCGAAGGTCTAGAGAAAAACTTAAAATGTAAGTCAAGGGCCTCTCAGGAAAAACCTACAAATTCTCTTAACTGAACTGAGAAAAACAAGTCCATATCCTTGTAGATGACTGATTGGGGTGTATACTCGACTGTTAGATATCATGAATGAATTAAGCCAATATACCGATGACGGGAATTTTTAGGGGTTTTCTAAGGGAAAGCAAGATCCACAGGCCTAAGCGGAGACTTACCAATTGCTAGGCTGTGTTTAGCTGGTGAGGTCATTTCATAATCTCCGAATTTGTAAAGGGCTCTTTAGTAATTCACGAATACGGATGTGTTCAATCTCAGTTTGGAAAATACACTGAAGACGATGAGTCTCGAAATCTAACAATCAACAACCGTTTTAACTTACTTCAAACATTCTATTGTTGTCACGTTTGCACAGTGCGCAAGATCGTGTTTCATGTGCGAGATTTCAGAGGGATTGAAGTCTTTTGAGTAATGTGGTATGTTTCCGCTACTTGGATTGCCCAGTCGCCGAGCTGCTCCTGGAACCGGAATGACTTGAGGGGCAGTAAAAGATTGACCGGTGGGCGTTCCTCGCTTTTGCTTCCTCGAAGTAATTGGCAGATCTTGACCAAAACCGGCGTGTTGATACCTATTAGTGGCCGGTGCAGTGTCAAAGTGGACTGTGGGCATGACAATATCTATGTGCTGCAAAAGATGCTTTGGTAGCTTATAGTCCTCACACGCTGCGGGCCAACCGTTCCCCCAAGATCATCACGAGAAATGGGATAGAAGTAGGGTCCATGAGGTTAGAACTGAGTTTCACTGTTGCTTGCTTGTGATAAAAATCAAATACTTACCGATGTGAGTCTGGCCCGTTGCTTCATTTAAATATACATGATACTTAGTATCTAATAGCTTCTCTGCTTCCGACAAGGGGAGCCGAATGTTGACCCAGGTCCCTCCTGGACTCATTCTAGGCTGATGAAGACCTCCCCGATCGGATTTCTGGGTTTCGAGCCAAGAAGAAACTTCATTTATCGCCTGTTCAGACGGCAAAAAATGTTTCTTAACCCTTTCAGGACTCCAGTGGTTTCCATAGGATGATGAATCGGGATGCGATACTTTCATTAACTCGTCGTGTAACGTGTGGAGATTGGATTGTTTGAGACCAAACTGAAGGGAAAGAAGGAAGGAAGGTCCAACGATTGATTGGAAATCTTCTTGTCGCTTCCACGAGGTATTCGGTACTCTTTTTTCGTGTATGATCTTTTCGAATTGAGGCGCTGCCGAGATCGGAGTAACTAGACTAAAGAGCAGGATCAAGAATATGGATACCGACCGAGCGGCGTGCCCTTCTCCTTTGATAAGGACTGGTGGTTGCATTTCAAGGCTACCGAGATCAGATTGAGAGAATTTTTATGAATTCTAGCTAGCTTTTGGAAGTGATGATGTTCAACTTGATCAATTCATACAAAAGCTATAGAGGCTAATCGGAAGGGAAAGTCCTGATGTGCCGGAAGAATCTAAGATGCCACAGAATTTTTGGGTTTTGGGGATAGAAAGAACAATCGACGAATTGAACCCCATGAGTTAAATACCAATTCCTTGGAAAGTGTGGAACAGGCATCGAAAAGTAAGCGTTGGGGCAAATGGATGATGTACTGTGAATTCACACTAGGAAAGTAAAGGAAAGAAAATGACTGGTGTCATCAATCCCTCCATGACTAACGTTAGCCAGGTGGTGGATGATACACAGAGGACGGGTTACTTTATAGCAACGGCATGATGATTGTGACGATTCGTAAATATCCAGTTCGGATATCTACACTTCAACCCTTAGCCAGTATGCACGCGCTTCTCCTTTCATAAGGACTGGTGGTTGCATTTCAAGGCTACCAAGATCAGATTGAGAGAATTTTTATGAATTCTAGCTAGCTTTTGGAAGTGATGATGTTCAACTTGATCAATTCATACAAAAGCTATAGAGGCTAATCGGAAGGGAAAGTCCTGATGTGCCGGAAGAATCTAAGATGCCACAGAATTTTTGGGTGTTGGTGATAGAAAGAACAATCGAGGAATTGAACCCCATAAGCTAAATACCAATTCCTTGGAAAGTGTGGAACAGACATCGAAAAGTAAGCGTTGGGGTAAATGGATCAGGATGTACTGTGAATTCACACTAGGAAAGTAAAGGAAAGAAAATGGCTGGTGTCATCAATCCCTCCATGACTAACGTTAGCCAGGTGGTGGATGATAAACAGAGGACGGGTTACTTTATAGCAACGGCATGATGATTGTGAGGATCCGTAAATATCTGGTTCGGATATCTATACACTTCAACCCTTAGAGCATCTCCAACGAGCTTAACAAAGCCACTCGAACGGAGGTCCGGGGGACCCGCATGTGTTATCTCTCAATTCAAGCATAAGCAGAAAGTATCTGCTACACCAAAAGGAAAAAAACATCAAGTAAAATTGAATAGACAGAATTGTAATGACTGTCCTTGGGAAGACTTTGAGCCACTCAGTTGTCTTGTAGCCAGAAAACTGTTTCCTGGAGTCCCAAACCAGTGGACCCTCATTTGCAAAACTGGCACAGTCTTCAATTTTTCAAAAGATCATTGAAGGTCAACAGATAGTGATAGAGAAATTCTGAGTAGGCCAAATTGAAGGCAGAGTAATGTAGCATAGTTTACCAATGGGGAAGACGTATGAAGATTCTGGAGGAGGAGCTGTAAAAAATTAAAACCCTCTCAGCCAAATGGACTTTCTGCTTCCGCATAAAATTTGTGTGAATGCGCAAGTCCCTCCCTGCGGGAGGGGCTGCTTCCCTGCCAGCCACAGAGCCCACCAGGGGGGATTTGCATTAAGTTAAAGTTTTTGGGGTCCAACAGACTCACTAACCAAACTCAGTCAGTCCCCCCATCCACTACAAACATTTGTACTTTACATGCATGTATAGCAGTTCAAAGTCATGGTATAGCGGTTTGACACGCAGTGGTTGCGTTTTTTTGAAGTAATCCAGATTTTATTATTGAATTGAAGAAGCAATTGACTTGGTATAGTTTCAAATTTACATCTTCATGTCAAAATGTGTCTTTGAAAATGGCCCATTAGCAAGAGTTTGCACCATTATCTGGAATATAAGTTGGTTTGCATCAGTGGTTAGTGCCACAATCAGTGAGGAGAGTGTTTTTTATGAGAGAATATTCAATGGAGAAAAAATTTTCAGCATTCAATTTACATTTGCGCTATTTTCCCACCCCAATGTACATGCTTGCAGCCTAAATAGCAGGATTTTCACCTGTTTTTGATGTTTTGCACCAGTGTGTAATGCCAAAATAAGTGAGAAGAGTATATATTATAAAATATTATTCAATGGAGAAAATTTGATCAGCATTCAATTTACATTTGCACTATTTTTCCACCCCAATGTGCATGCTTGCAGCCTAGATAGCAGGATTTTCACCTGTTTTTGCTGTTTTGCACCAGTGTGTAATGCCACAATCAGTGAGAAGAGTATTAATTATGGAATTTTATTCAATGGAGAGTATTTGGGCACCATTAAATTTACAGTTGCGGCATTTTTCCACCCCAATGTGCATGCTCACAGCCTAAATAGCAGGATTTTCACCTGTTTTTGCTGTTTTGCACCAGTGTGTAATGCCACAATCAGTGAGGAAAGCATTTTTTATGGAGGAATATTTAATTAAGAACATTTGGGGACCATTCAATCTACAGTTGCGGCATTTTTCTACCCCAATGTGCATGCTTGCAGCTTAAATAGCAGGATTTTCACCTGTTTTTGATGTTTTGCACCAGTGTGTAATGCCACAATCAGTGAGGAGAGTTTTTATTATAGAAGATTATTCAATGGAGAACATTTGTGCGCCATTTGATTCACAGTTGTGGAATTTGTCCACCCCAATGTGCATGCTCTAAGCTACTTCTATTCCAGATGATGAGGAAAAATGCTGCTAATGGGCCATTTTCAAAGATGCATTTTGACATTAAGATGTAAATTTGAAACTATACAAAGTCAATTGCTTCTTCAATTCAATAATACAATCTGGATTACTTTAAAAAAAATGCAACCACTATATGTCAAACCGCTATACCATGACTTTGAACCACTATACATGCATGTAAAGTACATAATGTTTGTAGTGTTCTGAGTTGGCAGGCTGGCGCCCCTTGCGCAAAGTGCAAGCCTCCAAAGGAGGAACTTGGGAGTAAGGAAATTTTGAGTGAGCACTGAGGACTGCCTCCAATCATTTGGCTGGTTTCAAACTTGGACACCACACTAAAATTGTGTCCGGTGGGTCAATTAGGCCGCCCTGGTGCCAGATTGAAGGCCTGCAGCTCAAAGGATAGCACATTGAATCAAATCAATTTGAGTATTTGTATTTGTATTTGATTTGAGTCAAACATGTCTGCACAATTTTAAACTCAAATATTGGAATAAATTCAAATAAGGCTCAGAGGGGCCCGTAGAAAGCCTGCGCAAGCTTTAGGGGGCTTGCATAGGCCCTGATCTACGGCCCCTTTGGTACAGCACAAAAAAAAATTCTGCCTCTGGCACTCTGAAAAGTATGTCCGCCGCTATGAAAAGTGCGTCTGCTACCATGAAAAGTGTGTCTCCCACTATGAAAAGGGTGTCTGCCACTATGAAAAGTGTGTCGGCCACTATGAAAAGTGTGTCCGCTGTGGTAGATGGAAAAGTGAAAAATCAAAAGTTTTTTCTTGTCTACAGATTTACTCATACTAGGCCTCAAGATAGCACCAAATGGACACCAGGAATGGATTCTACGGCCAATTTTACCCCTAGCCCTCACTGGAAGCATCACTGGAACCCCTCTGGATTGGAAGTTACACCCTCATGGACACCTATCACACAGCCAGCCCCAGTTATCAACCTGTCACAAGCCTCAAGCCACCTTTCCCAAGTATACATTAACCCAGCCCATCCAAACACATACTCTCTTTTAGACCCACTTATATCCACTGCATATGCAGGGGTTGCACCCCATTTCCCCTGTATTTGACATGGTCCCGCTTCATTTATGTACCCCTTGCAGCTGCATGCATTCTTCTGACCCCATTCCTGCATTCTTTACATTATTCTGACACCACTCATGCACCCCTTGCATGAAAGACCCCTGTATTTGACATTTCTCCACCTCATTTATGCACTCCTTGCATTAGTATCACCTCATTCTTCATTTCTCACCCCACTTTTACCTGTATTTAGCATCTTCTGACACCACTTGTGCACAGCCCCACTAGCTAAATTCCCTCAATCTTCTGTTTGCACCAGCTAAAATCCCTCACCCAGGGGCTGCCCTGGAGCTAAATTCCCTCACATTTTTCTATATAAGGAGCTCTCTCCCCCAGTTGTTTTTCCCTCAGTTCAGTACCCACCAGTTATACAGACACAACAACCACAATTATTAGTACCCTTACCCATTATAACAACCCATATAACAACCCTTACATATCTGCAATAACAACTGAACTCACTCTCATACCCTCATATCACTTGGTTGACAATTCACGTGCCTGTCACAAGTTGCCTAGCTCCTGGTTCAACTCCTGCTTGGGACATTTGCCCTGCTCAACCTAGTCGCTCTTCTCAACCTTTTGTACCCCCACCTCAAGGACCTGGGTTCAATCCTCACCGGAGACAACCAGTCAACTCTCATCACCTCACTCTCTACTTTCACATCCCTGTCATCAAACAAGCTTCATCTGGAACAGACCAGACCTATCACTTGATTAAAACTTGCCAAGCTTACCTTGGTGGGTCTTGTTATCTGATAGTATAGAAGGGCAGAGTTTTGCACCTCCATCATCCCCTTCTCCATTCAGCAAAAGGATTTCACAATCACTTTTGAGTCTTACACCGCCACTATGAAAAGTGTGTCCACCACCAGCATTGGTCAGATACGTTACGGTACGTTACGGGGGCAATTTTGGACACTGTAACTATTTTCAGTTATCCATATCTGCCCTCTGGGATAAAATATGTAATTTTTTACTGTATTGTAATGTACACCCAGGGAGTAACTCCATGTGGGACTGACTTAAAATTGACAAGGATTCCACGGCTGACCCTTGCAGGGGGCAGACCAGCGGCTATCAGTCCACACACCCACGTGGGCAACCAAGAATTGTGACAAGTTGATCTAAGCCTCAGCTAAATTAGAGAGATGCTACAGTTTGAGCTAACCCCTCCTACATTTAGCAACAGTTAGCTCACAAGCTAGCTACACCACGGGTCATCCAGGAAATCCATTGGATGGACCAATGGTTGCACCTTCAGCTGTCTAGCTCTGGTGTGGGTGGGTCTATCCTTTGGACATACATTGTAATTCCCTTGGGTTGGATGGTTCAGACAAACCATCCAATGGATGGACCATGAGCCATTCTGTGGATGATTGAAGGACCATTTTCTCAGGCTGGATGTCTCTAATCTTCAGCTGGGATGAGAAAAAATTAATCATCCCCACCAATGTGGTGGCCAATATGGTAGTCAGAACAGCTTTTAGTTCTCAATCTCACCGGTACCCTCATCTAAATCAAGACTCAAGACCTCAAGACAGCAAGGTTTCCCCCCCCTTCCTTCTTTCTCTAGATTCCGTTTCCTTCTCTCCTTCTTCTTTCTTGGTCCTAACAGAGAGTTGACTGTGGGTTTTTTTTTATGTGTTGTGTCTGATTTTGGGACCCCTGCTCTCCTCTCTGGCTCTTGCTTCTTTTCTGTCCTCTCAACCCTCAGAATGTGGCTCTCTTTCCTTTTCTCAGCTCTTCTTCAGTTTCATTTCTGGTTTCCTTCCTCTAGTGGACTTTTGTTTTGTTTCCCTATCTTCCTCTCTTCCTCCCTTGTGTTTGGTTTGGTTTTGTAGTGCGCGCGCATGGCACGTGAGGAGATGATGACATATGTGTGACAGGCCTCCAGGAATCCAAGTTCCGGGCGATCTTGGAGGATGGGAGGCCATAGAAACTGTTCTGATCCAATTCAGGAGTTATCAAAAATCAAGATTTTTTTTTTCCGAGTCAAGAGTCCCCAGAGTCCCTTTGAGCTTCAAGAATCCAAGCAAACAATACCCAACCGCCGCCGAGGATCCAAACCCCGGCAAACTCTCAAAACCACCCCCACCCAAAGCTATCACTTGAATCCCCGTTGACTCATTTTTGCGGACCATCCGTGAGGGCAGCTCCCAGAGCACCTTTCCCCTCCCAGCGCTGCCGCCGGCCTAGCACCGGACGGAGCTCCATATTTAGTCCCCCAAGCCAGGATTGAACCAGTGACCTCAAGTGTCAGCCGGGCTACTATAATAAGTTAGAGCCCGGCTAACTATTGTAACATTACAAAAATTGTATGTACTAATAGCGGCGCAGAGCGCCACGTACAAAATAAACTTCTTTCTTGGAAAGTCTCAGCTGCGGCGCGGAGCGCCGCGCACAGAATAAGAACAACAAATAACTACATACATAATAATAAAGATCCCTTAGACGAGTAAGGGTAATAAGCTCCGGCCAAAGAATCGGCAGGAGAAAGAACAATAGTTCAAACCCGTTCTCAAGCCAAGAGAAAGGGTTGCCAGAAACTCTCAAAGAGACTACTAAACAGAGAGTAGTCTCCATGAGAAATAGAAGGACTTTGGTTGGGGAGGAAAGAAACAGAATTATACTACTCCTCCTCCCCCGGCCGATGATGGAACATAAAACCACACTATTCCTTCAGCCGAGGAATAGCAAAAAGATAGAATGACAAATGAGAATGAACGGGAGCAAAGGGACTAGTGGAATCCCCCTTCACTCCCGTCATCCTTGTCAGAAGCACTCCTTCCTCCGGCCGAGAAACCAAGGAAGCATTTGCAATAAGAGCTACAACCCTACCGGTTGTAGCTCAAATATATAATCGAGGGCCTTTGGGCAAAGGAAGGCCCCTCAGATACCTATTATAACCAGTTCAATGCATCACCAGTCTTGCCACTAGTCTCATTGACCAGTTTGCCAGCCTGACATCGCCTTGACTTTGGTTTTTTTGGATCGATCGTGTTTTTTTGTTGCAGACTTCCTTTTACAAGTAAGTCTGTGTTTTTTTCCTTTCTACCGGGATTTCTATCCCTTTATATCTCCTGGGAGCAATTTATCGCGCAATCACCCCCTTTCCAAGGGCCCCAGACGTCACAGGCTACAAAAGCCCCTGCGCATTTCGTGCGCAGGCCCTGTAAGAACCGCAGAGGGCACTAAACCACCCCAGGCGCCCCTGGCCCCTCCGTTCAACCCCCTTGTTGGGTTCATTAGAAGTAACTGTCTTCAGTCACTTCTCACTTTCACTGCGCTTTTGCTGCGCGCGCTATTGCACCGTGCTCTGTCGCCGGCGTAGCTAGAAGAGCACTCTTGCTCTTGGCATCACCAAGCCTGACATCAAGATTTACAGTCTCGGCTGTGGTTTTTGAAGTGTCGGGTGGTTACATTTTCTTTTTTTATCATCTCATCTTTGTTGAAATTACTCAGGTGAAAAGAATTGTGTATTGTGGGGTTTGAACCCACGACCTTCTACATTCATGGGAGCTGCTCTTATACCACTGAGCTAAACACACAGCTGGGTTTACCGGTGATTTTTGGATATTAGATCATATAACTTGGCCACTCAAATGGGGCTTGAAGCATATATTCCAACAATCTTCTTATTCATATTCATCCAATCTCTCAAAGAATCCAAGCCAAATCTGGTCTGAATCATCTCTGGCACAAATTCGGGCTCATTCAATCTACCGTTGGGATCTTTCTTTTGCAATCAATATTGTTGAGCTTTCTTTCAAATATTTTTTTCCAAGGTTCAGTCGCGGGGCAAGGGAGAGGTAGAAGTAAGTCCCTTCCATCAGTGCACCTCCGGGCTCTTCTACACATTGTCAAAAGCAACCTAGCCATGCTGTGAGCCGCACCCTATTGTTTGCCAATTCTTCCTAGGAGATTTGTTTTGATGGTCAAGATCAAATTGCCAAACAAGCCGCTGTGTTTTGATGGGACCAAGGTCAAGCGGTTCATCAAAACTTACGAGATGGTGGCGGGCTTAGATGAGGCCACCGAGCTTGACATGGCCAAGCAGATCCGGCTCTTTTTGGCCACCAACGAGCTTCTGGACATCCTCAAGACGCTGGAAGGATTTAGCCCTCCGGATTGGTCAAAGCTCAAGGCCTCTATGATTGCCTATTGGGGTCAGGTGGACACCACAAGGTTTGCGAAGCGAGACCTGACATCATTGGTCCAGGACTGGGCAACAAAGGGTGGGGTGGCTTCGGCGGTGGAAAATCAGACATTCCGGTAGTCTTGGGAGCCAATCCAGTTGTATCTACTCTCGAAAGCTCATATCTACTTGGTTGAGGAGATCTGAAACTCCTTCTATCAAGCTTTCTCGCCCACCGTGCAGGAAAAGATAAGAAAGAAGTTGATCCGCGATGGGAATATGGTGACAACTCTGGACCATTGGTTTAAATTACCAACTTTCAAGATTCCCAAGGACACCGTGGACGGTGTAATGAAGGAGCAAACTGCGCTCACCTTTGAGGAGTCAAGGACCGGGCAGCCCGTTGCATCTCCCTCATTTCAGGAGGGAAACTCTGTCATGAAGAAGATGGGTGAGGACCGTTGTCCCAAGGAAGCGCCAGCGCCGTCAAAACCTGCTCCAAACATGGATGATCTTTCAAGAATTTTGGAGGCGTTTGAACACAAAATTGACCAGAAGATAGCGCAATACCGGCCAAGGCTTCAATGTCGTCAGAGCGCCCACCGCTGGTTTGTTATTAATGCCATCGCAAGAATCACGGGACGTCTTGTTGTCAGGAGCTTGTAAAAGACAAGCAAGCGGGGCTTGTCGAACAACAAGGGACCAATTTTTTTCTTCCAAACGGCGCACAAGTGTGAACTCCTCTTGATGGCAGATTTGTACTGGCCATTGAGGGGAGACACTCCTTTCAATGGCCAGTAAAACCTGGCCATCAAAGGGAGTCTCCCTGCGATGACCCAGTTGCCCCTGTGACATACATGGGCAATGTCGCAAGGGGCCCTGCTTTACAGGTCCACCCTCACGTTTGGGCAAACGTGAGGGTGGACATGGGAGACAATTTTCCTTGCCGAGCTGGATATATTTATATATATACAGCCATTCCGAAAAAGCTTGGCTTCTTGAGAAGGAATTTCTGCTGGAAATTCCTTCTGGATTTGCCAATGTATGTGCATCCAATATCAAGGTTGGACACATGATATCCAGACCTGCGAGCGCAGTCGCTTGCAGGATCCCACCAATCAAGCCGTTTGGTAGCGAAAAAAAAACACGCCGGCTGCTGGGACCAGCACCTTCCAACCTTGCAACCTTGATCAGAATGCCATCCAGGGTAGAATCAGCCAAATCGCTCGATTCTGAACTCAGAATTAGGAAAAAATGAAAGGAACAAGATGATTGAGGGCATCTGGCTGCTGTATATGCACCCTGCATATAAGAATGAGGTGGGCATGAATATACATATGTCCAACCTTGCCAGTGATTATTGGCAAATCCAATACAAAGTTTGGGTGGAAATTCCTTCCAACAAAGCCAAGCTTTTTTGGAATGGCTGTATATCCAGCTTGCCGGGAGGACTCCTCCCAGCAATCTGGATACATAAGTATCCAGCTTGCTGGGAGAAACCCCGTCGGCAAGCTGGACACATAAGTATCCAGCTCGCTGGACTGGGTTGCACTGGCCATCGAAGGGAGTAAACACTCCGTTCAATGGCTGTTACAACTCAGCCATGGAGGGCTTCCATGGCTGAGTTGGAACAGCGATTGAACAGAGTGTTCACTCCCTTTGATGGCCGGTGCAACTCAGTCATCAAGGAGAATATGCCACCTGTGGCTGAGATGTACCTGCCGTCGAAGGGAGTCCACTCCCTTCAATGGCCGGTACAACCCAGCTGTTGAAGCAAGTGCGTACTCCCTTCAATGGCGAGTGCAACTTGGCCATCAGGTGTACATAGACTCCCCTCAATGACCGGGTTTCACCGGCCATTGAAGGGAGTAAACACTCTGTTCAATGGCCGTTACAACCCGGCCATCAAAGGGATGACACATTCCCTTCGATGTCTGGCACAACTTGGCCATCGAAGCAAGTGTGTAGTTTGGCTCCCTTCGATGGCCAAGTTGTGCCAGCCATTGGAGGGAGTATATTGTACTCCAAGATCGCCAATGCAATGTTTTGGGGTGTGATATGCATGATCTCAAAGGTGGCCGTGTTGAACAAAGCCGGCCTGTGGGACATCCTTACCGGAGGCCAGAAAACATGCAGATAACGGAGTGATGGATTGGCCAACGTAGAAGGTGGTCCTCATTTCTCCGTGTGGCAATGCTGAGGGACATGTAAACAGGATGGATAAGGGCTTGCACCAAAGACGCAGATCATTACCAGATTGCACAATCACAACAGGAGGGCAAATCAAGCACAACAAAATGGAACGGGGACATGACAATATTTGGCTTGTGTGCCTTCAACACCTAACATCCAGGGCTGAAAAGAGCACCTTGGTTTACAGCTTGCTGCTTTACTTGTGCATGGCTGCACTAGCAAAGGTTGAAACCACAGAGGACTTGATTTGATTACACATCCCCTCCTCTTCAATCCAGTGGGAGATATAGGAGCTCCCCATATTCAAATGTATCAATACTTGTGCAGAAATTTGTGGATCACTCAGTGATAATTTGGCCTTGAATACACATGGACAAAAACAAAACCATTGTCACAGATGATTCCTGTGGACAGTGCATGTCTGAGAACGTGAGACGGCAGTCTGCAGCATCTAGACATCAACTAATTAAAGCAGCAGCCACTCAGGCCATGGATTGAGACCCAAGATGTGAGGCTTTTATGGAGTTTGAAGGTGGTTGGGGTGAATAACAGCAGATTTCTCTGCTCCCTCCAAAGTTGTCTATTTCTTATCTGTGAAGCTTCATCAAGCAGGATGTTGTGCCTGTGGCACACCTTTTCATCTCTGTTGCCTTTCCCAAGAGACAGGAAAGAACAAGCTCCCCAGGCACAGGCCCCAGAATCATTCTAAATCATTGATGGTGCATGATTGTCCAAAGTGAGTGTGGGGAAAAAAAGGGTTTGAGTTCTGAGATAGTCCTTGTAACATGACACAAACACCTCGCTATTCTGATGGAATGCATTACAATGGGGCCACACTGGAGGTGAAATCCTGGCAGAATTATTAGCTGGCACTGAAGCTTAGATATAGACACAGGATCAGAATAAACTGTCACTACCTGATCTCATCCATAGTAGCTTGTCTGTTCAGACATAATTACTGATGAGCCTAACATGCCATTGAATCAATATCACATTGACTTCAACATCAGTTGCTGCATACTCACTGTTTGACATTCAACTCACATCAGACACAAGGAATGACCAAATTACAGTCTGGCACTCTCTGGAGAGTGCAACCATTTCCCCCCTGGTGGGCCACCAAGAGAAGTCATCATTTTCCTCAATGACTGGTTTGTTCTGGTCATCTTGAGAGGTACATACATACTCCTCTCAATGTCCGGTTTGTTCCGGTCATCTTGAGGAGTACGTATATGACCGGAACAAACTGGTCATCAAGAATTATAGCAAATGACTATCAATGGCCAGTACAGACCCGGCGTTAAGGGAGAAGTGTACTCCTATTGATGACCAGGCCGGCTATTAAGAATATACAGCCTACTGACCGGCCATTGGTCATGGTGGAGTGTGTATGTACTCTGCTCAATGAATGTCTTGTGCCAGCCATCAAGGGTGCAGTGAGCTGCTCCAATGGCCTGTTCTTTCTGTCATGTGTATACGGTTGAGGAGGATAGGCCCCACTACACTTGTGGGTCGGGGGTGGCTGGGGTGTGGAAAAAGTCTTTGATGAAGTTGTTTCCTGTTGTTTTGGCCTGATTCCTGGACCTGGAACAACCCTCCTGGAGCCTCTTGCTAAACAGGCCCCCAGGTCCCCAGGAGAGCTTCCAGGTCTGATTTTCTTCCTGGATTTTTGGACCTGGACAGCTTCCTGGATCAATTTTGAACCCCCCTAATATAGGAGGTATGGCCTAGTCAGTTGGCTGGGGGATTCCTCCAGCTGGACAAGGGGGCTGATATTCACTCAGGTGCTCCTGCTGTGCCAGCTGAGCACCTTGAAAGTGAATGTGCACTAAGTTATGGTGCAGCTGGCGGAGTCTCAACATAATTTTTAGCCTGAGCTAGTTTGTAAAAATACATGGACTCAACCTGGAATGAAGCTGGATAAACTCAGGTAAGAGGCATTGTATCAGCCTGCATCTGGCATGTCAACTGACACCAGTTTCTTGAGTTTTTTTCATAGTGCTTGGTACCGTCAAACAGTGCTGATATCTCTTTAATAACCAGGCGGGTGTACCTGGTTATTAAAGTGATATCAGCACAATGTCGATATCATCACAATGTGCTCAAGCGACAGTAAAAAAACTTACTGTGCTTTGTAGTTTTGGGAGTGGTTTTGTAAGTTCTCCAAGTGCCAATCTATCACCTCCCAGGGTGAGTGAGCCAAGGTGGTGGTTCAATCCGCTTGACGCTGGATCAGTGCCTCGTTCTCCAGGAGCGTCTTAATCCTTTCCTTGATCTTCAGGCTACCTGCAACCCGCCGGAAAGGCTCAGCAATCACAGCATGGAAAGGACTGAGAGGAGGAGACTGTGCGCCTTCTTGCATACGCCAACTTCGGTATCCCCTGCGCCGGTTGCCCGTTGGCGCCAAGTTTGTGTTTGCAGGCCTTGAAAGGTTGTAAGAGGGTTGCCAAGGCAAGCCAAACATACCAAAACACCAATCAGGTCCATAGAGATGGCAAACAGGTACCTGTCTGATTTCAACGAAACAGCTTCTTGAGTGCTTGTGATCAAACAAATTCAATATGTGACACTTCCATGATATGAAGAACTACTTGAACTTGAGTAGGACACTCAGCTAACTGCATGGTAAGGCACACATACAAGGCCAGATGGCAAATAGTCCACAGGTACCTCCTGGCAGGTACCTGTGAGCTATTTGCCATCTGCACTTGTATGTGTGCCTTACCATGCAGTTAGCCGAGTGTCCCACTCAAGTTCAAGTAGTTCTTCATCTCATGGAAGTTTTACATATTGAATTTATTTGATCACAAGCACTCAAGAAGCGGTTTCATTGAATTCAGACAGGTACCTGTTTGCCATCTCTACAGGTCCAGATAAGCTGGGATGGCGTTGTCACCAGAGACTCACCAAATAAGTCGCTGTTGGCAATCCTGAGGGCAACAGAACAAGCAGTGTTAGCCGGGGCGGAGAGATGAGCAAGTGCGAGGAGATTGGGACTCACCCCCATCCTTGAGTGATCCGCTGACGCGACCCCCTCCAAGTCCGTTTTGTTCTTGCATCAGTAAACAGAGCAGCCAGTGAGAGAAAGGAGTGGTTGATTTTCTCAATCCAGGTGTGGGTGAGGCGGTACCGGGAGGACTTGTTTGGTGGGGGAGGGTTTGGCAGAGATGGGCTGGGCAATCCTTGATGAAAAGATTGGGTTGAGATTTGTTGAAGTCGGCAAAGTGCCTTTGCCCTTGCGTAGGACTTCATTGAATTCTGGTGGTGAGGAAACCTAACTGGGGGAGCAGTGATTTCATGAGACTGAAAAATTAACAATCAACAGTCGGTTCGGCCCGCACGTCAAACAGTGTTCTTGTTGGCTCCACCAGGAGCCCAGGGATGGCCGTGGAATCCTCGTCTGTGGGAGCAACAAGGATATCCCGTTGAACAAAAATAGAGGTCCCCATTGGCCCTACAGGGAACCCAAGGGCAGCCGTGGAATCCTATGTTGGCTCCACTGTGAGATTATCACAAGGAGACCCCCGGAGGGTGGAGACAACTGGGTATCCCGTTGTCTCCTTCCATTCTTAATGGGTTGGTGATACCAATGGCGGGCACAGTGAAATCCACGTGGGTTTCACAAAGCTGGCGTCACCCGTCGCATTCACGAACTCGCTTGCTAGGAAGTACCCCCGGCGTGTACCCACACATATCACAAAGGGGACACACCAATACACTCAAATCACACCTTTCTACTGTAGTTAGCAATAGCTGTAAGTCAAATGTTGCGCAAACTTAGCTCAAATGGTAAGGATGCTCTCAAAATTAACACAAGTCACCTGCTGCGGGGCGCGCCAGCCATTTAGCTGGCTGGTTGGTTTGCAAAGCGAACCTCCCCACAGGGGAGACTTGCGCCTTAAGTCAACAAACTCGCGTGATGAGTTTCCCACCTTTTGGTGGGAGGAAACTTCATCCTTGATTTGCTCACTTTCCTCAAAACTTTGAGGATGTTTGGGCAGGGTTTATGGAAGAGTAGCATCTTCCTGTTCATCCAACCCAAACTCAGAAAACCTACATAACTTTGATTTTATAATGAGTTTTATAAAATCACACTTTGAACTTTTTTTTGCTCAAACAAGCAGTTAGAGCACCCACCTGACAGCACCTGACCGGTCCGCATATTCCCTCCTTGAAGGATTGTTCCTGCGTGCGCAGGAGACATCCTTCAAGGGTGTGTTACACCCAACCAGAGGCATGCCAAACTTGCCAAACATGGCAGTTTGGCTGCCATTTACCGTTGATTGACTTTGTTCCTCTTGTCAACATTTTTTCTATCCCCCCCAGGACCTAACCTAAGGGCTGGTTGGGGTGGTTGAGAGGTGGGGTGTTGTTGGATTCCGACTTTGTCAAAATCCGGACTTCAAGTCGCGCAAGGTATGGCAGCCAAACTGCCATGTTTGACAAGTTTGGCATGTTGCTGGTTGGGTGTAACACACCCTTGAAGGATGTCACCCGCGCGCGCGGGAACAATCCTTCAAGGAGGGAATATGCCAACTACTCAGGTGAGAGCACCCCGCGCACACCAAAACAAGTCCTCAAACATTGAAAAGTCACGCTTCTCAAAAATCACTATAAAAATAGTGAGGGATCGTAAAAAAGGTACATAACAACAAAAGAAAGACAAGAAGCAGGCCTTTATGGCCTGGGAAAGGAAGGAAGCAGCTACAGGAGGAAGAAGACGAAATAAACAGTTTTCCCGCGAAATCAGGAAACTCATCACACGGGAATTCCAACTTAAGGTATAGGCCTCCACAGGCGTGGACAGCTCTGCTGTTTGCTCCCGCTCCCACCCGGAGGCCTAGTTAAGCTTGGGATGCTCTAAGGGTTGAAGTGTAATGGTTTGGTTTGAGGTGGTTTGAGCAACACCAAAACATGTGCACAGTCAAGATTGTCGAAACCTATACCCGGATTACTGATTGACCTGTCTCACTGCGTGCACAGCACATTTCTAGGAGGACTTGTACAATGACGTCACAAGTGCCAATACTTCAAATCAAGAGGACAGTTGACCACTTTATCCCAAAATCAGTTTGCCACTTCCTTTCCTTCTTTCCTCATCTTGAGACTTACCTTCCAATCCGCAAGACTCATCAATTCATCGAAATTCATCTGCGGACTTTTGTCGAGGTCATCAGCCTAGGCATCTATCTTAGGTTTTTAGTTTTTCTTGTCATCTTCATCCCATTGACCGTGTAGCTTATCTAATTATTATTTATGGTGTTAGTCATAAAAGACCTGTGGTGGGTATATCTCAATTCAGTTCTCATCATACTGTTGTTCCTGTTTCTTTCAGGCAAAAATCTTCAGAACTATTTTTATTGTATTTTCTTTGAGTGATTGTTTTACTGAAATTTGTTTCTTTTAGCCTGAAATTCTGAAAGGTGAGTCACGTAGTTTAGAGGGCGTCTGGATTCCCTGGTGAGGAAGCACGCGAAAAATGCAAAGGCACAAACTCTCCACTAAGTTCTTTTAGAGATACCGATAGATTGATTATCTATCGGCCACCATGGCCAGATGCACCAGCCACCCGCGCCCCAGTGTTTCCACCTCGAGAGTCATTCTTCGAAGCGAACTTGAGGGGGTGACCATCGCTAACTTCGAGACGACCTTTCTCAAGGACAATTGTGACCACTTCATCATCCTGGGAGTCAGGAAAAAGGAACTCTTGAGCACATGCCACGGAGATCACAGGGGCTTGCGGGACTGACTTTTGATGATCCAAAGGTATTCTCAAGCTCTTGTTTACTGGGTCGGATCAAAAGCCCTTGAGCACCCTGGCCGGTATGAAATACATCAAAAGCTACACATTTATCGCACGTTGAAATGGTCCGTTGAGATCAGCCGCCGAGTTAGATAGATCGATTGGTTAAACGAGAAGAAAAACAATATTCATGAAATCGTTATACCACTCCACATTGATTGTTAGATGACAACTTACAATCGACAATCTCTACTAATGGGACGGTTTTGTCTCCTCCTAACCATTTCTTGTATGCACCAGCGTCGGCGATTATGCAGATGAATTCGTCCGTCCTGCGATAACGTGCGATGGAGAAAATTAGACAACGGCACTTCGGGTCTAGTTTTATAATATTTGAAGATGATCTGTGAAGAAACTGACGATGTCGAGTCTGGCTTGTAAATTACTTTGGTTATCTGTGGCGACATGTTGTGCTTGATTTGGAAGAGTACTGGCGATGATGAGGGTGTATGGGGAATTGTGATGGTGTATGCTCAGAGGAGACCGAGGTTGATCGAGGGATATCGAGGGGACAAAGGATAGAAGCCGGGAGTCACCTCTGCTCAAACTGACGTCATCAAGATCGTTGTGATTATGTAAGTCTCGTAGCCACCTTGAGAAGCCCCTCGATTTCTCGGACCTCCCTTTGAGGCTTCACCACCTTCCCCCTCCTTCCACCACTCAAATCATACATATTCTGCAGATTATGTATGTAGTACATAACATGAGTAATATGCCGCGCGCAACTGTACGCAGGAGGGTGCCGAGATCCATGCGCAAGGAATCAGGAATAGGATAGTAGGATGGGCGGGCGGTGTTCGCATACAGGCGGTCTGACCGGGAAACACAGGACCAGGCCCGAGCGGCTGAAACCAGCTGAAACCAGCTGAAACCTAGTCAGAGGGTCGATAAAGATTCTCCAGGAGATTCCTTCCTTTTCCCCCGCAACCGCTCCCAATTTCATTCTCAGACTTGCGCATTTCCCGTCTCGCCCGTGTCCTTTCCCCAACGCATCCTACACACTCCAAGCAACGCTCTCCTTACCAGCATGGACAACCCAGTTTCTCCCTTGATGACCTCGAGCTCATTGCCCGTCGACTCGCGCTCCCCATCTCAACCTCGCTCGCCGTGGTCATCCCTGATGTCCCCTACCCCGAACCGCGCTAGGTTCCCGGCCATGGTGTTGGCGAACCTGATACGTCATAAACCCGGCCACAGCTCACCCGCGAACAACGCTTTGCCTTCCCCCTGCCTGCCAAATCCAAGCAGCCCGTATTCAACCACGCCAGGAGAAGATCTGAATAACTTTGTCTGGGATGCAGGGTGTCCCTCTGATTCACCTAGGAGGGCCCACCATGAAGAAGAATTGTACGAAATTGTCAGTGTCTACTTAATCATCATATTCCCTCTCAAGACCCTAAGCTCAATTGGTTCATCCGCTCGCGTCTTTAGGCCCGGCTCTACCAACCATCAGTCGGGAAGCGCACCCGTCCGACCCCTCAACCCATCATCACTCGGAGAGACCTTTTACCGTTATCCACAGGAGTCCCCGAGGGCGCTCTAACTCCAACACTTTCTTCTGCCGGTGCCTTCAAGAGCTCCATTCACAGACTCTTACGCAAGCGGACTGCTCTCCATCTCAAAAACTCATCCCAGTCCTCCTCGAGCACAACGAGTCCCTCGGAGACTTCGGCTGACGCAGAAGACCGGATACATCAAGAGCTGGAAGAAACCAGCGATGACGAATACCGAAGCAACATTGGCTACTCACCTTTTATGCATGACGACCCGCATCCCTCCAACGCACAGCCCTTCACTCCCTCCGTCCAGACCCACGCTGCCTTCGGATCGCCTCTCTCTGCTCCCCGTACCCCTGCGCGCGCAAGAAGGAGTCCTCCTGAGGAAGAGCAGTTCATTGGTAACCCGCTTCCCCCCCGCTCAAGCTCTATCGCGCAATGAAAGCTTTTCTCTTTGCCGATCTCTTTCTCTATTCCGCTCCTATTTGAATTTCTTTTTTTGGTGTCATCGTCGCGTCTTGTAAACATAGCATCAAATCTCCTGTGGTCTTTCCTGTCGCCCCTCCCATTCGATTTCATTGTCAAAGCAAAGACCCTCTCCCTTTCCACGTCTACCCTCGTCGTCCTTAGTTTGCATCACAAATACCATTTCCGTGTATCCCCATGAAAAAGAATGTGGTCTCGACACTATTCCATTTGACTCGATATCCTTTTTCACGTTGTTTGTCAGCCCCTCTTGATAAATTTCATAATGCCATCACCCCTTAGACTTCCTACGGTATTCTCTCTTCCTCATCTTGTAATATCCACTCACAAACCCTGTTATTACTAGTAATGAAGCTCCCAAGAACCCTTAATGGTTCACCCTTTGTCTATGTAACTTTAGTGACCGTCTCTTGTTGAGTCATCAGCGGTAGGTATATCCTGGCTTACTGTGAATTCCCCTAGTGAATGCATTAGCATCGCACAAGATGAGGTTTCTTTTGCAATCACTCAGTGAAAAGAAAGAGTATTAAACGGTAGGATTGTCAAAATAAAAATGTGCAAAATTCTCATGTTATCCAGCCTGTGGGGTAGGGCATCGCAAACGCCATACGCACAAGCTGAAAATTCACTCAACTCCTGAGAGTTTTTAGTACAATTACTCGTTAAGCAAGGCAGTACAAAAAATCGGTTCAACCAAGGCTACTGGTAAAAAGAAAATTAACGAAAGCGTGTGAAAACATGGTTTCCATCTTTTTTCAGGGGAATCATTAGACGAGTATTTTCCGTTATGTCGGCAATATTATTATTGGCAGGAGAGTTGTACGAGAAGTTGACAGAATTGTACTAAAATGTGATTATTATTTTGGTATGCCCATGTCGGTTCAGCGGATTTGACGCTCAGAATGTGAATGTTGCGGCCGACTTTTCGCGGCCGAAAGAGTAAACAACAAAGGATGAGGAGAATAGCCGCCATTGATACCGATGGCGACTTGGACCATACGAGAACCTGCATAAAAAAGGCGGGATGAGTTGGTTGTTGGCAATCTAACGCTCAGTAGATGCTTCACTTATGTACCGATGAGTAGCTCATTGCTGTAAGAATCCCCTGAGTTGGAGTGATACATCATGGCAAGACCAGCTGTAGTGGCTTGTTGCAACTGAGGCCCAATTGTTTGAGTTTGCCTCTTCTCCAGTTTATTTCAAACCTGAGTGCCACTGGGACCCGGCCGGAGAGCACCGCCAAGTCGGCGTATGTAGCAAGTAGTATACTTTTTTTCCGTTGCTTCCATAGGAATGATACTTACGCACGGATCCAAAATTCATCCGACCGAGTGCTGATCATCGATTCCACTCAAGAGAAAGATTCAAATGCTGCTGTCATAAACGCGTTCGATGAATGCATAAATGGGAAAGATAACCTGGAAGACTATCGGAACAGTCATATGACAGCAAAACGGCTATCAGAATTCTAGATAAAGAAGTCGGAAATCATGTATGTAAACCTAATAGATGCTGCTTTGTGGGGGGGGGGATGAATGATACAATGTGAATCAGTTTATGCACTGGTCCAAATACTTCGAGGGTGTGTAAAGACATCAATGAACAGATTGAGTAATTTCAAAGCAGAACAGCACACATGCTGCAATTTTGGATGTTGATGAACTTCATCGAAGGGAAACCGGAATGACACATCATCTTTGTATTGGCTCCTCCTCGCGCTCATCTTCGTCCAGGAGAATAATCCTATTTCTTCTAGACCCGAAATCAACGAAACTGGCAATGAAGCAGACGACGCAGGCGGCGGCACCGGCGATCAAAGCGGTAATTACTTGGGGCGCATCTGCCACTTTCTGAAGAGTTCCCTTGCTGTTGATCAGTAGACCAATCGATAGATAGACGACCGCAAGCATGCGGATCAAATCCTTGGCTCGGTATACTGCGAACGCGTTGGCAACTCCAATCAGCAAGACGACGCCAAATGTGATCTGAATGAAGTTGTCGGCCAAATTATTTTGATGAGTCAGTTAAACCAAGTATGGTGTTGAGATGATAATTATTAAAATTTGAATACCCAAGCATGAGTCGAAAAATGCTTCTCCCAGGTGTGGTCAATCGGGGATCGGTACCATTTCAAGGAGATGAGGATTGATTGAGGAAGATCGACAGTGAATAGGATGGTCTGAAAGAGCTGGACGGGAATGTAGATGAAGATGAAACTGAAAGGTTTGGAAGTGAAGGAAGGCGGCGAATGTTTCCAGATCGAGTGAAGTGTATAGGTCATCAGGAGGAAGACCACGAGAAGAAGTGCGGTCGCCACGACAAAAAGTTCTGCTGCCTATGACATGCACATTTCCACTTGAGACCTCTCGAGGATATGCAGAATGTTGAGTCAAGGAGTGCTGTGTGACGTACCCAGAAGATAGGCCAAAGAGCAAAACCAAACAGAGCGACGACATAGGTCATTCCGATGGCATGGACAAAGGTCTGCTTTGTTTCTTCGGTTCGGTAGCGTTGGTTGGAAGTGCAAACCACCATGAAAGCCATACCGAATTGACAGGCAAAGATTACCATCCAGTAAAATCCGACGAGGATCTTACTGGGAGTGAGTAGAGTGTAATACCGATCATTGATGTCACCCACTACGGGTGGAAAGAAGTCACAGGAGTAAACGAATCGCAGGTTTTCAAGAAAGAGAGAGACGTGCGAGTGGTGAAACGGGAAAGGACGAGATGGCTGTGCTTACTTGAAGGCTCAATGAGCAAGGCGCACACAAGATTCGAAAACATTGCAGTCAAGGTGGCCAACGGAACAAAGATCTTGAGTCTGATGATGTCATTCTGTTCGACAGGCTGCACCGTAGAGATGGTTCGAACGAATAGAATCAGTGAATCAGTGAAACGGAATCACTCTTTAGAGATGTAAATTTGTCTGACTGACGATGATATCCGCGGCTGGATCGTAGGCCGCTGGACCTGGGGATGGGTGAGTGTAGGCGGGGTTATTGTTATTCATTTCGAGTGTTCGTGTTGGTGAGATGGTTGACCGAAGGTGCTGGTCGGGATGGATCGAGGTACATATAAAGCTGATCAAGACTGCTTGCCTGACCGCTTTTGTCCTTGACCCGCATACACTCTGCTCCCTGCCCCCGATTGACGTCACAGACTCACTGACACAGCGTCATGTAAACCAGACCAGTACATACAGAATCTGCAGTATCCGGCCGAGTTAAAAAAACAGCGGATCATGACACTCAATTTCAAAGAAGCTGGCTTCCAGAAGATAAAACCTAAAAATGGCCAGCTGATAATTGGTATCTGCATACACATCATATATTTGTTGAATGTGTGTCAAATTGATTGATCAAAAATAAAGCGGGAAGAATACATATCCATTCTAGCATACATATAAGGCTTCAGCTGATAGATAGTGGATGACTTCCTGTGGGCTAAAAAGCCAGATCTTTCAGGCCAGGTTAAACCTTACTGGCTGGTGAGAACTTGATCTCAATCACTTTTCACCAGCAAGTAAGGTTTAGATCTGTGAAATTTTAGTCTGTACGGGGGGCGTAGATCCTACGGGGAGTCTTCCAGTATGCTCATATGCAGAAGAGGGAATGATAAGAAACATGTATAATTATTACCTGTCAATTAGGTCATTTGAATGGATGCAAAATAAGATTATTCAAAAAGCAAATCTTGAGAAGGAACCTCCTGATATAAGGGAGTAGACTTTGGGATTGTAGCTGCAAGAATCAAAAAGGATTTCCTTACTCCCAAAGTATACCAAAATTCTACAGGAGTAAATTCCTCTAAAGAGCACATATTAGGGTGGTTCACAATTGAAATTTACAAAACTTTGGGACACATTCTAAGGTGTTTATGAACATTTTTTAAAAAAATTGATAAGTTGCACTGATTGATCTGTATCACCTGCCACTGTGCATTTTCCCAAAACTTTAAAATTTTGTTCATAAAGGCCTTAAATTTGCCTCCAAAGTTTAGTAAAATTCAATTGTGAACCCTATTATGCAAAGTTTGGCCATTACAGTTAAGTATAACTGTAAAAAATTGTAAAGTTGTGGTGTTCAAAATTTATGGTATTCAAAATTGCATATGTCACTGTTTACATAAAATCATAAAGCCAATTTTGGCTGGGAGATGTCAGCGTGCATCAAACTTAAAGTGACATCTCCCAGCCAAAATTGCAGTTTATGATTTTATGCAAAAAAATCTTATACAATAGGGGTGTTCAAAGTTGACTGCATAAAATCATAACACCATAAATTCATAAAATTTTAATCTGAAAAAAATGTGTAACACCCAATCATTAAAAAAAGAGCAACAATTCTAAAATAGTACATAAAAAATGATCACTCAAAAGTGTCATGATTTTATGATTTTATGATTTGAAAAAAATATGATTTCAACTTTGAACACCCTTAATTTTGAATACCATAATTGCATATGTCACTATTTACATAAGATCATGGGAAGGGGTAGGCAGAGCGCAGCTCCAAGACCCCTGGTGTCCACGTAGCCGGAGGTCTAGCCAGCGTTAGCCCGCGAGTCTCACACGTCAGGGTGGGACTCGATGGGCTAGATCTCACTAGTGTTATGGCCTGGTGTATACCTCTCCGGGGGAGAGTTGATGCCCGCTACGATCGTGTAGTCAGGTGGTACCTTTTCTTCCTTCCCCGGGGTTTTTACAGGTTATGAGCCCAGCGTTGCCTCTGTTGTGTGTTCAATTCCCATTTCCTGCATCTCACACATATCACATCTTCCCAGCTTGTAACCCTCGCATAACATGACATAACTGTGTTAGCTACTCCTAGTCTTACATATAAGCATATTATTGATTATTGGTTTAGGAGTGTGGTTGCGTTATAATAGTTCCACGGTTCATGGGTGCCAAAAGTCCCATTTTAGGATAAATCATAGTATAGTCTTTAAAAAATAGCATTAGTATAGTAGCCAGTATGTGTGAAAGTTGACAGTTAACAAGTCTGTCGGGGAGTAACACTTAGATTTGTATGTAGTTTCACACCAGCCCATTTGGTGTCCAATCCAATATCACCTCTGTTATCAGTGATATTGGCTTGTGGGGGAGTGTTATGGCCTGGTGTATACCTCTCCGGGAGAGAGTTGATGCCCACTACGGTCGTGTAGTTGGGTGGTACCTTTCCTTCCTTCCCCGGGGTTTTTACAACTAGAGCGGCAGGATCCGCAGGAGAAACTAGTCAGTCACGATAGGCAGTGAGAGACTAGTTTCCTCCGCCTGTAGACAGGTTCCCAGGGGCACCAAGAAGAGGTAACGGGGCAGTGGCCTTGTATAAGAAGGCCACTCTGGTGAACGGAGTGTGAGCAAGGGATCACTCTCCTAGCTCCCACTCATTGTTTGCTACTTGTCACCCAGGAACCTAGTTCCTGCTTTCCTTTTTTTCTCCACCCACCCACCCAGCGCTTGTTTGCGGGGAGTGGGCTTAGCGCCTCAAACCCCACTCCCCAAGCGCGAGGTTTCTGTCCTGCTTGGAGGAGGTACCAGGCCTTGACAGAGAGTCCCAGCTCTCTGTGACGCCTAGGGATGATAATCAGGCGGGCTTGGGGCGCCCATGGGCCGGCCCGGCTCAGCCCGGGAAGTCAGTGGACGGGTCGGGCTGGGCCAGTTCCTCTCAAATGCCAACCCAACCCAAACCCGTTTATGACTTGGGCCGCCAGCAGGCCCCAGCCAAAAAAGAAAATTGTACATTTTTTTTATTTTTAACATTTGTTTTGCCTTTTACTACGTTATAATGTGTTCCTACCTTATAACAAGGGAGAGGCACCCTGTCTGTTTGCGTGTGTTTTGTCCTGTCTGTTTGTGTGCAAACGGACAGGACAGAGGTGTTGGTGCAAACGGACAGGACCGAGCCGATGTTTTGTGTTTTGTCCCGCAAACGGACAGGACAGAGCCAATGTTTTGTCCTGTCCTGTAACAAATTGCTTTGATAATCATAGGGCTTGCGCTGTCTTGCGCTATTAAATGTAAGCCATGATCGGGATAGATTGCCTTATTAATTCGATGGCATAATCAATGACGTGTTTGTTTGTCGTGATGTCATTGGTTTTTGTTTACCTACTCTTTCTTTGCAAATTGTCTTTCCTTTCCTTCCTTCCTCTCTTTCTCTATCGTGATATTCTTTGTCATAGTTTTCCTCACAATCAAAGTTATCAACTTTCCTAAGAAATTCAAATCTTAAGGATTATAACTCAGAAATCGATAAACTCTTATACATATAAACTTCATCAACATGACTCGGGAGAACTTCAAAATCTTATATTTCCTAAGCTTACTAAACAAGCAATTGGCGAACTATCCTCTTGGGTAGTTTCATAGCCATATAGTGAACTGTTTAGTAGGCCAGGCCTCACAATTATATCACAATCTCTTCAAAAATACTCGTATAAATATTTTTTTTACCATACAAATCATGTCCGACGTATCTGAAATGGCACCTATGACTCCTCTTCAAAACTCTCCAAGATTTTCACCCTCTCCACCTCAGGCAGCAAATATTCCGATACCATCAACCCCTCATCAGTCTTCATTTTTTGCAATCGGCAGTCCTTCACCAATCGACCGCAATTTGCCTTTGTTTTTGGCTTTTTCGCCTCGTCATATCCCTACGGTATCCCCTCAATCAGGTGGCGGTCAAATCCCTCTACAGGGCCCTTCTCAAGCCGGCGGCCAACCTATTCATCATGGCTCCTCGCAGAATCTTGGCATTCCCGGTCAATCCGAAGACGATATTTCAGCCTTACTTTCCAATCTCCGAGTCGACAACTCAAATCAGTCGTCCTTGATTGAGGCGCAGGCGGCATCAATCGCTCTTTTAACCGCGCAGGCCCGGCAAGACAAAAAATCGATCAGTATTTTACAGGCGGAAACAAAAAACATTAAGGATGTTTTCCATGGCGAATTGATGAAGACTCAATCGGATAATCAGCAATCGATTTCGCATCTCCGTGGTTTAATGGAGGGATCAAATACCGCGCTTGGTGGTCGACTGGGCCGTTTGGAAGTGATGAACACTCAGTCGATGACGGAGAGGCCTAAGAATTTTATTGAGCCCCCCCATCAACCACATATTTTCTTCACTGGCTCTCCTCGCGAAACTAATAATTTTTGTTTCACAATGAGGAATACTTTTGATCGGATCGGCGAGCAGTTCAATTGGGAAAAACAGAAAATCATGTGGATCTCCGTTTATTTTCGCTCAGGGACGGGTCGCATGGATGGCGAGGTTCCGGCTTATACTTGGTTCCGTGGTCTTCTTTCGAGCAATGCGGAGGCCCTTCATTTGCCACCTCTTCGAGCCTCGGCGGGAATGCAATATGTACTAGCTGAGCTGCGCGATGTGGATTCTTTCATCAATGCGATTGAACGCACGTTTGCTAATCATCATGAATATGAAGAAGCGGAGACGGCCTTTTATGCTGCGCGACAGGGGAATAAGTCCATTGAAGAGTTTAACATTTTATTCAATTCTCTTCTTCGGCCATTAGAACTGGATGAGCGATCCAAGTGCAAGGCTTATGATAAGGCGATTGACTCAAACCTTGTCAAACTGGCGTTAATTCGGGGCCCGTGGAACGATCTTATCGACCTCACTGCAAAGCAAGAAATAGCGGTGTCAGTTTCGCGAAATGTTTCGGGTGTCAGCAAGATCCTCGACCCAAAATCTTCTCAGCCACGTCCGAATCACCCACCTCAGCCTCGCCCGCCGGTTCATCAACCTCAGACAAAGTTGCCGGCCGATGGGGATGCGATGGATGTCGATTAGATGTCTTCGGCTATGCGAGACACGGGGTTTACTTATCCTGAGTTCCGTCAAGGCTGTGTCAATCGCAACATATGTATTCGTTGTGGCGGCTCCTTCGATGACGCTCATTATCAGGCTCGAGGTTGTACGTTGGGGAGGGATATGAAAATGGACTTGTCGGATATGTTAGAATTATGGAAGGAATGGGGCGGTTCGGTTCGTCGAAAGAAGGTCAAGCGGAGCGATTCGAAGTGGGCGCCCAAGAATTTACCTACTCGTTCTGCCGGTGCGGCCCGGCCAAAGCCCAATCTTCGTCCTGTTGCGAGTCGATCTAATTCCCCGGCGGAGCGTGCGGAAAAGGGGAAGAAGCGCCAATCTTTGGCTGAGGTTGACGGTTTGCCATTCAAGAGACGGGCATCCCCTTCTACGGAACATCCTGCGATGACGGATCCATCTTTGTCAGCCGACATGATAAACATGACGGACATGTGGGCTGGGGAAATTTCCTTTAACACCTGTATGTCGGAAAAGATGAACCCGACAGATTGTAAGCAGGCTCATTTCGTAAGAAGAGCTTCTGTTTCTGATAATCGTCCTTTCTTTGACGGGAGATTACTAATTAATAATGATTATTATGCTGACGCACGTGTTTTGGTGGACTCTGGCGCATCCGCCTCTTTTATTAACATTGACTATGCACAGAAAACGAATGTAACAACTTTTGACCTGAATGTTCCAGTACAGTGCAAGTCTTTCGATGGTTCTTTGGCAGCTTTGGGCGAGATATTTTCTTATGTAAAAGGGAGTGTTTTAATTCCCATTGTTTGCGGTTCTTTTCTTCTCTCCAATGTTACTTTATATTTAACCAAATTAGCATCTGCCAATATTATTTTAGGGAATTCGTGGTTAAAAGATTCCGGGACATTTGTTGGAGGATCTGATTGTGACGTTGTAATTATGGTGTTCAAATTTGGTTTGCATAATTTTACGGACTTACTTCGCGCACTGCGGAAAACTCTTCGCGCACTGTGGGGGTCGTTGTCTTGACGTCCAGCTCCCAGTGCGCGCTTCTGCCACAGCTCTTCGCGCACTGCATTTTCCGCCAAAAAAACGGCTTGCATTTCTTGAGATATTTTTTGATGAATCAATAGAATGAATTTTTATGATCCCCATAAAAAATAATCAAGTCATTTAGGGGTCTCCTTGAGCCTAGAGAAAATTGACATGAAAAAATCATTTTTTAACGCGGCAGGGACCTGTAATATCGCTTCCTGTGCCCCAGTAGCCCCAAAAATTTCACAGTATCATGGTACATGTGCAAATTCATGACCTGATGATTTTCAGAATTTTCACCAGCTTTCCTATAGCCCAAATAGGTATTGTGTTTATTATTTTGTGTATATGTATAACTTTTTTGTTACACACACCAAAGGCACAAAATTTTGAGAGCACAGAGAAATATTCTTCGAATTAATTCCCTGAAATTCCTAGCAATAGTGTGTCATTATAAAATGAGATATAAGGGGTGCGCAGCAGGCTTAGTAGGAAAATTACTGCTAACTGTATAGCTTTTTTGTTACACACCCAAACAGTCCCAAAATTTCAGAAATGTTTTCATTGTGGATATTCTCTGCGCCATAAATTTCTTGGAAATAGTGTGTCATGATAACATGAGATATAAGGGGTGCGCGAAGGGCTTAGTAGGAAAATGGCTGCTACATGTATAGATTTTTTTTACCCGCTGAAACAGTCTGAGATTTTCAGGAATGTTTCAATTTTGCATATTCTCCGCGCCATAAAGCTCTTAGCAATAGTGTGTCATTAAAACATGAGATAAGTTAGCAGTCATTTTCCAACTAAGCCTGCCACACTACATCTCATGTTATCATGTCACACTATTGCCAAGAAATTTACTGCGCAGAGAATATCCACAATGAAAACATTTCTGAAATTTTGGGACTGTTTGAGTGTGTAAAAAAAAAGCTATACAGTTAGCAGTAATTTTCCTACTAAGCCTGCCGCACACCCCTTATATCTCTGGGAAAAATTCTGAAAATTATCAGGTCATGAATTTGCACATGTGCCATGATACTGTGAAATATTTGGGGCTAATGGGGCACAGGAAGCAATATTACAGGTCCCTGCTGCGTTAAAATATGATTTTTTCATGACAATTTTCTCTAGGCTCAAGGAGACCCCTAAATGACTTGATTATTTTTTATGGGGATCATAAAAAGCCATTCTATTGATTCATCAAAAAATATCTCAAGAAATGCAAGCCGTTTTTTTGGCGGAAAATGCAGTGCGCGAAGAGCCGTGGCAGAAGCGCGCACTGGGGGCTGGACGTCGAGACAACGACCCCCACAGTGCGCGAAGAGTTTTCCGCAGTGCGCAAAGTAAGTCCGTAATTTTATGCATGCATAAATCATAAAATCATAAAAATATTTTGGTGAGGAAATTTTGTATTACATAATCAGACAGTCATATCCCCTGCAAAAAAGATTTTATGATTTTATGATTTATGCATGCATAAAATTATGCAAACCAACTTTGAACACCATAAATGTATGAATCTATACAGGAAGTTAATATTAACCTTTGTAATGAATCATCAGCTCTTACAGATAAGTTTTCTGACGTGTTTGTCACGGAGTCTTTGGCACGCCTCCCGCCCCATAGGGGGGAATTTGATTGCATGATTAACTTAAAAAAGGGGGCCGTTCCGCCCTTTGGTAAAATGTACAATTTGAGTAAGCAAGAGAGAGACGAATTGAAAACTTATGTTGATGAGAACCTTGCAAAGGGGTTTATTAGGGCTTCTTCTTCTTCCGCGGCGGCGCCGATATTTTATGTCAAAGTGGAAGGTAAAGCAAATCGACCATGCGTCAACTATTGCATTCTCAATAATATGACTGTGCGGGACTCTTACCCACTCCCGGTGATTGCTCATTTGCTTAATAACTTGCAGGGTTGTAAGTTTTTGTCAAAGATCGATCTCAAGGCGGCTTTCAATTTGCTTTGGGTGGCGGAAGGCCATGAATGGAAGACGGCATTTCGAACACCCTGGGGCTTATATATCACCAGGAAAAAAAAATAGTCACTTGATGACAAGTGACATCATGCCAGCTCCAGCGGGCTACCCACCATCTACCCACCATCTACCCATCATCTACCCACCATCTACCCACCATCTAACCAGTTTAAGAATTTCCACAGGAGATCCTCAGTTTTTGCTGGGCACCACTGATCCCCATTTCTGGTCAGCTGATACTCAGCTTTAGCTCCCAGCTTATGCCCAGCTTTGGTGCCCAGCTCATGCTCATCTTTGTTGCCCAGATCAGAACCAGTCCTGGCCCACCTTATTTTCAGCTTTATTCCAGTCATGGCTCAGCTTAGACTCAGATTAGGACTATCATTGGCCCAGCCAATGCTCAGCTTTGGACCAGTATTGGCTCAGCTGATTTTCAGCTCTGGATAAATCTTGGCCCAGCCAATGCTCAGATTCTGAGTCTGACCACTCTTGTAACAGCTTATGCTCATCTGTGGACCAGCCTTGGCTCAGCTGATGCTCAGCTGTGGACCAACCTTGGCTAAGACAATGCTCAGCTGTGGACCAGCCTTGGCTCAGCTGATGCTCAGCTTTTGAAAAATTTTGGCCCAGCTGGTGTTAATCTTTGGAACAGTATTGTCCCAGCTGATCCTAAGCTCTGCACAAGCCTTTTCCAAGATGATGCTCAGCTTTGGACCATTGTTGGCTAAGCTGATGCTCAGATTTGGAATATTCTTGGTCCAGCTGACACTTGGATTTGTTTCAGGCTTGGAATATCCAATACTCAGCTGTGGCCCAGGCTCAGCCAATGCTCAGCTTTGGCCCAGGCTTAGTCAATGCCTACTGCTCAGCTTATGATGAGCATCAGCTGTTCCTGGGAAAAAATTAGGATCAGCTGACTGTGCCACATTGAGTGCTCTGGTGCAGTCCTGCAAGCTCTACAAGTGCTGGTGGAGAAGACTTGGAGCAGCGCTGGAGTAGCTCTGGAGCAGAAACCAAAGTTGCATCATGTCACTTGCCATCAAGTGACTATTTTTTTTTCCTGGTGATATGAGTATCAAGTGATGCCATTTGGCTTAGCTAATGCGCCAGCAACGTTCCAGCGTTTTATTCAGCATGTGTTGCGCGAGTTTCTGGATTTCTGTTGCTTTGTTTATATTGACAATATATTGATTTACTCTAAAACAAAGGAACAGCACATTCTTGATTTGGATCGGATTTTGCAAAAGCTTCACCAATTCTCATTGAAGGCTTTGCTTCACAAATGCCAATTTTTCTGCAAGATGGTAACTTTTCTAGGTTTTGACATTACGGATCAAGGCTTAAAAATGAATACTAACAAGCTTGCAACTATAGCGGATTAGCCATTTCCTTCAACAGTTTGGGGTTTGAGAAAGTTTTTAGGTTTTACGAACTTTGACAGGCGTTTTATTCCGCGCTTTTCATCGGTGGCTGGCCCTTTGACAATGCTGACTCAAGAGAAATATTCTGATTCTACTCTGCTAAACTCTCCTGATGCAATATTGGCGTCTGATAAGCTGAAATCTATGTTTATAAAGGAGCCTTTGCTTCTTCATTTTGACTTTGAGAGAGATAGGGTTGTTCACGTGGATAGTTTGGGTTACGCCATTGCGGCGGTCCTTAGCCAGCCTAATGCGTCCGGCGATTACCTTCCAGTCAGCTATTTTTCCAGGAAGCTTTCCGACAGAGAGCAATTGTGGAAGATTTTTGACTTGGAACTGTTGATAATTGTATCGGCTTGTCAAGAATGGAGGGCGTGGTTAATGGGTACGATAAACCCAGTTACCATGTTTTCTGATCATTCTAACTTGCTGTATTTTAAAACCGCTAAATACTTATCTCCTAAGCAGGCGCAGTGGGCACTTTTTTTAGACAATTTTAATATGCTGATATATCACATAGGTGGTTCTAAGAATCCGGCGGATGGGCCAAGCTGACGTGATGATTTTTACGATGGGAGGTCTCTGAGTACGGATGCCGATTTGATTGTCAAGCGGATGGTGAGTTGCGATGCGGCGGGAGGAGGCCCAAAACCTTTGCCGTTCCATTCTCATGACTTGTTCTTCCAAAGACCTACTGCTGATTTGCTGGCTTATTTTAAGAAGTTTTATACTCCCAAGGAGGTTAAACGAAAAGGGGTTGCCTTTGCTGACAATGTTTATTGGTATAATTCCAGAGTTTTGGTTCCGGCATCCTTGTATACTAGGATTTTAATAATGTATCACGATTCCCCGGCTGTCGGTCATCCGGGTATAGCAAGAACTTTGGCAACGGTGACGCGGACGTTTTCTTGGCCAGGCGTTAAAGCGGCGGTCATTAAATACGTCAAGAGCTGTGACTCTTGCCAACTTGTGAAGGCAAGGCGAATTGCCCCCGAAGGGAAGCTGGTCTCAATTGTGGCTGATCGAAAACCGTGGAGCGTAATTGGCATGGACATGATAGTGAAGCTTCCGTTGTCGGGCGGTTTCGATTCTATGATGGTAGTTGTGGATTTGTTGAGCAAACTTACCCACTTTATTCCTTGCAGGGAGGCTTCCTCTTCAGCAGTTTTGGCCGGCCTTTTCAAGAAGCACATATTTTGGCTGCATGGTTTGCCCGACAAGATCATGTCGGACAGGGGGAGTACTTTTGTCAGCAACTTTTGGAAGTCTTGGATGCAGCTGCTGGGAGTCAAATTGGCTTTGTCGACGGCTTATCATCCGCAGACGGATGGCCAAAATGAGCAAATGAATCAGGTTGTCGAAGATTACCTTCGACACTTCTGTTCCTACTATCAGGATAATTGGGACAGGTGTTTGGATATGGCTGAGTTTTTGATAAATAACTCGGATTTGGCAAGTTTGAAAATTTCTCCATTCTTCTTCACCTACGGCTTTCATCCGCGTTTTGATGTGATTACTGAAAACACGGGCCGCAAGGGAGTGGACAATTTTATTGTTGATTTGCAGGTGACTCAAGAAACAGCCGTGGAATGCCTTCGCCAAGCTTGCATTAAACAAGCTATCTATTATAACAAGGGTAGGCGCGACGCTCCGGTTTATCAACCGGGGGAAGAGGTTTTTTTGCTTCGCAAGTTTATTCAATCGCGGCGTATTAACTCTAAGTTAGACTATAGGTACATCGGACCCTTTAAGGTTGTTAAAATGGTCGGTAAAAATGCTGTAGAGTTGGATTTAGCTGGAGATTATCCAAAGCTTCATCCTGTGTTTAATGTATCTTTGCTGACGCGCTATGTGAGTCCGGTTTCAGTCTCGGGACGATTATCTTCCCTGGGAATTAAAGATAAGTATTACACTGATGGACAGATCGTTGACTGGTCGAAGATCAGAGCTATTCTGGACATGCGCAGTACAGCAAAAGGTAAGACTGATTATTTGATTTCTTGGCAGAACTCGACACCGGGCAAAGATACCTGGGTTTCCCAAAATCACATTCCGGTGTCAGTTGATCATGTGCTTGACAAGTTCCGCAAGTTGTGGGATTTAAAGTTAAATAAAGGTAAGAAGAAAGGTAAGAAAAATACAATTCAAGGGTAGTAGGCGAGGCTTATTTTGTAACGAATTGCTTTGATAATCATAGGGCTTGCGCTGTCTTGTGCTATTAAATGTAAGCCATGATCGGTCGATCATGATCGGGATAGATTGCCTTATTAATTCGACGGCATAATCAATGACGTGTTTGTTTGTCATGATGTCATTGGTTTTTGTTTACCTACTCTTTCTTTGCAAATTGTCTTTCCTTTCCTTCCTTCCTCTCTGCAAGAGCTATGCTACAAAAAGCGGCAGCGTAGCAAAAGCGTAGCGGTTTTAGCCTCGCTTCGCTAAGCTTTTTGTAGCGGACTTGGCGCTTCGCTATTTGCTACATTTTTTAAGGGGAAAAAATTAAAGAAAATAGCACGCTTTTTTAGCGCAGAGTAGCGGCAATTCGCTACGCTTCTCGCTATAGTAGCGGAAAAAACGCTACTGTAGCGATTTTGCTGCGCTACCATAGCAACATCATAAAATGATGGAGGATTGATGTTTGTGTACTATTTCTGGCATTTTCCACCAAAAGGCAGAGATGACCGCTACACTTTTGACACAGAAGCGACCCGGTTTGCTACGCTTTTGGCGCTAAAAAGCGCTATTAGCGCCAAAAAGCGTCAATTTTTCCGCTGCGCTATACTGTAGCGAAGCGGCAAAAAAAGCGCTTCGCTACGCGCAGGCCAAAACTGCAGTAGCGGTTCTGGCGCTTCGCTACCGCTCAAAGTAGCGATTTTCCGCTAGCGCTAACGCTATTCTGGATCCAGAGTAGCGTGTTTCCGCTTCGCTACGCAAAAGCGCCGCTTTTTGTAGCGAAGCGTAGCTCTTGCAGTGTTGGTACCCGGCACCTGTGGGTAGGTACCCGCTACACCCACTGTGCACCTGCCAGGCGGTGCTGGGTGCGGTACCGGGTCCTTGAATTTCTAGAGAATATTGCCTGCACCTGGGTATCCGCCAGCCACACCCGCAACAAGCCCCTGATTATGGGGCAGGGAGGGCCTGGGGCCCACCTTATGGGGCGGGGGGACTGAGCCCCCCCCCCCCCCCCCCCCCAGGCAGGTGTGAGATATATCCCCACTGGAGCCTCCAAGCTGGGCTTCATCCAGTACCATATACCAACCAACTACAATGGCCAACCCCCGCAAGCAAAAGAAAAAAACCTTGTCACATACATCATCAGTCCTGTCTTCTCCCATTCAATCTCAGCTCCGTCAATCAACTCAGGGAAATACCCGCGAATCAACTCAGGAAAATCATTGCAAATACAACAAAACTGAACAAGACCTGAGCAGAGAACAACTCACCACGCCCAGCAGCACCAAGCCTCCTTTGGGAATCACTAACCAAATGACCAATGCTGAGGAGTTGCGTAAGTTTACCAGCAAGCTGTCTTTCATTGTGTATTTTGATTTATTTCTGACCTTTTAATCACTCAGAAAAAGATCAGAAAGTTGCCACAAACGCTATCAGCTCTAGCTATAAATCATACAAGACACCCGAGCTGTCTGATCAACTTGACAAGCACGGCAGACAATGTGGTGGTCATAATGGTAGAGGCCCACAAGAGCATCAAAATCATCAAGTCAGAAAGATCAGCAATCTCACCAGCAAGACCCTTCAGCCTCAAGATTCTCAAGATCCCTCAAGATTCATCCTCAAGATGATCCCTTTCCTCACTTTCTCACAGCCTCAAGATTCTGGATCCCTCCCAGTTTCTCTTTTCCTTTCTTGGTCCTAACACATGTGTCATGTGGGTTTGTTTTGTTTCATTTATCTTGTTTTTGTTTTATTTTTTAGATCCTTTATCATTTGATTGTGTGTTCCCTTTCTTCCTTATTCTTATTGGTTTTTCTTTATCTTTGATTGTTGTGGTATTTTCTTCTTTTTCCTCTTTTCCTGTTTGATGTTTGTAGTTGGGGATGTGATGACATGTCCTGTGACATGTCACTCCCCAGAGTCCAAGTTCGAGTTTGAACTTGGAGGATGGGACGGCATGGGACTTGCTCTGATTGAAGAGAATTCCATCACTTTTCTGATCCGCTGGCAGCATCCCCAGCACTATCCCTGATCCTTATCCCCCTTATCATCATCACCTGATTCTCCTCAAAACCAACCACCGCCAACGGTATTCCATCCCCGCCGTCTCTCAAAAATCCACCCCCAACGCTATCACTCTTTTCAATCCTCATCTCATTTCTCGGACCACCCACGAGGGCAGCTCAACAGCACCCATCCCCTCGACGCTCTGCCTACCTCCTGGCACAGTAGGAGTTCCACAAAAAATGATCACCTATCCTTGCAAAACGTAATATTCCTTTCTTTCTTGCTATTACCAAACCCTTTCAGAGCTCAAGCTCATAGCGGAAAACCACTTGTAGATGCAGGACAAAGATAAACCATCCAACATTGGACTCATTGTGTAGCAATTTTTTAAAACATGATTCAAACTGTCTCCAGAAGCAGAATGAAGTCAAAAAAAACCCACAATGTGGCTATTCTTGGAATTAAAGGGACTGGAGATATCAATCCAAAAGAGGTGACAGTCTTCAGACCAGTTAGAAGGATCAAGGTAAGAAAGCTGACTTGACTGTTTTTTTACTTAGGTTCCACAACTATGTGCGGTATGGTGTGTGGAGGCTGCAAGACCTTTCTCGGCCCTAGTTGATGCTGGACATCAGGCAATACTACATCCAACTGTTGTCAAGCATTTGCAAAGCAGATAGATGGTTTTGACTGATATACACATGATTTACTCCACTTTGCAACAGAACTTTCAGAATATATTGAAAGTGTATATCATTTCTTTTTCTTCATCATCAATATCCTCCTGCTGATTCAAATTTATCTTAGGCCCAAACTAGGGCATTGTATTTAGGAGTCGACACGTGGCAATAACTGAATGGTTTTGTTATCCTGGGAGTTGTCATCTATTGATTAGAAGTGACCAAATCCTGCAATTCAAAGATCAAGGCTATGCCTTCTGATATTCAGCACAAGGTTAGCCTTTATCTTTGCCCTGTATCTTACACTAATTTCTTTTGTCTTGGTCTCATTGATCCCTGGGCTAATGATAAAATTTTAATTTAGATTTGTAGGATCATCAGCAACAATGCATCAAATAACTGAGTCATGGTTAATGAGATGAAGCAATTCAAGTGGGCCCGGTTTCAAGGGTAGGTCAGGTGCAATGGGTGCAATGTTTTGCCCATGTGCTCAACCTGATCATCCAAGGTATCCTCCGACCTTTTTGGACACATAAGCAAGCAAAAAAATGTACCAAAAGAGACTTGGATTCCAATTCATACAACAATGATGCAGCAGAACAAATCAGAGTGTAAGCTGATCTCTTTCTTCCTTGTTTCCTTTCCTCATGTTTTTGAGTGCTCAGTTAATTCTATCCCATGTACATGTAATAGCTTCAACGACACGGTCAGTGACTCCTTGGAAGATGATAATGCGACTTCTGATGACAAACAAGATAAAGAAGACTCTGATTCACTCCGTCTGGAAAACATCAAACACATTAGTGATGAAGAGGATGGTGATCACTACACAGCTTCTTGCTGTAAAGAACTTTGGCTAAAGTAAGTGAAGGGTTAGTTAACCACTAGGATAAGTTGCAGCTGACTTCTTTGGCTTCCACTTTTGTGCTATCACAAAGAAACTCGGGTTTTCTTCCAACTCAAAAGCCAAATTGGTTGGGATATGCTCTGAAAAGGGGTGTGAAGCTCCTCACAATGTTGAAAAAGATGTACAGACCCGTTGGAATTCCACCCATGCCCAACTCCTCAGCATCATCAGATGTGAGGCTGCCATGTAAGTCAAACATTGATTTGGCTGGGTTTTTTGATTTATTTTTGCACTGATTCTGAATTTTATCCTCAGTCTTGTGTGGCACTGTCATGAACAACATGGAGTTCACCGGAAGCACTATTTGGACCAGGCCAATTTTGACTTGGCATGTGATTTGGCAAACATACTCAACTTATTCTACGAGATAAAACTTCAAGCATTGGTATCAGGCTCAGATTGGATAGCAGATATAGTGATATTCATTGGTCAAATCACCAATCATCTATTCAGCGCAATTAGTAACCCAGATTATCCACCTGCACTTAGGAATTCCTGATGGCTTGGGCTGAAAATAACCAATAAGTATTACAGCCTGACTGACACCTCCCCTCTTTATAGGATAGCAATTATTAAGTTATACATTTTTTGCTTCTATCCATTGTAATATTAACTAATAAAAATGGATTCAGTCCTTCACCCGTCCTTTTGGGACAAGTACTTCAAGTTAGCTAACTGGGAACCCAAATGGATTGCCAAAGCTATACGGCTTACTCGAGAGATGTGGGTAACATTTTACAGGCCTAAACCTGCAACATCAAATCAAAGATTAAAGGTATTTTTTTCTTTTCTCAATCTGCAATGGTGGTTCATATTAATGAAACCCATCTTTTATCACAGCCCAAGACAGGCATGCTAGCTGGGCTTGGTAGTGCTGCTGCCACCCAAGGTGGCCACTGCTCATCCAATCTGTTGGACATCTGGCTTGACAGGGGACTGATCCTTGAGGGGAACAAACCGGTAAACCCATTGAAATGGTAGATTCAACAAAAGAGTTCTGGAAACAATCACGGTGGCCTGGTTGACATGGCACTTGATGTCCTTAGTTGTCCAGGTGAGTCAATTTTTGACAACATGCCTTTTTTTTCTTAAGGAACTTCAGCTGAATCTTATTTTGACAGCAACATTGGTTGATGTTGAAAGGGCATTCAGTTTTGGGTGTGATTACATTTTGTCCAAGAGGCACAGGCTCTTGGCAAGATATTTGAGCAGGGTTATGACCGTGGCTTATTATTTGAAGAAATTTGAAGAAGGGATTGATTACTGAGGGGGTCTTGGCTCAGTGGAAGAAAGGGATTCAGGATAATAAGAAGGCAAAAGCGTGGAAGAAGGGGAAGGATAAGTCAAGGACCAAAGTTTAAGATGATTAGTGAAGAGGGGTGAAAGCAATACATGACTTGTTGAACGTGATATGATAATTTGGCCGGCGGGTACCGCCGGTATACCTCCCAAGTACTCCGAGTACCCTCTTAGATGGGTACAGGTGCGGTAACAAGTATCTGGCTTGAGGAAAAAAACTACCTGGTACCCGGACCGGCCGCGGGTACCTGGTTCCCAATTGCCATCTCTATTACATAGTGTATTTGTATTGCATTGTCCCCCCAATACAATAAATACAGTCTAACTTTCTCAAGCTCAAGTTATCTATCAATCTAATATATGTTCTGAAAATTCTTCTCTTTCTTTTGTTCTCTTAGCCCAATGTGGATTCCACTCATCACTATGTCTTGCATGCCGCCAGCCCAGATACCCATCACAAACATAACAAGGGATTTCAGGACAAGAATAGGCCACCCGTTACAAAGAAACCACTTGCACCAAAGCTGTCTCCTAAGCCATCTACTCCAGTCCAGAAGTGTGAAGCCCCCGCACATTGCAGGGTTTCACAATGAGATGTCACAAGATTTAGACTATATCAACCCATGTCCTCTTCCACGTCCTAGCCGGCAGAGATACCTGTTCCCATATCTCTCCCGGCTAGGTAAGAGACACCCTTTCACTATCTCCTTTCCCTCCCCTGTTCCAGTTGTACTGAGAGATCCCTGTTCCCACATCTCTCACGGCTAGTCTCTTTCATCCTTTGAAAATCAAGCTCGTGAACTAGAAAGCTGCCTTGAGAGGCATCCGAGCTCCCCTGCGCCTGGTCCCTTGAATTCAGCGAAGGAATCAAATCCAGAGTCCTTAAAAGAAGTCTCCTATAAAATGCAAGATCTCCTCAAAGCTGGATGCCCATTGTTTGCCAAAAAAAAAAAAAACAGTTCATCAGGTTGGGAAGCAGAAAATTCCCAGCCCATTGCACAGAGTTGGACTAACCACACTGCCCCAACTTCATCAATTCCTAACTGTCTAAGTGTACTCACAACCTTGGAAGGCAATCCAACAGATGTTAAGTATGAGAGGGGAAATACAAAATGTAAAAAATACAGTGTATTGTATTGTGTGAGAAATAAAATACAAATATAATTTATATGCAATACATGTATTGGATTTTTTGCACCATCTATTAGATTTTTTGCACCATTTATTGGTTTTTTTGCACCATTGAGTACGTACAAGGGTGTAACCGCTGCGCTGCAAAAAGCGCAGCACAGTGGTTTTTGGGGCCGCGTTGTTGCGCTGATAATCAGCGGTTGGGTTGCTGCGCTGTCGCTTTTTCATCTCAACGGAAAAAAAACTTGTATTGTAGCGCGCTAAATCAGCGGCCAATCAGCGTCAAACGGCTGCGCTGCCAATGAAATCAGTGTCAAAGCGCTGAATTCAGCGGCAGCGCAGCGGCAAAACCGCTTCATGGCCGCTTACCGCTTTTTCAGCGTCAGCGCGCTGCATTTGCTGCGCCCCAAACATGGTGATAAAGGCAATTTGAGGTAGAATGGGAGCTGGCAGAGGGGTTGGTTGATGTTTTCCTCCCTGCTACCGCTATGGCAATAGTAAGCGCTGCTACTGGGGCGCAGCAAAATCAGGGCGCGAACGCCGAAAAAGCGGTCAGCTGTGGTCAGCGGCCATTCAGAGGTTTTCCTGCTGCGCTTTGCTAATTGTCAGCGTTAGCGCTCTTTCCAGCGCTGCGCTAACGCTGTTTGGCGGCGAGAGTCAGTGCTAGATTGCTGAATTCAGCGGTAGCGCAGCGGCCATTGCGCTGCGCTAACACTGATTGGGCTTGGGTGTCAGCGCTAAACCGCTGCGCTGCGCTAACAGTGCCGCTTTTGTCAGTGCAGCACAGCGGTTACACCCTTGGTACATATAAAATCCACAGGTTCAAAAATACCCTTGACAACAGCCAATACAGCCTCAGGCATTTATTTGTCAATGCAGCCTAAGAATTATGGTAAGCTGTTGTCAAGTATTGAAAAGACAAAAAAAATCAATAAAATAACTGTTTTCTTCTTAGAAATAACAGCTCATGTGTTATATGTTTGCAACCAAATAAGGTAACACATCAAATTGGCTCACTGTTGCGCATATTGTTCTTCATGGCATTAGAGAACCAGGGAAAGGGGTGTGGTAATTTTGATCCATTCTAACAGATTCCCTGCTAATAATAAATACCAAAAATTTGGCCAGGGTGCCCCAAAACTGTGTCCAAACATTGAAAAGCTGTCCCCCACAGTGTGTTTTGCAGTGCAAAAGTGCACTTTGCAGTGTGTAATAATTTAAAAGTGCAGAAATGCATTTTGCAGTGTGGAAATGCATTTTGAAAACTGAAAAACACACACTGTAGTGGCCTGTGAAACACACTTCTGCACGGTGAAACAAAATTCCAAATGATGTAAGACTCAAAAGTAGTTGTGAAACCCTTTTGCTGAATGGATAAGGGGATGAAGGAGGTACAATCTCTGCCCTTCTATACTACCAGCTACACGACCCCCCCAGCTTGGCTTGGCAAGTTTTAATAAGGTGATAGGAGTGGTATGCTCAAGATGAGTTTTTTTGAGACACCATATAAAGACTTTTTATTGATACACCACAGACACAAAACTACAAAGGAGCTTCAAAGTCACTTCAAATGATAATTGAATGAAAATCAATTCAGTAGGGACATTGCAAACCCTGGTCCACACCAGTTTTCACATATTTTTTGAATATGTCCCAAATAATTTTTGAATATTATTCAAATTCTTGTTTAAAAATATCAAGCAGTAACCTTCCAAAGTACTTTCAAAGTGAAACCATAATATTGCTTCTGTGGTGTATGTAAGGGTTTTTATGAGTATAGTTCTAAGTTGCAAGTGCTGTGAGTACACGCCGCACAGTGGTGAGTGAATCACTGATGAGTAATAAAATGGGGAACAAAAATGGGTGGTGGGAGAGAGCTATTTTTATAAAAAAATTTGAGGGATTTTAGCTCCAGGTCAGCCCTGAGTGAAGATTTTTAGCTGGCCTGAGCTGGGCAAAATTTATGCAAGGAGTGCATACATCATTGAGGCTGTGCTCAATTTATGCAATGAAACCAAACAAAAGTGGAGGTAAAAATTTCTAGAATGCAAAAAAAAGTTCAGCTGAGGGGGCACAGCCTGCAGGTAGAGATGGCCCTTGTGTACCTGGCACCCGCCAGCAGGTACCTGGAACACTTGCTGGCCGGTGCCAGGTGCGGGTGCAGGTTTTCAGTTTTGGGCAGGAAAAAAACGGGTACCCACCCATCCTGGTGAGCCAGATGGGTCGGAGGGATCTCCTTAGCCAGAAGGATCCCTCCGGTCAGAGAGGTGTACACCCCTCCTCCATCAGAGGGATTCCTCCAGTTGAAGAGTTATGTGCACCTCTTCGACTGGAGGGCCGGGAGGAATCCCGGGGTCAGCAAGTATATAGATGACCGGGAGGAATCCCGGGGTCAGCAAGTATATAGATGACCGGGAGGAATCCCGGGGTCAGCAAGTATATAGATGACCGGGAGGATTCCCTCCCAGTCATCAATATACTTGATGGCTGGGTGTATTACCTCCTGGTCATTGATATACTCAATGGCTGGGTGTATTACCTCTTGGTCATTGATATACTCAATGGCTGGAGGGATTACCTCCCGGTCATTGATATACTTGATGGCTGGGGGGATTCCCTCCTGGTCATCAATCTACTTGATGGCTGGGAGGATTCTCTCCTGGTCATTGATATAATCGATGGCTGGGAGGATCCCCTGCCAGTCATCAATGAGCTTGCTGACTGTGGGAATCCCTCCTGGTCAGAAAGTGTATGTATTGCTGACCGGGAGGGATTTCTCATGGGAAGTGATTATATCAGAGCGGGTACCCACCCCTGCACCTGGGTACTTGTCACTGTGGGTGTGGGTGCAGGTGCAGGTGTTGAAAATTTGCAAATTTTCAGGCGGGTACCCATGTGCAAGAGGCCATCTCTACCTGCAGGGGCAGTGCTGAATGATGTCATGCAGATAAAAAACAAAGGCAAAATAATATAGGCAGTGGCACTGGGGATAGAATGAAGTAGGGAAAAGTATGTGTATATATGTGTATAGTGAGGAAAGGTGACTTGAGGCGTGTGAAAGGGGGTCAAAGGGGTTCCAATGGTTGTCCAGAGGGTCTAACTTCTAGTTTAGCAGAGCAGCAGTTACACTTCCAGTTACACTTCCACTGTAGCGGAGATCTAGTTATGCTTTCAGTGGGGACTAAGGGTAAGTTTGGCCGTATAATATGATTATGGGGTCTGTTTGGTTGTATCAACGCTTGACTGCTACACTACAGGGCCACTTAGCCTTAGCACAGCAGCGCTAACAGGATGCCTGTTTTCCTGCAGTGTTAGAGGTATTTTACACCACTAACACCAAGACGTAGCTTAGCTTTTCTTTCTGCGCTAACTCTAAAAAAGAATTAGCACAGAAAAAAATCCGCTACGCTAAAAGTTAGTGTAGCGGGATAGGCGCTAACAGATTTTTGCTCCCCTGGTAGCGTAGCGGAATATATCCCCACTGCGCTAGGGCGGGAGAAGCTGTTCAGAAACAACATGCTAGTTTTTTCCTGTATTTGCGTGACTGCATGGAAAAAACTGGGGTGTTGTTTCTGCCCAGTTTCATCCCTGTAGTTGCACGGGGACAAAATTGGCCTGTTTCTGCCCAGTTATTTCCTCAGGGGGCATTAGCGTACACAAAAGCTACGCTAAAAGTTAGTGTAGCTTTTTTCTAAGCTGACACTGCTACGCTAATGCTATCCAGAAAAAATTGTAGTGCTAGCAGCCGTAAAAAACACGCGGCCGTAATAAAAAAACCGCTAGCGCTACACAACCACTTTTATCTATCTTAGTAGTGTTAGCGGGCAAATCCGGCCGCTAACACTAGCACTGCCATAGCATAGCTTAAAAAAGCTGACACTGCGCTACGCTAGCGCTAATGTTAGCGTGGCTGGCCCACCGTTGGTTGTATCTTGAGGCACTTTATGAGTAAAATATACTTATGAGAGAAAACATTTGATTTTTCTCATTTTGTATACCACAGCGGCAAAACCCACGTCCACACTTCAAAACACACTTCCACACAGCAAAAAATGCTTCTGTATTGTGTGGGAAAGCTTTGAAACATTTGGAAACATTTTTGGGCCACCCCGGCTAGGGTTTTGGTAGTTTGCCTCAGTAGGACACCTGTCAAAATGGACCCACAGTAGCACACCCCTTGCTAATGCCATACAGTGTGCTCTTCAGAGTTATTTCTTTCCGCTTTAATTTTTTGTTACACTTTGGGCCCCCTGAGAAAGACATCATAATTGTTTTGATTTCAGCCATTTTTTGCAAAATTGGGGTTCTGACTCCATGAGCCATATTCTTTTTTTGGAATTCAACTTGTGACTCCCAAAAAACACTTGGACCAATTTGTGTTCCCGGGGAGTCGAGTAGGATATCCAAATTTGGTACTCCCAAGATGCACTACTTTTGGGAGGTGGAAATTTAATTTCTGGGAGTCAATTATAAATCTGCAAGCCCCAATCATAAAATGCAGCACCAGAGTCCAACTTCACACTCATGTTTTCATTGTATACCCTCTTCTGTTTGGCTGTGAACAGTTTGATCTTCCCTCTGAATCCAGCTAGCTTTTGAAAGCCCGGAGGGCTGCTTCCCATGGCGTCCAGCCTCTGGAGGTCATGAGAGCAGCGCTCAGAGTCCCCAGTCAGATTGCTTTTCGGTGGCCGGATTTGTCAGTACCCGGATCCCCCGGTCGATCGGATCGGTGCCGTGGGAGGTTGAGGTGTCACCCGGTCAGACCCGCGCCCAGAAATAGAACTCACCTGACTGGTCACCAACCGAACAACCTCAAGACCATCAACAACTAGCCAACACTTCGAAAACGAGACAACCCTTAACCCAAGAAAGATCACCAAGAGTCAAGGATGGTTCTCAACAACTTGACTGCCAACTGGGCTAGCCTATCGAGGAAGTCCTTCACCTTACCAACCACCGTGTAAGCTCAACTGCCCGAACCATCCTGAGATGTCTAGGTGAGATTGATCTCTTGTACCTTCACTCAACAAACAGGGCTACATCCGCCAAAGGCATCCCGATCGCACCCCGACTCAACCTCGCAGCTCGTTGTGCTCATGACGCTCATGGCGAACATCATGATGACGCTCATGGCCCCTTGAGCATAAAAGATCGTCATAACTATCACATCCCTTCCTTCGCCACCCGAGTCAATGTGCCTGCTTGTGCGATTGCCCAATTATCATCTCGAACCCCAGTGAATGGTCAGTCTATTCATTTTTATCTTACCACAGTCTTGACTATTGGGTGCTGGCATATGCATCTCTAACCTCTCGGTATCTCATCACATCTATACCAACAGCCAACCCGACACTCCCTCACCAACGCCAATTCGGAACGAGCACTGCGAAGGCCAGTATGATTCCGAAGACCTCGGGGTCAGCAACCTTCCAGGATACACGAGAAGTTCCGAACTACAGCAACTACAAGACCGTCTCTGAAGATACCGGACGAGCGTTCTCATACTTGATGGTCGGATCGATGGGATTAGTGACCGCATCAGGGGCGAAATCGTTAGTCTCGGACTTCTTGACGAACCTGTCCGCCTCGGCCGATGTCTTGGCGCTAGCCAAAGTCGAGATCGATCTTGCGAATATCCCCGAGGGGAAAAACGTGATCATCAAATGGCGTGGCAAACCCGTGTTTATCCGTCATCGTACTCCTGCTGAAATCGATGAAGCCAACTCGGTTGATATCTCCTCCTTGAGAGACCCTCAAGCCGATTCGGACAGAGCCAAGCGTCCCGAGTGGCTCGTCATGTTGGGTGTCTGTACCCATCTCGGTTGTGTGCCGATCGGCGAAGCTGGTGATTTTGGTGGATGGTACTGTCCTTGTAAGTCATCGAAGCAGTTATCTCTTTAATTTCCAAAGATCAGAGAGATTGAACCCTGCGCACCCACTCCTTGCGTTCTTTTTCCTCTTCAGGTCACGGTTCTCACTACGGTTGGTTATCCTTCGCAGCCTTGCATCATTCAATTTGAAAAGCAATAGTGATACATATAGTTCTAAACCCTATCTGTTTTCCATTTCCCAATTCCAGACATCAGCGGTAGAGCTCGTAGAGGGCCTGCTCCCTTGAACTTGGAAGTACCAGCTTACGACTTCAATGATGAAGAGGGAAAGTAAGTTTCTCAGCATGTCGCTCCATCGTCTCTTCGCTCTCACTCCGCGCCATCATCCGACTGACTTTTCTCTTTCTATTTTCCACTCCTACAAGACTGATAATCGGATGAAAACCAAGAAGGAAATGTATCGGTAGGAGGAAAAAAGAGCGAGCGGTCTTTTACGTTTATATATTCATAGAATTGTCATACATTGTTTCCTTTTCTCCATCTCTCGGCACATTGTCCTCATTCCCCTCTCTACCTTACTTGACATAGCTTTTTTCACATCGCGTTTCTCTGAGATTCTCTCTGGGTTGATGGCACCTCAATGGAAATCATCAATCCCCCCTTCTCGCCTCCAGAGAATTTACCTCAACCCACCAGATAATTGTTCACTTGCAATAACACTCATCCTCAGCTCAACATTTCGCGGGGTTTTTTTTTGTTGACATCGCGACAGTTGATACCTTGAATCCTGAGGTAAACAGGTTTGCAGAGGAAGTAACTTGTAGCACGAGAGTAAGATGTAAATTGGCCTCGCTGAATTAGCCTGGTTCACGTTGGGCTTTGACCAGCAAGATTTTAATTAGAATCATGCGTGTTTAATGTCAGCTCTTGCTGAAAGTTGTGTTAGAGTAGAGGCGGCAGAAACACGGTTTACAAGATTACAAAAACTATCTACAACCATAATCCTGTATTTAGTTTATCCTACCCCGGGGGATTCCCCGGGTTAGGACTGCGGCAGCTACTTAGCCTGGACATTCCCGCGCCCCGGCTCCAAATCTTTTCCTCACCGAGATTTGGAGACCGGGATCGACTAGTGCCGAGTGCTAATCAGCGACGGGGCTGTTTTGTCCAGGTGAGTGTTGTTCCGGAGTTTGTCAGCAATGTCACCGAGATTTGGAGACCGGGATCGACTAGTGCCGAGTGCTAATCAGCGACGGGGCTGTTTTGTCCAGTTCCCATTTGCCTTACTCCATACGGCATCTTATAAGTCAGACTCACACGGCCATTTTTAAAAGCTTTAAGCTTACTTTTTTATCAATCAGCAACACCAATTTTAGTCGGGGGCATAAAATGCCCCAACGTGAACCGGGCTATTGTTGTGACAGTCTCATTTCTTTCTCTCCTGACGATCAACATAGTAAATAAAGTCCCTGCAAGATGACATCCATGCTCAAATTCAACACTTTAAAGGTGCCTTTTCAACATTTTGACAATCTGTGTCATCGCGCTTCACATTCTCGTTTAGCCAGGTGGGTTATTTAGATCCTCCAAATGCCTAGGGGTAGTCAAAACACGACCCGAACTGCGCAGCAAGCCTCAGTAGCCCAGTGGTAGAGCGTTTGCCTAGTATGTGCGCTAGCAAAAGGTCCAGTGTTCGACTCACTGTTGAGGCAGCTCCAGCGGTGGATTGGCTGATCACTTTTTTGCACACATGACCTGGTAAATGAGGAAACTGGGCTTTTTTCTCAATCACCCTTGTAGATCTCATATTTTTTCTTTCTTTGTCTGTGGAGTTTGTTTGCCATCCTCCTCCAGATTGTTATGAAAAAGAAAGATGGGTGCAGTTTTGGAACCAGAGCAGCTTTCGAGTGACTTCTCTTCCAAATAATTTTTTTTTTGTGATTGATCTGGTCACCAAGCAAATCTGCATGGAAGCTCGGATGTGAGCTGCTTGTAAACAACAGAAGAATGATGATCATGATTAGATGAAGGCCTTATCGAGGCCTTTTGGATAGAATGAGAGTGAGTTATCGGTGATCTTGTATTGAGTGGTTTGCTCGCTGGACAGGGTGATGGGCAGGTTGAGATCGCTGAGATATCCCGGTCCTCTCTGGATGATCAACTACGTGGCAAGAGCGTGTCAGTTTTGAGGTCTCTGCATCTACATACACCAGCTATATCTGCCTACTTCACCCCGTCCCTGTCCACCCAATGCTCTCGTTCTGAGGATGATGTGGTATCGGTTGATGAGATGGTTGAATATCTCTCGGTCTCGTTTGTTTGTGTGGACCAGGTCTTGGTGGAAGACGGAGACGAGCGAGAATGGAGACTGTTGTAACATTGATTTTGGATGAGTTTTTTTAGTTTTTTTTGTTTCTGTTTTCTGTTTATGGTGAGCGTGGACTTACCTTGAGCTGGGCGGGTAGGAATGCTTGGAATGCGTCGATCAGCTGGTCTGCTGGCCGCTCGCTCGCCCAGATGATCGAGCTGAGGTCATCGATGATCACCAGTGGAGATGATTGTTGGAGCTTGATGGATGGTTCGAGTTGTTCGAGCTGGTCGATGGTGGTGAGCAGGTGCTTGTACTGGGCCGACTCTGGCTGGATGCCCTGCTTCTGGAGGAGGCTGGTCCAGTATCCGGCGGGCTGGCTGAGGTTGAGGAGGATGACTGGGCGGTGTTTGCGGAGGGCGGCTGCGAGGAAGTGGAGGAGGATGAAGCTGGCGGGGGCGTGGATGGAGTCGAGCAGGAGCAGGCTGGCGCCGGCGGGGAGCAGCTCGGCCCGGCCGGCGTCCGAGTGGACGAAGCTCAGGGGGAAGCGGTGCGGGGTCATCAGCTGGCGGAAACCTCAGCGCGAACCACGACAAGATGGCTGGCGGGATGGAGGACGAACTGCAACGGCTGTGGCAGCTGCTCGCCGAGCTCTCCTCCCAGCTCACCCAGAACCGCGAACAGACCGAACAGCTCAAGAAGCAGGCCGACGAGCTCAAGACACAGGCCATCCACACCGGAACAGGATATGCCCTCAAACGATTCAATGTCGACCTCAGCAAGGGTAAGCAAACCAAGCAAACCAAGCAAACCATCCAAGCACACCAACCAACCCACTAACCGACACATAACCATCTCGTCTGCCACAGAACAATTCGAATCAGAGGTCGAACGGATGAACGCCCAGCTGGTCATCGAAAACCAGACCCTGCAGCACGAGAACCGCAATCTGACCATCCTGCTCAAAGATCACGAAACCACACTCGAACAGATCATGACCCGATTCAGGAATCATGCAGTATGCAGCAATCATCTCCATCTCTTTACAACCAGAAGACTGACTGATTTGACATGTCTTACTATGTTACAACCAGCATTCTACCCAACTACACGAACTCGAACTAACCAAGTACTACGAATCCCTCGTCCTATCCCTGCTCGAGAAACAGCAACAACAACAACATCAACAGAACATCAGCTGTCCATACCCTCCCGATCGACCCCCCGAACTAGATCCCAACACCTTCCAGGCCATCCAAAACATATCGATCCTCATCCAAAAAGCCATGCGAGAACTCTCGGGCGAAGAGCCATACCTGAACGAGGTCGACGAACTCGAGTCCCAGCAGGCCATCATCGACTCAGAACTAGCAACCGCCTCCCCCACCGATCCAGCCGCACCAATCCCGGTGGCCTTCCAAGACCCATTCAAACCACCCCCACCCACTCTCTCGCAAACGGCCCAGACGACGACGGCGGCGGCGGCGGCGGCGGCGGCGACCACGACAACGGCGAAAAACGACCCCGAACAGAGACGCAAGTCCACCTCGGTCATCGACTACAGGCCCCGGATCAGGGACCCATCCAGTGGAGGGTACGTCGGCAGACGGAACGGCTCACTATCAGATTATGCATTGCTGAGCGCGATCGAGACGGAGCGGCTGCGGCGGGAGAACGACTACCTGAGGGAGATGTTAGGGATCGCAGATGACTTCTCTTCTAACAACAGCAGCAGCATCAACACACTCAGCAACAACAACCAGGAGACTCTAGATCAACATCAGCCCCCCCAGACCACAGCCAACATCACCGAGTTGACTGAGCCGTTTAGTAGGACTAAGCTCAGTAACGTCGTCTCGGAGGTCATCAAGGAAGAAGACGAGGCGGCTGACGATCAGCACCAGCTCAGTCAAGACTCAGATAACCCTGGCCAACCCGATCACCAGAAACAGATCGACGGATGGACTGCTCTTATCCATCACGATCCCCAGCCACCACCCGACCAAACCCTCCCCGCTGATCAACAAACTCAACAAGACCAACCATAGCTCATCCCTTCCTTTTTTTTCGTTGCAAAAAATCATCTTTTCTTTCCTTCATCCTACAAAAACTTTCACGTACCTTTTCCCCCTCTCTTTTTCTTTTTTTTTTTTTTTATAATGACATTGATCCAGTCGATGATGTGTAAGATGTATTCATGTTTTCAATCAAATTCTACTTTTCCTGACTTATTTATTTCCTTTCAAGGAAAAAGATCAAGACTGTAAATAAGATGAGCGCGACTTCATCTTTTTCTGACTGGGCTTACACATAGATACTTATAAGTGGCTCATCTTTTTTGCCAGAGCCATAGGCCCCAATCAAGGGAATCGGGCAAGACCCCATGGCTCATGAATGGAGCTGTTTGAGTGATGTCTCTTCTACATGTAAAAGGCTGTGGTGGGTCCCAGGCAGATTTTTGATCCACTCTCACAAGTGTGAATCAGTTGAATCTGCTGTTGAAATCACTCTCCTAAGCTCCAAGCACTCTATGCATACATGCAAGAGTATCCTCAACTTCACCTTGAGGAATTCTGGAGTTGTACCAAGCTAAACTATTGCTCCCGGCCTGGGGGTTTGGTTGAACACTTGGAAGTTGGCACTGAAGTGACACGCTATGAATTAATTTCCCTTCAATTTAATATTTAATAAAATCCAACTAAGCATTGCCCAAAATTCCTCAATCCTGCATGCTCCTGTGAGTTTCAATTTTCCAGAGAAGGATATGTACATGGGGGCTACATGACTTCAGGAATTAGATTTCTATATTTTTCACTAATTTTATCAATTGAGATGATGAAGATTGAGTTTAACAAAAATTTAAATTCTGTCTTGAGTTTAGCACTTGATTGCATCTTCTCAGCAGCCCAAAGTGATTCATAGTGCTTCTCCATCCAGGGCTCCAAAAAGTTCCAAATAAGAGATGGTTTGTTTTGATGTTGGTTTTCCAAGTTCTTGATCATGGTAGATTTTGCAGGTTGTAAATGACCAGATGGCTTGGATTTGGGATCCAATACCCCAGCCTGAGGAATATCACACATTGATTCTAAGAAAGATCCTCTTGCTGATTCTAACTCTTGACAAAGATTTTGCGCATGGTTTTCAACAGCACTCTCATCACCTGGGCGGGGCAAAATGGTAATGATCATCTCCACATGAAAGAAGAAAACAGTGTATATGTCCTCAATCTTGGAAGGTTTACATTCAATGCCAAACTGTTCCACAAGTTTTTGAAAGTCAATTTTAAAATTAGCCTGTGTATGATATTTCCAGTATTTGTACCAGATATTTTGATTTTCTTTAAAAGTATTCTGGCTACAAGTATGCATAGTTTGATAGTATTTTTCTCTTTCTGATTTTGATTTCGAAGTGCCTGTTTTTATTGAAGGATTTATTGTAAATCTGTTACACCTGGTTGCTTCATCTAGTTGTATAATAAATTTTCTGTCAGAAAACAGCCTGTTGTGTTCAAGCATTATCTCTACTTTGCTTCTAAATTCTGGATCCAATTTTTCAAAGCTGAAAATTGTATGATCAAATCTTAACCTTGGAAGATTTAAGTCTGGTTTGACTTGTACTGGAATCAGATATATTAGATTTTGGTGGGAAGCTCCTTGATTTTGGTCACTGGTGGAGACTGAAGTTATGGACCCTTCAACCATTTTTTCCTTGGGTTCAGAAATGATTTTGGAATTTTCTGAATGAACTGCTTCCCTAATCATCTCCATGGAAGAATGACTAGATGGTAGTATTAGAGAATTTACAGAAGAATTTTTCTCTTTGCCTTGTTGATTGCTTCTGTTTCTTTTGGGAGGAGGAATTGGAGCTTTGGGTGAATCATGAATTTTTCTTTTATCTCCAGGATGATTTTTGTTTTCATTGTCTGGCATGATAGTCATGTCATCAGAAGAATGATATTCCTGGTTTTTGGAGTGTGATACCTGACTCTTTCCTCCACTTTTTAAACTACAACCAACATTCAAGCTTTCATTATGTGATATCACATCTGGAATTTGAGGCACCACTGTGGAATCCTTTGTGCTTTGAGGCAATTCAGATAATAGGCGTTCAAAAGAGGAGAAGGCTTCTGCTTGTAATGTCAAGTTATGTAGATCTTGAATTTCATTTTCTGGTGAATCAAGAAATAATTCAATGTTCTCAAGCCCAATGGTGGGATTGATTATGTTGGACAGAATGTGGGAATGAACATATTTATCTGATTTCAAAAGTTTGGATGTTGGGCTATTGTAAAAAGAATCTTTTGAAGATTCCCGGGTGATAGGATTGTTTGTTGCTATATTAAGATCCTTGTACATCTGGAAATTTCCCCTGATTTCCTGGTGCTCCCATTGTTCCAGGAGAGAAGCCACATGGTTTTCTTTTTTCATTCCTCCAAAACTTTCATCTGGGTTAACTTCTTTCAAAGGATTCATTAGATTTTTTGTCTGACCACTCTTGGGTGGTTGAGTTTGAGATGGGGTGGCATTTTCCTGGAATGCAAAATGTTGATCAACTGAATCAAATTCAGTAAAATCATTGTGTGGCAGAGACTCCAAATTCTTTCCAAATTTCTTAGGGGTGAAACCACTCATTGAATTGGTGGAAAAGGCAACCAGGAATTTCAGGAATGCAAAACATGTGGCAAATTTCATAGTTTCTGATTGCCTTCTGAAAAAATTGTTTGCTTGTTCTTGAAAATGATTGATGTAATTAATTTTATCTAGAGTGGGATCAGAATTGGTGGAGAAGAAATTCAAAAACTTGGTTATGAATGGCCCAGATAGTCAGAGGTAACCCAGTGAATTTGGTAACATTGTCAGAAGTCTAGCTCCACCCATACAGATGCTGAGGTAAGTCTCAATTTGTAAACTCTGACAAACTATGTGTAAAGATTGAGTATGCAAATCACATGATCTTTTATCCACTAAACATAAACAAGATTCATGAACAGCTGTTTAAAGAGTGAGAAACTGAAAACCTAACCAAAATTTTTATGTTCCATCACCAGGGCATTTCTGGATCCTTTGCGGCAGATATTTAGCCTTGAGATTTACAGTGGCAAGGCTGCCTTAGCCTCTATTCTACATATGTGTAAAAATCAAAGCTGTTTTCATGGAAATGGTGGTCTGGTCCCTTGATGATCCTCCCATCCATATCAACATTATCATATAACCTCCATTATCACAAGCATGCATCAGTTGAATATTTTTAAGATCACTATCCTTATCCCCAAGCACATCATTGATAGTACTTACATATGAAATGGTAGAATTTTTGGTAATGTCACCTCAAGGAATCATGGAATTACTCAAAGGTGAACTCTCAACCTGGGCCAGGGAAAGTGCTCTGGATTTGTTCAGAAAATTTGATTGGAAAGCTCAAACTATGGACAATTTTACCTTCAAGTTAGTAATACAACCCTTCAATTCAAATCTAGTCAAGAAAGCTCCTGTGGTGTTTGAATCTAACTTAACTAATTCCCTCCTTGGGGGAGCAAAGCGACCTCCAAAGGAGGGAGTTTTGCGCTATGTGGAACCCGTGGCCTGAGAGAATTATGACTTTTGGTGGGGACTTTTTTAAAATCAATATCCCTCATGAGCCTCTGAACCATTTTTCAAATTGTTTAAATTTCTTGGACGGCCCAAGCTGTCCCTATCTTTCTACTATTTTTTCCCATCCTCAACACCTCTTGTTGAGCTGTAATCAGATTTGTAACATCATGGATTCCAGATTCTGTACGGTGCAACATGTGTGATACGGGATATAGCCAACTAATGAAGTTGCAAACAAAGAAATTTAAATGTCATTACATATCCCTAAAAATAGGACAATAGCTGGAAAGATTCTCCGTGATGTTCTGCATCTTTTGTTCCCCTACAAATCAATCACATAATGTGATGTGATGAAGCTGCACAGGATTGAAAAAGGCCAAGTTCCTGATTCTCTCAGGACGCGGGGTCCACTTAGCGTATAAGTCCCTCCTTTGGAGGGTCCCTGCGGGACGTTGTCCCCCCTCCACAAAGAGGGGACTTGCAATGAATGGTACAGACCGGTCATTGAGAGGGATAAGTCCTTCTGACAACCGGTACAGACTGTTGTGACATAGTCATATAGCTTGACTGCGACACATGTCACAGGTCACTTGTAGATAGTAGGGGGTTTCAAAGTTGGCCAGATGTGACTTGCATGCACTTTTGTAAGTTGGTGTTCAAGTTCATTCTGGAAAAACAAGTTGCAAAAGTGCATCCAAGCCACACTGTAATACACGCCCTAAGCCTGCTTGAATGTTTTTTTTTTTTTTTTGAAATTTGGTGTTCAATAAAAGCCTTGAGCATCAACTTGAAAAAGTGCATGCAAGTCGTGCATGGCCAACTTTGAATCCCCCTAGTATTTAGTCTGTTTTCCCCTTTACATGTGAAATCCATCGACTATTCTGAGCTCTCACTCCAACACAGACCGGTAATTGAGAGGGATGGGCTTCCAATGAACAGCAGCGGTCATCAAGAGGGATGAGCTCCCAATGACCAGTATAGACCAGTCACCAGGAGGAAACAACCCTCTCAATGACCGGTGCTGGTCATTGGGAGTATCCCTCCTCCCTATGACTAGCATTGGTCATTGAGAGGGTTTTTTCCTCCCGGTGACCGGTCTATACTGGTCATGTGGAGGACTCATCTCTCCTCCCAATGACCAGCACCAGTCATTGAGAGGGTTAGTTCCTCCCAATGACCAGTCTACCCTCAATGTCCGGTCTGCGCCAGCCATCAACCGGGGGAGTGCGGCAGGGTGTCCTCCAAGGGTTTTTGGAGTGCGCTTCTGCGCCCTGCAATATTTCCTGGAGTGAAAATATTTCACTCCAAAAACCACATCTTTTTGGAGTGAACTATTTTCACTCCAAGAAATGTTGTAGTGCACACCTGTGCACTCCAAAAAACCTTGGAGTGCACGCCTTTTTTGGTGTGCGTGGGAAAATTTTTTGGTGTGCAAAAAGGCAGACCCAATAAAAATTACTACATAACTTTAGGAATCAGATCTCCATATTTTTCACTTAGTTTTTCAATTGAAATACTGAAGAGTGTGTTAATGAAGAATTTAAAATCCTCCCTGAGTTTTCCACTATGAATCTTTCCAACAGACCAGAGTAGCTGATAGTGTTTCTGCATCCAGCGTTCAACAAAATTCCAAACAAGACAAGGGTTGTATTGGTGTTGTTTTTCTAAGTTCCTCATCAGAGCAGATTTTGGCTTGATCTTTGAATCCAATGGTTCAAATTTAGGTTTCCATTCACCAGGAACAATTGACTCCAAGAATGATTCTCTTGCAGATGCTAAATCATGATAAAGATTTGGTGTGTGGTTCTCTACTGCTTGTTCAATTGGCCGGGGGAAAATTGAGATAATCATCTCAACATAAAATAAGAAAACAGGGTATATGTCTTCAATTTTAAAGTGCTTAAATTCAATGGGGGAGGATCCAAAAAGTTTTCGAAAGTTGATTTTAAAATCAGATTGTGTTTGGTGTTTCCAGTACCTGAACCAGGTATCTAAATTTGACTTAACGGTCTTCCTGCTAGAAGTATGCAAATCTTGATAGTATTTTCTCCTCTCTGATTTAGATTGTGAACTACCAGTTTTTATTGGGGAGTTTCTTATAAATTTATGATAAAATTTCAATTTATTCAGATGCATAACAAATGGTCTGTCAGGAGACAGGCCATTGAGTTCAAACATTGCCTCTACTTTAATTCTAAATTCTGGGTTCAATTTTTGCAAGTCAACAACTCTATGATCAAATGTTAACCTTGGAATATTCAAGTCTGAGTTTACATTAACTGGAATCAAATATACTAGATATTGGTGTGAAGGTCCTTTACTGTAGTCACTGAATGAGAATGAAGGTATGGAATCTTGAACCATTTTTTCCTTGGGTTTGGGAAAGATTTTAAAATTTTCTGAATGAAATCCTTCCCCAATTTTGCCCATGGAAAGATCAACAGGATTTATTCTTGAATTTATAGATTTCTCTTTCTTGTGACCTTGCTCTTTGCTTCTGTTTTTTTTGGTGGGAGAAATAATCAGAGCTTCAGGTGAATCATACATTTTTCTCTTATTTCCAATTGGTTGTTTGTTTTTATTTTCTGGTAAGATATTTGTTTCAAGAGAAGAATGAGATTCCCTGTTTTTTAAATTTGTGTTGCATACCTCACTATTTCCTCCAACCTTTAGACTACTAACACCATTCTGTGGTACTATATGGCCCATTTGAGGATCTGCTATAGAAAACTTTGTGATTTGAGGAAATTCATAACAGAGGCTTTCAAAAGGGTCAAAGGCATCATCTTGTTGGCTCAAGTTGGATGGAGATTTGATTTTACTTTCTGATGAATCAATAAAATTTTGAAGATTGTCAAATCCTATGGCAGAATTGATTGTATTGCAAGGAATGATGGAATTATCAAGCTCATGTGAGTTAAAAAAATCAGCTGTGGGGCTAGGAGAAAAAATATTTTTTGGAGATTCCTGGGTTATAGAATTGATTTTTGCTATGTTAGGGTCCTCAGACACATGGAAATTGCCCTTGAATCCCTGAATTTCCCAATTTTCCAGGGAATCCATGTGATTTTCTTTTTCCAGTCCTTTGCATTTTTCATCTTGGGTAACCCAGAGGGTTGCTTCGTCTGCCTTTATAGATTTTGTTGGATTTTCTTCTTGGCTGCTCTCATTCAGCTGAGAGTAAGATGGGGTGGCATTGTCCCAGAAGGAAAGATGTTGATCAACTGAATCAAAGTTAGTCAAATCATCCTGGGGCCATAATTCCAAATGCTTCCAAAAATGACTGGGGGACAAACCATCCATTGCATTGGTGGCAATGGCAAACATTGATACCAGAAACACAAAACAGGTGGAAAATTTCATAATTTCTGATGGCCTTCCAGAAAAGTTGTTAACTTGCTTTATAGAATGAATAAATATAAAGGGTTCCTTCTGGAGATAGATAACCCAAAATTGGTGCAAAAGGAACTCCAAAGCTTGGCTATAAATTAAATTTCTAACTGGAGGGAGCCTGCTATCATTGGGGAAATCAGCAGAGGACCAGCTTTGCTCATAAAAATTCTGAGGTAAATGTCAATCTGGAAACTTCACATCACTATATGTACAATTTTATAGTGTGAAATATATATACATAAAACCACTCAAACATGATTCATGAACAGCTGTGAAAAGAGCAAGTAACTGAAAATGTGTAAAATATTCATGGAGTTAGATACTGTGGCTTGGTAAACACTGTAAATGGTAAAAATGATGGTGCAGCCATTCCAAAAAAGCTTGACTTCTTTGGAGGGGATTCCCAGCAGAAATTCTCATTGGAATTTCCAACTTGTGTATATCCAAAAACAAGGTTGGACAGATGGATATCCATCCCCGCAAGCGCAGTTGCTTGCAGGATGCTACCAGTGTGGTAAACCTGTTCCCACTCACATCATCATTCTCATATCATACAAAACCCTTCACATATCCATCATTATTATTCCAGAATCAGATTCTACACCTCATTTCATCCCTAGTCACTCACTCATACCACCCTGAAATTCCCTTTGGATCAGAAGTTATTAGCATTCATAGTTTCATTGGTATTTTCCTGCTTCTTACATTTCATCAACACTAGCACCAGGAAAATAAAATATTCAGTTGATGAAAAGTGACATCACACCAGCTCCAGCCAGCTACCCACCATCTATCCAATATCTATCCACTATCTACCCCAATCTCCCAACAATCTCCTCAACTTAAAATTTACCAAGGAGGTCCTGTTCAGTTTTTGATGAGCTCAAATGATCCTCAGTTCTGTCCAGCTGATACTCAGCTTTGGTACCCAGCTCACACTTAGCTTTTTTTCCCAGCTCATACTCAGCTTTTTCATGCAGCTCACTCTCAGAATTGGAATAAAGCCTTTTGACCAGTCCTTGCCCAGGTGATGCTCAGCTTTGTACTAGTACTTGCGCAGCTGATGCTCAGCTTTTTACCAGGCCTTGCTCAGCCTTTTCCTAGTCCTGTCCCAGCTGATGCTCAGCTTTGACCCAGTCCTGAGCCAGCTGGCCAGCTGATGCTCAGCTTGCTGAGTATCACCTGAGCCAGACCAGGTAAAAAGATGGGGATCAGCTTGGACAGGACCAGAGCTGAAAGTCAGCTAGGCTAGGGCCAAAGCTGAGCATCAGCTGAGCCACGGCCAAGGCTGAGCATCAGCTGAGCCACGGCCAAGGCTGAGCATCAGCTGTGCCAGGGCCAAAGATGATCATCAGGTGGCTGGTGCCAAGGCTGAGCATCAGCTGGGCCAGGGAAAGAACTGAGCATCAGCTGAGCCAGGGTAAAAGCTGAGCATCAGCTGGGCCAGGGCCAAAGCTGAGCATCATCTGGTTTTGTGTGAGCCTGAGCCTCTATAGTGGCTACAGGACACAAGAAAAAGGGGGACACTGGTTGTATTTCTTGGGATAAAGAACTACAAACAGTGAGAGAGAGAGAAAGAGAAAGAAAGAGAAAAAGGAAAGAGAAATATATGATCTGGAGGGGGTCTATCTACTCCTTATAGGAGGATCCTCAAAAGTCAACTTGAATCACCTGGAAAAGTGATAAGGACAGCTGTGCCAGACCAACAGGGGCTACAGCCTCCGCGCGCACCAAGGAGACGGTGGGGGGACACAGAATAGTAATACTAATCTGCTCTGATTTTTAGACTGAGTCTAGGATTAACAGAGTAACCTGTGATCTTGAGCAGAGTTGAAGTGAAAGCAAGACAGAGGAGCAATCAAGAGACACAGAGAATCACTCTGGATAATCAAGGTTCAAAGGAAGAGTATACTTACTGTCAATAACCTAGGCGCCTGTGACGGTAGGTGTACTGGGAGCGTGGTATCCTCTTGTAGGGTGATCCTGGGTTATCTACGGTGTGGTTCTGGGTGGTCTGAAGTCTGTAGATCCTCCTCAGGCAAGGGGGATCCTGACTTCGAAAATTTTCACAGTTTGCTTATGTAATTACCTATGTACATGTGGTTTGGCGCGCCTGGTAGCGCTGACACGTCACAACTGTGCATGCGCGCCACAACTCAAGAACTCAGGGAAGGGGTAGAGTTACAAAGAATCTTTAAGTTGTAACTAGGGTTAAAATTGCATGAGGAAACACAATATGAATTCAAAACAAATATATCTCTTAAGATGGAAAAGATATAAAGCAATTCATATGTAAAAGTAGATAAAAGGCAGACTTTAGGTCAGCTGTGATGACTCTAAGGCTGACATTCCCTACCACCAAAAAGGTTGGATTTTTGTAAGAAATTAAACCATAGGGGTAGACCTCTTCTCACTTCTGAACTTCCTGAGAAGGATAGCAGAGTCTGGAATGTCCTTCTCTAAGAGCCATTCATCATGGTCAGCACTCATACCCTTGTATCTAGCTAAGTACATCATCACATCTCTGTTCTCTACTCTCAATCTTTTCTCTCTGAGAATCTTCTGTATGACTTTACTCTGAGGGGTATTATCCATTGGGGGAATAACAACTTTAACCTTCTGTCTCAAGGGGAACTTATCTGGATTGGGGTATTTGTATGGTTTCACCAAGCTGACAGGAAATGTAGGATGTTTTCTGCTGAACTCTTCAGTCAGAATCACTTCTACAGCATTCTTCCCATGTAAAGCTTTCACAAGGAATGGTCCAGTGAAGGAGTCTCTCATCTTCCTAGGGCCAGACAGGTTGTTAAAGTTTGCAGTGGATATTAGGACTTTGTCACCAACTTTAAAGGATGGTTCTTTGTGAGTCTTGTCCCATCTCTCTTTGTTGTAGGATGTAGCTTCTGTTATGCATTGCTCAGCATGTTTTCTAGCTTTCTCAAAGATTTTCCCATAGGCAAGAGCAGTAGGATGAATGTCTACAGAATCTTGTTTCAAGAAATTCCTGGGAAGGTTTGGGATCCAGCCTTTCTCCAGGATGGCAGGAGGTTTTCCAGTAGTTGAATGTATGCTGGTGCAATATGCTAGCTCAAGGATTGGTAGAAGTGAAACCCAGTCATGAGTGTAACCATCATTGTCTTTGAATTCTAGACCACCAGGAAAAAAAAGTAGTCAGTTGATGACAACTGACATAACACAGCTCTGGTTTCAGCTCCAAAGCTACTCCATCTGCTAGTTCAGGGCTGGCTGGCACACAGCTCAGTGCCCATTTTGGCACAGCTGAAGCCTCTAGCTTGCAATTTTCACAAGCTGCTCCTCAGCTTTGTCCCAGGAAAAGCTGCTCCTCAGCTTTGTCCCAGGCAAAGCTGCTGCTCAGCCTTGGCCCAGGTCCAGCTGCCCCTCAGTCTTGGCACAGGACAAGCCACTGCTCAGCCTTTGCCTGAGCAAGAACGGGTGTTGATAAACACACACCCGTCCCCCGGAGGCAAGCCCTCGCCCACGCCCTTTGAAAAGGGCGTGTGGGACCGCACACCCTTGATAAAGGGCGAAAGGGCATGCACACCCCTGTATGGGCGTGCGAGGGCGTGCACGCCCCCACATGGGCGTTCACAGGCGTGCACCATGGCTCGTCGGGAGCTCCTCGGCGGGCAGATGCAAGTATACCTGCTCGCCGAGAGCCCCTCGGCGGGCAGTTACAGATACCACCTCGCCGAGAGCCTCTCGGAGAGCAGGTATACATGCACCTGCTCGCCGAGAGCCTTGCCTGCTCGCCGAGAAGGATAACTCTTGGCGAGCAGGTATACAAACACCTACCCGCCGAGCCTGCTCACCGAGAGCCCCTCGGCGGGCAGGTGCATGTATACCTGCTCGCGCAGAGAAATCCTTGGCGAGCAGGCATACAGATCCCACCTCGCCGAGAGCCTCTCGGCGAGCAGGTATACATACACCTGCCCACCGAGCCTGCTCACCGAGAGCCCCTCGGCGGGCAGGTGCATTTATACCTGCTCGCCGAGAGAAATCCTCGGCGAGCAGGCATACATATCCCACCTCGCCAAGAGCCTCTCGGCGAGCAGGTATACTTGCACCTGCCCGCGGAGAGGCTCTTGGTGAGCAGGCTTGGCGGGCAGGTGCATGTATACCTGCTCGCCGAGAGAAATCCTCGGCGAGCAGGCATACATATCCCCGCTCGCCGAGAGCCTTGCCTGCTCGCCGAGAAGGATAACTCTCGGCGAGCAGGTATACAAACACCTGCCCGCCGAGCCTGCTCGCCAAGAGCCCCTCGGCGGGCAGGTTCAAGTATACCTTCTCGCCAAGAGCCCCTCGGCGGGCAGGTTCAACTATACCTGCTCGCCGAGAGGCTCTTGGCGAGGTGGGATATGTATGCCTGCTTGCCAAGGATTTATCTCGGCGAGCAGGTATAAATGCACCTGCCCGCCGAGGGGCTCTCGGTGAGCAGGCTTGGTGGGCAGGTGTATGTATACCTGCTCGCCGAGAGGAGGTGGGATCTGTATGCCTGCTCGCCGAGGATTTCTCTCGGCAAGCAGGTATAGATGCACCTGCCCGCCGAGGGGCTCTCGGTGAGCAGGCTCGGCGGGCAGGTGTTTGTATACCTGCTCGCCGAGAGTTATCCTTGTCGGTGAGCAGGGATACATACACCATACCCGCCGAGGGGCTCTCGGCGAGCAGGTATATGTACTTGCGCCTGCCCACCGAGGGGCTCTCGGCGAGCAGGCACGGTGCACGCTTGTGCACGCCTATGTGGGGGCGTGCACGCCCTTGATAAAGGGTGCGCGGTCCCACACACCCTGTTCAAAGGGCGTGGTCGTGGGCGTGCCCCCGGAGGACAGGTGTGCATTTATCAATGCCTGTTCTTGCTCAGGCAAAGGCTGAGCAGTGGCTTGTCCTGTGCCAAGACTGGAGGCAGCTGTGCCTGGGACAAAGCTGAGGATCAGCTCGTGAAAATTGCACTAGAGGCTGGATAGCCAGCTGGAGCAGGTGTCATGTCAGTTGTCATCTAGTGACTACTGATTTTTCCTGGTGGACCATATGCACAAAACCTCCTGATCATGTCTTCAAGTGTTTGGATCATCCTTTCAGCTAATCCATCAGTCTGAGGGTGGTAAGCAGTGGAGAAGGAGAGTTTTGTTCCTAGCATGCTATGTAAGCCAGTCCAGAATTCAGATGTGAACTTGGGATCTCTGTCAGAGATGATGATTCTGGGGATACCAGTTCTAGGCATTACTCTGTTCCAAAACAGTATGGCAGTGTCCATGGCAGAGTCATCTTTGAAGCAGGGTACAAATATTGGGGTCTTAGAGTATCTGTCTACTATTACCAGACAAGCATTGAAACTAGCAGCTCCTCCAGGGGACAAGGAAGTTACCCAATCCATGTTAATCACATCCCATGGCTTTGAAGGTTCTTCAATTTTCATGAGCAGTCCAAATCTCTTGCCTGTGGCTTTATTTGCTTTCTGGCATCTATCACAGGAGGAGCAGTATTCACCTGTGTCTTGTCTCCAATTAGCCCACCAAGCAGTATCAGCTACTTTCTCTAAAGTCCTGTCTTCAGAAAGATGACCAGAGTATACACTGTCATGGCATTCATGCAATATGGTGTTAATGCTGTTTTTGTCAGCTAGTACCAGCACAGAATTGTGTTTCTCTCTGAAGTAGATGAGGCCATCAAACAGTGAGAATCTTCCTTCATCATATAACTTTCTCCAAGGTTCTTGTAGAGAGTTTTTCAGTTGAGAATCCTTGGCATCCTTTAGCAAAAGCTCAGACAAGATAGTAGTGTTCTTATCTTGCTGGTAACCTTCTCTTACTGAGTCAAAGAATTCATTCTTGAAGGTAGAGACATGTATGCCCATGATGGGGAACCTATCATCATCTTTATCTTCTGGGTCATAAGCAGGGTTACTTGGATCATTTGGTAAAGCCCATCTGCTAAGTCCATCAGCATTCTTGTGAATATTCCCATCTCTGTGGATGATGGTCATATTGCCTCTGTATTCCTGAATGGCAATCTGCCACCTGAGCATATGTCTGTTGGGAGTTTTCATGTTCAGCAGAGATCTCAAAGCTGTGCAATCTGTTACAACATGAAAGACACTGCCATCCAAGTAGTAATGGAGTTTTTCCAGGGCCCAAACTAGACATAAGCACTCAAGTTGACTAGCACCATATCTTGTTTCACTGTCCTTTAGTTGTCTGGATATGAAAACAATGGGTCCTTCTTTCCTCACTCCATCAATGACTTGGACTTGATGTAAAGCAGCTCCTAGACCAGTCATGCTAGCATCTACATATAGTGTAAAGGGATGGGCCCAGTCTGGGAACAGTAGTAAGGGTGCTGTAGTCAGTTTCTCTTTCAACAAGTTGTATGCCACTATCCTATGATGAGTCATCTCATATATGACATCTATCCTTGTGAGCTCAGTCAGAGGTTTTGCTATCTCAGCAAACTTCTCAATGTGCTGTCTGTAGTAACCAGCAAAACCAAGAAAAGATTGCATTTCTTTCCTGCTACTAGGCACAGGCTTTTGGAGGACAGCAGCTACTTTGTTCCGATCTATTCCTATAGCAATTCCAGAAACAAGATGGCCTAGAGCTTTGATCTGGTCAAACCCAAAGTTACACTTCTTCAAGGAGATTTTCATGTTCATGTTGATGACAACTTTAAGTATCCTGTCTATCCTAGTCAGGTGTTCTTCCCAAGTATTGGACATAATGATAATATCATCAATGTAGATAATGACCCACTTCTCATCAATTTCTTTTCTGAACTCAATGTCCATCATCCTCTGGAAATGAGAAGGGGCATTCTTGATTCCAAAGGGCATTCTCAGATATTCATAGATTCCTTTGTGCATAATGATCCTAAGCAGGTGTCTGGAATCCTCTGCAATGACATTCTGATGAAAGCCTTTGAGTACATCCATGCTAGTCAGAAATTTGGCTTTGGCTAGATTGTTCAGAGTTTCACTGATTTTGGGAATAGGATATCTGTCTGAAGCAGTGTAGGAGTTTAGGGCTCTGAAATCTCCTACCATTCTGGACTTCCCATTATGCCAGGCAATGATAACAGGAGTGGTGATCTCAACTACTTCATTATGGCCAACCTTCCTTAGAACATTCAGTTTTACTAGCTCTTCAATATGTTGCTCAAGAGCTTCTCTGCTTTTGGGGCTAGCAGGATAAGGAGGTCTTCTGAGAAGAGGAGGATAAGGCCTTTCAGTTGTCAACTTGAGATGAACTTCATGACCTTTGATGGCACCAAGAGGTTGGTTGGTGTTAGAGAAAGCAAGTTTGTTATTAAAGAGGACTTCAAATAGCTTCTCTTTCTGTTCAATGGTTAACTTATCACTGAACTTGGCTTCACAGAGCTCTTCTACAATAAATTGCTGTAGTTGAGGGTGGGACTTCTTTACAGCAGAAATTTCATTGGAAGGACTCATTTTCTCCAGATGATGAGATTTAAAGCTGAATTTCTTCCTCTTGTTCTCATTCCCAATGGTAAAGAATCTCTCTTTGCTGTTTGTGATATCAAAACCATAAAGAGACATGTAATCATTTCCAAGGATAAGGTAGTTTATTCTTGCATTTCTCATGACTAAAAATTCTGCTAGAATTCTAATGGAACCTTTAGTGTGAGGGAAAATTAAAGCCATTTCTATTATGCCCATTGGCTGTAATTGATCACTACAGCTGTGAAATTTAGCATGATTGATTGGCATGAGTTTGTTTTCCCATTCTGGTATTATAGAATTGAGCAGTTTGTTGCTGATGATTGAACAAGAAGCTCCACTATCAAGAAGGCATGAGTGTTCTCTGGAATCAATAAGGACAGTAGTAAGATTTGCTTTTCCAGTCAGATGAGCTTTCCCTCTATCAGGTTTGCATTTCATGAGTCTGGCATCCTCTATATGAGAAGACTGACAGGATTTGTCCCAGGTCTGGGGTTGATGAGTCTCTGCTTGGATTTCAGCCATGGAGAAGTCTTGGTTTATCTCACATTCTACAGCATGAGTTCCAAAACCAAAGTCAACCAAAGGATCATAGCTGCCACCATTTTCATTGTCCATGGCTAAGATCATGTGGTTGGTTCTATGGTTCTCTTCTTCTTCATCTAGTTCAGATTCAGACTTTTGCTGTTCACCTTGATCTTCTCCATTTTCACTCTTGGGATCATCATCTTCATCCATTCCTACATTGTTAATCCTGCTTTTCTTCTTAGGGCATTCCTTGGAGAAGTGGCCAGTTTGTTTGCAGAAATGACATATAAGTTTCTCCTTTTCAGGAGCAGAGACAGGATTTCTTCTTGAGGAAGATTCAGTTGGCTTATCAGTTTTCTCAAGGGCAGAATTATTTCTCCATTGGGATCTATTTGGAATATTATAATTGTTTGTCACAGGCTTGTTTCTTTTCATAACTCTGTCTATGACCTCTTCAGCAATTATAACCATGTCTTCAAAGCTCATTTCAGTAGCATCTCTCTTATATCTGCTTTTAACAGCATGCTCAAGGTTTGCAGGACATTGCTTTAGGATCTTCTCACAAATGAGATACTCACTGAGCTCAGGTTGGTAAGCTTTCAGTCTTTCTCTTTGGGTACCAAACCATTTATGGATTTTCCTCCCATCATAGGCAAAGTGATCACCTTCAAACTCTTGTTGCATTTTCCATTTCCAGTTTTCAGTACCAAATTTGTTTCTGATGGCATTCTTCCACCAGGCCCAAGACTTGTTCCCACACTTATCTCTGATTCCAAGATACCAATTTCTTGCAGTGTCAGTTAACAGTATTGTCAATCTACTGATTATCATGTTATCAAGCATCAAGTAGTCTCTAACAAGGATGTCTGTGTTCTTAATCCAAAGCTCATGATTATAGGGTAATTCTCCTGAGAACTTGTCCCATTCACTATTCTTTGGTATGCTCTTCCACAGCTCTCTCCTCATGTCATAATCAATTGTTCCATGATCAATATAAGGGAATTCATCATTGGCATTAGGACTATTGTCATTAACAGTTGGCTTATAGGAATTGGCTCTGGTATGTTGATGGGAGTCAGGTAAAGGGGCACTGTCCCAATTAGGAGCTGGTCTGTGGGGATCAGAATGATGGGGATGCTTCTTATGCTCCTGGTTAGTTTGCTCTTCTTGTTGGACATTAAGCAGTGGATTGTTGTAGTTAATATGAGGAGGGTGATCTCTGTTCACAGGTTCTATCAGGGCTTCTAATCTAGAATTCACACTGTTAACCACAGAAGAAATGTCACTGCATCTCCTTTTCACCTGCTCAAATCTGTTATGCTCATTGACTTGAAGGTCACTCATCTGATTCTCAAGGGAAGATAATTTGTTGTTCATTTTATCCTCCATTGTGGACAGGCTCTTACCAAGTGTATCCATGTTTGATTGGCATTGGGACTCATTTACTAGGATCAAATCTTGGACACTCTCCAGTTTCTCATCAATGTGTTTTCTCAGTTGCTCCAATTCAAGGTGGCTCACACTTGATTTTTCTCTGGTATGTTCACTTAGGTGGGACAGGATATAATCAAGCAGAGTTGGCATAAATTCCTCTTTAAATATTTCTAGGACAGAATTATTTAGAGCTTCCTTGAAATTGTTCACACATGAGTCTAACAAGGTACCAGGAATGGTTTCAACAGTTCCAGTCAAATCAGACAGAAATTTAGAGAAAAGGACTTGGAGTTTTTCTTCTACTAATAGGGGACCATTATTAGACAGATTGTTGGTTAAGTTGTTGAGGAAAAATTCTCTACTAGAGGGGCTAGAGAGATTATCAGAGTCTAGACTTAAGCCTACAGGAGAATCAGAATTTAATGAGAATTTCCTCTGCCTCTCCCTCTCCCTCGTCTGCGGCTCCTGCCGCTGGTGATTCTCATCAGGAACTCTCCTACATTGAGAATCCTGTGAGTTTCCGCTACGCCCTGATCCCTGTTCCTCTCGTATCCTCTCAAACCTTGTGAAGGGGCTCGGTGCTGTCGGTGCCCGGCTTGACCGTCCCATTGTTGATAATGGGGTTGATGTTGATGGTACTGCGCGTTGTTTTGATGCTGATACGGGTGGTGGCGCGGAGCTTGGTTCCCACCTTGGTGTATAGAAGCTTGCGGGCGTGTAGCTACTGGTTGCTGCGGCGGCGGCGGAGGGGCCCTCTGGCCTTGCTGATGCGTATGCGCCTGGGAGCGCTGGTCTAGATGATGGAGTTGCATAGGCGCCGGCGTAGGAGAGGCTATTGGGAGCCTGTGGTTGGGGTGCGGCGCTAAAGCCGTGCTCGTCGTGGTAGGAGGAGCTGTCATGGTTGTTGGAGGAGCGTACATCGGCGGGGGTTGATCTGTTGGAGGTCTGTTGTACAGAGACCGCTCCAATTCTTTCAGTTCTGCGCGAGGAATCCATTCCTGACATAGGCGCAAAGAATCCTCCCGCCCTACTAACTCCTCTATCAAGTCCTGCGTGGTCGCGGCTTGAGAGAGAATCATCCGCATGGTCCTCACGTTCTGGGACTCCCTGGCCCTGACAAACAAATCGAATTGGTCGTTGAACAGGTGGACTAGGCTCGCTATTTTGCTCTCCTCCTGGATGATCTCCATCGGGGCGTGCGTTTCTGCCGGTTGTTGGACCGGTGGTTGGGTCGGAGCAAACGGATGAAGGGCTAAGTCCGGTGAAGTCCCCGGTCTCAAGCCTTCTTGGTTGGTAGGCTGGGGGGGCTGCGGATTCGTCGTTTGAAAGCTGTCTGGCGGGATCATTTGTTCCCTCTTGACTGGTCTCGGCACCGGCATAGACCTGTTCGACGCCAGAGCTAGGGAAGTTTCCCTCGGATTGTAGAGAGCTGGGGGGATTCCCGTGTCCGGCGGCAAGGTTTCCTCCTGGGGGAATTGAAGAAAATCCTCTCCTAGCGGCGGCAAAGCTGATTCTAGCTCTTCGAAGCCTCTCCTCAGCTGCGGGGCTGAGTTGGTATTGGAGTCTCTGCTCGGCTGAGAGGTCTCTTCCATTTCTAAGATGGGGAGGCATTTTATGTAGGATTTATTATTAGTTTTTTTTTGTTTTTATATTTTATTTATTCAGAATAAAAGAAATTAGGAAATGAAAGGTAATAACAATACCTGAAGCTCGAGCTTTAGCGGAAAGTCTGCGGCTTTTACGCGTAGTAGAAGAGGTTTTCTTCTTCTTTTCCTTAGCTTTGGTCTTAGCTGGAGGTTCAGACGTCCAGTCGGCTATGTTGACAGCGGCTGTGACCTTTTTTCGACGGACTTTCGGGTATGTAGTTGTAGCAATGGGCGTCCACGACGTACTACTAATCAAGTTACCGTTTTGCGGGGTAGCTATGATTCTGTCTTCGTAGTCTTCTTCCTCTGCGCTATCCTGCGGCTTTGAGTTAAAGTTTACGGTCACTATGGGCAATTATGCTTCGGAAGGAGAGGAATCTTTTGAGCGCACTCCGATTTTTGATAGCTCTTCTTGATTCGACGGTACGGGGGATCCAAGTGAAGATAGGTCCGACGAAGGGATAAAAAGATCTGCGGAAGAGTCGCGGTTCTGCACTTTCACAAGCACAATAGACGCAAAAAAAATTTTTCAAAGGTTCAGTTAGATATTTTATCAATTTAGAACCAATTTAGAGTTGTTTGAAAGCAATTAGAGTGTTAGTAGAATATGTAGAAGTAGTTTTTTTTTTTTTTAATTTTCGAATTTTTGAATTTTTAATCAGGATGATCAGTCCTTGGCTTTTAAGCAGTCTAGAAGTATGAAAAAAAGGAGTATTTTTCCCGATGAGGCCCCCAATTGTGAGCCTGAGCCTCTATAGTGGCTACAGGACACAAGAAAAAGGGGGACACTGGTTGTATTTCTTGGGATAAAGAACTACAAACAGTGAGAGAGAGAGAAAGAGAAAGAAAGAGAAAAAGGAAAGAGAAATATATGATCTGGAGGGGGTCTATCTACTCCTTATAGGAGGATCCTCAAAAGTCAACTTGAATCACCTGGAAAAGTGATAAGGACAGCTGTGCCAGACCAACAGGGGCTACAGCCTCCGCACGCACCAAGGAGACGGTGGGGGGACACAGAATAGTAATACTAATCTGCTCTGATTTTTAGACTGAGTCTAGGATTAACAGAGTAACCTGTGATCTTGAGCAGAGTTGAAGTGAAAGCAAGACAGAGGAGCAATCAAGAGACACAGAGAATCACTCTGGATAATCAAGGTTCAAAGGAAGAGTATACTTACTGTCAATAACCTAGGCGCCTGTGACGGTAGGTGTACTGGGAGCGTGGTATCCTCTTGTAGGGTGATCCTGGGTTATCTACGGCGTGGTTCTGGGTGGTCTGAAGTCTGTAGATCCTCCTCAGGCAAGGGGGATCCTGACTTCGAAAATTTTCACAGTTTGCTTATGTAATTACCTATGTACATGTGGTTTGGCGCGCCTGGTAGCGCTGACACGTCACAACTGTGCATGCGCGCCACAACTCAAGAACTCAGGGAAGGGGTAGAGTTACAAAGAATCTTTAAGTTGTAACTAGGGTTAAAATTGCATGAGGAAACACAATATGAATTCAAAACAAAGATATCTCTTAAGATGGAAAAGATATAAAGCAATTCATATGTAAAAGTAGATAAAAGGCAGACTTTAGGTCAGCTGTGATGACTCTAAGGCTGACATTTTGTCACATTGAGTGCTTTGATCCTGACACCTGTCATGTGAGCCCTAGATGTGCTGGTGGAGAGGAGCAGCATTGGAGCAGTGTTGGAGCTAAAGCTATGTCATTTCACTTGCCATCAAGTGGCTACTTTTTTTCCTGGTGTAGAGCACAAGGAGGCTTCGCCGCAGCACCCCCAGGGCCACGCTGCAAAACCATTAACTACATGGGACCTTGGCAATCTCTGGTAAAGGTGCCCCAGACATCCACTCCCATCTTCCTGTCTCCACTGCCACCCGTCAGGGTCCGCCCCGCGAGACGCCCAGTCAGATCCATAGCAAGCTCAGCTAGAGTTGCCCAAAAAGTTGTGACGGGGGCGGGGGGCTTTTTTGGAGGCGGGGAGGATCGCGAACACAGGAAATGGTGAGTCTTCCTGCTGTCTTCCTATGAAAAAAATGGCCCTCAAAGATCTGACCTTTGGGTTGCATTTCTTTGGGGGCAGAACAACAAAAACTCTTCTTCAGCCCCCGGCTCAATTATTCATTGGACCCAAGCAAGTAGCCACCAAGCGGCGGTAGAAGTGTGCGAGCCACCCAGGCGGGGTAGCGGAGGAGGAAGGATACTACTCTCTCTCTACTCCCAGGGTTTCTTACAGGCAAAATTTTGATAAGAGTGGGAGGACCGCGGTCAAATCCCAAAGGAGAGTTCAAAGAATTGGAAAGCTTGAGGAGTGTGGATGTGTTGACAGCTGATGAAGAGGGAGTGTGTTTAGGAGAGTTTTGGAGAGGTGTGGTGTGAGAGATCATTGAAGAATTGGACATGTTGTTGATTGACCACAAAAATATGAGGTATGTATAATGTGATGATTGAGATATTTTATTGAGGGAATGATTTGACTACATCTCACCATTAGATTTCAATCTTTGAAAATTGCTAGGAGGACACATTCTTTTACTTTTGACACTGATAATGATGACATCTTATCCAAGAAATCAATTCGTGAGAGGAAAAGCTCAAGATGAAATTGAGCCTTGAGGCCAAAGCCTTATCCAGGGTGCAGTTTTATTTTAGATACTGAAGTGCCTGCACACATCCAACTGTATGTGACACTATCACATATCCCAAAAATCAAATTTTGCTGTTTTTAAGCTAGGAGTTTTATCTTTAAGTATGTGCACAAGTCAATCTTCATGTTTAAATTCATAAAAAACTGTTACTTGTGACTTGACTGTAAAAAGAAAGTCAAGTGACTCAGCTCAATCAATCTGTAGCCCAATAATCATGTGCAGGGGGTAGGAGGGGGAGCTGGCCAGTGCTGAGTACATCTAGATTTAGTTTGAAGTGAGAGAGCAAGGGGGGTTGTCAATGGCCTAATGCCCCCCCCTGCTGCAGCGGCGAAGCCGCCTTGGCCTCTAGTCAGAAGATAAAAAACAAAAAAAAGCCAAGATCATGCTGCGACTTCATGTAATCCCACTTTCTTAAATTCACAAAAACCTAGACCTCTAGATCTAAGTTTTGGGGTGTTTTTTTCTCACAAAATGGGACACAAATGTACCATTATTCTCACTGCGCACGTTGAAAATCCCCAAAGGCCCGGAGGCCCTATGGATGACCCCCCAGCTGTGCCAAAGCAACGAGCAAAAAGGGGCCGGTTGTTAGAGGTTTCCAGGGAGGGCCTAACCAAGCAGTTAGGGGGCTCCCAGCGAGGGGGTAGGACAAAACCAGATCCCCTGGGGGCATTCCAGTTTGACATTGGTGCCTTTTTATATAATTGCACAAATGACCTCCTGCCATCATCACACGTATCCACCCTTTGCTTCCAGCCAGGACCAGGTCCAGCCGCCCCATGGCAGCAGCCAGCTCAACTCAACAACACACGCCACAGATACAACAAGCCTCAATGTCACTGTTGAGATGCCATGCAGGTGTATCTCTTGAATACACTTGGCTCATTGACCGTTGTTGGGGACCACCAGCTTGGGTAGCCCAGCCACAACACAACAACAATCCAGTCTGCCCACCTGGAAGGTGCTTGTGCTCAAGTCCTCAACAAAAAGTCCCTGCATGTGCTTGCATCATGCTCAGGAGTCAGGGTACAGCACATCAGAGAACTCGGTGTCACCCTCCACATGCAACTCAACGGCAACCAACCCCCTCTGTCATACGTTCCTGGAGTCTACCAAGTGGATAGCCATCAATCTTGCAAAGGGCCTCCATGAATAGAGTTCATCTTGCTGATCTATTGGCGCTTGTTGGCCGGAAGACTCATCAATCAAGGCCCCTCGCTTGGCGGGCCCAACTCCAAGGTTGATGAAGTCTATGAACCGGCCCCGGGAATTTTGGACATCAATCACATCAGACAATTGGCTGCATAGGTCGTCAAACTGGAAGCTGGTAAGCCTTTCCTCCCTTTCCCCGAGCAGATATTGTTTTAAGAAGACTCACAGTGTCACTTTTTTTGGACTGGAATCGTCACAGTATCCACAGCAGCGGTTTATGCACCTTTGAGATTCAGCCCCGGGGCTCTCAGGCCATATACAGGTTTTTGCAGGTAAGCCTCTCTGTGATACAGAGACCATGTGAGGCTGCCTCACTGGGAGGCTTTGTTAAGCTTGGGTTCTTTTATGTTGCCTGAAATCAGTTTCTCAAGTTTTTTTTTCATAGTGCATTTTAAGTGGCCTCTGAAACAAGGGGATTTAGGCCATGTAGAGTTTTACTTAATCTCAAACCTTTCTAAGGCTGGAGATTATCTGGACAAAAAAGGTGCTAGACTTCTGAATACTTCAACTCAACTCATTTTTGAAGGTTTGGAGTTTCCAAATGCCTTGGGTAGAGCTGTGATCAAGGTGGTATGGAAGGGCCACCCAGAGCCAGCATAGAGTAGAGGACTTGCGCAAATAGATAACGTAACTTAACCAAGTCCCTCTATTGGAGGGGGGGTGCCTTCCTGCAGGAATCCAAACACCTCCAAATGCAAGCTTAACAAAGCCTCCCAGTGAGGCAGCCCTGCAGGGTCTCTGTCTCACAGAGAGGCTTACCTGCAAAAACCTGTATATGGCCTGAGAGCCCCAGGAATATCAGCCTGTATCAGGCTTTTTTCACTTTTTCCTTTTTTGTAAATCAACCTTCAGCCTGCTGAGGCTGCCCCTTAGGACTTAAGAAGTGCTTGGGAGTGCGCTTCTTCTGATGCAATTTAGGCCTTGTAGCTGCTAATAAGGCCTGATCCTTGCATTTGAAGTTTTCAAACATTGAGAAAAGCGGACCATGTTGAGAGAGATTTTTTTTGTAAATACATGTGGCTTTGTATCAAAAGCTGTTTCAATTAGGGTGTTCAAAGTTGACTTTCATAAAATCATAACACCATAAAATCATAAAATTCTTAGCTGAAAAAAATATGTACACCCAAACACTCAAATTAGAGCAACATTTCTAAAATGGTACCCATAAAATCATCATTTGAAAGTTTTATGATTTTATGATTTCATGTAAAGAAAATTTTATGATTTCAACTTTGAACACCTTAGATCTATTGAAAGGCAGTGCATTCTTGCTTAGATCAGCAGGAATGTGTCCCAAAAAGAGGCCCTTTTCAAACTGCTCTCCAGGCCATGAACCAAGTGCTATCAGCCTGTGACTGCCCTTTCTTTGCCTTCTGAGGCAGGACTCAGTTCTTTTGGGAAGTGGGGTATTTGGGGGCACAAAGTTGGCCACCTGCAAAAACAAAGAGCTGTACGCGGGGCTCTCACGCAAGGAATCAGGGATTCCATGAGGTCGCACTTCGTGCGAGGCACTTCGTGTCGCGCCCCCCGGCAGCGAACTTAACACAAGTCCCTCCCTGTGCTTGCGGGGCGCGAGCACCCTCCCGCTTGCGGGAGGGACTTGTGCCTAATGTCCGATATTTGGCCTGAGGCTGCCCAGCCAAACATCTAAAAATTCCTTATATCCCCCATATCACCGTATACCCATTGGATTTCTTCACAGCCTCTGGCATCATTAGAATCAGGTTTTCTTTCTACATATTCTGGTGTGTTTAACACAACACCTACCCCCATCCCTTGAAAAAAAAATTGTTGTAAAAGCATGGCTTGCGAGGCCTTGCAAGGCTGAAACCGTGAGAAAGTGTCTGTACTTGACCTGCAAATGGCCCGGCGGGTCTGTCACATTGCTCAGAAAATGCCCTTACAAGAATGGCTGCTGAGCGGCCAGTTCTTGATGAATTTACTTGAAAAAACATGTACAAGACAGCTGAGATCAAGGGCTAGACATGGCCAACTGGGATTTGGATTATGAGGTGATACCAAGTTGTAGGAGAGTTGTAAACACAAAATCACACATTTTCATTGAAAAAAACCGTCAGCCTCAGGCCAAATATGGGACATTAGTCCTAAGCCTCTCCTTCGGAGACGCTTCGCGCCTCCTCGGAGAGGCTTAGTTAAGCTCGCCCCGGCAGGCGAGGGACTTGTGCTAAGTTCGCTCCGAACGGAGGTCGTTGCGCTCCCCCGAGGAGGCCGAAAGTTATAGATAACGGGCTCAAGTCTCAACATCAATTCCGTGTTTTACACTGTCATCAAGCCAAAGATTTACCAGCAAGTTGGCCAGTCATGAAGCTTTTCATTTTAATGTGTCTAGTTGAGTTCAAAGAGATCTTTTGGAAACGTGATAATGTGCATCCAAGAAATCTACAAACTGACCATGCATATAACAAACTTTCACTTGCAATTTTTGCTCATGCAGTCCTTTTTTATCCTGGTACCTATGGTCGTTTGCCCGTCGTTATCAGGACGTGATCAAGCAAACGGCCAGGATATTGCACAAGAGGAGACGGTACCGTTGCGATGGCATTCAGAGGACTCTTCGCAGGAAATTGCCGGGCCAACCACGGAGCCGGGATGGACGCGATGGTTTCTGGAGACGGTTGGGCGATGGCTTGGCGTTGGGCGCTTAATGACCAATGATCATCAATCATCTGCGTCCGAAACAATTGCCGATGAATCAACAGCTGCTATTGCGTGGATGAGCGCACTCACGGGGCAGACAACCCGATGTAGGTGGGATCTGGTGCCTGATCTGCACGACGAGTTGATCCGTCAGTACCGGCTTGCTCATGGGTTGCAACTTCGAGTCAACGCTGCTTTCGACAGCAACATCCTCGTTTTGGGGTATATGCCTTATAGCGACCAATACCGGTTGCCAATCGAACCTGGGAAAGTTGAAATAGTCACATTGAACAAAGCCCTGGATGAGCTGGGAAGAACCAGCAGCAAACCGAAAAAGTTGAATGGCCAGCCAACTGGAGCTTACAACCACATGAAACAGCCTATCAATCTTGACCACACCGCCGGGAATCACGAGGGCAGCGCAACTTCTATTTCCTCTGATCAAATACCATCACATGTCCTATATGGCGGCCCAGCCGGCGAAGAATGCACAATTTGTCAAAGACCATTCCAGTCGCCTCAAGAATCCGGAGAGAATCATTGGTCTTTCTGCAAAGTTGCAAAACTCAAGAGTTGTCCACATTACTACCACTTCGAATGTATCCATGAATGGATGCCCGGGTACTGGCAAAATAGCTGCCCACTTTGTCGGAACATGATATCCGACTTCATTTGACTCAAGGTACCTACAGATGCTCCCCTGAAACAACGAGAAATCCCTCTTGATTTATTTTTATCATCTAATGATACTCTCATATATCCACTCTTCTTACTGGGGATACTTCATGCCTGCTGTTACAACAGTCAGTGGAAAAGTCAAAGAGTTTTTACCGCGCATTTCAATCCGCGCCAGTTTCTGCTTGAAATAAAGAGAGGTGAGTGAGACCATTGAGCTCCAACTAAAATCCAACATATTTGAGCTCCCAGCGATCTGAGTCCGCCGGTTCCGGGCCAGTCCGCCGGTTCCGGGCCAGTCCGCCGGTTCCGGGCCAGTCCGCCGGTTTCGGGCCGATTGAAGTTTGCTTCATGTATACACTCCTATTTGCACCGATGTACTCCGCCCCCCCCCCCCCCCCCCCCCCGATGAGGGGGAAGGAAACAAAGCAGAAGATGCCTTAAGTCACGACGGAGGCTCCAGGTGACGGTACTCCCCGGCTAACTAGAGCACAAGTTACTGTTTCTGAAGAGTACCCAATGGTGGAGGGACGTCGAATGGGGTCCGCCGATCCCGGAACCTTATGTACAAACCGCCCCTGGGCCTGAGACCGTGTGGCGGGGCGCCGATCGCAGGGAGAGAGGGACAGAGAGAGACCCGGAGACGCTCGACCGCCCCTTGCTTGGACGGTCTCAGGGAGAGGCATTTCTGTTAAGCTTGCGCCGGTCCCGCATTACTATCGATACAGCATAAAAAGTGGTTATATAGGTTGATATATGTATGTGTGTAAGGCCGATGTGGACTTAGCCGGCCCGTCGGCCGTCACAGCTCCTTGCCGCCGAATGGCGCCGGCGATTGGACAGACTGTTATGTACAGGATAACAGGGATGAGATCTACAGGATTACAATGCATGACTGAAGACCGGTTGAATGGTCAGATCTTTGATTCGACTTTGGGCTGCGCTCGATCATCTCTCAAATATTTCCTCGAGAAGTCGAGAGTACATATTTTTTTGTCTTGATGTCTGATAACCCCCGGCGGCCGGTCGGAAGGAGCTGATTTTAAGATTCAAGCTGGTTGAAACTTGACCACTAAACAATCCTATCGAAGACCAAATCCTCGTCAGCCTGCCCTGTGGTTTCTCTCGTTTTCGTGGCTGGGTTTATGCAGTTATCTGGAATTGTTTGCAGTCTGTCTGCATCGTGCTCGTTATAGCATAGTCCATTAACCTCCTTTCCATAACCCAGCTCCCGGCTCACTGATTAGTCTCTAGATCGCATTCGTTCCCAGACTGCTGAGGTCTGAGTGGAGTACAGATAACTCGGTTGATGAGACGACCTGAGTCCAAAGCTTCATCGCAGCATTTCAGAGGCGCTGTTGGCCATCCGAGTGGCGTTCGAGAGGGTCGATCGATTCTATTGCGATGATCGGGGGTTTTACTGGGTTGTTCTAATTGTGTGATCAGGGTAACGGTCAAGAGGAAGGTTTGTGAGCAGCCTTATATCTTCCATACATCTGGTCTCGCTCGACCGACCTCTGGATGGTCAACAAGCACTCGGTTCCTCCCTCAGTTCTTTCCTCCCGTGCCACCCACCCCTTCCTATTACTTTAATTGTACTGTGTTGAGCCTCTTATTCCTTTATATAACTATCCTCCTCCATGATCACGATCAACTAATAATAATAATAATTGTAACCCTCTTCTTGAACTCATTTCGTCTCTCCCCCACCCAACGCCACATTTAAAGCTCGCCAGACTTGTATATTTATAACTCGATCAACCGTATAACACTTTTCCTGGGAAAAGGTCCGGAGCTACCTAGGGAGCTTCCCTCACTCAAGACCCCTTTCCACCAGGAGACCAGTCAAATATGTATCGTCAGTGACTCAGTCCTTCTCTGATACCCCTGCTATAGACAGCCAGCCTCTCATCGATTCTCCTTTCTTCAGCCCTCTCCTTCATGACCAGTGCCTCGCCAGCAGCCGCAGATGCTTCTTCTTCTTGTAACCCCCCCAGCTCATCCCCTTCCCCCAACCAACTACCCAATTACCTCGATCGGAACACCATTGCCACCCTGCTCCAGCCCCATCTTATCCTGCTCAGCCTCCAGGACTCAAGATTGAGTCTCACCCAGCCTATCATCCTGAGCACCAGCTGCTACCATTCCATCAACCAGATCATCGACCAGCTCATCTACTCCATCCTCAGCTCCATCTCCGCCAACCAACAGTCATCGCCATCCTCAGAAAGTAGGAGCCATCTCCACCAGACGACGGATGACGAGCCAGACAGCAACCCGCTTATCTCGCTGCCCATCGAGCCCGGCTATCTCAAGACGCATGGGATCCTCAAGGTGCTCAACCGGCCGCTCGCCCAGCGGTCCATCCAGGCAGCCGAAGTGGGTTGGATGGTCTACCAGAACAAGCTCAACTCACGCCAGCAGACCCAGCCCTTCCCCTCCGATTACTCTCCAGCCCAAGCACCGCTCCAACCATCCAGCCACCCACCGCCGATCGAGCTCATGACCCAGTCCATCTCACTCTCCGATCTGTTCCTCCAGCTGCAGATAGACTGCCAGATCCTATCCCCCTATACCAGCCATCAGCCCTGGCTCAGAGCTAATAACGGTCGCACTGCTCAAGCTGAGCCCAGCGAGACGAGCGATGACCATATCAATCCCCATCTTAACCAACCATCTGCCCATCTCTTCAACCAGTCCTTGGATCTCCTGCTCGATCCCTACTACTACGACAGCTTACTCGAACGCTACGACAGTCTGTACCACACCGTCAACCTCCCTCTCCGTCAACACCAGCAGCTTGTCAACCAGCAGCAACAACAGCAACATCATCAGCAGCAGCAGCAACTGCAGCATCAGCTTCATCCCCATCAGCTTCCCTGGCTGCAAGCTAAGAAGGCTCAGACTACGATACTCGAGGATCGTCTGGTAATCTACTTCCTCGGTGTCATCCAAGCTTTCACCAACTATCTTCTCGAAGTCATCATTGCTATCGTCCAGACCCGTCTACCCTACCCATCAGCCATCCAAGCCCACCATCTCGTTGGGTTTATGGCCCAGGATGATCAGATCATCAACTTCCTCTCCATCCTCGAGACCATCCAAGCCAAATCGTCCCTGTTTCCCCACTCCCCGCTATCACCCTTCTGCTTGGTCGAACCGGGCAGCCATCACCAGAAGTCTTCTTCCCTCAAACCGCTCATGTTGACCCCGACGATGATCAACAAGCTCGGGCCTGCCTCCCACTTCCTCAACCAGATCCCCCAGCCCGCCAGTTCATCCTCGGCAAGCCTCACCCCGCTCCACAGCCCCTTCTTGCCCGTCTCCCCTCGCTCCCGTCTGCAGACTTCCTCGTTAGGTAACCGAGGCACTGTCAGTGGGGCTCGTCTCGAGCAAATCACCTCAGACTCTAATATCCCCTTTCAATCCTTTCATTCATTCTCCCCACCACCGGCCTCTGCCCGAAGGGTGGTCTCTCATCGCTCCTTGAACTCTATTCCAACTCGGTCATCAGTCCCCAATACCCCCCATATCGACTACCCCTCTCCCGACCTGTCCCTCCACCCTCTTCCGTCCACCAGAACTTTCCCCAGCAGTAGTACCCACTCGGTTATCAACACTGCCACCAGTGAGTGTGATCCTGAACATCCCTCTCTAAACCCTCACCAGTCTTCGCTCTCCCATCCTACTCAGTCCCCACTGGAATCCAGTCCTGCTGGATCCGCCCATCCCAGTGAGAATCAAGCCACATATCGTTCAGTCACCATTAAGCGGGCACCGCCTAGATCGAAGACTAGAAAGCCCGTGCCAGGAGGCAAAACTCTAACGCCCACGCCGCCCATCGCCTTTCCAGACGGATCACACGATCCAGTGTGGCGGCCGCCACGTGGCGGTAACACTATGGATATCGTGGAAGATCACCATGGTGATGATAGTCAGAAGGGATACGAGATCGGTTTACCCAATTCTACATCAGATTCCGGCCGCCTCGCCTCACTGCCTTACCGTTCTCCCTTATCAACCTCGTCATCCTCGATCACTTCCCCCCGCTCGACTCGCCACACCCCTCTCAATCCAGCTGGTCATCACCGCCATCATCAACGTCTTGAGTCCCAAATAGTAGCGAACTCAACAACAATGAGACATCCGGCGGAGCTTGCTTTGCCTCATTATCGCTCCAAGAGCTTGACGGTTGCTACTAGCCCAGTGCTAGGACAAGCCGCTGAAAACTCCTCTCATGCTCTTACTGTAAGCAATCTCTCAAAACAAAGGTACCCATTGCCAGAAGACCATATTTCTGACTTTCTCCATCTTCCGATCTTTTCCCAATTCATCTCGTTCTCATCTACACAGGAGCAGGTCAATCAGCGTCCCAAGTCGGTCAAATCTCACAAGAAGGGTCACTCTGTGGCTCAACCTGCAGTTCGTCCTCTTTCATCCCCAGTTCAAGCAAGATTCTAAAAAGGCTCGACAAGCTTACTGATCAAATCCTAATTATATCCCTAACCTACAGGGCTTGAGCACACGCATGTCTTTTGAACAGCTGATGCGATCAAATGAAACCGTTAAATTCTCTCTGACGCCTGGTCCATGTCTGGAGTCCTCGGACTCCCCAACGGTACGAACATATACTTTGCTTCCTCTCGTATAGCTTCCGAGCTGACCACGTATTCTCACTCAATAACAGAGTCGCCACTCGAGTGACTCCTTGTGTAGTCCGGACAAGTCTGAACGTATTCTGTCAGATCCGATCGAAATGGTATCTCCGAAGAGTCAGGCGTCTAGCAAGCTTTTTCCGCGCTCTGAAAACCTGCCGCGTTACCGGTACCAAAGCCAATCGGCCGATACCCCACCTCAGCTGCCGGACTTCCGCAAATTTGAAGATCAACTGATTTCCAGCCCCTCTTCAAATATCAGCTCATCCCAGTCGATCTACTCTCAAAACAATGCTAGTCCTCCTGGTTCGTTGTCTTCGAAGACAAAGCTATCTAGCCACCTGTCATCCATGAGCCAGCGAATCGCTGCCTCTCGTACACCGGATCTCAACATACCCGGTGATGTAGTTAGGAAACAACCCCAACTGCAATCTTTGGCAGAAATTCTGAATTCTGACCCCCCTTGGCTAGCGGGCCCTAAGAGCAAAAAGAGTATCACTAAAGATCCTCAGACGGCTGAACTGGCACACATGGTTGGTGCTCTAGGTTTATCAACCCCCAAGCTGGTTCGCTCAGAAACCTTAGACGCGAAACAATTTCACCCGAAGGCATCAACCACAAGTACTGGATCGGATTCTATGAAATCGCAGCGGGCTACTCAACCGACGAAGTCATTTGACGGTAGCAACTCTCACCAGTCCCCAGTCCGACCACAACCTTCTGAGCAGACCCCAGTCCCGTCCGGGCTCCAGAAGAAGTTGAGGGGCTTCAAATCGTTGATTTCCCGTCGAACTAGGGTCAAAGAGGAGCCTATGCCCATGCCCAGTCTCCCCGCACTCGTATACAGCCAATCAAAGGCAGTCGAAACGGACTCATCTACCGGCTCATTCAGTGAATCTGGTGATTTATCTGTTCCAACCAACCACCCAAATCCGACGCGCGACTTAAATCGGGATGAATCTGCTTTGGATCAGCCAAACGAATCCAGCGGTTTGGATCAGCCAAACAAATCCAGCGGTAGGCTTGATGAGCTAGGTGCCCATGGCTTGTCTCGGATTAGTCATTCCGAAGGTATAGCACCTAGGAGAAAACCTTACCCGAAATTTGATGTCCCGTCGAACGGTTCACCAGTTCGCCCGACTGCCCAACCTGGTTTCACTGAAGACATCACCATTGCGGGATCTGCGCAGAAAAATCGATCGAAACTTCGCAGGAGTATCAGTCTGTCGTCGCTTGTCCGTCGACCGCCCGCTCGCGATCTGGAGGGCCCGGGACACTCTCAGACTTTGAATCGCGCTCGGTCCAAGAAATCCAAGTCAAGAACTTTGACCGAAAACTCGAATTCTTCTGGAACCAGTCGAGGGACAATAACCGATGAGCGAGGGGTGCAGAAGATTGTACCTGAAGATCAGGAGAATCGGAGTGACCTGGACGAAATCATGGCTTTGGCTAGTCGTCTGAATCGCCGATTCAGAGGCTCGTTTGATCAAAGAAGAGCAGGATCGTTCGACTCACTTCCCGAGGGGAAACCCAGATTTGCTTCTAAACAGCGTGAGAGACAGGAAACTGGGTCGAGTGTGGAGGATAACTTCGAGATCTCGTTTGCTCAGGAACTCAAACCGACGATGGTCAATCGGATCATCTTCACCAGTCCTACGAAGAAAAACCCAACATACAGAAGCGATGATAATCTGTTACAGTCATACTACGATTCATCGAGTCAATCGACGGCTATTGATGAAGAAGGTATGGGCATGAATTTCAAAGAATTCCTACTCGAGAAAAGCGACCGAAGTCAGAAAAGCTCTCGAGGACCGGAAGACGAAGCAGATGATCGAGGGACTCGAGAGAAGACAGATGAACCGGAGAAAGGAGAAGATGAGAACCGGGACGAATACATCAGCTTGGAAGGACTCCATCATATGATCTCGAAGCTGAACGCCATTGTTGATCAGCTCTCCAAACCCACACCTGTAGGTCAGCAGCAAGATAGCCGGACAACCAATAATCCGATCACTGGTTTGGGTATCAAGCGCGTCGATCTGCTCAAGATGATGATTGATCAAGTATGAGTTGTCTATGTCAGCACTGGTGGCAGCCTCCTCCAAAGAACATCCTTGATTGATACGAAGTCTCATAGTCCTCGTACCTATGTGTGGTGTCGGTGACCATACTCCCAACCTGTCCGGAGCTTTCCCTGTTCGTTGACGACCATAATAATGAGGATGACGACTGTGATTGTTTTGTGTGTCTATAGTTTGCGTTGCTTGTTAGGTTGAAGGCTGCATTGTTTCTCTTGACCTTTGCTTCTTGTCTGTCTGTATACACCCATCTGTAAATACCAGTCTGTCATCCCATTCTTTGCACTTCTATGTTCATATTTATACCCGCTGTTGTTCGTATGAATGCTTGATGTTTTTCTGTGTATGTATCTTTCCTTCACTCATTCTTTCTTGTTGCATCTCAACTGCTATCCTTTTCTTGAACATCAAACACAAAACTATCATTTTATGGACTGTCTGCCTCTTCTCTTGTGTCTTCTTATTCTCAATTCTGATAATCACATGATCTATTTTGCTTTAATTTTTTAATAATCTTTATCTTTCTTGTTGAAATATAAACACACCTAAACATGTGAATATTGAGATCCTTTATATATTTTGTGCTGACACCACACAGGTTTACTTGAAATTTACTTGATATACAGCCATTCCAAAAAAGCTTGGATGCTTTGGAGGAAATTCACACTAGAATTTCCTTCTGGATTTGCCAACCTGTGTGTATCCAACAGCAAGGTTTGACAGATGGATATCCATCCCCGCAAGCGCAGTTGCTATTGGCAGTGACGTTTGGTAGCAAAAAAAATACAGGCCGCTGGGGGGACCAGCACCATGACACCCGGGGGGGGGGGGGGGGTTCATCAGATTAGGGGTCCAGGGTGAAAATTGGTCAAAGATTCTGATTCTGGAATCAAAATCCGGGAAAACCAACAGGAAGTCTATGATTGAGCTTGCCTGATTTTGATATAGGCATCCTGCATATATCAAAGTGTCCAACCTTGTCACTTTATTGCATACAAGGTTGGAAAATCCCATAGGAATTTCCGGTAGAAATTCCCTCTAAAGCATCCAAGCTTTTTTGGAATGGGTGTACTACTGGTTATCATTGTCTTTCTGCATAGGGCATTGCTGGGCTTGCCCCTTGACAAACCATGGAGGAGTTGAGCATTGTCTTTGACTGGTCTTTGCTTTGTCCCAAGTGTGAGATTCTTTTGGGGGGTCACATGAGTAAAGAGATTGTGGTTGGGCAAATCTTTTGGGTGAGCACGCACTACAGAATAAAATACAAGCCTGCAAATTTGAAATAAATCCTGGATTGATGATGGCTGGCATTATTAGTTGGAGGTTTTACAAAGGTGTGAATTTAGAGGGAAGTGCTAAACTAGAATTTATTGTGAAAATTGGTTTCAAGGTAGCCTGCAATGTCGGTGTTGCTCCCCGTGGTGTAAGACTCAAAAGTGGTTGTGAAACCCTTTTGCTGAATGATGAAGGGTATGATGGAGGTGCAAAGCTCTGCCCTTCTGGCTATCAGCTAACAAGACCCACCAAGGTAAGCTTGGCAAGTTTTATTAGATGAACTTGTTCAATGTCAGGTATGTGAGAATTGAGAGTGAGTTCAGTGGTTATTTGCAAATAAAAGGGTTGTATGGTGGTACGGGTAAGTGTGAGGGTGGTATGTAAGTAACTGGTAAGTACTGAACTCAAAAGAAGACAGCTGGTTGGAGGAGCTCCTTTTATGGACAAATGTCAGAGATTTTAGCCCCCCACCCCTGAGAGGGTATCCTGGGGTAGGGTTTAAACTTTTCTAGACAGGGGTATGAGGCAATTTTTGCTGGTGGTAGTAGGTACAAATGATGTCATAATATGTACAAATGATGTCATAACATGTCAGGAGTACATAAATGATGCCAGAGGGCTGCAGTGGTGCCACATGGAAATGACATGAAGTGACAGTAGGCTGCACAAAGTGTCATACAGATGCAGTAAGTGTGTAAATGAAGTCTGAGGCTGCAGAGGCAATGTAAAATGCTGTCATAGTATGGAAATAAGGGTATATTTGATACTATGTAATGAATATAGTCTGATGGGGAGATGCATGTTTGTATGCTGTGATGTTTATAAGCATAATGCTGTGATCCTTGGCTTGAGGCTGGTGAAAGGCTGGTGACTGGGTTTGTTGAAGAGGTGATAGGTGTCTAGTGGGGTCCAAAGAGGTGTAACTTCCAATCCAGCCTGGCTCCAGTGACCCCTCCATTGGTGACAAGAGGTGCAATTGCCTGTAGAATCCATTTCCAGGGTCCTTTTAGTGGTACCTTGAGGCCTTTTATGAGTAAAGATATAGTATAGGAAAAACATTTGATTTTTCACTTTTCCTTATACCACAGCAGTTGAAAACACAGTAGGGCACGTTGGGTATCCCAACCCAGCCAACCAAAGCTGGCCCTTACTGGTGGGCCCACATCATTTTATGTATGGTTGGGACCATGTCAAGCCAATCCAGAAAAAAACAGGGCTTTTGTTGGAGGACAGGGTAAAGATAGTAAATTTAGCAAATTCAGAGTTTATCTACCATCTTATGCAAATCTTGCACATATTTGACTGACTGTGGCTACATCTGGTACCCAGTCTACCTCAGCTCAACCGGATGTACCTGGTACTCTCTTTCTTCACCAATATTGGATCCAATAGCATACATGGCTGACCTGACCTGTAACACATTTCTTATCATCAGATTTTCATTCATTCCACTGAGTGTCTTATATTTTTTTATGCCTCTTTCCATGTAAGTAAAAATGATGCACACTGACATCTCCCAGCCAAAATTGGCTTTGTGATTTTATGTAAACAGTGTCATATGCAATTTTTAACACCATAAAAAAGTATGCCTTAAACAGTGCACTATGAACCAAAGGTTCCCTATATGCTGAAGTGCCAGAGCTCTGCAGTATAGAAACTCAAGTTATGGTGTAAACCGCACTCAAATAGAGAAATGAGCAATTACCTGGTATGTAAAATGGTCCCCCGGAGGATGAGTTATCAGCGCTGGGGATGATGTCATAAAAGCACAACAGAAAACTGACGTAAATTCACAATGGTGAGTGCGGGAAAGGAAGGACGCGGGCAAGGTTGGCTGGGGGTGGAAGGAGTGGAGGAAAAGACTTTGGGGCGGATTTTCTCTCACTCATCTTATTATTCTATCATTCTACACACTACAAACTTTACGGATATTGTAGTTACTGCTATACTTACTTGACTTTGTGTATTCCTGCCTTGCGGAGAGTTTTTACCACCCTAAAATCTTACTTGCTTGCAGAGTTTTACTGTGCGGAAGCAGAGTGGTTGGACCTTACGTAGACCAGGCGGATCATATCAGGCTCATTGTGGAGCACTGAAGAGATATGTATGTTGCGGAAGCCCAGTGCCGGTGACCATTCAAAACCAGAAGTTATCTAGAAAAGAGGCAGAGCGCCTTATCTCATCAGGCAACATGCTTATATTTCAACAGCAGAGTGCAGAACTTCATCACTTGAACATTAGGCTCATTGCGGAGCGCTGAAGGTTAGTGGAATGTAGCAATGCAGAGCCAAGATGTTGGTAATCACCCAAGCCCAGAAAAAAAAAATTCTTGAAGAAAGTAGACATGTTCCTTTCTTTACTTTGACCTACCTTTATTTTGACACCATATTTATCACATGCAACCCCTGGGGGTTCAAAATATTTTGTGGAGACGGGGGCAAACTTTGGGTTGCAGGTGATAAATTTCCCCATTTATCAAGCATAACAACACCACAAGTGCTACGCTGCACTGCAAAAAGCAGCAAAATAGCGCAGCGCAGCAGCTCCCCACTACTTCCAGGGCCAATTAGCAATAGCGGTTGCGGGGGAACACTATTTTCAGTGCCAGCTCAGCAAAAATATTGCTACACCAAACATGAACTTCGCGTGGCGCAGCAGTTGTTTCCCGCTTTTGCTACAAAATAGCAAAAGCGGTATGGCGGCTGGAGCCACTTTTTACCAACTTTAGCAGCCTTTTTCTGAAATAGTGTGGCTAGCGCACTGCACCGCTACATTTTGGGCCACTGAAGTTGCTTTTTGCTGCGCTTCAAGTGACTTTTCACTGAGAATGGCCCTAATAGCGCACTGTTCTGCGGCGCTATTGGCCACCAAGTGCCTCTTTGCTGAGAATGATGTCCAGAGAGCAGAGCACTCCAGCAATTTTGTGCGCTGAAGAGCGGGAATCAGCGGAAATTTCCGCTTTTTTGCACTCAGTGCAGCACTTTTTCCGCCAATTCAGCAACCAAAAATTGCTATTTCAGCGGGTTCTAACGCTTTTTAGCAATCAGCAAAGTGGTTCTGCGCCTTTGCTACGCTCCCGCTGCGTTTGCGGTGTTGAGTATAACGCGGGGGTCCAAACGGGGCCTACAGACCAAGATTTGTCCTTCCCTTTTATTTCCCCCAGGCATTTCCACCGCATCTATCTGACATCAGCCTCAATTCTGACTCCGCTTCTGCTATTGATCACATCCAGAAACTTGTCCAAATCTATCCTGACTCATTTGATTGCTCTGTCGCCACTGAACTTCCAGTACTGTTATCTCTCTCCAAGCTTGTGAGGAAGGTCTGTTAGATAGTGAGTCAACTATTTACCTTCTCACTCTTCACATATGCCAATCTGGGATTCAACAACACCTGGGTGCAGGCCCCAGTAGAATCATTAGCTATCCAGAGTTATATCTCTGTTATCCATAGCTTAGTAGGGATCCAACAACCCCTGTCAATACAGGCCCCTCCTATTTCTTAGTCTTTTTATCTATTTATCTACCATCCTCTGACTTCAGATACCTGATGTATCCAATATAGTACATATTTGCATCCGCAAGAAGCTCGAAGGCTTTGGCCTTAGCATCTTGTCAGCTGACACTTACTTATGTCATACTTCTTGCCTGAGAGGTTGGGGCTTTTGTGATTTTTTGTATGCCCTTTTTTCCTTTCACCCTTCACACAGCAAAAATAGATCTGGCCCCTAGTACCTGTTGGCTGTTCCTAGGTACCCTTTGGAGTGCGCAGGTATCTGCTGGCGGGTGTGGGTCTCCAGTTTGAGGGCAAATTCAGGCAGGTACATGCACCCACTGCAGGTATCCGGGTGTCATACGACAGAATGGGTTAAGCATCTAGACAAGAAGATCAATCCAATCTTCTTGAGGGCTGACCGGCCAATAGCCTTCTTGGCCATTCAACCCAACCCGGCCAATAACCTTCTCGGCCATTCACCCAACCTATGTAATCAGAAATCTCGCTTGGTTGCTTCTTCAGAATATCTCAACCATTGCATCTAGTCACGTACTCAATTCTCAACTAGTGCAATTGGAGTCCTTAAACATGTCTGGTCACATACCCATCTCTTGACTAGCATGACTCACGGGTATTATCGGGATCTCATTTCGAGTATTGATTTCATTCTCATCTTGTTTGGCGCATGACCTCAAAGCAAACACCCCTTGCCTCGCTTACAGTCAGCTCGCAGCCACTTCACTATCTGGACCCAGGATTTGACAGGCACCACCGGTTTTCCTTTGTCTTTTCATTATGCTATCTTCCTGATTCGGAATCTTATGCAATACCCACCTGTGTGCGCGTCCCTATATGTACGGCCGCTCATTGTATGATTTCCTTCTTCCTCATCAAATTAAGATTATAGTTTTCAGCACCTTGAGCTGCCTTCTCGTGCCTTTGGTACTCTGCGCCCTTCTAGTGTTTCTGGCTTAAAGTCCATCTATCAAAAGCACCTTCCCGAAGTTAGAAGATACTTCGGACTCAGCCTTCCATTGCTGTTAGTCTTCTTGTCACTTCCTTTTGTTCTTCAAAGTGCCCACCCGCCTGCCTGTACCAGGCGCCGTGTGACACCGGGTGCAAAGTGCCAATTTTACAGCTAGAGCTGGCCCCTCGTGCCCATTGGCAGGTACTAGGCACCTGTTGGAGTGCGCAGGTACCCGCAGGTGGGAGTGGGTGCGGGTGTCCAGTTTGAGGGGAAATTCAGGCAGGTACCTGCACCCGTCACAGGTACTCAGGTGCAAAGTGCCAGCTGTAAGCAAAAACTAGGCAACCTCTGCTGAAGCCCTGAAGGGTCAAAATAGCTGACCATCTTGGTCTCATATACCTGTAGTGTAATCATAATGAGGATTGGATGCAGGAGTTGGATTGGCCAAGGCATCTTAACCAGAGCTTGGAGAGCCTGGTTGCTGTGTAATTGAATTGAACAACCATCCAATCACCTTATCACTCGTGATTGGGGGAGATAGTGAGGAAAGTGCGCGGTGAGCGCCGAGTCATCGCTGCGGCGCTGCGGATCCCGTGCATATCCTATTTGTGTCACTTCTGGACATGTTCAGTGACAGAGGTCACCTAGGCAACCCCGAGAGCTTGCTTGTTTAAGGCATGCTCCCCAAGGCTGCCGTGTGTGGGTCGAGGGGGGGAGGAGACAGGTGCGGAGCACCTGGCTTAGCAGTAGCAGAGTCCCACGGGGGAGACGCTGTAATGCCACCCTAAAGGTTAGGCTGCGTCTCGCTCCCCAACGGCGCCGCCAACTGCTGCGCACTATAGCGCCCCCAGAGAAGAAGTGCACACTGGTGTGCCAGGGTCGGTGCAAGACCCTCTACTCAGACTGGTAGGTTGTGAGCCCTGCACCGACACTTCATCCATCGGAGCCGCGTACGCGGTTACCCTCGTCACGTTTGCCGTTGAGTGTTTCAGCTCGACTTGTGGTTTTAGATTGTTCCCTGGGCTAGACTCGTTTCCCTGACGGTTCTAGGCCTGGCCACGGCCTCGGCGTTCGATGCGCTCTTGCCCCGGGAACTCCCCTTGGTAAAGTTGGTGGAAGACGGAGCTTGACAGCCTCGACGCTTTATAGGGATAGTTACTGGGGGGGCCCGGGGTTGCATGCTGTCGCCTCAAGCGCCACGATTGCTCGGGTTAGGGTAGTTGTGCCCGCCCCGTTCTGGTCCAGGGAGGATAAGCATTTTTGCCCTTTCCTGGCGTGGACATCGATGCGGAGTGGGTCTGCCTTGCATCGACCTGGCCCTGTGGCAGGGGGTAAAGTGAGCGATAGTTTTACGGGGAGGGAGACTGGAGCCTCCCTCCAGTGAGGAACCCGTGTTTGAAATTGTCTCAGGGTTAAAAAGCGGGTGTTTCCATCTCGGCCGCCCGGAAGCGCGGAGCCTCGTCGGAGGGATTCTCACTAGGGTCTCGCCACTTAAGAATTCTCTGATCTCAGACAGTATTAGGCTGCCGCAGGGGGACGGTGTCCTGGGGGGTTGGTAAGGACGAAACCGTAGTTTCACAACGGCGGGAAGGGCCCTTTCTATTCCTGAGGGGAAGGTAGGACACGAGTAGAAACAAAAACTCAAACATATAGTCCAGCCGTTTTAAACGGGGATTGGTGCTTAGATGGTCATGGAAACCCGGGTTTGCACGAGAGTGCGAATTATTCCGTCTCGGACGGGTGGAACATCCTTTCGTCGAGATCGAGGGGAAGGGATAAAACCATTCTTCTCCTGCCGTCTAGCCCCGTACGGTCGCCGCGAGATAGGGCGTCGGCTCTGTTCTCCTCTGAGGTCACTCGTTTCGCTACTAAGTCGATTTGTAAATCGATGAGTAAGTCTTGTATGAGCTTCCATTCCACATTGACGTGGAAGTCTCTGGACTTCCTGCTTTTGATGGCGTTTTCGGTTGTCGTGTTGTCGGTCCACACGATAATGGATTTCCCTTGCTTTACCCCCAGTTCTTTTAGCATGAGGATGCCGATGCGGATCGCCACCGTCTCGAGCCAAGCGATTCCTCTTCTCGGTTTCTCGCCGCCATTCCCTCCTTCTTTAAGTCTTAATTGGGCCCATGACCGGCCGATGGTAACCCCGATGCCATAACTGGTTGAGGCATCCCCCATCCACCCAATTTCGGTCGGCTCCGGGCTTGCTATCAAGCGTGTATGCTTGAAAGATAGCAGGGTCCGTTGCCAGTATTCTAGGTCGGTTCGTACGTCTAGCGGAATCGGGAGATGCGCCCTTCTGTGTACCCAGCTCCACATCCAGCGATATAAGCCGCACAGATATGAGCGGAGTTGGGGGAGCATATAGGAGACGTGATTTAGTCTTCCCGCGAGTATTTCCGCCTGGTTGTAAGAGAATATCTCGCCCACAATGAGGAAGGACTCGATTTGTTTTATACGTCCTCCGAGTTTCTCCTCTGGTAACCGGACTGGCTTGGGCCCTTGTCCGTTAGCTCTCATCTCGGCGAAGGCCGGGTTGAAATTCTTTCCGAGGTAACCAGCGCTTTTTGGTCTCCTTTCTTTGGGCTTGGCCGGGAGGTTGGCCGTTGGTGGGCCAGAGGTAGAGCCAGTAGAGGGAGCTGCTGTCGTGTGTGGAGCTGACTTTGGTGCATTTGGGGGGTTACCGCCCCGCTTGTTCGGGTTCAAACCGGTGTGAGGGTCGCATCCGAACCTTGCCCCGCCGACCGCATAGGGGTTGTTGTCTCTAAAAGATAGTTCGTCTAAGCGTCTTGCCTCACCGTAGGCCGTATCGTAGACCTCTTGTCGGAAGACGGAGATGTCTGAGAACAATGAGACACCATTCTTGACTACCCGGTGAGCGAATGCGTTCGCCCAAATCCTGATGCCGTAGCGTAAGGCAACCATGAAGCCATCCTTCCGTAGGATTTTGTCCGCGTTTGCCTTGTGCAGGACGATCCATTGTCCTAAGGTCTTGTAGCGGTAGATGTCTCGCATCGTAATCTTTCCGCGTGGGTGCCCATGGATTAGGCAATTAGCTTTGGAGTATTTTAATTTGGCTTGCAACTGTCTTAGGGTTGCTTACCAAAAATTCTGAGTAGTTCAGGCTCCAGTCGCTATAGGACATGAGCCACTCGCTTGGGTAAGGATAGCCGGTATATTGCATCCCCCTCTTGGTAGAGTTGTTGTTGTTTTTTGGGCGCTTCTTGGTGTGGTACTGAAGTGCCGCATCTTGCCACGCCTTGTTAAAAATCGCTAGGGGGAGTGGGGCCTTGAGCTCGAGGATGTTCCGCTCAAAGTAAGGGGTAAAGCCTACATCTTCGTGGGAGTTAGTGTGGCCCCAGTGGAAATTTACCCCCCCCCCCAACTGAGGTGTCCTCTTGTTGGCCTGCCGGGATGGGGGTTGGGTTGGAAGCGAGGGCTCTTTTGACCGGTGTGAGAACTCCTTTGGGACAGGTGGCAGTTCTGCGAGGGGGAAATACCAGTTATAATATTTCAAAGATGTAAGAAGCTATTACAACTGTTACGGGTGGTTTGAAAGACCTGCCCCTCTATGATACTACACAAGAGCTTTCACAACAAATTTATTTATTGTTGTGGCAAACTAATGATAGAGAAACCTATGTGCAGCAGTCTCTTATCAGACCTAGATCAAACTTGAATTCAGCGGAAAAGTGGATTTTGTAAGGGAAATGGAGTTAGAGTGGTTTACAGCAGCCTTGAGTCAGATAATGGAAATGAGCCTAAACGTAAGATATGTTTTATATGGTTTGATATGTTTGTGATATGAAAGTGGAGATAAACTGATACAAGACTTCTGAGAGAACTGATGTTATATGTGAACTATTCAAAGTGTCTTTGCCCTCTTCCTTAACCTTCAGTTAAGAGCACAATGGGTTAAGATCACTTTGACTTGTTAAGAGCACAAGTGGGTGATGCTTGCTACTTGACTACTTAGAACTACTCTGAGGCATGAAAGATGTTAATGGGCAACTTGATTGAGATCACACTGCTGGATTTATGTGGATGTGACTTGTAACTCTGAGTGAGATGTGTGTTCTGGTTAGGATTGCCTGAGTGGCATGCTCAAAAACTGAGGAGGGAAAATCTCCTCCTTTTATAGTAAAATGTGAGGGATTTTTTCTGGTGTGACCACGACACAGGTGTACATGTGGTGATGGTATCCACGTGGCTGGGGTGATGGTGCCCATATGGTGTCCACGTGGTTGTGGTGGTGGTGTCCACGTGCTGGTGTCCATGGCGCCTACACAATTATGGAGGTGTCCAGAGGTGGAGCCATGCTGTGGTACGTGGGTGGAGCCAAACAACAACCCTGGAGGTGTCCACAGGTGGATCCATGCCGTGGTGCGTGGGTGGAGCCAAACAACAATCATGGAGTTGTCCACAGGTGGAACCATGCCATGGGCAGAGCCAAACCACGCCACTACATACACTATAAATATGTCCTTGAGTCTAATTCTATACTATGTACTATCAAAATATCTCTACAGTATGTAATTATGCTTATGAACACAGTATAATACTAGTAACTTTTGACTGAGTGCAGCTAGCCTAGTGGTTCCAGTGAGTGACTAGGGGTTAAATGACCTGTAGAATCCAATTATGCAATAATACATCTAGAAATATGTCTCCTTCTCAATAGTAAACTGTGACTTTATGTGATTTGATACTTGAAACACATTTGGCACACCACACCGGTAGCTCTGTCGCCGACAAATCCCTTGCTGCTGGTACTAGAGTCACTGGGATTGTGACCGGTTCACTGGATGACGTCATACGGCATTGTTTGGTTAGTGTATGAGTACGTTTTACTTCATCGCCTGGAGGTGGCACATACCCTAGGATAAGCGCCTTATAGCAGTTGAAATACATATCAGATTTCGCCTGATCCCCGTCTCTGCCCGCCTTGAGGGCTGCCTCAAGCATGATTGCGGTTAGCTCGTCTTTGGCTTTTTCCGGTCCGTCCGTCAGTTGGGAGGGCTGAACCTCTCCCTCTGGGGGATTATCAACATCTATCACTGTGTGGTCAGGAGCCAGGAGTTGGTTTCTTTGGCTTGGTAAGGGAGGTGGTCTCTTGCTTACCGTGTTTTGCCCCAATCAATGCGGATAACTGATTGGTTTGGGTTCCACCCAAATCTTTCCCAGCCGTCTCCGGTGTTTTCTGGATAGTGCTGGTTGAGCCGTTTTTCGCCGGCGGCTTCGCCGCTTTGGTCTTTTTGGGATTGGTTGATTTCGCCGTAGCGTTTGGTTGGGTTGTGGGGGGATTTTCGGGGGCGACTTGTGCAGGGGGAATGGCCATAGCGGAGGCTTCTGCAGCTTGTGAGCGGGTCAAGCGTGCCGTGACATCAGCATCTTTGCTCGGGCTGACAGGGTTTGCCTCTTTCATGCTAGCCAAGAGACTATCAAGGTTCTGGGACATGATAGGTTATACGATGGGAGGGGTATTCTGAAGTATATGCGTGTTTGGATAATCAATTATGAAGAGTATGTTTACCAAGGAGTTTTGGGAAGGTTACAAGGGTGAGTTGCCGAGGAAATATTCGGACGGGGAAGTGGGGCTATGGAATTCCCGGTAAAGATAGGAAGAGATAAAGAAAAAGTTTTGGTAGTCGTAGAGGTTGACAACTACAGGTATAACCGGCGAATGGGGACAAGAGACGGGGTTGAGTCCTGGGGGGATAGCGATGGCGCCTCCAGCCCGGGCTATAAATACCCGTCTCTTATCTCTTCTTATCGGAGAGTCTCCCCCATTCGGCCAGGACCCGTGGCCAGCATCAGCAGACTTGTCTGGATGTGGAAATACCGGTGGCCTAGTTTGGCCGCCGGCCGAGCTTGAGCCCGGGTGGCTGCCTACAGGTGGCCGCTTCGGGTGCTAGGCCCAAACGGTACCTGGTTCGGGTCGTTCCTGGCCCAGCTGAGATCAGGCTGAAACCTAGCCGTCATCTTGAGCCACGTCACCAGCCCTTTACGGCCATACCGGCATGTATTGAGTGGATTATGCAATTTCCGCTCCGCCGCTCTGCCGGTTCGGACCTGGCCCGGTTAGCCGGTTACTTGGACAAAGCCAAACTCCCGCTGCGCTCTCGTACAGCAGACATACTATTTTCCATGGTCAGTTCATACGCATAAGTTATACAGCTCAAGGAACCATGGAAATCCCTAAATTTGAAGTTTCATGGTTCAAGTATGATTGGACTTTGAGGAAAATGTGTAGCTGCAAAGGATAGGGAAGAGTGAGACAAATCTCATGGTCCAAAGGGCATGCACGGGGCCCTTCTGGAACAGGGTCAAAATTAGAAAGGCATAAAATCCCCAGCAAAAACTTTTGGAAGACCAGAATCTCCCAGTTCAGTTTGGGCCCATTAGTCCCAAATCCCTCCGTTGGAGCGCTTCGCGCCAGCTCAGGCTATACCAGGGCTCTCCGAAATCATGTAGCAAAGAACCCGGGTCCAAAACCCCGAGGTGGAAACCCCCTCCGAGTTAGCTCCAGGGGGTCTACGAATGCACATACATATGCAATGTGGATTCCAGGAGGAATGGTGACCTCAGTTCTCGATCGCCCAGTCCCTTGACTCGGATTGACCACAATACATCCGATTCGCGCTCAGACTCAACAAGAGACTTTTCTTCATCGATAGAAGCGAACGAACGATCAACTTGAGCCATCATGTCCTTATTTGGTAAACGCACAGCCGATCCCATCCAGGGTATGTAGGAACCATTATCCTTGAGGCCATCATTAGTCAAAGATGTAACAAACTGATATATTTTTTAAAACGACAGGCTCACCATCCCAAAAACCCAGTCCATTCTCAACCCAACCCACGAACACCAACTCACTATTCGGAACTTCGCTCTCAACCCAAAATCAAAATACCCCATCAACCAACCTGTTTGGAAACATCTCGAATAATAACAATAACAACACAGCCCAGCCAGCTAGTCAATCTACCAACTTATTTGGGAGCCTCTCAAACAGCAACAATAACAACACACCCCAGCCAGCTGGTCAATCTACCAACTTATTCGGAAGCTTCTCGAATTCGCTCTCAACCCAAACTCAAAGTACCCCATCAACGAACTTGTTTGGAAGCATCTCGAATAATAACAATAACAACACAACCCAGCCAGCTAGTCAATCTACCAACTTATTTGGGAGCCTCTCAAACAACAACAGCAACAACAACAACAATAATAATAACAATACACCCCAGCCAGCTAGTCAATCTACCAACTTGTTCGGAAACTTTTCGAATTCGCTCTCAACCCAAACTCAAAATACCCCATCGACCAACTTGTTTGGAAGCATTTCGAATAATAACAATAACAGTACACTCCAGCCAGCTAGTCAATCTACCAACTTATTCGGAAGCTTCTCGAACAACAGCAACAACCCCAACAATGTTAACAATTTACCAACTGGATTAGGCAGTCAAATTTCGTCCACACCCATCAATAGTTTCCTATTCAATTCGACCAATAACTCAACGCTGAATAGATCGGCCCCATCTACAACCAATAGCGCGCTTTCAACCCTGAGATCGAGTACCGCTCAACTGGCCAGACGGCCCATCACCCTTTCCGAGCTCTCGATTCAAGATCGTATCCTCAAAATACATGCCAATTGGAACGTCTCGGATCCTCAATGTCAATTCCAGGTCAGTTCAAACTTCACCGATCCTGCTGGTATAATTTCTGTCGGAGTCGCGGTTACTCCTGGAGACTGACGACGCGTCAACCTCGCGATTTGTTCTTCTCGCGCTCACCCTATCACTGGTATCGATTGATCGCTCGAGTAGTTTTTCTTTTATAATGTCGTTCCTCCTGAGCAAGTCCATCTATACGGCAGGCCAAACCAGCTGGCATCAGATGATCCCAGATGGCAACGCGCTAAAAGGAACAATCCTGATCCTAGTCGATTGGTACCTACCCTTGCTATCGGATTCGAGGACCTTTCCAAACGAGTTGCTGTCCAACAAAAGCAGGCTCAAGTACATCTATTGAAACTTGGAGTTAGTAGTACGCCAGAAGGCTTTTCTTATGAACATGTCCATTGTGAAGTATTGCGCAGTCACTAAACTTACATATCTCATCCAGGAAATTTCCAACAGACTCAATGACATAGCGCGTAAACATAACCTCGAAACAACATCTAGACTGCATAAATTGAAGACCGAACAAGTGAAGCTAAGCGCCCGATTGATGGGCCTGGTCAACAAGCTGAATGGGATTGTCCTACATTCTCCATCATCCTCTGCCGTCGCAGCTTATCAACCACATTCGCAACCGAGTTATCAGCATCAGCAACTGATCAGGAACAACCAGAAAGAAGAAGAGCTGATCCAGAGGATCAAGGTCCTCAAGTCGATCCTCGATCAATTTGGGGGCAAGGCTAAGATTTCCGAACTCTGGTCGACGCTGCATCAGATTAAAAACTTTGGTGGATTTTTCGTCTCGAACAATGGAAACGGTCCAACGGGCAATCAATCAGTCGTAAGCCATGGCTCCCACCATTCTCCGACGGGCTCAGGTCCGGTCCATCAATCTGGCCATTCCGGATTCGTTAGCGTTGGTTCCAGCGACGGTGGGGGAGGGAAATGGTCGGTCATTGATGACAAAGAGATCAAAAAAGTCTTAGAAGTTCGTCCTTGTTTTTTCTTACCTTCTAAATATCACAAAAAACTCATTCAAGCTGTGAAAATACGCGTTCATGATTAGATTCTACTCAACCAACAGAAGGGGATCGATCATTTGATGCTCTTATTGAGGAAATGTAGAGCCGATGTCATCTTGATGAGACAAGCCTTCAATCTAGAATCGAACCTGAAATCAATCGAATGGTAGACCTTCTCGCCTAGTTCTCCATCCCCCTTGACATTCTTATGTTGTAATTAATCTATTTTCTCTTCATCTTGGTACAACACTCATATTCTTTCATTGATCTTGTGACTCTTCTTAATTTCAACAGTATGTTTAATATCTTTGGGCGCACATTTTTTTTATTGTTTAAAAAAGGGTTCCGCCTACCGTGTTTTCCCCCTTGTTTTGTGTTTACGTAGAAAAGGAAAACACTTCTTTCGCACAGGAATCGACTCCATGAAGGAGATAAGCCTACTGGCAGTGGATATTCGTTGAGTAGCCCTTTGCCATCCTGGCCACCTTCACAGTTAACGCGAACTGGTTGCCGTAATTACGCCATGATCAGCCGTGGAACCAGTCAAGAAGCACCGCCCGTCGGAAATGGAGATTGATCATGTTCCGGATTTGCGGGGAGATATGTATTATGCGAGTGGTCAGAAAATCTGGAAGCACCGCTTGAGTTCCTGTAACTTACCAAATCACTGAAGTTCATACACTCAACGCACAGCTACTGGAAACTCGAAAGCATGTGTTCAAGTGACCAGATCTTCTCCATGTTACTCAGGGTCATTCCAACTTCTTACCGTAGGCCCACGGTGTAATTTTACTTTAGGCCAACTCTATATGTTCAGATATGATACTCAAGCTGCCAATTTCCATGATAAACCTGAAGAAGATCTGGAGATGAACCGATGATGGAACATTCTCAATTGACATTGTTGGAAACCAGACCATTTCTTGTATGAACAAACCATGAAGAGGTTGCTTGCAGACTCCCTAGCTCGTTTCTCGAGCGGTGAAAACATGACACACGCTACAATATATTTCCTGGTGGTTCCGGCGCACGTGGCAACGAGTCTGCTGGAACAGAAACTATCACCACTATCACCCCGGACATTTGCCTCGGGCGTGTGTAAGAGCGCCCTCCACTCCGCCTTCCATGTCATCCAGAAAAATCTGTTGTGGCTGTTCGCAGGATCCAGGTTGCCGACGAGCTTCACGCAGGCAGACACGTGTGCGTATTTTCGGTGAGGCTGGGCAAGTTAGTGAGCCTGGTTGGCCTGAATAATTATGGGCTTGCACGGGCACCTGCTGTTGTTTGCCGATGTACGCAGCCCCGCGATGCGTGTTGGCTCGTGGCCGAGCGACGCTATCCTCATGGGCATACGATAATATTCAGTCTTTGGTATTGGAAGCTCGCTTGCGAGTTTCTCCTCGTGGACTCGTCCAGGCCGATAGGGCGCAGGACTGAAGTGCGAAGATCGGTACGGTACAATTGTGCCAGGGTACCCCACTGCTGCCAGCTGCATACATTCTTGTACGGATGGCACCTCCCGCCCCCCGTCGATAAGTCTGACACAACAAACACACTTGCTGCCTGGGCGAGTACGAACCGGACGTGCTAAAGCAATGCACATGGCGAAACACCAAGGAAAGTTGGTCGCAGAACCACCGGATCGCAACCAGGCCGAAGGCTTCAAGCCCGCATACATGCACCTTCGATTCCATTAGAGTGGTTCCGAGAAGTTAGAAGCTGCAGCATTTCTGCTGTCCCGGCTTTCTGGCGAGACACCGAGGGCAGCCGCGAAGCCCCTCTCAAGCTTGAAACGCCACACATCATGTTGGGTGATACACGACCACGGCCTAACTGGGCGGGCAGTCAATATGTAAATTGAAGAAGCTCCGGGTCGGCGCTGGTCATGGTGCCTCAGGTGGTCCATGGAATGGCACCGAAAATATACAGTCTGAAGCAGTGTCGGCGATCTTGGCGTGACTGAAGTCCTAAGTGCTAAGTAAGCCTGAGCACACACAGCAGGGTTTACTCACACGGGTTCTTACCCCTTACATTTGAATGGGATGAGAAATGCACTGCCAATTTGCATTGTGAATTGATTGGGTCAAAGAGCTGGTCTGTATCCCAATTCATGCTATAAATGGGGTGGTTTTCCTCGCCCGTTCCACGATAGATTGTTTTCTCCAGATTCATTCACTTCTTCGCCTCCCATCACAATACTCCCTGGACTGTTCTTTCATTACTCTGCGGACTTCACATCATCCAAGACATTTTGCAACTGCAACTTGTTTGGAACAGCAACTTTCCCCGAACCCATATCCCGAAAGGAATACATTACTCGACTACATAAAGCATTTGAACGGCCGCGGAGGAGTTCTCATCCCCATCCAGCCTAATTCGGGCGGACTACATTGGCCGCTCATTGTTTCTTTGGCCCTAAAACGTATTTGTCCCGGAAAGCCAGCAAGCCCATTCGAGCTGCTCTCATCTTTCTATCACTCGTCCTTACCGCTTTCGGGCATTATTACTACATTGCCATCATCACAATCATTCGAATCTACAGCCTCACCAATCCTCCGATTTGAATATCATTATTTGTTTCACACCAATACCCGCATATTCCAACCATCGTTACTTATCGCTTCTACGGAATCCTTTTGATCAATCCATAAAGGCCGCGCACAACATCCCCGACAGCGGTGTTCGCAAGAATTCTGACCTATACCTCTCACACCTCTCACACAGTATTAGCCTAAATCACAATCCCAATGGCCCGCCAAACCGCTGGACCATCCTTGAAGATCCTCTTTCTTTGCACTGCTCACAATAGCTTATCCCAAAGATTATCCCTTGTCCTGCAAGAACGCGGGCACCATGTCACCGTTGAACTTGCTATCTCCCCTGACCTCATGATTGAGGCAGCCAAGTTGGCAGGAGTACGTTCTCTATTTGCTGAGCCAATCTCGAAACAAGTGACTGGATTGCTGACGCGAAATCATTTTTTTGTCTTTTCTCTAGCCGGACCTCATTGTGTGCCCCTTTCTCACGAAAAAAGTCCCCGCTGAAGTGTATGAAAGTTACCTCACCTGGATTATTCATGTAAGCACCTTTATGCTTCCTTCTGTCGTCGCCAACGCTGACACGAGGTACTATTGGAACCTTAGCCAGGTGCCCCCGGAGATGCTGGTCCTTCAGCCATTGATTGGGTCTTACTGGGTGACGACGGCACAGAAGCTGATTCACAGAAGGCGCTGGAAAAAATATCCACCAACCAGTATGTTGCTAGTGGCCAAGGGAGGTCTCACTGGGGCGTTACAGTTCTTCAAGCCATTGAAGAGGTTTGTTTACAATTTTATTAACTTCTAGAGTAGCGCCTTCGCTGATCATGTTCAACTCCCTATGATTATGCCGTAGTTTGACGCCGGACCCGTCTGGGCTTGGGAGCAATTCCCCATCACACTCGATGGACCCACCGCATTAACCAAAGCTTCACTCTACCGCGGACCTCTGACGACTGCAGCCGTCGCGGCTTGTCTATGTGCTATTGATCGCTTATTAGCTGTGGCGCCCATCCCATCTTTTCCTTCCATTAATCCCAGCCTACCAACCGAGTCGCTTTGGGCTTCCAAGTCCGCCACTACCCAGCAAGAATTTCTTGGCGGCAAAACACACACTCGTCCGCTGCTCCAACCTGCACAAAGAGCATGGAATCCAGAAACTGATTCAGCTGCTCTAGTCTCTCGTCGACTGCGTGCGTCTGACTCCCAACCTGGTGTGCAAAGCCCCCTTTTATACGGCAAGAAACTGTATCTATACGGGGGTCTTATCGAAGAGAACCCGATACCTTTCAAGGCTCCTCGCGCTGGCCAGATTGCTGCACAAAGAGACGGTGCCGTACTGGTCTTGACAGCGGACGGTAAAGGAGTTTGGATAACCCATGTTCGTAGACTCAAGCCCAAAAATCAAGCCCTTCTTCCCGCCAAGCTGCCAGCTCTGCTTGGCCTTAAATCGGTGCCAGAGTTGGCGAACGAGGTCGATTTTGAGGCTATTCCCACTTGGAATCTCGCCGGCTTTGTCAAAGTCCCCGGCACATTCCAAGAAGTCTGGATTGAATACGACAGCTTTTATGGAGCTTTCCAAACTGCATATATTTACTCGAAGTGAGTATTATCCACTGTTCTGAATCGGATTATCTGTTTTGCTTATGTATGCGAATCTCCTCCGGCACAGCTTTTACAATGGGGCTGCTTCTACTGCGCAATGTCAGCAACTGTTGGCGGCAATCAAAGAAGTGATCAGCCAATCGAGTGTCAAAGCTCTTGTCCTAATGGGGGGCGATTACTGGAACAATGGTATTCACCTGGGTGTTTGCTCAACGGACGCCGCGCAAGAAAGCTGGAAAAATATCAATGCAATCAACGATTGCGTCGAGGCCCTTCTCTCAGCCCGTGATATCGTCACATTTGCCGCGATTCGTGGTAACGCTGCAGCTGGTGAGCTGTCTACCTCCTGGTGACACCTCGCTGTGGGAACACTAACTAACCTGGGTCCTGGGTGATTCTTTTCTCCGTAGGCGGCTTTGCCTTGGCTACCTGCTGCGATTTCGTTTTCTGCGTGGAAAATGCTGTCATCAATCCTCACTATGTACGCACTTGATATTCCCGCACCAGCTGAGATGTCGACTGATGTTCAATTGCACCAACAGCGAGCTGTCGGGCTGTACGGATCAGAATATCATACGCTGACCTGGTATGCTCGAGCTGGAGAAGAAGTCGCCAAGAAATTCACTCGTGGTATTCTTCCCATGAGCGCGACAACTGCCGTTCAGCTCGGGTTGATTGACCAAGTCATCAACGCTGGTGCAAGTGTAGCACAACACATCAAGTCTGCTGTTATGCGCACTCTTTTTAGCGACGCCGACCAACCTTTCAACGGTGCCCCTTGGACCAAGCCGCGACTGCATCCCTCCAGACATTCACCTGATCCTCGTCGCTTGATGGACGCAGTGCCTTTACGCCGACAAGCTTGGCTGGATTGCTTACCTCAACCTCTGGCGTCCTATAGAAATCAGGAGTTGGACTTTATGAAGCTGAATTTCACTGATCCTCGCTATGAAAGGTGTGTTCAAGACTTCACTGGCAAAGCCGCGGCGACCAGCACACCTCTTCGGTTTGCCTTACATCGTCGATTTACTCACTGGGAGAAGCCCCTGTTGGATCCCGAAGAAGACGCGGACTACTTCGATTATCCTCTAATCGATGCCGAGGCAGTACATTCAGCATTGGGAATATCGCCTAGTCAGCCTATTGAACTGATTTACCCCCCAACTCAGCGTGACGGCCAGAGCCTTTTCCTCGGTCCTGCATTGTCACTTGAGAACAACCCAACCAAGTCCCCAAACGTATCTCCCTCGTTTTCCGAATCCACAACGTTAAACAACAGTCTCCAGTTGACCCCTCAGGGCTCCAATTCATCATCGAATGATACGCCCTTGATGCCTCACAATAACTCGCCATGTACCCCTGCAAGCCCTCGCCCGGCCTCCAATGAATATGATGCGAAGGCTTCTCATCGCATCTCTCGGGTTGTTCAGAAGCTCAGAGCGGTGCTGGTCCAGAAAACCGACCAGATCACACCCCACTATGACGACAAATTTCAACAGCGATCTCCTGCGACGAAACGCAGAACCACTTTCAGTATCTCTGGCAAACCAGCCAGCCGAGATCATCAAATGTCCTGTTATTATGGCACTGTCGATGCCGAAAGAACTCTTGATTAGTTGATCAACCCATCATTGCTGCCCTTTCAATCCTTCCATCATGTTGTGCCGCATATGTATCCCCTTGCTGACTCTAAAACTGTTTGTAGAAGTTTAGTTCAAGAACATTAGTTTCGTCGTTCGCTGTCTTTTCTCCTCTTTTTTTGAATATGGCTGCTTTATTTCTTTCATTCTGGCCAACTTCGATGTTTCTTGCTTTGCGCGCAATTGCCCTCTGCTCACATTCCAAACAAATTTGCTTACCCTAGTCTCTTGTATACTGCTCTTGTCATATGCTGCTTTTTGTGCTCACAATTTCCAGGCTGCGTATAAAAATGAATTCCGGTCAACCAGACTTTTTGCCAGATGTACAGTACAGCCAAATGAGTCTTTTGGTGGCCCATGTTTAACCAACGAGGACAATCGAAATCGAACTTGACAAAAGTTCTTATACTAATCAAAACTCAAACGGAAAAAGTTCGTGACATTACGATTACAATGTAACATACACTCTACCAATATTAGCATCACCACACTGTAATATTAGTCACTTCTTTTGATCATAACCGTATGTTAATTTTGGGCTACAGGATCAGTATGAACAAGGTATACAAGACTTGAAAAAAGAACGATGGTCTGAGGATGGTATCGGTCTTCAGAGGAAAGTCACAGCGGCCGAAATCGAGATTGAACGGATTGTTAGGGAGTATTAGATCAATGTGAACAAGTTGAAAGTGAATATCTGTTCGGAAAAGTATCGTCTCATGTGACCGTGGGAGGCGCACGTTCGTTTCTAAGGCAAATACCAAACCAGAAAAATAAGACAAGTTAGTAGGGTATCATTTTGGCCACAATGGACTCCAGCATTGCGTTCTCAAACTCACGACTCGACGAATTGCTTGGCATGTGTTTTTTCGATTTGCTTGATGGTACTAATCTTGCGTTGGTTGAAAATAACCCCCCAGAACTGATCAGCATGTTCCAACATTTCCGGCCGGAAAGTCGTGCAAATCATTTGAGCTTCTTTTCCTAGCTCCCCTATCATAGCTTTTTTATAATTTGTCCACAAAAAACAAGCAAGTATATCCAGGAAATGAGAAACATAGTTAAACCATGCATGAATGGGGGACAAAAATAGAGAGAATTTTAGAGTCATTACCTGCGACAGATGTTCGCCTGTCAGGGTCCAAGTTCGCGTCAATTTCATCAAACAAATAAAACGGCGCAGGATCACATTTTTGGATGGCAAAGACTACGCAAAGCAAAACAAAACGCAACCAGGCCACCCTCCGTGAGCATTGGTCAGATAAGAAAACTTGAAGTGGGTTAGGGGACGCACTCGTGGCCAATGCTACCAGTGATTTTTGCCCGCCTGAAAGTTGTTGAATTCTCAATCCCTCATCAGATTTAGAATTGAACGATACCTAAAAATGACAAACTCTCAGCCATGCTTTCTCTTTGGCAACGGCTCACTAACTTACTTTTATGGAGACACCCGTATATTGACTTATTAATCCGGCATGCTGCGCGCCATCGTCTTCGCTGTCATCTTCATCACGTTGGTCCTGCAAACCGTCCATTGATTACATTCAGTCACTAAGGGTTCATCGGTCAACTGCTGAGAATAATATATATGCCAAAATACTTACATCGTTCAACCGCTTCTGCATAATCAATCTGCCTCTACCCAGGGGAACTAATTTTTCAAAGACCTCAGAAAAGTTCTTTGATACTTGTTTGAAGGTCCGTTCAATCGCTTCATCCTTTCTCCTATCGAGAACTTCGATCAAGTCAGTAATCGATTCTGCAGATTTCTCTAACTCTTCACGCCGTTCAATGAGCTTGTCCCTTTCTTCCGTAAACTAGATTTGAACACGCAAAAGGGGTTGTCAGAAATAGCCTCAAGGAAGTGGGACTCGGGCGACCGAGTCTGCGGATAGTGTATTCAATGCCCATTGATTTTTCTTCTTCTAACACGACTGCACTGGGCCAAATGATGTGGAAGAGTACACACAAAAGAATGACTGAGTGCGAACAGCTTACATTTTGGTATTGCTCGATCGCTTTTTTGTTGACATGCGAGTACTTCTTCAGAGATTCAGTGACCTTTTGTAAGGATTTGAGCAACTAGGAACCGACATGGTTATTCAGAATCGGAATATTTGCAGCTCAGACGATATATACTACAGCGAACATGCATTACCTTCTCCGTGCGATGTCTGATATACTTTTCGAATGCCTCCTCCGGTAGAACCCCCAAGCTTCTGATATTATTGTTACATTCATCACGCCGTTGTTGTAAGAGGAGCTTTTTGGACCAATACCGCTCAACGTTCTTGCTTTGCTTTGTCGCCTCCCGGGTATCTTCGGCTTGTTCAGCTTGTAGCTTTTCGATTTTAGATTCATTCCGTTGGATACTGTTGTTCAGAGCTTCTATCTCGTTGGCAATGTCTGCAGGCAGCAAATCAATCCATAGATTTCTTTCAGGCGATCGTCACTCAATATGAAGTATCAGCCTGCCTCTGACTTACTCGTCAACTGAGCGTTATTTTCCTCGATGGATCGAGTCAGGGTAGATAACTCATTCTGACCGAACTCGAGCTCATTGGAGCTTGGTTGTGATAGGGTCGAATCCTCGCCAATCCGCTCAATTTTCTTGTTGATTTCCTCAAGTTTACGGTCCAGCTTTTCTTTGAGCTCTATTTCGATCATGTTTTTTTGGTTTGTTAGCTATAGAAAAAAAATGAAACGTCAGGTCTTTTAGGTCGTCAACTTCCCAAACAAATGTTAGACACACCTCCACTTTGTGCTTATTGACATCTAGCATCTTCAATTTGAGTGAATCCATCTCAGTTGTTGCTGAATTCAGTCTCTCAAGCTCTTCGTCACTCAAAGTGGTCCGCATTTTGCTGCTCATTTCCGCTTCAAGAAGATTGATCTGAGTTTTCAAATTCTTGACGTCGAATGCTTGGCCTTGTCGTAGTCGGTCAAACTTTTGTATTCGGAGCTTCAAAGCTTCGATGCTCTCTCGCAGAGAAGATAGTTCAGCTGCAAGGGGCGCTCTTTCATTTTGCTTACGCTCGAAGTCGCCCTCTACATGTTTGATTTGTCCTATGAGCTGAGTAATTTGTTGATCCAATTGGCGAATCAACGCTTTGACCTCTCGAGATCTCGCGGATTCCTCATCACACCTCTGACTCCAGACTTGAATCTCTTTCGCAGATTCCAACCTCGACCTACGGGTTTCATGGTAACCACCAGAAATGCTGCCTTTCTTATCAACTTTGTCGCCATCCGACGTGATCCCGTTGAGATGATGAGATCGCATGTAGGCACCGGCAACCTCAAGACTGCGACAAACAATAGTTTTGGCAAACACCTGCTCAAAAGCTAGCTGATACTTTTGATCGTAGTGCAGTTTGTGTATGCTAATGGGGGTATAGTTTGTAGCGAAAAGAAAGTTAGTAACGATTCAAGAGCACAAATCGGATGGACCTCTCACAGCGGGATCGCATCGTTATCAGATGGATATTGGACATTCTTAGGTTTGAGCCGATTGAGAGGTATAAAAGTGCAACGCCCTTTTTTTTCTTTGGCCAAGATTTCCAGCACTCGTTGGGCGGTCCCGTCATTATCGACCACGACATGGAATAGGCTAAAATCGAGACACTCATCCATCAGGTGGGTGAATGGGGTTTTCTCGCCAGTAATGAAAGATAGAGATTGCTTACGCATTGCCAGCCGTTGCTTCGGCAGCCGTTTTATGGGCTTCATCGGCCTCAAAAAGGCTGTAAAGCGGTCCGTAGATCCCAGGTACATCACCTCTCGCCATGATTAGCTGTACCATGTCTAATCCTTGCGACGAGTTCTACACGGCAGCATCAGAAAGTGAGTCGGTATCGGATTAAATGACAAAATTGTTATCTGTCACAAAATAGGCCAAGAGAAACAGTAACCTACACGATCCATCGTGAGACGCAAGTCTTTGACTGCTTTCTCCTTGGCATTCGTAGCATTTAGCAGTTGCTGAACTACTCGGGTAGCTTCTTTCCAAAGTGATTTTCGTTGTTCGGTCAATTGATGATGTTCAGCTTTGATTTTTGAGAGTTCGGTTGTTTTTTCATGCATCCATTGTTTGTGATCATCAATCTTTGTTCGAACTTCCAATGCCCGAGATTCAACCTCAGCGAGATTCTCCTTTACGTGCTGTTCGTCCGATACCACTTGTTGTAAGGACTCTTCGCGTGATCTGACGAGTTCGTTTAGTTTCTTGAGCTCTCCGTGTATATGTTGGTCTCTCTCTCTCTGAGTGCGAAACTGGTGGGACCGGCCTTGTTTCTCGTATAAAGAGTTGATGACGGTCTCGAGCTCACTCAATCGTTCAGCAATTTGATTATATTCTTTCTCTTGCGCCTCGTGCTTCGGTCTGATCACTGTCAATTGCTTAGTTTTGGAATCGATTTCCCTTTTCAGTCGATTGGCTTCATCCTCCCATTTCGCCTTTCTACTTTCATCCTTCTCCTTCAGCTCTTCTGAGTCCCTCAGCATACATTCAACTTGCGTCTTAGCCTTAATCGATTCACGCCTTTCGTGTTCCAGCTGAAGCTTATCTTGTGCGAGAGATTCCAATTTGTGTTTTGCAATTGCTAGCTGACTTTCAAGATCGCTAATCTGTCGCTCACGGTCTACAGACTGAGCACGTAGTCCATTTGCTTCTTCAAGGTCTTTACGTCGCGCTGATTCGATATTTTCGAGAGAATCGCTGATTTCGTTCATCTCTCGCATGTATATACCGTACTGCAGACATCTTCTTTCACGGTCCAATTGATCATATTCTTTAAGTTCCTGTTTTTCCTCCTCAAGTTCGTTCAAGCGTGTTTCAATGGACTCCAGTAATTCATCGATTTTAACTCTTTTAGCCGATGTATCGTCCATTATCTTGACAGATTCCGAACGACGTTCTTCATAAACTTGGGTTCCAGCTACTTCTTTGAGGAGGTTTAGCCGGTCTGCATCCTTGATATTTGTCAAGTGCGTGATCTACATGTAAATGAAAGAAAAAGCGATTTTTTAACTGATGAGATATAGAAGACTAATTGAGGATAATGGAAAACAGACTCGTCCTTGGGGCACTATGTAGTAGGGGTTACTTTTGCTGAAGCCGGCGGATTCGAAGAGAGACATAATCTCGCCCTTAGGGGTCGATTTTTTGTCGAGAGAATATTCATCCTTCTTAGAGCCTATGGTCCGCCTGATGATAACTTGACTTTTTCCAGTCGGAAATCTTTGGTCCGAATTGTCAAATACTGCCTCAACAAAAGCCGAAAAAGTTGAATTGTTGTCCGAACCCTCGTGTAGGAGACTTTGTCTGTCTTCCCGCGTCAGTGAACCGTATTGGTCATTCAGGAGAAATCGGATGGCAGAGAAGAAATTTGATTTTCCGGAACCATTGCGGCCAACGACCACGTTGACTCCGGGGGAAAAGTGATCGACTGAAGTGGCGTCTCGGTATGATTTGAAACCTTGGATCGTCAATGACTGAGAAGGAATTCAAAATTTGCCATCAGATTATGTATGATACATCATCGCAGGTCAAGTAAAATTGCTCACTTCAATATGCATGTTGATAATGTTTCTCCAAGAGAGTTACCCTAGCGACCGTGGTTCACAACAGCAAGTCGTGCGTTGAGGGAAAGTTCCCCGAGAGCCACGTCCGAGAACTGGGAGTCTGGGGGACCTTTGACCACGCGAGCGTGCCGGGGACCACCGCGTCTCGGTCTCCCGCAGATTTGGGTTGTGACACGCACGACACGTTCCAATTTCCTGATCAAGAGGTTCAGGCCCCGTTAGGAGCCGATATAATAGGGGGGTTCACGTAAGGCTGATTTCGCAAATCAGCCACCAAAACCAGCAGATGCAGCTTTTGAAAATCCTGAGAAAGCAAAAAGGTTTGGCTGGGCAGCTCCCCTTTGGAAGCAATCTGCAAGGCATAAACCTTACTCACACGTGCATGAGCAGACGAAATCAGCATTGCTTTTTTTGCAACGTGAACCCCCCTAATTGCGCGATATAATCTGGAAACTTGTGACATCTGATCAAGTTTTGGCGGACCTGATCAGATGTCACATAGGATGCTGACTTAACACAAGCCCCTCTTCGGAGGGCCTGGTACAGCCTGGCTGGCGCGAAGCGCCCCTCGCGAAGCGAGCCTCCAATGGAGGGACTTGCGCCGTATACCCCCCTACCCGCCCTACTCTTTTTGGCATTTGGCAGGGCATTATTTCACAATTGCTATAAAAGCTGATCCACTCAACCTTTTTTTTTCTTGTTTAGTGTTCCAAGACCATCTGTTTCTGCTCTACTACCCTGCCAAGTCTCAGCCTCGCACCGGATGTAAGAGTGGTTTTATTTTATTTTTTAAACCTGAAAACTGCTTTGAAGCGCTGCTGTTGGCTGATTATGGTTTTACATATCTTCTCCAACCTTCCAATCCACACCTCAAATACAGGGCACGTGACCTCCAAGCTCTTCTCAGCCAGTCGGCGGCAGTAAAGCAAGGCCTAAACACAACCAGACTTGCCCATCACACCCGGTCTTGTACATAGCACCCCATTCTTTATCTTTTTGATGATGTTGAAATTCATCGTCATCTTGTTTAAGTTGACTGCCGTAATGTTCACCAGCTGCTTCTCCCTCACCTGTTGCCCCGAGAAAGTAAATTTGTAACATGTTCAGCTAGCATAAACGTGCAAAGAAATAATATGTCTAATATAATTACCTGATCATCCCCAAGAGAATCCAGTGGATTCAACACAAGGACAATGACTTGGCTTGAAAACAGCTTAAACTACATCTCCGAGATCCTGGTCTTCCCAAAGCCAGTGCCAGCTCGAACAAAACAGTTTTCCCCACGAGCAAGGGCAGACACAGTTTGTACCTGTAGAGACTTGGGTTCATCATGATAAAAGTCCTTTGAAACCGATCTGATGTAGCTAGAGAGTAGTTCATCGCTAAGGCCTGTAATCTTTTTGGCAGTGAGACAGCTTGTTTTTTGACGGAAGTGATATTGGCGTTGTTTTCCATTGCGAGTTGGCCAAGAACTCTGTTCAATAAGTCGGAGGAAGGTTGTGTTCCTCTTCTGGGTTACTGGACGACCTATTGGCCCCATAGATGAGGCTTGGAATATTTTTTACTCAGAGCAATTGTGCATCATTACCTATATACATAGTGGAAAGCCACCGGTCACAGTACAGGAAGTGGTATCATGAGACTCGAGCGCTTCAAAATTTACCATTGTGAAGATAAAAAATGGGGAGAAAATCCAGCATCCCTGATAAGTATAGTACAAGACGCAGGAGAAGCACGCGGTCACATGGCTCCGCAGAAGTTTTATCCTATTCCTTAAGAGTGAGGAGGTACAAGCAATAATACAAAAAAAAAGCAAAAAAACAAAAAAGAGTAGGCTAAGTACTAGGATGTAGTGTATAAGTCCCTCTTTTGGAGGGTCCCTGCGGGAAGGCGTCCCCCCTCCACAAACGGAGGGACTTAGTTAAGTTAGCATAGGATGTCATGCAAAAAAAAATCATATATTGCCTGGATTATATCGGCTCCAAACGGGGCCTCAAAGATGTATGTAAAAACCCCGGGGAAGGAAGAAAAGGTACCACCCGACTACACAATTGTAATTGGCATCAACTCTCTCCCGGAGAGGTATAACACCAGGCCGTAAAACTCCCCCGCAAGCCAATATCACTAATAACAGAGGTGATGTCGGATTGGACACCAAATGGGCTGGTGTGAAAAAGTGTTACTCCCCAGCTGTGAAGGCTAGTCTACCACCTAGTTCGTTATGTGGCTATGAAACTTATCCAAGAGGATAGTTCGCCATATGCTTAAGTAGTAGATAGAGTTCAGAGGTTATTTGTTATAGATTATAAGTTTGTTATGGATAAGCTTTTCCAAGAATAGGATTACTTGGTGTAGTCGTTATTCCTGTGTTTGTAGGAGAAAAATTAAAACTTTTATTGGTACTCTCTAAACGCCTCAAGATAGGAACAAATGGACGGCAGAAATGGAATCTACGTCCAAAATAACCCCTAGTCACCAACTGGAACCACCTTCATATCTCTACTGGATCAGAAGATACACGGATCACACCTTTCACATGCTAGTCCGGGACAGTTCACAGAGTATTTCACATATGATTTCACACACAACTCAGCTCTAGGATACTTTGCATAGGATATTGAATACCTCATATTGAATTCCTTTGTTTCTTTTATTTCCTTCCTTTTATTCCACTCAACCACAAGTTGGCCACTGTTTTGATATTGCATACATATGAAACTCATGTAACCCCCTAGAAGTTAGACCCCTTCTCAGTTTACTATATAAGGAGGCCTCTGCCTGCCAGTTGTTTCCTCCCTCATGCCATCTGGCTCCCATCATCCATCTACTCACCTGTCACAGTTATTTATTACACATACATATCACAGTTACTTGCAATTCACACTCATAGTTGATTTCACAAACCTTTCACAAGCCTCTCAAGGTACTGGGTTCCAATCCTGGTGGAAGCATAGCTTTCAAACCTTGACCTTCTCTTTTTCGCTTTATATACCCTCTGCTCGCAGACCTGGGTTCAAGCCCCATCCAAGTCACCAGTATTTTCTGCCCATTTCAGACTCCTCATCTGTTTCTTAGACACTCAGAACTTTCCACCATATAATCCAACTATACTCTTCATCTCTGAACATATCCTTATCACTGAATAAAACTGCCAAGCTTAGCTTGGTGGTCTTGTTTTCTGATATCCAGAAAGGCAGAGTTTGCACCTCATCCATACCTTTTGCCATTCAGCAAAAGGGTCTCACAACACCTTTTGAGTCTTACATCGGATGGATGAAGATAAATAAGCTTGTAGAAATAGTGACAAATAATATTGCGATGAGAAAAGAAGAGGAAAGAGAAAGGAAGAGAACAAAGAAAGAGAAGAGTAACTACAACTCTGACTGGGAAAACCAAATGACGTCACAGAAATGAAAACAATTCATCTACATAATAAATGAAGATCATTGTGACTAAGAATCAAGGGAATCCCAATCGTCAATTGTAATAGTAATCTTAACCATTAACACATAATTATCAGTGATTATGTATTAAAGATCGATCGGAGCCGTTACAAAATGAGACCTGGCTACTACACCGGACTCTTATTGTTTGCTAAAAAACCGTCCGTCTTCTTAGATTTCTTTGCGTGCATCTACGCCAACCGCCGGAAGGCATCTACATACTTGTTCGCCGACAAAGGGATACGAGCTTGTGACACCCAAGTGTCCTCTCCTGGAGTAGAATTTGACCAGGAGATTAAGTAATCAAACTTTCCCTTCTTTACACTTCTGACATCCAAGACAGCCTTGATTTTTGTCCAGTCCACAATTTCCTTATCTGTATAATACTTTCCTTTTATTCCCAGGTTAGCTTCACGACCGCTAATAATAGTGGGACTCACATATCGGGTTAGTAAGGAAACATTAAAAACCGGATGTAGCTTGGGATAATCAGCAATCAAATCCAGCTTTGCCGCATTAGTCCCTACCATCTTTATAACCTTAAAAGGGCCTATGTACCTATAATCAAGCTTTGAAACAACTCGTCAAGACTGAATGAATTTTTGCAACAAAAGAACTTCATCCCCTTCAACATAAGTTGGGGCGTCTCTTCTTCCTTTGTTGGAATAAATCGCCTGTTTTATACGCGCTTGCCGCAAACACTCCGTGGCCGTTTCCTGCGTCACCTGTAAATCCACCAGAAATTTGTCAAGTCCCTTGCGGCCTGTATTCTCCATCAAAATGTTAAATCAAGGGTGAAACCCATAAGTAAAGAAAAATGGCGAAATTTTCAAACTCGAAGAATCTGAGTTGTTAATAGAAAACTCAGCCATTTCTAAACACTTGTCCCAATTGTCTTGGTAATAAGAGCAGAAATGGCGAAGGTAGTCCTCCAGAACTTGGTTCATAACTTCATCCTCTCCGCTTGACCGTCGGTCTGCGGATGATATGCTGTCAAAAGCGCTGACTTTATACCCAAAGACTTCATCAATGCCTTCCAAAATTCACTTACAAAGGTACTGCCTCTGTTGGAAACAATTTTGTCTGGCAAGCCATGTAACTGGAAGATATGCTTGCGCCGGAAAAGACTAGCCAGCACCGGTGAAGAAGAAGCTTCCTTACAAGGAATGAAGTGCGTCAGCTTACTCAATAAATCTATTACTACTAGAATCAAGTCAAAACCACCCAAAAGCGGGAGCTTAACCACCATATCCATCCCAACCACGCTCCACAGCTTTGGTTCAGCCACAAGAGAGACCAGTTTCCCATCAGGCACGCGACGTTTTGCCTTGACCCGCTGACAGGAGTCACAGCTATTCACATAATTAATCACCGCCTTTTTAACTCCCGGCCACAAAAAACTACGGGTCAAGGAGGAAAAGGTTCGCGCTATACCCGGATGTCCTGCAGCCGGAGAATAATGATACATAATTATCAGTCTTTTCCTCAATGTAGCTGGAACAAAAACCCTATCCTGATGCCAGTACACATTGTCTAAAAACCAAATACCCTTTGCCGCCTTCTCCTCCGTGCTGTAATGAGACATAAAATAAGCTAAGAGGCTCGGTGTAGGTCTTTGAAAGAATAAGTCATGAGTGGAAAAGGGAGAGGATTTGTTATCCATGGTTGTTGCATTACAGTTAACCATTTGCTTAGCGATAAGATCTGCGTCTCTGTTCAATCTCTTGCCATTGAAGTAGTCATCCCTACGACTAGGACCATTGGCTGGATTCTTTGCACCTGTAATATGACAAATGAACATATCAAAATTATCTAAAAACAAAGCCCAGCGAGCTTGTTTAGGCGAGAGATACTTAGCTGTCTTAAAATATAGAAGATTGGAGTGATCTGAAAACATCCAAACTGGATCTTCCGTCCCCATTAACCAAGCCCTCCACTCCACGCAAGCAGAAACAATAGCCAACAATTCCAAATCAAAAATTTTCCACAAACCCTCCCGGTCAGACAACTTCTGTGAAAAATAACTCACCGGAAGGTATTCCCCTTTATCATTTGGCTGGCTCAAAACCGCTGCTATCACATACCCCAAACTATCCACATGAACAATCCCCTCTTTTTCAAAATCAAAGTGTAAAAGCAATGGCTTGTTAACGAAAAGAGATTTCAACACATCAAATGCCTCCCTAGCGGTTGTGGATTTTATGAGGCTAGAGTTGCTATACTTCTCTTGAGTTTGCGTTGTAAGAGGACCCGCCACCGACAAAAAATGTGGAATGAAGCGCCTATAGAAATTTTTGAAACCCAGAAATTTGCGAAGTCCCCTAACCGTGACCGGAAAGTGCCAGTTGCTGATTGTCCTTAACTTATCACTGTTCATCTTAAGGCCTTCATCAGTAATGTCAAACCCGAGGAAAGTTACCTTAGAACAGAAGAACTGGCACTTATGCAAAGAAGCCTTAAGCGAGTACTCCCAAAGCTTTTGTAAAATAGAAGTCAGATCCAGAAGATGCTGATCCCTGGTCTTGGAAAATATCAAAATGTTGTCAATATACACAAAGCAACAGACATCTAGAAATTCCTGCAATACATGCTGGATAAATCGCTGAAAGGTGGCAGGCGCATTAGCTAATCCAAATGGCATTACCTGGTACTCGTACAGCCCCCAAGGGGTGCGGAAGGCAGTTTTCCATTTGTGTCCCTCTGCCACCCGAAGAAGGTTAAAAGCCGCCTTCAAGTCAATTTTTGATAAGAGTTTGCAACCATGCAAATTATTGAACGGGTAACGGATAAGAATCTCGGATTGTCATATTGTTCAAGATCCAATAGTCCACACACGGTCGATTTGCCTTACCCGCTACCTTGACATAGAAAATAGGTGCCGCGGCTGAAGACGAGGAAAACCTAATGAAACCTTTAGCCAGATTATCATCAACATGCATTCTCAACTCATCTAGCTCTGGTTTACTCAAGTTGTACATCTTCCCGAATGGAGGTTCCACCCCAGGCTTCAAGTTCACCTGGCAGTCAAATCTTCCTCGATGCGGAGGCAGACGCGCTAAAGACTCTGTGACAAAAACGTCACAAAAATTCTTGGTAAGTAATGTTGATTCCTCTGCTGTAGAACTACAAATCTCTTGGATACAATCATACATTACAACATCGCAATTAGGACCCCCGACAAATGTACCAGAATCTCTCAGCCACAAGTTAACTAAAATAATATCTGCAGATGCTAATCTAGTTAAGTGTAAATTCATACGGGAACAAAGAAAAGAACCACAGCTAGTGGGAATCGCGAGATCCCCTTTTGCATACACCACGGGGCGCATTCCGGGAAATGCTCTGCATCCCGCGGACGTTTCTGACTGAGAAATGTCCAGAGGATGTCCGTGGAGCATCCAGCGGACGCATGGGTCAATGAGCATCACTCGGACGCTTCTGGAAGCGTCCAAGTGATGCTTTGTCCTTCAAACCATCGGGCGGACATCAAAAATTGCCGCCGTCCATTGGATACTCTCAAATTGAGAGTGTCCAATGGACATCTTGACAGTCCAAACACACTCAATCAGTCATCTCTTGATGACTGGTCTGTGCCGGTCATTGAGGCAATCAGGTCTCGCCGTTCATTCAGAGGACTCAGGTCTCCTCTCAATGACCGGTCTGTGCTGGTCATCAAGGGGACAGACTCAGGTCTCCTCTTGATGACTGGTCTGTGCCGGTCATCGAGGGGAATCAGGTGTCCTCTTGATGACCGGTCTCTACCGGTCATTGAGAGGGTCTCGCCGGTCATTGAGAGGGTCTCGCCGGTCATCAAGTGATGGACATGAGACAAAGCTGTTGACCGGAAACTCTCCGTTGAGAGTGTCTGGTGGACACCAAAACTGTCGTCCATCGGACACTCTGGCTAGAGTGTCCGATGGATGTTTGGAAACAAGTCTCCAGTGTTCTTTGGTGGGTGTGTGGGCCCCTTCATCATACACTACAGGCATGTAGCTGTCGCTGCAGGATGCAGCGTCACCCTGTCGTTGCAAGCCCGTGTGAATGCGCAAGTAGGCGCAGTCACTGCGGCCGCAACCCCAAATGCAATGTCAGGTGACGCTGCGGGCAGGAACAACACCTATTTGCCCGTAGTGATAGTTGGCATGTCGTAGCTGGTAGTGACTGCCTTATCACAGCCATACCCCCACCCACTCCTGTGTTCGATTCCGGGTCTGTTCCCCCCACAAACCTGCTCTCCGATTGTTCCTCCGCACCCAGCCCCTCAGGCCACCCGCAGTCAACCACCCGCGATATAGCCAGGTCAGCCCAGGCTGGCCTGATATTTTGACCAAAGGGGCATGGTGGCTGACATCCCGCTGATGTTTGCTCACCATCCAGTGGATGCATACAAGAGAAACGTCCGCCATTGCGCAATGCCAGTGGCATCCAGCGGACGTTTCCTGCCGCGCCAGAGCTGGACATCTGCGGACATGTCCAAATGCATGTCCGATCAACGTCCGCGACGGCCCGTGGTGTACGAAAGAATCCGTCCGGAAGTTGCTGATGACCCATTGAAAGATTTGAACTGCAACGCGATTGCCATCAGAAAAGTTTCAATGTTATTCCTTTCTGCAAAATCAATGTCAATAAAGGAGGCGGATGCGCCAGAGTCAACAAGTACATAGGCCTCAGTCATGCAGTCATCTTGTATTAGCAATCTACTGGTAAAGAAAGGTCTGTTGTCCGCGCGGGTCAAAGTAGTAATGAAATGCCTCTGCTTGCAATCACTAGCACTCATTTTCTCGGCCATAAACGTGTTGAAAAACAATTCCCCCACCGACATGTCCATACTTTCCCCAGTAATCATATCCGCCAACAAACCAGGCGCCTCGGAGGCTTGCTTCTTAAACGGCAACCCATTGACCTCCGCCAAAGACTGTTGTTTCTTCCCCTTGTCTGGTCGTCCCATCGGAGAAGAAGAACCGCTGTCGCCATCGGGAGGAGGAGCGTTGGATCGCCTAGAAACCGAAGAACGCTTGGATAAATTTTCCGGCGCCCATTTTGAATCGCTCTGCTTGCTGCCGGATTTGTTCCTTCTGACCGAGCCGCCCCATTCCTTCCACAATTCTAACATGTCCGTCATATCCATCTTCATCTCTTTACCCATTGTACACCCCCTCTTCTGATAGTGAGCATCATCAAAGGTACCCCCGCAACAAATACAAATATTGCGATCAACACAACCTTGCCGGAAATCAGCATAAGAGAATCCCGTGTTCCTCATTGCGGAAGAAACTTTGTCCAGGTCCATGGCATCTTTGTCTGGGACCTTGGCTTGCAATTGTTGAGTAGGAGGAGGTTGGATTACATGTCAAGACTGATTCAACTTTGGATCCAAAATCTTGCTAACACCCACCAAATTTCGCGAAAGGGCCACCACTATTTCCTGCTTCTCTGCCAAGTCAACCAAATCGTTCCAAGGGCCCCGGATAAGAGCCATCTTGATGAGATTAGGATCGATTGCCTTGTTGTAAGCCTTGCATTGCAAATGGTTGTCCAGCTTCAACGGGTGGAGAAGAGAGTTGAATAATATGTTGAATTCTTCAATTGACTTGTTCCCTTGTTGTGCAGAATGCAACGCCGCTTCCGCTTCTTCCAGCTCGTGATGATTAGCAAACGTACGCTCAATAGCTCCAATAAAAGAATCAACATCTTGCAACTCAGCAATCACGTAATCCATTTTTGCCGACGCCCTAAGGGTTGGAAGGTGCAAAACCTCCGCATTCCTCAAAAGTAAACCGCGCCACCAAGTATAAGCCGGGACTTCGCCATCCGCACAACCAGGCCCCCCACGGAAATACCCGGAGATCCACAGAATTTTCTGTTTTTTGGTGTTGAACTGTTCATTGATGCGCTCAGAGGTATTTCTCATAGTAAAACAGAAGTTATTAGTTTCTTGAGGAACACCAGTAAAAAAAATAGGGGACTGATGGGGTGGTTCGAGAAAAATTGTGGGCCTCTCCGTCATAGAATGCGTATTGGCAACTTTGAGAGAACCCAATCTTCCCGCCAGAGCGCTGTTCGAGCCTTCAAGCAAGCCTCGCAAATGAGCAATTGATTCCTGACTTGCCGATTGATTATTTAAAAGCTCCGCATGAAAGACATCTTTAATATTTTTGGTATTGGCCTGAAGTAAAGAAATCACATGCTTATCCTGCCGAGCTTGAGCCTTCAAGAGTGAAATGGATGCCGACTGCGCTTGCAGCAAAGATGATTGAGTGGAATTGTCAACTCGAAGGTTCGCGAGCAAAGCCGATACATCGTCCTCCTCTCAAGAAGTAGAAGGATTTTGTTGAGAAGATTCCTGTTGAGGGCCGAATTCACGCTGTTGACCGATAGGAACATGGTGAGGCGATCCCTGTTGAGGGCCTGGGCTTATATGCGGCGAAACTGATGGAATTGGTCGAGGAGAAAACGCCATGAAGGAAGGTGAATTGTGGTCGATTGGTGAAGGTGAGTTGACCGCAAAAAATGGTGATTGAGGTGTGGGAATTGGAAAGTTTGGCGGAGATAGAGTAAATCTGGGCAAGTTTTGAATAGGGGTTATTGGTGAAATTTCAGAGTTGTCAGACATAACTATGAGGAAATAATATAATAGTATATAAATATGAAGATTGCGATATAAATGTGAAGGCTAGTCTACCACCTAGTTTGCTATGTGGCTATGAAACTTATCCAAGAGGATAGTTCGCCATATGCTTAAGTAGTAGATAGAGTTCAGAGGTTATTTGTTATAGATTATAAGTTTGTTATGGATAAGCTTTTCCAAGAATAGGATTACTCGGATGGATGAAGATAAATAAGCTTGTAGAAATAGTGACAAATAATATTGCAATGAGAAAAGAAGAGGAAAGAGAAAGGAAGAGAACAAAGAAAGAGAAGAGTAACTACAACTCTGACTGGGAAAACCAAATGATGTCACAGAAATGAAAACAATTCATCTACATAATAAATGAAGATCATCGTGACTAAGAATCAAGGGAATCCCAATTGTCAATTGTAATAGTAATCTTAACCATTAACACATAATTATCAGTGATTATGTATTAAAGATTGATCGGAGCCGTTACACCAACATACTTTTTAACTGTCAACTTTCACGCATACACCACGGCTGCAAGAAAAGTATCTTGCAACCGTTCCCAAATGTTTCAGGTTTTGAAACGGTTCCTGGGAACGTTTCCGGTTGAAAAGTGGTTCCCGGAAACGTTTCCAGTTGAAACATGGCTACTCAAAACGTTTCTGGTTGCCCAATGGTTCCCAGAAACGTTTGAGGTTTTGAAACAGTTTGACAAAATGTTTCGGGCGTTTTCAACCACTCTGCAATGTTTCACACAACCAAACTGGTTGACATAAACATTTGTGCATGCCTAATGTGTAATGTTTTCTGGAATTTACCAATAATATGCACAACTATAGGTTGATTACGGGTTGATAGATTTGTAATGGTGTTCATAAACACTATGGTAAATTCATTTTGATTTGTGATTAGTACATAGTTTCATTACATTCGATTGTGTTGCGCGCTTTATTGCACTCCTTTAATAAGTGATAGATGTTGTTGTCTTTCTCCCTCTTCCTTTCTTTTTCTCATCATGACATTTTTGTTTCATTATCATCATCATCCAAAAAGAATTACATTATAAAATTTCCTTATTAAACCCCTTTAAGAGTTTATTCTTCTTTTGAAGATAAACTACACTTATTACATCTGAACATAGGCAATAGTATCTCTCAAGTCTATTCATAGCCAATTAAGAAGTAAGAGTAATAGGGGGCCCCTCACAATTATATCACGATCTTCCTTCTCAAAACTTAGAAATCGATCTTCTTTCTCAAAACTTAGAAATTCTCGGCAATCTCTCAAGCATTAAAGCTCAATCTTCTCTCAAATTTTCTTACTTAGAAACTTTTGTCACGTCTCTCCAACATTAAGCTCTATCTTCTCTCAATTTTTTGCTTATTGTATCAGGTCAAATTGCTCCAGTAAATTTATCGCGTTCTTCCAAATTGGTCCAGCATATTCAATTCAGTCAAGTTTTTCAACATCAATCACTGCCAATTTGAGCTCAACTAACTCAATATCATTGCCGATTTGATTTCAAATAACAGTAAATTTCTTCTTTTATCAAGATGTCCAACAATTCCTCCCCAAATCTTCCTTTACGCATGTTGTTACCACCTTCCCCTCTTCCTGCTTCTCCCTCTCCAAATGCTTTTTTTCAACAAGGAACTCAACCTTTTGCAACACCCTTTCAGAGCCCGTTACCTAACTTTAGGGTTTCCGACAACTCCCGTCAATCTCTTTCTCCGCTTGGTCCTGTTCCGGCTGATTTCAAACCTTGACCTATTGAGTCTCTTCCGATTTCGACCTCTCCAGCACCAAATTGAGAGGAGTTGGGATCGTTGCCTCATAAAAACGGCCGACATGAGGATGTCTCTGGTCTCATTGCGGGTTTGGATGTTAACTCCCTTCCAGATAGGGATCAGACGATTGTTGCAAATTCTCAAGCTATCGCTACCCTTCAACTTCAAGAACAACGTAATGAAGACTTCATCAAACGGAACGAAGCAACCATCAAGGATTTGTCTCAGCTTTTAGTTTTTGCAAATGATTTTACCAGAATGAAGACTCATTATGCTCAAGAGTTCCTTCAAGTTAGAAATTCAGTTGATACAGTCTCTAATTCCATTCACTCTTGTTTGGCAATTTTGGAGGACCCGGCCCATTCCCGTAATGTGACAAGATCTAATATTCAACCTCCTCATTTTTCCCATATCTACTTTTTGGGGAATATTAAGGAAACTTATTGCTTTTGTTCTAAAATGCAAGATACATTTGCTCAGTTTCCCAATCATTTTGCTTCTGATTGTCAAAAGATTCTATGGATTGCTTCTTATTTTCGAGCGGCTTCCGGTAACTTGGGGGACGGCTGTCCATCGTTTAATTGGTGGCGTGGACTTTTGAAGAAAAACACAGAGGCGCTGGGTATCAATCAGATTTGGGCGTTCTCAGTCGGATTTTGTTATCCGGGATGGCGGATGCGGAATCTTTCCTAAAGTGCTTAGAAGGTGTCTTTTCAAATCACAAAGAAAAAGAAGAGGCTCAGGGCAAGTTATTGGCACTCTGTCAGGCTTCTAAAACAATCACCGATTTCAACATCAAATTCAATTCCCTCTTACATTTGGTCAATTATTCAGAGTCTACCTTGGTCGCTCTTTATCAAGCCGGTGTCAATCCGAAGATTCATGAATGTGGAGTGATTCGTGGGACTTGGTAATCCATTAAGACGTTGGAAGAAAAGCAACTTCGGGCGGTAGAATTGGCTCCAGATGCGGGCAAAGTGGCAAATTTGAATCAACAAAGATCAGCGCCACCACCCAGAATCGAATATTGAGTAGCAGTCCCTCCGCCTCCAATCAATCCTCCGGTGAAACTCAATCAGCAGGTTCTACTGGATATTGATATGTTGTCAGCCAAGGCGGGTTTCTCTTTTCCATTGTGGAGGGAGGAGGCAAAGCGACATGCTCTTTGCATCCGTTGTGCGGAGAAGTTTGATGAGGAGCACTATCATAAGCGGGGTTGTCCGCGTCCGGAGGATGAATGGTTAAATAAGGATGCATTACTTTCCATTTGGAAGAGTTGGGGGGGATCCTTGCGCAAGGATTGTCAGCCTTAGAGCCAGCACAGCTGGTCTAAAGTCTGCCTTTTTCTACTTCATTATACCTAAATGTGTTCATTTCATTTCTTTTTCAACTTAAGAAATAAGGTTGTTTTGACTTCATATTCTGATTTCTCATGCAATTTTGACCCTAGTGTTCACTGATCACTTTCCAATATCTCTACTCCTTCATAGAGTTTGCATGGTTTGTGACACGCATGCGCAGCGGCACTGTGTAGTCGCACCTGAGCGCTCCAAACCACATGTACATGTGTGATTATGTCATCTAACTTTGAAAATTTTCGAAGTCAGGATCCCCCATGCAGCTGGAGGATACACAGCAGAACCACACCCCAGATAACCCAGGATCACCGCCAAAGAGATTACCATGCTCCCAGTATACCTACCGTCACAGGCGCCTAGGATATTGACAGTAGGTAAACTCTTTCACTCAACCTTGCTTATCCAGAGTGAAAATCTGTTGTTCTTGACTGTTTCTTCATTACTTCAACTTTTTCAATCTTAAAAGATCAAAAGGTTATCTCTGGTTAAGACCTACAAAACCAGAGCAGAGTAGTAACCCTACTTCTGAATCCCACCAACGTTTCCTTGTTGTGAGTGGAGGCTGTTGCACTCTTTTTGGCCTGGCACAGCTGGCATCCAACTTTTCCAGGTTGAGAATAGCCCAGATCAATTTATAAAGACTTAAAGTCTAGGCCTGATCTTCTCTTTTTCTCTCTTTCTTTCTTCTCTCTCTGTTTGTATTTCTTTATCCCAAGAAATCCAACCAGATTCCCCCCTTTTTTTCTTGTGTCCTGTTGTCACACAAGAGACACAGGCTCACAAGGATCAAAATCGTTTGAATTCTAATTGACCTCGTTACTCCGATAAGGGCAAGAAGCGAGATTCTCTTTCAGAGGTAGTGGATCAACCGGTTTTGAAGAAGCACACTCATCCGGTTCCGGACCTTGCAACCTCAGCTCCTTCTATCTCCGTGAAGCAAGATTTGTCGGCGGAATATGGTGGGGTTCGTTACATGGATTCCATCTTGGCTGAAACACTTATGGTGGCGTAGAGATAAACAATCAAGACTCAGGTACCTGTTGGCACCCAGGTACCTGCTTGTTTTTTGGCCAAAACCGGCACCTCACACCGCACCCGGCACCGCTTTGGGGGGTACCCCAGGTACCTTTGGCAGGTACCCCAGGTACCCCCTGTGTTTTTTTTTGGTATTTCCCATTTTCAAGTCAATCTCACATAGGCTTTACTTTTCAGGCATGAGTAAGTACTTATTTATCTCCTATCAACAATGAAATTAACCTAATAACTATCAGCCAATTATAGGTGAATAATTACTAATCAAACCAGCAGGGATCAATCTTCATCCACAACGATAATCTTTCTTTTTGACTTCTTCAAAGTCTTAGTGGAATCAGCCATTTTTTCTTTCCACGAGGCCAGGATCCCTTCTTTGATCATATTATTCTTTGAGTAGAATGCAACGGTCATTCCTCTACTTATTGAGTGGGCTCCAAGTCTATGCCGCTTTGAAGAAACATAATCCCGACCAAAGCTAAATGCTCTCTCAACGTCGACGGATGTTGCTACAAAATTGAAAGAGAATTTGGAAGTCAGATGTAGTAAAGAAAGCGTCATATATTCAACTCACCTGGACAGCTCAATATATCCAGTGCCATATTGACGAGGTCACCATCCATGCTCCCCGACCTCTTCTGGTGAAGCCACCACTTGATTGGGTTGACCGGTTCGTTTCCTTCAAGGATAAGTCCTCCTGCTAGCCAGTCATTGAATGCGTCGTTTGAAGAGTTTCCAGCTCGCGCAGCAGCAGCGTCACCCAGGCCAGCAAGCATACTGGTCCTGGGCTGTGAAGAGATATGGAATAAATTAAATTGAGATTTGTTTTTTTTTCATTTAGAGCTAAGTTTGTGACCTACCTTCGAAGTCAAAGCTGGGACAGTCGGATGAGTTGATTTTGTGGGCTTGTAAAAAGAAACCCACATTTCCCGCGCTAGACGTTGTGGTGGTCAAAATGGTAGTCAGCTTCAGTTTCAATCTTCAAGATCAGCCCTCAAGAAAACCACCCTCAAGATCAAGATTCAAGCCTCAAGATCCTCAAGGCTCAAGATTATCTTCCCAAGTCCTCTCAGCTTCCCTCTCCTCCTTCTTCCTATTCCTCACTTCCCTTCATGTCTCCTCTTCTATTTTCTTGGTCCTAACACAGATCTGTCTGTGGATTTATTTCTAGTTGTTTCCTCCTCTTTCTGGTTTTGCTTCTCTTTTGTCTTTCTCACTCATGTTTTCTTCCATTTATTCTTGGTTCCTTCTTCTTCAGCCCTTGGTTTCATCTCACTGTCTTCCTCTTCTTTGTGTTGTCTGTTTTCTCTTCTTTTCTCTGTTGTTGTCTGTGTTGTGTGCGCGCGCACGGCGCGCGAGGAGATGATGACATGCTTGTGACAGGCCTCCAGGAATCCAAGTTCCCGGCGAACTTGGAGGATAGGAGGCCATAGCATTCTGTTCTGATCCAAGGCGGAGGCTATCAGCAATTGATTCTTTTCGATCCGATACTTCCCGATTCTGCGCACAAGCGCCCAATCCCTTTTCCCAAGACATTCCAACAAAACCGCCAGCGAAGATCAACTCTCCGCCGTACCTCAAAAACCACTTCCCAGCTATCACTTCGATTCTTTCAACTCTCTTTTCCGGACCACTCGAGAGGGCAGCCTCTTAGGCATCTTTTCCCCTCCCAGCGCTGCCGCCGGCCTAGCACCGGACGGAGCTCCATAACGTATGGCTTCGGCGATCCAATCGGGTTCCCATTTCGCCATTTTGAAGTACTCGTCCTTGAATGAAGGGTGCATCACTGAAATAGAATATCATGTGTTAAGTAAAGGACCAGAAAAGAGAAAGAAAAACTTGTACTTACAAATGGCAATTCTGTATAGAGGGGATGTGTCCGTCAAGCTGTAGTACTTGTTGGTAATTTTTAATCCATGTCGGCAGGCATTTCTCAGCGCGGAAGGGTATTTTTGATCACTGATAATTGTTGATAGGTGTTCGGTAATTTGGTCAATGTAGATAACTATGTTAGCTAAGCGAGTAGATCCTGCATTGGAGACTTGAAGGGTTAAATACTGGAAAATCGCAAGGACGTTGACCAAATCGCGTGCCAATTTAATATCCGAATCCTTCAAGTGATGCTTGCGCTTGAGACCATGACGTTTATGACGCTGCCACTCGAGACTTTAAATTAAGAACAAGTCAGTCAGTCAATCTCATCTTACTCAAGTGGCAGGAGGAAGACCTACACAGCAGCTTCACAGCGAACGATGCTTTTCATTTGATAGAATGTGGAGTTCCATCGGGTACAAACATCTCGCTCCACGATATGCGGAGTATTACACTCTTTCTCTCGGCAAATCTCCACAAACTCGGCTTTTGAGTTTGGAGAGAACCTCAATTTCTTCGCAATCCTACAAAACTGCAGAAGATATTAGTTACTTGAAAGTCGAGCAGTGAGAAATGGAGGCGGTTTATTTTACCTTAGCCAATGTTAGTTTGCAAGAATCAGTTGTATAGTCATCTCCTTCATCTTCTTCGCTAGCATTTTCAATGTCGGCCTCAGTCAGAGAATCGTCATCGTCATCATCTTGTCCAGAAAGGCTTTGAAGCTCGCTATGTTAATCACTATGTCCATCTATTAAGGAGGTGGAATCATCTTCGTCGGCATTGGAAAAGCTAGAGTAGAAAGCATGCAAAAAATAGGTCAAAAATCAAAACGGCAGGAGGAGGAATTTAATTTGGGATTACACTCGGATTTTCTCTTCAGCATCTCCATCCTCAGACTGTGACTCATCCGAGTCAACATCAGAAGAAATAGGTCGTCCATTAGCAGTTTTCTTTTGCTTTTGAGTACCAAATGGCCGGAGGATCGCCTGGACTATTAAGTTGAGTATGTGCGCAAAGCATTGGATCCAGTGTGGTTCGCCCTTAAACCTTGGCCACTTGAGCTTCTTGAGCTCCTTCACCATCACCTCATTGTTTTTTGCATTGTCGCTCACGATACCGCATATCTAAACATGAAAGTGTTAGGTCAGCATTGAAAACGGACCAAAAAAAAGAAATGTATAATAAGAAGAAAACTTGGCTCACCCGATCCTGAATTCCAAATTTATCTGCAACTAAAGCAACTGTCTTGGCCAAGTACTCGCCGGTGTGGCTCTGAGAAAGCCGAACGAAGTCAAGAGGCATGGCCTCTAGACTTATATCATCAGCTCCAACTTCTGCTAATCGGTAGACGACTACTCCCAAGATGTCAAATCCGTTTGGCGACTGCCAAGCGTCAACTCCTAGATATAAAGCGCCTTTGTGTTCCTACAGATAGAATCGTCAAGATTAGAAAGCTATAAAAACCTGAAAAAATACTGAGCGACCAAAACTTAAGACACCTTGGTAGTTGTTTTGTATTGCTGAATAAAGCATGTGAATATGCTTTGAAACGTCCTGCAGTCTTGGTAAATTCTTGATTACTGTGGGATGGAGGATTGCCTTGTGGCTCACATCAGTAAGCGCCGAGAAAGGCCTTGCAGCCTCGGCACACCATATCGCGCATAGTTGGGGGACCTGAATTCCAATTTTCAGCTACAGCGGTTTCTGATATCAAAAAAAGGACCTTGACCATACCTCCTTAGCTTGCACTTTGCCAGTTCTGGTAATTCCTAGACTGCTCAGTGAACGAGTGGATTCTGTTCCCCGCTGTTTCCGGATGCAGATTAATGCATGCTTGTTGAGATTGCTACAAGAGGTGTCTGAGGTTGGCCGACTAATTTTGGTGCCACATCTAGAGCCAAGAAACATTCAAAATCAAAAAAGCCCGTTTAATTAAATGAAAAACTTACAGCTTGCAAGGATAGGCAATCATGCGCCTGCCATACTTGTCGAGTTGATTGGAAAGCTGAGGCACGCCATACGAAGAGTAGCTTGAACTATTGGAGTTTGCAGCAACTTTCTGAGCTCGCTCTATACATGGATAATACTGAGTCAGGACTGGCTCTCAGAAAACAAAACAAGGAACATGTATTACTCACTCAACTCTTCCTGGTCGGTCGTTCGACCACTTCCAGAAGGTGGGTCAGCGGTGCTAGTTGGAGGATTGAAATCGCCTTCTTTGCTAGTTTCTTGAATTGGGTCATCTTCCGGATTACCTTGGATTGAGGAAGCTTGAGATGATTGAGTTTTGTGTCGTTTGCGGGTGGGAGCCATGGTGATGGATGTTTGGTTGAGGTAGGTCGGCAAGGTGAGGCAAGGGTATAAGTATATTTTTGTATATGTAACATCCGGTACTGCTTTGATGATATGTCATATGTCACAGGCTACCCGGGCTGCGGGGGCGGTATCTCTAGGGGGTATCTGGGTACCGCACCGCTTCCCTCCCAAAAGCATGTACCTCACACCGCACCCAGCACCGCCAGGCGGGTGCGCGGGGGGTGCGAGGGGTACCTGCAAAGCGGTGCGGGGTACCCCCCAACAGGTACCGATTGTTCATCTCTATGGTGGCGGAACTTTTGTTCAATCAAGAGTTAAGTAAAGAAGAACATGAAGAATGTAAGCCTTTTTATCATGTTGTGGTTTCTAACTTAAGTAATTGACCGACCTTTATTGGGAAGTTAATTAGTCTCCGGAATAATATTCTTGATGTCTTGGTTCTTGTTGACTCTGGGGCATCTAATTCTTTTATTGATGATCGTTTGGTTTTGTCTCAGGAGTTGATGAGAAGATTTGATCTAAATTGCTAAGAAATCAAGAACCAGACTGAAAATACAGGATCAGAAAGATGAGAAAGAATAAGGAGATTGAGAAGGAAATTTACCACCACAGTTTTAAGAAAAGATCTGACAACCAGTGAACAAGATGAAAGGGACAAGGAGCAAGGAACTAGGACTGTAGGAGGTTGAAGGGTTAGCCGAGGACAGAAGGACGATGAGAGGTTTGCTGGTCTTTTCTCACCAAATCGGTGAATGAGCCAATCTTGATGAGTACTCGAGCAAGGTTGAGAATGATTGGTCTTGAGCGAAGTTGAGACAAGTGATTGTCTTGAGCAATGTCGAGACGAGTGATTGTCTTGAGCAATGTCGAGACGAGAGAATGTGGTGATAGAGAGGAGTCGACAAAGTTGATGAGGATTGAGGAAGGGAATGAGAGAAGGGGATGTGGAAATGAGGATTGAGGTTATTAAGAGAGGAGGAGCTGAATCGGTGGGAGGAAGCGGACACCCTGATAGAAGATCCATAGTTTCTCCTTTCACCGAGCTGTCACGGGCGGATGAGGCGAAGAAAACTCAACACCCCCCGCGATTTGTTGAGAAAAGAACCTGAACCATGAAGCAGCGTTCTCTGATTCGTTGCAGCGAGTCGGTATTGCTGGGTTTAGTTAGGGCATCTGCAACCATTTCCTCGGTTGGGATGAGTTTGACTTGAATTTCATTGTCATTGTTCAATTGCCGGAGGTGCTTGATTGTCAGCCTTAGAGTCAACTCAGCTGACCTAAAGTCTGCCTTTATATACTTTTACATATGAATTACTTCATATCTTTTTCATCTTATGAGATAACCTTGTTTTGACTTCATATTCTGTTTCCTCATGCAATTTTAACCCTAGTTACAACTTATCAATTCCTTGTAACTATACTCCTTCCTTGAGTTATTGAGTTGTGGCGCGTATGCGCAGTTGTGACGTGTCAGCGCTACCAGGCGCGCCAAACCACATGTACATATGTAAATTACATAAGCAAACTGTGAAAATTTTCGTAGTCAGGATCCCCCTTGCCTGAGGTGGATCTACAGACTTTAGCACACCAGAACCACACCCCAGATAACCCCAGGATCACCACCAAAGAGTTTACAACACTCCCAGTATACCTACCGTCACAGGCGCCTAGGATATTGACAGCAAGTAACCTCTTTCACTGAACCTTGTTTATCTCAGAGGTACAACTCTGTGTCTTGCTTGATCTGCTCTTTTCTGCTGGCCTTTGCCTTCTCTTGATCACAGGGCTGTCCCTTGATCACAGGGCTGTCCCTTCTTATCTGCTGGCCTTTGCCCAAATCTAGGTTACAGGGCTGTCCCTCAGGTTTCCCTTTAAGAACCTTGACTATCCAGAAGGAAGCAAAAAAATTGTGGCTGATCAAACTTATCTAATCCAGAGACCCTCCACATTTCTTTAGTGAGAGGAGGCTGTAGCACTTTCTAGCACAGCTTAGCAGCACTCTTCTGAAGAGTAGCATTGCCAGTGGACGTGCATTCCCACTAGAATAACCTAGTATATCTCCTTATCCTGATCCGGTCCTGTTTCTCTTTTCTCTTTCTCTATCTCTCTCATAGTTGTATTTTCTTTATCCAAAGAAATCCAACTATTTCCCCCCTTCTTTCTTGTGTCCTGTAGTCACTATAGAGACTCAGGCTCACAATTGGGGGCCTCATTGGTAAAATTACTCACCTTTTCATAATTCTAGACTGCTATAAAGCCAAAGGACTGATCATCCTGACTAAATCAAACAAAAAACTCTTAAAATTCGAAAAAATAACTTTAAAAATTTCAAGGTCCAGTCCCTCAGCCTGTCAATATTGCCATGCAACCAATCTTGTGCTTTTCCGTCTTCAAGTACGAGTCCATGGACGTTTACGCAGGGCGTAGGAAATACATTTTGCTAGAGATGGACCCAGCGTTGATTAGTCTCCAACCCAACACAGTAATGTCCTTACTAGTAAGTCCCCCTCCTGCTGCCTCCCTTCAACCCTGCTGACAATATCCACTATTCTTAGTGTCGCCACAGAATGGCTGGATTTATCTTAGAAGAGATCCCAGATGACAACCGACAACAGCGGTAGCGATCGCGCCTCCGGTCCGGGCCCTGTTCCTGCAGGCAGCACCAAACCGGCCAAAGCTCCTAGTCCAGTCCTCCCCGATGCTATGCCATGTCACCACAAAAATTGACTCCTGATCTCGTGATATGTGTGTCTTGTCTTCAGTCTACTGTATTGTGATAAGTCTATTCCTCTTTCTTGCTTGAATGCTGATCTCTCTATCTCTTTCAAGTGAATGTGCTGCCCTTGTCTATCTGTCTATCTCTCTAAATTCCTGCCATGCAAATACATGATACATATAAGCAGTTCTTCTCACAATGGGTCTGTTTTATAAGCAATTTCACACACAATTGGTCTGATTATAACTGTTCAAGATGCAAGGCAGCCACCTCATCTTGTAAGCCTTCATGTGGTCCCAAAATATTTTCATCAGACAATATCAAACAAGTTTCCACTCAGAATTCTGTTTAACACCTATACTATCTAAATGATTTGATGAATGAAAACTGATTGCATAGAATGCACAACAAGACACAAGTAAACAAACATAAATTAATAATATTGATAAACTGACTGGCATATAATGCTCATCAACTTATCACATCAGAGCCCAAATAGTAATGGCGGTTATGAATCTTCACTACACAATGAATGAAACATTTTATATGGGGAGGAAATACTTTCAGTTGCCCTCCCTTTGCCACATATGCAACCCTTCCTCCAGAGCTAATGTCATCACATCTTCAGGTATGGGAAAAACAAACAGGTTTGAATGCAGACGGTGTGGAACTCCTAAAAGATCAGGAAAGAGCTGTGAGGGGAAATAGTCAACTACACTACTAATAATGTAGAAGAGGCTACAGGTGCTGGTGAGGCTGCCCTCTTGACTAATGCTGATGGAGAGAGGGTTACACTAAGAAAAAGAAAAGGGTGTGGCTGATGATTCTCTTTGACTTAGATGACTTTAACACTTTATGAGTTTGAGGTGTATCAATCCTACTGAGTGAGAGAGGAGAAGTGAGATGGGGAGAAAAGCAGAAGCTCTTGGGGAGTCACTCTGAGATGTGAAATGAGATATATGCTGGGAGATATATTTCTATGGTGATGAAAAGTTTATCTAAGTGTGATGTGTAAAGGTGCTACAGAGAGTATGGGGGGGAGAGGTGCATACAAAGTGTAGTGGGTGAAAAGTGCATGATGGGGATACAACATCTAGAGGGGTGTTTATATATGTGAGAAGTACTACAGGGGGGTGATACATGATGAACACATAGTAACAATATCTGAAGATGAGCAGTAATGATGAAGGTGCAATGACCAAGGAGTGTACATGAAAGGTAACTATGTAGAAGATGAAATAATGATGAGCATTTGGTAATAACTACAAGAGCTATGAAGGAATGTACTGCTGATATCATATGAAGGGTAAAATGAGTAATGAAGTTATGTAAGATCTGCAGTCCTATGTAGCTATGATACTAATGAATGATGTATGTACTAATGCTAAGGATATGTAAGAAAAAAAATACCTACCAAAACTATACATGCCAATAACTACTGATCCATTTGGAAATCCTAGGTGTAATGAGTGGGTGACTAGGGGTAAAATGGGGTGTAGAATCTGAATATGAAGTAATAATGAAGTATTTATGAAGGGTTTTGGTGATATGAGGGTGATAGTATGAACAGGAACAGGGTTACCACAACGGTGTAAATATGGTGCATGATGTGACCCTGCATTGAGCAGGTAGCTGTTCATGGGATTGTGCTCTATATAGTTCACATGGGTGCCTCCTTCTTGGCGTCCAGTTAGAGGGATGAATTTGGTCCTGACTGGGAAATCAGCTGCAAAGCAGTTATGCTGAACATTGATGGTGCATATGATGTGCTAGATAAAATAACATGGATTGAACTAGTCAATGAATAATTAACAATCCTTAATTACATCAGCAACTACTTTTTTTGCGCAGCATTTCCCCTTGATTGAGTCTGTGAAAGCTGAGAAAAAAAAGGAGTCATTGATGTAATTAATGATTTTTAATGTAAGGCACTGACTGGGAGGACAACAATTGCGGCAGAGCCAATCAATACCTCCCAGCGGCCTGACCTTCACACACCTCCTTCATCAGCTCCTTTTATATTTGGTAGGCCGCAAGTTTTCCTCCTGGAGCCAGACAAATATCCAGCTGAACGCGCCATCATTTCCAAATGCAGGTCGCTAAAAGCCGTCTGGACATTTTGACAAAACCATGGTAAAGCGCAACTTTTCCATATATCACATTTCCAAAATCATCATCAGAAATGTGAATTTACTCCAAAAGCAGGGCAAAGCCCGGGTCCGTTAGCGGCAGTAGAGACCAGTCCGTTTCCAAATCCGGCCAAACACAATCCAAACTTGTCAGATTGGGCATGTTCCTCAGCTTTGATCCACAACTTTTTCAGTAAAAAATGGCCAATTTTTATATTCTCCAGATTTTACAAACCATACCCTAACTTCACCATTACTGACACCAAAATAGGATACACCCGTCTGCAATATGGAGGCCCTGACGCGCCAATCTTGCCATAAAAAATCAAAAACCCCGATTTCCCGCCCCTGAAATGACAAGCTTGCCACAATTTTCTCAAAACATGCCCCTGGCCCGCCATACTTGCCAGGCTGATATTGATCTCATCCGCCATACATGCCAAGTTTCAGGAAGAATCACTGTTTCACGGTGTTGGGCCGCCAACTGTGCCACAACCAACCCCTAAGATGCCAGACTTGCCATCACCCTTCCCCAATTGTCCGGCCCGCCCTGTGTCTCATCCCCTCCGCTCCCATACACGGAGCACGATACAAAATATACAGAATATAAGGCTATGCCCCCATCGCTAATGTTACCCTCATGGTAGGGCTGGACCCCGACCAAGGCCAGTCGGGTATACCTGACTATCCAACTGAGTAAGTGAGCAGGAGGATGTCTATATATCTCCCCCCGCACCACAGATGCCAACGCCCGCGCCAGCGTTGACTGACGCGTGTCCCGCGGCCCATCCGACTGTGTCGCATAGTCAGGTATACCCGACTGGCGGTCGGGGCTCAGCTGTAAACCTGGCTGCCTTGTCAAGAAGTCCTTTTGGCGAAGTCCTTTCGACGAGTTGGACATATGTACCCTGCTCGAGCTCGCTGGGATCCTTTCGTTGCCGAGGAGTCCCCCCAGCAAGCTGAATGTGTCCAGCTCCTCAAGAGGACCTCCTTCGCCGAGCTGGATGCACATGTATCCTGCTCGCCAGGACCTCACCGAGCTGGATAAATATGCATCCAGCTCGCCGGGACCTGACCGGACCTGACATATCCAGCTCAGCGAGGGAGGTCCTCCCAACACTGGGTCGCTACGCTAACCATAGCGGTTAGCGTAGCGTAGCGCAGCGCGAATGCGCTATTTTTTAGCGTAGCGTTAGCGCAATTGCACACATATGCGCTAACGCTATGCGCACGCGGTGCGCAGCTATTTTAGCTGATAGCGTAGCGTTAGCGCAGATGCGCGCAATTGCGCTAACGCTACGCATGCAGGGCGCAAAAGAGCGCGCGCTACGCTGCGCTACAGCACTTTAGCGGGAAAAAAGGGCTTTTTTTCCGCTAAAAGCGGTGTAGCGCAGCGCAGCGTAGCGTAGCGACTGTAGCGGCGCGCTAACGCTAACAAAGAATTGGCGCGCTGTTAGCGCCGCTGAAAATTAGCGCAGCGTAGCGGCGCTAACAGCGCGCTAACGCTATGCAAAATAGATGGGCGCTTTTTTCCGCTACACTAACGCGTAGCGCTGAAATAGCGTAGCGTAGCTTAGCGACCCAGTGTTGGTCCTCCCGACGAGCTGGACACGTTCAGCTTGCTGGGTGGACTCTCGCTGGGACCTTCCTTACCGAGCTGGGTGCATGTATCCAGCTTGGCGAGAGAGGTCCTCCCGGCGAGCTGGACACATCCAGTTCGCTGGGTTGACTCACTTCTTTGACGGAAGGAATCCCTCCGGTCAGGGAGGTGTACATACCTCTCAACCGGGGGAATCCCTCCAGTCAAGGAGGCAACAAAGACTGAAGTCTGTGAGATTAGGAAAAACTAAGAGCAAGGGTAGTAATGCTAGATGTGGTTGAGAAACGAGAGACACAAGTAAGAATAGCCGAGAATGTAAGGGCAATGAATGGTTTTGTTAAGGTAGTGAAAGTAGTTTTAGAAGGGAAAGCGGCAAGAGAAACGCAAACAAGTAGCTCAAGAATGAAATGGAGAATTAGAGCACACAAGATTGCGCTAACGTTATTATGTGAGAATTAAAGTTTTGAAGGTGATTTAAGAGTTAGAAACGGTAGTAAGATCGTATGCGCGAGTCTGTTTATTTGATAAGCTAGGTGCTTGGGGCGGTGAAGCTTAGGAATGAAAAAGATGAGGATGAGAAGTTGGTTGTCTGCGAAGCAATGGCTCTCTTTTATAGGCACGAGTCGCTATACTGACTAGCTCATAGCCCGACCAATTGGGCATCCCTTCTCGCTGAGGCAATCAGGGTTCAGGAAGATTTTGCGCCTCACCTGACCGGAAATCAGGGTTAGTGGCTGAAACATTGCTTGCCAAAGCTGCGGTAAAGGTTTGTAACGATTTACATGGTTAGTTTTGAGACGAGGCTGGTTTCATATTCTTGCAACAGCACGGGTCCATCCAAAAGGAAACTTACAAGCTAAGAAACGTTCCGCGTTCCGTTTCATAACCTGACAGGCTCCCATGCTTGGAGCAGCGATGTGACAAGCAAAGTTTGAGGAGGCTTGCTTCGTCAAAGGCGAGAGCGCCCTTCGAAGCGATGTGCGGCCGACTGGTTTTGTCAGGAAGTCGGAGATGTTGCTTTGAGACTGAACGTACTGTAGCTTGATGCGGCAATCTTTGATAAGGTCTCGAACGTGGTGAAGCCGCAAGTCCATGTGCTTCGTGCGAAAGCCGTTTTGGCTGACTTGGCTGAGAGCGAGATCAATCGCGCCTCGGTTATCAACGGAGAAGATTGGTGTAGAAGCTGGAGTACCCGTGTTAATTTCGCCAATAAGATTGGTGATCCAGACCACTTCTTTGCTTGCGTCCGATAGCGCTTTGTACTCTGCTTCTGTAGAGGACAGAGAGACTGTACTCTGTTTGCACGATTTCCAAGATATGAGGTGAGAATTGAGAGTGATCAAGTATCCTGTTTGGGAGCGTCTGGAATCTGGACAGTTTGCCCAGTCAGCGTCTACCGAGACGTAGAGAGGAGTGAGGCTATTTTTGGTGAATGAGAGTCCAATCATCCGGGTCCCTTTAAGGTAGCGAAGGACTTGAATGGCAGCGGTTTAATGGGAGAGTCCAGGTTTCTCAAGGTATTGCGAGAGTTTGCTGACGGCGTAGGAGATGTCAGGCCTAGTCAGGATGCTGAGATAATTCAATGAGCCAATTAATGCACGATAGTTGACATTGAGTGGGGACAGTTGGTCAATGTCTTCCTGTGTGGCTTTGTGTAAGGGTTCTGTGAACCCTCACTGAAGACAACAAAGAACGGGCGCAGATGACGAGACGAGAGCCGTTTGAGTTCTAGTTCCAAACGGTGTAACTAGTATTTCAAAGTCTAGTCGAGAGAGATCAGATCTCTCTGGCTAGATACACAGACAAAACAGATCGAAAACAAAGAGAAGAAGGAAAGGTGCTCACCTAGTCGAGAGAGATCAGATCTCTACTCGACTAGGGGAGAGCGGGGTCGAGTCTATGTATGAGTCTCGCAGGGGGTTTAGGGTTAGGTGATCCCGTAACCCCTTGTGTGAAGACCCAATGTCGCGGGGGTCTTCACACTTTGCTGAGGTGAAGTTTTGGGTTGAGAGGACACAAGGATGGAGGAAGATCACAGGAGTTGAATTCGACAAGCTTCCTTTCAATGTATTGCGATTGATGCAAAATGAAACCGGAGTCGATTTTTTCTAGTTTCATACCCAACAGAAAAGATGCTTCCCCTATGTACTTGATCTGGAACTCCTTTTCCATTTTAGCGCGAAAGGGTGAAGGATCACGGCTTATGATTACAAGGTCGTCAACGTGCGAGAATATCCAAGTGGGAGTTTTGTCCGTTTTCCAGAAAACGCATGGGTCGGCGATGGAGATGTTGAAGCCGATGGATACTAGGAAGCTGCTGAGTCTGTTGTACCAGGCCAGAGAAGCTTGCTTAAGCCCATAGATGGCTTTGTTTAGCTTGAGGAGAAGCCTGCTTTCTGGCTTGAAACCGGGAGGTGGCCTGAGGTGAACGGTTTCGTTAAGTTCGCAGGTCAGGAAAGCGGATTTAACATCGAGCTGATGAATGAGGAGGCCGTTGGTGGTTGCAAAAGATAAAAGGTATCTAAGAGAGCAGGGTTTTCCTGTCGGAGCATATTTCAGGTCAAAATTCAGGCCGTAGGTCTGACGAAAACCCTGGGCGCAAATGCGAGCTTTGTATTCTACGACCTCGTTGTGCGCGCCAAGTTTCTTGCGATACGCCCACGTTGAGGGAATCGGATCAAGGCCTTCTTGATGAGGTATTTCAGTCCACACATTGTGGTCAATCATGTTCTGAATCTCCTTGGCTTCTGCTTCCTTCCAGCGGGTGCTGTCGACGCTTTGCATTGCTTGATGATGGTTCTTAGGTTTGACGGTGGTGGCGGAGAAGGATTGAGGTTGTCACCTGGGGTAGCGAAGAATATTAGACTCGTCAACATTGCTCTGGATCAACGTGGGGTGGCGAGGACCATGGATGATTAATCTCCGACGGGTTGGTTCCTGAGCGTCTTCATCTTCGCCAGAGTTCCGGTTCTCTTTGATGTCATCCATGACCATCGGCTCTTGCCTGTGGTCACTCAAATCATTGTCATGTGTTTCATCTTGCAAGGGGTGTCCAGCATGAGGAGCTTGGTCGTCTATCTCAGAGGGTAGATGTAAGGGTTCTGTGAACCCTCACTGGAAGGATCGGTGGGACGGAGGGCCAAAGGCCAGGAGTCTATATAAAAGAATGATATTTCACTAATGAGTCGTGAGAAGTAGTGGAAAGGGAAACCTCGAGGTGAAGACCAGCTTGGGGAAAAAGAGAGAATGAGAGCAGTCGAGCATTACAAGCTTATATAGTGGATCCTACAATGTAGATGCATATGCATATGTGCATCTAGCTTGACTTCTGTTTCAGTAAGGGAGAAACCCTTACAGTCTCCCCTCCTATAAAAAAAGAAGAGAAAAAACAACCCAGTTACACCAGCTATAAATCAATAAAACTTCATCTTAAGAGGAATCCGATTTCTTCAATTCCACCCCGAGTCCATCATGCTCTCAACCTGAAGGATTGTCCGTTCGCAAAGGATTTGTTCGAGGGTCAATACCGAGGAACCGAGAATTGTTTGTTGAGTCGAAGGGACATCCCTGTTAAGATTCGCTTGCAGGATGGTGGGTGGAGGATGTTGATGCCAAAGCTTTTCAGACTTGTTTTACTTGATAGAGGCTGGGCAGGAGGGAGTGCTGTTAAAAGGCAGGGGCAATGATCTTGAGGTAGACTAGAGAGGGCTAGGTGCAATGATGAGGGACCGGAGGCGACGACGAGCGGCCTGAGACGATGAAGAGGGGCTACAAGCAATTTCGAGGGGTGGAGACGATGAACAGAGGCGCAGAGCCTGCCCAGTGACGAGGAACGACGAGGCAGGTGACGAGGGGGGCGAGCCAAGAGCATAAAAAAAGGGAAGGCCGGGGCGATTGTTCAATTGTCCTGTCGAGAGGGTTCGGATTTGGAGTGGCAGTGGTAAGGATGGCGAAGGCGATGGAGAGAGAGTGAGGGTGATGGGTGTCGTTGAGTGATCAATAGTGCCGAATGTACTATGTAGCTAAGGGAGATAGACCCGTGTGGCCTATGTGACGAGGACGATAGACCCGTGTGGTCTATGAGAACGTGGTTGTGCGAGGGAGGCGATAGATCCGAACGATCTATGGAGGTGTTGAGGAGGACGAGGAGGGACCGGCGGAGGAGGCGGCGGAGGAGAGCAAGTCGCAGGAGGCATCAGAGGTTGAGGACCTTCCGCGGCTCTCGGGTTGTCCGGGGTGTGGAGCCTTTCTTCTCAGAGGGACCCCATTTACCCCTCTGAAGAAGAAAGGACGAGTTCGAGGCGAGTTGGTGACCTTCGGGTTGTTGGTCCTTTGGGATCGAGACAAGAGAGCAGAGAGGCCGGCGACCGATTTGTTGTCTGGTCCTTCGGAGGAAAACGTGTCGAGGCTGGCAAGGGAGCGATGTGGCCACCACAAGGCGAGGTTGAGGCTGGCCTGAAGTTGATGTCGGCGGCGGAAGAAAGAGGAGCAGCGGGGAGGGGAAAGAGGACGACGAAGAGGGCGTGGATGGTGGCGGCTGGTGCGGGGCAGATGGGCGTTGGCGGATGAGGAAGGGCGTCCAAGAGATTGAGAAAGAGTCCAAGGGGCCAAGGGTGTGGAAGGGATCCAGGCAAAGGGCCAAGAGATCGATGACTGGCGAGATTGAGTTCGAGTTGTTGGTCAGGGATGTGTCCGTTCAATTGATGAAGCGTCTCCGAGTCCACAAGGATGAAGCTTTTCCGAAAATGAGGAGCCTCCGAGTCCTACGAGGATGAGGCTATTCCGAAATGAATGCCTCCGAGTCCAGCGAGGATGAGGTTGTCCCGATGATGAAGAGCCTCCGAGTCCAACGAGGATGAGGCGGTTGACAATGAAGATTTTCCAAAGACCACGATGATGTTTCAAAGACAATTCGGAGCTTCCAGTGGCGTTGCGGGCTTGGAAAGGCTGATGGAAGTAAGGAAGGAAGGAGATCGAGTGAAAAATTGATCTTTATATAGAAAAAAAAAGTGTAAGGGTTCTGTGAACTCTCACTGGAAGGATCGGTGGGACGGAGGGCCAAAGGCCAGGAGTCTATATAAAAGAATGATATTTCACTAATGAGTCGTGAGAAGTAGTGGAAAGGGAAACCTCGAGGTGAAGACCAGCTTGGGGAAAAAGAGAGAATGAGAGCAGTCGAGTATTACAAGCTTATATAGTGGATCCTACAATGTAGATGCATATGCATATGTGCATCTAGCTTGACTTCTGTTTCAGTAAGGGAGAAACCCTTATAGTAGACTGGGCAAGGAAATAATCTCGGCGAATGGCGAGTTGGCAAAGGTGTCCAGACTAGGGTTGAGGGCTGACATCATCGGGAAAACGGACTCGTCGAAATAAGCATGGCGTGTTTCAATGATTTTTCTGTCATTCAGCCGCACAACTCGGTAAGCGGAGTAGTCATTGCTGTAGCCGATGAGAATACCTTCCCAGGCAACGGGGTCAAATTTACCGGTTCGGAGCTGTTTGGGTTTGATCATCCAGGTTTTGCACCCAAAGGGTTTGAAGAATTTTAGGTTGGGAGTCTTCTTGAATAGCTGTTCAAGTGGGGAAATTTTGCTACGGTGGATTGAGGGCAGGCAGTTCGTGGTCATCATGGCAGTCTTGACCGACTCTCCCCACCATTCCTTCGCTAGATTCGAGTGTATCATCATACACCTCGCCATATTTATTATGGTTTTGTTGGCCCGTTCGGCCACACCGTTGTGTTCCGGGGTGTATGGTGGAGCCACGTTATGTTGGATTCCGGCTATTCTGAGCTGTTCTGAGAGGGTTTTGTTGACGAACTCGCCGCCACCGTCGGTTTATGAGCTTTTTCATCCGGAATCCTGTCTGATTTTCGAAGAAGGTTTTGAACTCAATGATTGCTTCGCACGCCAATGATTTTTCCTTGAGGAGGGTAACACTGATGTATCTGGTGTTCTGGTCAACCAGGGTTAAAAAGTAGCGGGCACCGGAGTTGGTTGAAGGGGATATAGGTCCAACAAGATCACCATGTATAACTTCAAGCGGTTTGTTGGCGACATCGAAATTTCCTTTGAAGGGAAGTTTTGTGGTCTTTCCTAGCATGCAGGAGTCACACGCTGAAGACGAAGCAAGTGAGCTGTCATTGATAGCAATCCTGATGCGCCCAATGCTGGCATGACCGAGACGGTTGTGCCATGTTTGAAAAGGAGTGGTGAATTGAGAGTGAGTGGTACTCGCAAGGCTCGTGACTAGTGCTGAAACCGGACCGATTGGAGAGTTAATTTCAAAGATTCCATTTAATAGATTGCAGGAGAAATAGATGGAATCGTCAATTATGATCTCGTAGCTGCTCGCAACCTTTCGGATTCGAACGTCTTTGTCCATGAGTTGGCCAACTGAAATCAGGTTGCGGGTTAATCCTGGGACATATAGGGCATTTTTGAGAGTGACGATTTTGCCGGTGTGGTGGCCACACCGGTGCACGTATTCAGGAACAAGATCAGACTCAAGATCCTTCAAAACTCAAGATCCCTCAAAACCCTTAACTTCCCCCCCCCCCTATCTCCCATACTTCCCCTTTTCCTTTTCCTGTTCTGATCTTTCCCTTTCCCAGCTCCCTATCCTTCTTCACCTTTCTTGGTCCTAACACAGATTGACTGTGGATTTATTCCTAGCTTGTTTTGTTGTTTCTTCTTTTTTTTCAGTCTGATGTCATGTGTTTTTCCCATTTATCCTGATTTTTCATGATTTCTCTTTGTTCTTCCTTATCTTCTTATGTTTTAGCTCTTGGTCCATTCCTCCGTCTTTTTCCCTCTGTTTTGTTTTCTGTTTCTTTCCTTGTCTCGGTTTGTTTGTGTTGCGCGCGCGCACGGCGCGCGAGGAGATGATGATTTGTCTGTGACAGGCCTCCAGGAGTCCAAGTTCCCGGCGAACTTGGAGGATAGGAGGCATAGCATTCAGTCTGATCCACGACGGGCTATCAAGAAATTGGATCGATTTTTTTTTTTTGGATTCTTTTCCGATACCTGCGCACCGAGCCTGATCCCTGAAAACACCAACACCCAAACACAAACGCCGCCGAGGATCCAAACCCCGGCGAACTCTCAAAACCACCTCCACACACCAGCTATCTATTCTCGATCACACCGGCGATTTCACTCGGACCATTCTGAGGGCAGTCACTTGACACCTTCCCCTCACAGCGCTGCCGCCGGCCCCACCGAGCGGAGCTCCATATTTGGTCCCCCGAGCCGGGATCGAACCAGCGACCTCAAGATTTACAGTCTCGACACTGTGGTTTTGAGGCCGTTTGGCGGTTATAATTTTCCATTTTTTTTCGGATCCTTTTTCTTTTCTTTGCCGGATTCAAAATCTCGAAGAAGCTCAGCTGATTCCATCCTGATTCTCTTCCGATCGCGCACTTGAATTCACCTGAGCGGCTTACGCGAGAGGACCGCCGTTTGATCTCGTTCCGGGAGCCGTTCTAGTCCTCGTTTCATAGGATCAAGACGTTTCAGGCTCCCGATTGACTCTCTTTCTTTTCTTTTTTTTATTCTCTATAGGTGTTCAGCGGCGGGGCATAGGAGTTGTAGAAGTAAGTCCCCTCCACTTAGTAGCACCTCCGAAGCCTACTACTTTTGTCAAAAACATCCCGCCACTTCGTGAGCCGCCCTCGATTTCCGCTTTCCTCCCCTTCTCAGATTCTTTCGCGATGCCCGAATCCTCGAATACTGCGGGCAAGATGAAAAAGATCAAGCCACAGAACCGTACCTGGATCTTCGATGGAAAGGACGTCGAAGAGTTCTTGGAGTTTTACGAGCTTTCCGCGGAGATCGACGATGCGTCGGACTACGATCGTGCTCGTCAAGCAGGCTGCTTTGTCACGGCAGAGATATTCAAGATCCTCGTGACGCTCGATGGCTACAAACCGCCAGACTGGCCTAAGCTGAAATCTTCGATGCTTTCGTACTGGGGCAAGCTTGACAAGGCGCTGTACACTGAGCGCGATCTGAGCAAGTTAGTCGAGATCTGGCAAGCCAAGGGCGGGGTATCTTCGGTTGCCGACTATCAAGAGTTTTGCAAGACTTGGTCGCCTCTTCAGTCCTATCTCGTCTCTCGGAAACACATCGATTCCGTGGAGGAGATTCGCAAGGAGTTCTATCAGTCCTTTTCCCCCGGGCTACAGGAGCGCATTCGGGATCAGTTGATTAAGGACAAGGTCATGCTGACCACCCTTGACAATCGACGTCGGCTCCCAGAGTTCAAAGTCCTCAAAGCCGCGGTCGACGAAGTTATGGATGGCCAGGTGGCCCTCACTTTTGAGGACTCTCGATCGACGGTTCCGGTGGCCTCACCTTTCCAAGCCTCGAACGAGATCATGAAGCAGATGGGTGAAGAACGCAAGCCAGCGCCAGTTCAAGCAACTCCGGCGCCTCCTCCTTCCATGGACGAGCTGACTCGGATGTTTCAGTCCCTCGAGCAATATTTGAAGGGTAACTCCCCTCAGAACACGACGGACAGGCCTCCGTTGATTTGCTTCTACTGTCACCGCGAGCGACACGGTACGTCCCGCTGCCTGGAACTTCAAAAGGACAAGGACGATGGTTTGGTCGAGCAGAGGGGAACCAATTTTTTCCTCCCGAACGGGGCGCTGATTCCGTTCGATCGCAGCCGACCTATCCGTCACGTAGTCGCTTCCTACCAACCTTCGAAGGCTCCGGCTCCTGTCAACCCTCCTCGTTCAGGTACTCCCACTCGACAAGCAGTGAACTCGACGGCTTCTGAGTATAAAGCGGGCTGTGGATCCTTAGAGCCGATGTGGTATCCACCAGCTGCTTCCTCCCAGTCATTCTCCAGCGTCTACGAAGCAGACCCTGCGACCAGGAAGCGCCATGAGGACCCGAAACCCTTCAAAGCCCCTCTGGTACCGGCTTCGCAGGCGAAACGACCCATCCAAAAACCCTCTAGGGACCCACCCGAATCCAGCAAGAGCGGTCCCGAAGACGAGTCTGAGTTGTTTGATCGGATTATGAACGAGCCTGACCCCGACTCTCCTGCCGCGAAGGGCGTTCCCAGTCGACCTGCAACCCCACCCAAAACCTCGGGATCTCAGCCCAAAGTTCGGTTCGAGCGGGATGTCATCAGGGAGCAGCCCGAAGTGGTGAACGAGCTGCTCAAGTCAATTGGCGACCTTCCGGTATCCGTGACGGTGTCGCAGTTGTGTGCTGCCTCCTCGGCGGTCGCTGAAGGCGTGAAAAAGTGGGTCTCCCGAAGGCGTGTGGAAGTCGGTTCCGAAGATTTGAAGGTCAACTCGGGAACTCTTGCTGAGGGAATCGATCCGGATAGCGAATTCGATCCCAATCTCTACTCTTGTCCGTTGGGGTATCTTAACTGCAGCGTGGGCGAAGGGGAATCAATTTCGTCGCCTTTAGTGGATTCGGGTTCTCAGTTAAATCTCATCTCGGATACGATGGCCGTAAAACTGAATCTTACCCCGAGGGTCAACTTCAGCTCAGCCGTCTACGGGATTAACAATCAAGCATGCGAGCTGATTGGTGTTGCCGAAGATGTTCCTATCCGAGTCGGCCGTTCAATAGTGGGCTCCTGTCATTTCTGGATCACTCGGGCCGACGGGCCTTTCATTTTAGGCCGTCCCTTCTTGATGGACTTCCGAGCAACTTTAATGTATTCGCCAACCGCCGGAGAAAGAATCATCCTTCCCGATTCATCCGGACGCAATATCGAAGTGACTTTGTGCCCAGTCGATAAGGGTAGATGGGAAAGGGAATTCCCTGCCTATGGACGCAAAGGGGTTCTTGCCCACTGTGGGCGTATCGTCGAAGATTCTTCGGAGGACTCGTCTTTTTTATGACGGGCGTCGGTCCAGACCTTGGCAGTTTTAATCTAGGGCCTCAAACTCTGACCAAAGGATCGACTTCAAATTCAGAGGCCCATTCGTTTCACAGTTCCATCTCTCCTGTCTCCTCGTCGCTTTCTCTCCCATCTTCTCAGGTCATCGCAAAACATCAAACTCAAAAACATCAAGAAAAACAAGGAAATCCCAAAAACATTCAATCGAGTTCGTTTCAATCTCCTTTTCCTCGATTTTCCGATCTTTTCTCTTCTGGATCTTCAAGTAGAACACGATGGGCCCGCGATCTTAGCGTGAAGAAGGATATGCAGTATGGGGAACTCGCGGGAACACAAACTACGAAAGTAAGTTCCCTCCATAGTATGCATCCCCGGGTAGCTACTACCACATCGTCAAAAACTCTATCTAGTGCCACGCTCGTGAGCAAATCCTCCGATCTTCCCTCTTCTCCGGTTTTAGGGCAACCTTTGTCCAATCAAGCACGTCTCCGCAACGAGAATAAACTAGCTTCCGACTCACGTCTCCGCAACGAGAATAAACTAGCTTCCGACTCACGTCTCCGCAACGAGAATAAACTAGTTTTGTCTTTCGAGACCCTCCGCGATGAGGCTAATCTAGGCCTGTCTGCAGAGACCCTCCGCGATGAGGCTAATCTAGGCCTGTCTGCAGAGACCCTCCGCGATGAGGCTAATCTAGGCCTGTCTGCAGAGACCCTCCGCAATGAGGCGAAACTATTCACCTACAGTCTGTCGGCGGAGGAAGGAGTGGTGGAATTTAGGTTTCCGCGGAGGATGGGAGAAACAAAAGTAAGTTCCTCCCAATGTGCACCTCCGAGGCGTGATGCGCCCCCATTTTCGAAAACTCTATCTCGTGCCACAGTCGTGAGCGGCCCTTTTCCTTCGGGCTTTCCTTTTGCAGTAAAGGCCGCTTTCGAAGGACGCGAGGAACACCGGACTTGTCTCTTGATCGAACATGGGCTGGATCTTACGGCGCGAGGCGCCATTCTGGACGCCTGGAGTCGCGGGGAACACTTGGTTTTCGCGACCAAATACAAGCCGGTAGCGCGCAAGGTCCGACCGGTGAATGAGCCGATGCCTCTGGGACTCAATCCCCCCCTTAGGCGTCCGCCGTTGTCCCGGGATCCCTATCAAGGCCTGCCACGATCCTTGGCAGGGCCATTCGTTCCGCGGGGACGAGTGACGGAGGAAAGGCTGAGTGTCGTGAACTTCGGCCCACCGGGGTGGCTCTATCCGGACGAACTCGACCTCATCAAAAATGTCTTGTCTTTTCGAGAGCGGTCAATCGCCTTCACTCCGGAGGAGAGGGGCCTCTTAAAGGATTCCTATGGCCTACCTTACATCATACCGGTGGTAGAGCACGTTCCGTGGCAAAAGAAGAGGATTCCGATTCCAGCAGCAATATCGGAGGAGTTTATCAAGCTGATCCGAGAGCGCGAGCGCAACGGACTCTACGAGCAATCCACTTCCTCGTACTCAAGCCCCGTTTTCTGCGTTCTCAAGTCGAATGGGAAGTTGCGGGTCGTCCACGACCTTCAGGCATTGAACAAGGTCACTCTGAAGGATGCCGGTCTCCCGCCGGCCACCGAAGAGTTCGTGGAATCCTTTTCAGGACGGGTTTGCTACGGGCTTGGCGACATAATGGGCGGCTTCAATGAGCGCGCCCTGGATCCAATTTCCCGGCCCCTCACCACATTCGATACACCTCTGGGACGGTTTCAGTTGACCAGGTTGCCTCAGGGGGCCACAAATTCTGTCGCCGTCTACCAGGCGCAGATGATGTGGATCCTGCAGCCCGAGATCCCCAATCACGCCGGTATCTTCATCGATGACGGTGGAATAAAAGGACCGACATCGGATTACGACAACGCGGTACTGTCTTGGCACCCCGGGATTTGTTGTTTTATATGGGAGTATGCCGAGACCCTCGAACGCATTCTTTTCCGGATCGAGGAGTCGGGTTTGACGGTCTCCGCGTCAAAGCTAGCGGCGTGCGTGCCGGCCCTGGAAATCGTGGGGCATGTAGTATGCAAGGAGGGGCGAAGGATGGCGGCAACCAAGGTCAACAAGATTCTCGCTTAGCCGACTCCGTCCAACCCCTCCGAGGTCAGAGGGTTCCTCGGTGTCGTGGTGTACGTAAGGATTTTTATCCCAGCCCTATCCCATATCTGCGCGCCGTTGCGTCGGCTGACTCGCAAGGATTCCGAGTGGAATTGGACAAAGGAGTGTACAGTTGCATTCGAGTACCTGAAGGAGGTTGTCGGGAGGGACATCGTTCTGGCGAAGATACAGTACGGGCACGGAGCGGGCAAGATCAAGCTAGCCGTGGACTCCAGTTTCCACGCAACGGGTGCGGTACTCTTGCAGGAAGATCAAAACGGGTTGGATCGTCCGGCTCGGTACGAGTCATTTTTGTTTTCTGACGTCGAGTCCAGGTATTCCCAGCCGAAATTGGAACTGTGCGGAGTCGCCCGCATGCTCAAGAAGCTCCAGACAGTGCTGTGGGGGCAACACTTTGAGTTGCAGGTAGACACGCAGTCCCTCATTGAGATGATCAACGCGCCCAGTCTACCCAACGCGCCAATGACGCGTTGGGTGGCTTTCATCCACCTTTTCAGTTTCGACATTGTCCATCGACAGGGAAAGCTTTTCACGATGCCGGACGGCCTTTCTAGACGACCTCAGGCAGACGATGAGTCCGATCCGCCTTCGTCAGAGTTCGACGAGGACGCCCCCCATATCAGGCCGGTTCACGGTTTCGCAGCCGATTTATCCCCTCAGGCATATTCAGGATACCAGGAGGGTTTCTGGCGACAGCTCGAAGAATTTCTGACGACTTTGGTCAGACCAGAAGGGATGGACTCCAAGACCTTTCAGGCGATGAAGCGGAAATCGTCCGACTTCTTTGTTCAGGCAGGTCGTCTCATGAAAAGGGGGACCCCACTGCCGAGGATTGTCGTGACCATTCAGGATAAACAAGACATGATTCTCAGTCGACTCCACGAAGACTTGGGTCACCGAGGGGTGGCCGAGACGTACAGGCGGACGGCGGAGAGGTTCTGGTGGCCAGCGTTAAAGGAGGCAGTTATTCGATGGTGCCGGAGCTGCGAGGCGTGTCAGAAGCGAGACCTCCGGCGACCCGCAGAGCTGAGATACCCGACTGGTGAACAGACCGTGTTCGGACGTGTGTCGATGGATGTGGTACACATCAAGGCCGGGGGCGCAAAGTATCTGATCGTCGCTCGTGACGATTTCTCAGGCTGGGTTGAGGCGAAATTCCTCAACAACATCAATTCAGAATCCGTGGCTGCCTTCCTCCAAGAGCACTGGACGATGAGATACGGTTTGGCGCGGGCTTACTCGACGGACGGCGGATCGGAGTTCGGCGGTGCATTGGCAGAGATGTTGAGAGCACTGCCGGGCCAGCATAGGGTGTCCACTCCCTATTACCCCGAAGCTCAAGGCATGGTCGAGAGGGGACACGCGCCGCTCAAGTCCGCCCTAATCAAGTTGGCAGGCGAGTCGGGCAAGAACTGTCGAAAGTTCTTGCCACTAGTTCTTTTCGCTGATCGGATCTCGACGAAACGCACGACTGGATACTCGCCGTACGAAATCGTTTTCGGACAGCGGGCTGCGCTGCCCATTGACCTTGACATCGAGTCTTTTCTAGGAGTCGATTGGGAGGCGGTGCGTGACACTTCCGATCTGCTCATGGGTCGATCTAGACAACTTGAACGGAGCGAAGAAACTCGTCAGCTTGCATACAATCGGATGATGAAGTCCTGCGAGGAGTCTGTTCGCTACTGGGAAGAGAGGAACGTCGGTCGACTTCGTGATCCCCTCTCACCCGGCGATCTAGTGCTTGCCTACAATCGGTCTCTCGAGGTGCAGTGGGGGCAACTGTTTGCCCACAAGTGGAACGGCCCGTATAGGATCGTGAAGCAAGTCCCCGGTGGTTCTTATGTTCTGGCGGAGCTCGACGGCACGGAGCTGAAGCGTTGGTTTGCGGCGGATCAGGTCAAAAGATATTTTTCCCGCGGAGGCACTTTGGACCAAAAGTAAGTCCTCCCATGTGTATGCACCTCAGGGTATCCTCTACCATTTGTTTGTAAGCATTACAATTGCCACACATGTGAGCCCGGCGGGTCCTTCTTTCGTTTCTGGCATTTTTTTTTAGGATGGCGCGCGGGCAGGAGCAGTCTAGGGACAGACTGCAAGTTGGGGGTGGATGTGGTGGCCACACCGGTGCACGTATTCAGGAACAAGATCAGACTCAAGATCCTTCAAAACTCAAGATCCCTCAAAACCCTTAACTTCCCCCCCCCCTATCTCCCATACTTCCCCTTTTCCTTTTCCTGTTCTGATCTTTCCCTTTCCCAGCTCCCTATCCTTCTTCACCTTTCTTGGTCCTAACACAGATTGACTGTGGATTTATTCCTAGCTTGTTTTGTTGTTTCTTCTTTTTTTTCAGTCTGATGTCATGTGTTTTTCCCATTTATCCTGATTTTTCATGATTTCTCTTTGTTCTTCCTTATCTTCTTATGTTTTAGCTCTTGGTCCATTCCTCCGTCTTTTTCCCTCTGTTTTGTTTTCTGTTTCTTTCCTTGTCTCGGTTTGTTTGTGTTGCGCGCGCGCACGGCGCGCGAGGAGATGATGATTTGTCTGTGACAGGCCTCCAGGAGTCCAAGTTCCCGGCGAACTTGGAGGATAGGAGGCATAGCATTCAGTCTGATCCACGACGGGCTATCAAGAAATTGGATCGATTTTTTTTTTTTGGATTCTTTTCTGATACCTGCGCACCGAGCCTGATCCCTGAAAACACCAACACCCAAACACAAACGCCGCCAAGGATCCAAACCCCGGCGAACTCTCAAAACCACCTCCACACACCAGCTATCTATTCTCGATCACACCGGCGATTTCACTCGGACCATTCTGAGGGCAGTCACTTGACACCTTCCCCTCACAGCGCTGCCGCCGGCCCCACCGAGTGGAGCTCCATACCGGTTGATTGAAAAATCTGCGCCAAACCGCCTCGGGTTGCCGTTAGGTCATTGGAGCCCTTGCCGGTGCTGATCGCTATACTGACGACTTCTGTTTCGGTGAAGAAAGCCAGGTCGTTGAGCATGTGGTGCGAGGCTCCCGAATCAAGAACCGGTGCGAGTTGATGCGGCTTAGTAAGAAGACACTGTGCCGTAGTGATGTTTGCAAAAGCCGGAGTATCGTATGCGACGGATTGCGGAGCAGGATTGACGGCGGCGGCAACTGTGTTGTTGCTGGTTGCCGGAAGATCCCTGATAGGCCTTAAGTGTGGATGAAGAGCCCAGCACTTATTTTCCTGGTGAGTTGCATTAGGATTATGCACTTTCTTGCATCTTGGGGGTGGCCTAACGCGAGAGTTGCTTGCCAGAGCGGTTGCCGATCGTTCAGAGTGAGTTGGCTTGTGACTCAATTCTTCATGGTTCGCCAAGTCCCTGAGCTTTTCAATGAGTGCTTCAGAGTCTGATTGAAGGGCCTCATTGGTTAATAAAGGGTCGGTTAATCCAGGGAGTTTTGTCAATATTTTAGCGATTATGAATCCGCATATATCAATTTCAGAGATAACTTTTCCGATGGAAGCAAATTCGGCGAGAGACAGTTCGACGTGATCCAAGAATTGGTTCAAGTCACCGTTGAAAAAGAGATTGTTCCATTTATTGGTCGCTCGAATCCTGTTGTGTATCGTGTTCGAGCCATACATTCTTTTGACTTTGGCCCATATGGCGTAGCCGTTGGACGCACGTTGCAGAGTAACAATTCCGTGGTACAGCCGGTCTCCTATCTTTGAGCTGATGATGAAGGCTGCTTCGTGCAGTTTCTTCGTGACGCCTTGGTTAGGGTTCGGTCCAGGATCCACATTCACCGTGTTGAGCAGGTCTTTGTGTCCAAGGTAAGTGGTTAAACGTTGCACCCATATCGGATAGTTGCTGTTGCCAATGAGCATCGGGAGGGTCGAAAGCTCTTCCTTAGTGGATGACATTTTCGTCCTTGCTCCTGTGGTTTTTCGCGGTTGGATGGTTGTTTGCTTCGAGACTGTAAATCTGTGAGATTAGGAAAAACTAAGAGCAAGGGTAGTAATGCTAGATGTGGTTGAGAAACGAGAGACACAAGTAAGAATAGCCGAGAATTTAAGGGCAATGAATGGTTTTGTTAAGGTAGTGAAAGTAGTTTTAGAAGGGAAAGCGGCAAGAGAAACGCAAACAAGTAGCTCAAGAATGAAATGGAGAATTAGAGCACACAAGATTGCGCTAACGTTATTATGTGAGAATTAAAGTTTTGAAGGTGATTTAAGAGTTAGAAACGGTAGGAAGATCGTATGCGCGAGTCTGTTTATTTGATAAGCTAGGTGCTTGGGGCGGTGAAGCTTAGGAATGAAAAAGATGAGGATGAGAAGTTGGTTGTCTGCGAAGCAATGGCTCTCTTTTATAGGCATGAGTCGCTATACTGACTAGCTCATAGCCCGACCAATTGGGCATCCCTTCTCGCTGAGGCAATCAGGGTTCAGGAAGATTTTGCACCTCACCTGACCGGAAATCAGGGTTAGTGGCTGAAACATTGCTTGCCAAAGCTGCGGTAAAGGTTTGTAACGATTTACATGGTTAGTTTTGGGACAAGGCTGGTTTCATATTCTTGCAACAGCATGGGTCCATCCAAAAGGAAACTTACAAGCTAAGAAACGTTCCGCGTTCCGTTTCATAACCTGACAAAGTCATCAAGGTGTGTACCCAGGACCAATGGTACATCTATGTGGGATAGTGTAACGACTCATTTGGCAATTTGGCGGATTATCTAATGGTTGATGACGCGTTTGGTGATCAAATTGTGGCGATGTTGATTATTAATCATTCTGTTGATGATTACAGTTCTGATCTGCATTTGCTATGACGTACTTCATTTATCTTTCATTTGTTGTTACCCTTTTCTGTTTCTGTGGGATTGTTTCTCCCCCCCCTCCTTTTCTTTTCTTTTCCTTATCGATATATTCTTTATCTTCCTCATCATTATCCTTTACTTCTATCATTCCAAAGAAATTATCAAACTGGGAAAATTAGAACCTTATAACATTGTGAATCAAGTTCGGTTGCATCTTGCATAGAACTTGAAATCTTATCTATTGTTCAAGCATCCGCGAATTATCCTCTTGGATAATTTCATAGCCAAACTTATAGCGAACTGAATAATAGGGTAGCCTTCACAGATAGGTTATGTGTTGATGTGCGGACCCTTCCACATGCAGAAGCCCAATATGCTCCTGAAACAATTGTAAGTGGGGGCATTGGAAGATTGCAGGAAGTTTTGTGTACTTGTATGGCAACTCTGGCGCTTGGATTCATTGGAAAATGGATTTATCATTTTCAAAAATTTGTTTTTTGTTTTTTATTTGTTTTGGCATGATTGGCGTGTCAGGCCCTCCATACTGCAACCCATTGGAAAAGGAATCATCATCTAACCGTTGGCCAACGCATCTCCCAAAGTCCCAGTCAATACCTCCCAGCGGCCTTACCAGTTCCTTCGTCGAATAGGCAGCTCTTTTCCATTTGGGGGGCTGCAACTCATGATTGGAGCAGGACTTTGCCTTTTGCTATTTGTGAAAAGCAATTTCGTCGCATAGTCACATATGCAAGTTACCACCGCGCTTAATTGCACCTGTCAAACAGGTAGTCCGCACCTCATCGATTCCAATCTTAAAGTTGTGCTGCTTTGTAATTATGTTTCATTACCCGTTCAACATGTTTTGAATCGCTCTGCTTTTACAAAAGTGCATTTGGAAAAGTAAATGCTGTCCAAAAAATTAAGTGAAGCTGTTCAAGACGTTAAACTAAATGCAACTTTTGCATTACTTTGAAATAAACATCTACAACATGCTCCAGAGCTTCCACTCCCTCTCCACCCACTATCCTTCAACCCGTGTAATCAACTCAAGCTTTGTCTATCAATCCAAACCCATGTATGTCACCAACAAACATGAGCTCCTCAACAAGGCTTGTAACGTTTGTTGTTAGATTATGAATATTCACTTGTCTCATTATGAATACGCAGCAATACTTCCAATTCTCACCAGCATCCGGAAAATACCAATTGAAACCCTAACCCCACTTCGAACCGCCCATCAAAAGCGATTCAAGCTTTTGCAACCTTACTGGTCTTTTCCTCACGCGTTTACATCATTCTACTTGTGAGGAAGAGACTAGTAAGCACATCAACAACCTTTCACCATCTCAAGACACCAAGAATATCCAAACTAACAAACAAGATTCATCATCCCTACTCCGTCCTTTTCTCTTTTCAATCCTTTTATAAGATAGATATTCATCTCTCTTGTGCGCGTCCCTCAAACACCAATCAAAAACAAATCAAATCAAATCAAAAACAATCCCTGCGTCGCCGCAGGTGTGTTGCTGGAGCATTTAAGCTGTGTTGTCGAGAGTCGTTGCTTATTAGGATTAAATCATTATTATCTCAGGTGTGTTGCTGGAGCATTTAAGCTGTGTTGTCGAGAGTTGTCGCTTATTAGGATAAAATCATTATTATCTCAGCTCTTCGCGTTCTTCCAAAATTTACATTTGTCTATCCATATCATCTCCTTAAGAGCGACAGAAAGTGAAAAAAGAGTGTGTACCCTGATTTGATCATTTGTCTCCCTTTAGATATCCATTTCACTATTGCTGCACAAACTCTTAATACTCATAAAAGGAATTGAGGCTGATTAAGGCAGGATCCTCAAAAATATGCCGCAAACAGCTCGTGTCCGATCGTCATTAACATCATATTGTACAACTCTGACATCGCCCGGCAAGAAAACCTGAGAATCCCTCACATCGGCATCGTCGAACGGAAATTTGTATTAGACCCTCTCACTGAGTCTGTCAATCCATCCTTTCCATCACCACCACCACCATCATCATCATTTTTCTTCCTCATCTAACTAATGATCTTGTCAATCAACTCGACTCAGGTTGTAAAATTCTTTCGTTCATTCCAGTGGGGCCAGGAAAATGATCCATCCAGAGACGCAGAAGCTAATCAAAACAAGACTGGCTGATCTGAAGCAAAATGTTAGCACATCGACAGAGATGGCCAGCGGTGGTAGGAAGACGAATTTGACCGCAGCGGGCTGTTGGCCCTTGGATCTGAGCAGCCACACTCATCTGATGTCGATTGTGAACTGCACAACGGACTCGTTCTCGGGTGGAGGGGACTCCTTGATGTAGAGGATGCGGTGCGGAACTCGCTAAAGCACGCTCGCGCAGGGGCGCACTCAACCAGGCGCGACGGAGGTGTCGTTGGAGACAGAAATTCGACGGACGGTACCGGTGATCCGGGAGCTGCGTGTGTACGATCGGCACTTTCCGCGCGGAAACGGCCGAAGCACTCGTCGCAGCGGGCGCGACAATCGTCAACAATGTCTCCGGCGCAGAGGCCGACGAAGCCTTGCTCGCGGAGTCGCGACGGTCGCCCGCCTGAACATGCTCCACGTGCTGATGCGCATGCGCGGAAATCATTACCCGTTCAGCATGTTTGGCTCACTCTGCTTTTACAAAAGTGTACTTGGAAAAGTGGTAATGAGGTCCAAAAAATAAGTGAAGTTTTTCAAGAGGTTAATCCAAATGTGTCTTTTGCATTGCTTTGAAATTATGTTATTTGAAAAAGTGGAAATTTTGTTGAAAAAATAATTGGACCTGATCAAGATGTATCTCTGAATTTAGTACCTGCACCACAAAGAAAAACCTTTTCAATAGGAGATTTGGCTGGCACAATGTTTGAAATCACATCCACCTGATAGACAATTTTCTTGTCCGCTATTTGTTGATAAATGAAGCGCGCAATAGTCATGTGCACTGTCATAAACTCAGACCTTTGTATTTCTCTCTTTGATATCTCTCACTTCCTTGTCTGTTTAACAGCTCTAAATGTGCACACTTGGGAAACATTCACAATCCACAATTATCTACGCGCAACCTGTTGATGCATCATCAACAGCTGTTTTTGGGCTCATTGCGTACCCAATGTTGAATTTTCATAAGCAGAAATCATTGACTTCTGAGCATCACTGCATCTCATAAATCTGTTTTATGATGCCCTGATCATTTGGCTGAATTATCAACGACTGCTTTTGGGAAAATGTGTGCTTTGCTAGGGCATCCACATTAACGGTTAAAAGAAAAGCCTACAAAACCATATCACAATCAAAATTCATAATTTTTAATGTGTGTATTGCCATTCCTGTAATTTCATTTGCAGTAATAGTATCCTCTCTCCGCCAACCAATTCATTCATTGTCCATTTGGGCCCCATTTAATATAACCAAATAGTGTTCATTGCTTATCAATTTCATCTGCCATTTTTTGTGATGAAACTTGCATTTAACTATCATGTAACATTACTTCCAGAGCTAGCTATAATTTGGGTCATGGCTCATTTTCTTTTGCAGCAAGCTCTTACTTTTTGAATCATTCCTTAAGGGCATTCTGCTTAAGATGTGTTTAGACTTGATGAGTAATGTCCATGTAAAAAAGCCTGTAGCAGCGGCGCAGCCACAATTTGCCTAGTATAATGAGAGTTCATGATTAATATGATTAGCATTTTCCAAGACTTAATTTGCATTGATGGCTCACCTGTGCAGGCTCATAATAAAAACTTAACTCCCTGACCAGAATTGCCATCTGATTCTCTGGCTGAGTACCTGATTTGATGCATCTCTGTATTTTTGCATAGAACTGATTATTTCCCACTTCCCATATGGAATCCACACATCCAATAATACCATTGGGAAACATACGGTATTGGGTCTGTTATCTCCATCCACAAAATTTTTGGTTAGTCCAAAAACTTGCATAATTGAGACAAATGGGATTCACCAAGACAAAAGTACCATCGCGGATGACTTCCTTATCATCCAATTTGACAGCTTGAACCTTTGTGATGAGGAGTGTGGGGAAATTCCTCAACAGAGGCACTGGGACAAGTTCCCCTGCTTTGCGTGCCCCCCTATGACCATGAATGGTTGGTTTGAGTTGGCTGGATCCAAACCAATGTGAATTGTATCCCATGGATTTTTGGATAAACACATTATTATCAAAAAGTGCTTGTACTTCGGATGCTTGAAAATATCTAAGGTGCTCATGATCATATAGTATGGCTCCTGATAACAACAAACTTATTATGTTGAAGTTGTTGAAGCAGGTGTCTATATCCCTGCCTGGGCTCTGGCGGTTGGAATGAATGGAGGCATTCCTTATCACCCCATTGAAACTCTCAAATTTTTCAGTGGCAAACAAGCTTGCTGGGCCATATCTGCATATTGATTCGGGAAGATGCAAGATATGATGAAATTTTGGTTTGTTTGCCCACCTGCCATTCATGATACACACGTGATATAAGAATAGATGAATTAGATTTTCCATTTCCCAAATGAATTTGTCCATATTGTTTATGTGAGTCTGAAATGCCATACTTGCAATTTGGCACAGTGAAGTCCAGATTTCCTGCTGTTGCTCATTCATCATGGGGAATAACACAAGAGGGGTGGCCTGAAGAATCAGTCTGAATTCTTTCCCTATGAGGCTTTTGTAATACTGAATCATAGATTGTGGCTGTATTGGAGGACCATTCATTCCTTCTGTATTGAATGCGCGCCAGCAAGCTTCCAGTTCTGGGTGATCACATTCTTTCAGTTGACCCATGAAATCTTTCCAAAGGTATTTGACAAACCCAAGAAGTCTGACATGTAGTATTTCTATTGGAGTATCCTTGCAACCATCAAATGCTATCAAATGAGCAAAGGGGTTAATCATCCTTTTGGGAGTATCTGCCTGCATTTTGACTATTCTCAACCTTTCTTCATAATCAGAGCGCTTCAGGTCAATTAATGCAAAATTGATGCGGTCCCTGATTCCATATGCTTGATGCTTTCTTTCAAATTCCTTTTGGGTGCCTGATTGGGATTTTTCCCATAATTCATATGTATTGTCTATTGTTTCTTGCCATGTGCGTGGTGGTGGCATATGAGGGTGGCCAAAAAATTGTCTGAGGTATTCCATTGTGCATCTTTCCTCCCCTTGAGGGCATTGCAGTCTGCACATGCAACAGGAGTTGTTGGAGGTTCCTGGGTTTGGCGTATTGGTAACTTCGGCAGCCATGGGTGAATCTCCAACAAATGCAAGCATAAAAGTCATGAACATGACTTCTTTCTTAACACTTGAATCATAAGCAATACTACCTGCTGTGGCCAATTCACTGCAATTTTATCTGCTCAATCATTACAGATTTTTGTCATAAAGGTGATAGGTTAACTTACTTCAACTTTTGAACTATGGGTTCAGCAAGCTCCAGAAGTGGTGGGATAGTGTCTATTGGCACTCAAATAGAGTCCTTAAATAAAGGGGGGAAAACTGCCCACACCGGAGTGGAGGGGAGCCTTAGCGCTGCGCATACTCTCTCCGCAGTATCCAAGTTCCCCCAACCGCATCAATGTATCCCTTGCTCCTGATCCACCAAGTCCCCTCGACTCCGCCAGACACTCCCCTCCGTCGTGATCCATCCCCAGACCCCAGCTGATAGCTGCACCTCCACCGCTGATACAAACTGCCTCAACCCCGCCAGAACCTCCTGCCACGTTGACTGTCCTGGTTGATAACGGTGTTGCCGAGTAAGTCCCCAATGTTTCCTTCCCCCGACCGCATTGGAGATGTATACCTCGCTCCTGATCCACCAAGTCCGCTTGAATCCGCCAGACACACCCCTCCGTCGTGATCCATCCCCAGACCCCAGCCAAGACCTATGGATCACTCGCAACTAGCCAATCCTCGGCCCGACGCTGCTGGTAACTATCCTTGCCCCAACGCTAATGCTGCCGGTAACTATCCTCGCCCCAACGCTAGTGGTAACTGGCCAATGCCAGGAGGAGATGGGTGGGACTTGTTACACGATGAACACCAACCAGCTCTCGCCGCTTGTGCACCGCTTCAGTCTAGCACGCACCACAGGGCCCCAGGTGGATTGCCATTGCCCATGATGACAAGCCAAGGGGGATTCCAAGGCCCCCCAGCTAACGATAACACTACCGGTCAGACCGCAGGCCCCGGGCCGGCCTCAGGCACATCATACCAACACTCCATGGCGCCCAGGCCCCCAATGAATCCCAAAAGTAAGCTAAATGTTCCTCTCCTCTTTGCTCGGGGTATAATGCTGAATGGTACTCCCCCAGCGCCCACCCACTCATACCACGGCCAGCACCAACTAACCCACGCCCAAGCCCATACCTCTATAGCCGCCGTCACGACCGGCGTCACCTGAACAAAGCCGCAGACCAAACCAGATGGCTTCCGGGCCCCTTCCCCCGACTGGAGGTGCAGGCATGAGCAGCCCAGCTGCATTGGAGCGGCCCCTTTCCGCCGCGACGAGCTGGAACTCGAGCCGCTCAGAAAACTTGTTGGCTTTGGTACGTCCCAATACTCTCACATTCATTGGAGACAACATCGGCACGCTTCGTGCCAACATTTCCAACGCCAAGGAGTTTATCAGGGTTGCCGCGCCAGTATTTAATGTAATTCAATAGTCAGTACAGTCCTCCTTGCCGTAATTCCTCCCCAGGTGACCGACCTGTCTCTCATTGTGGGACATTATGCCCCCCCCCCCCCCAATCACAAACAAAATAGATACCCGAGCACGAGAGATGGCCAGCAGCCATCATCATGATTCTTGCGGGGCTTGAGGACATCCAATCCGGTATGGTCACGAAGCTGGTGAGCAAGTTGAAATCCCGCACCAAGGAAGCGAGTCAACCGGCAAGCACAACCCTACTGGCTCCCAAATTGGAAGTGGTGGGGTCCCTCAAGAACTTTGTGCACACATATCTTTGTATCATCCTACTTGATGGCACTCTTGACACTTATGGCCGCCTCCGTGGACAACGTATCAACGGAGCTGTCACACCTTTCACAACCATGAAGGTGGGTCATTTATTTTTCCTCCCTTGTAAGCCTGGACCCGCAGCTGATCAAATGTGTTTGCTTGCTTTCAATCGATCAAATGTGTTTGCGATTGAGCAGGACCAGGCATTCCTCTCCCAATTTCCCGCCAATTGGCAAGAAAATGACGTGTGGAACTCGCAACTCAACACCCTTATCACCAATGACCTGAAGGCCAAGAAGCACAAACTGGTTGGTCTCCTTGCATCCAACCTCCCAACCACGGGCAAACCACCCCCTCCGGTCCCCAACCTATTTGACCTCGTCAAGAGTGTGTTCTCAGGAATGCTGCCGCGCTACAAGGATGCCTGCCCCAAGAAGATCAATGCGGAGGTGAAGGCGCCGGCCAAGGCTCGACTGGCCCACATGCGAATGGTTTTCAACCTCAATTGTATTGCACGTGACAAAGGCAGCAAGGTGACCTTCTGGCATCAACTGGACAACAGCCTCTACATGCGGATCGGTAAGCCGCGCCTGTACCACTTTGCATTTGCTCGGCTCATCCTGAAAAAGGATTTAGCCATGTGGAACAAAACCAGAACGGTTGACAATGTCGACCCTTCTGACTTTGTGTTGCCAACCAAGGAAGAAATCAAGGCTGAATACAAGAATCAACAGGTTCGGCGCCAAGGTCAAGATCCAGCATTGCCTCCCCCTGAAGATACATTGGACCTTGAGCAAATGTAGCCGGGCTTGGATTCCTCATACTTGCTGTCTCTCTCTCGGCAATTGTTTTCCCCAATTCTCATTGTCAACCGCAGCCTTCATGCGGATGAAGATGAGAAATATCTTAGTTCTCCTAGTATCTTATGAGACATATCTTAGTTCTCCTAGTATCTTGTCCGTTGTCTATCTATCTCTTTGTCTATCCTATCTACCACTTTGATTGCCTGTCACGTCGTCTATCTATCTTGTTTTCTATCCTATCTATCTCTTTGATCAAGGTTTTAGGTCTGTCTATATGTTGTCGTGTATATTGGCAATGGCTGGTTCTAGCTCCATTTGACAGTCTTGCATAGTCGTCTATATCTTGTCTATCTCAGTTTCTTATCCTTATATTACTATGATGGCGCAATACAACATATGATGAATGTCTACTCTACAACTGGTTGATTGGATTAATACGGGATTGGCGGCTGGAAACGTTAGGCAAAACGTTTTGCAGGGTGAAGCGATGAGTTTTGGGAGCACTCGGCAATTCCAATAACATTTTCCGTAACGTTCACGGAAACTGCAACGGTTTTCCATAACCTTTGCTGTTTCCAAAAACGTTGTCAATTGAGTTGCGTGGTTATCCAAACTTTTCCCATAACCTTCCTTGTTGTTGGAAACGTTTGAGACATTCACATAAACGTTTGTGCTAGAGAATGTCATTCGGTACCCGTTTGGCGGTACCCGTACCGCTTTGCGGGTACCGCCGCCACCCGCCCCGCACCCGCCAGGCGGTGCCGTGTCCAAGTCCGGGTGCCTGCTTTCTTGGTGGAAAGCGGTGCGGTACCCGGGTACCGCTGCAAGTACCGTCTCCTACCTATTACGGTCCGGCAGCCATGTAGCCTGTGACATGCAACATACACAAACCTGTCATTGAAAATTGATAGATATGTATTCCCCCGCCTTGCACACCCCCTGTGGCTCCTAATCTCAACTAACCAACCAGTGACTAACCAGCAATAACAATGGCTCCCGACCGCAAAAGACGCAAGTCCCGATCATTGGTTACATCTCCAACCCAAGATACTCTGGAAGAAGAAGAAACTCCTAGCCAAGCCCAGCAATCAGACCAAATCAAAACTCCAACCAGTACTCAGCCACCACCCAGTCAGACAATCACCAAAGAGGAGGAGTTACGTGAGTGCAAGAAACTCCTCCCATTTTATCTTAGCCTGATCTTACAAAAGATTATTTGAATATAGGACGAGCTCAGAAGATCGCCAAAGATGGCCGGAGCTCAAGCTATGGTTCGTACAATGTACCCCAGCTTTCAAATCAACTGGATAAGCATGGCAGGCGCTATGGAGCTTCGTCCGGTGCTAGGCCGGCGACAGCGCTGGGAGGGGAAAAGTGCCCGGTGGCTGCCCTCACGGATGATCCAAGAATGAGTTGTGGGGGATTCGAGTTGATAGCTTGTGATGGGGGTGGTTTTGAGAGTTTGCCGAGGATTGGATTCTTGGCGGCGGTTTTGTTGAAGATTCCAGGATGAAAGGAGGGATTTGTTGAAGGGAAGGGGGCTCGTTGGACTCGGATTCTCGACTTCTGAGGATCAATAAGATTTGATGGCGGATCAGAATGCCATGCCGCTCCCCTCCTCCAAGTTCCGCGAACTTGGACTCACATGTCACATACATTTCATCATATCCTTGCGCGCCATGCGCGCGCACACAACACAAATAGACAAGAACACAAAAGGAGAACAGAAAACAAAACCAAAACAAGACAGAACAACAAACTCAGCAGAATGGAAATAGAGTATACAGAAAAGAAAGAACCACAGCCTAAAAGATGAAAAAGAGATGACACACACCAAAGAGAAGAAAGAAAAGAAATAGATCAAAAGCAAAGGACAGGGAATAAAACCCACAGCACGAGCTGTGTTAGGACCAAGAAAGAGAAGGAGGAGGGAGGACAGAGAGAAGAGAAAAAGGAAAAAAAGAAAGGGGGGGGAGAAGGAATGGTCTGAGAGCCTTGAGACTTGGGGATTGGTGACTTGAGAGCTGAGACTTAAGGTTCTTGAAGCTGAGAATCTTGAGGACTGCTGCCCGTGAGCACGGAAACTGAACATTGAGCTTGTCTTCCATATTGGCCACCACAGCGCATGATAGCTTATCCATGCAAATTGTAAGCCATTTATTTTTATATTGGTAACTTTGGATCTTGACTGACATTCAGCATCAGATGTGGAACAAAGATCAATTGTCCAACCGGGGACTCATCTTGCAGCAATCTGATCAAACATGCCTCAATCTGCATGCGCAAACACTGGGAAGCTAACTCCACTCAATCATTGGCTTCTCTAGGAATAAAAGGCACCGGTGACATTGATCCAAAGGAGGTAAGCCCAACTTTTCTCTTCTTGAGATCAGAAAAGTGACAGTTAAACTTCTTAGGTTCCCCAACTATGCGCAATATGGTGTGCCGAGGCCGCTTGGCCGTTTTCAGCACTCGCAGACCATGCCCACAAAGCAATCCTCCATCCAGTGGTTTTAAGAAATTTGCCAAAACCATAGCATATTTCAAAGGATATCCACTTGCTATACTTGGCGATACAAGACAAATACCGCACTGTTTTGAATGTGAGTCCAATTCTAAACAGTCTTCTTATATTATTGCATATTATAACATTTTATGCATGTAGGAGCACCAAGGAGCCTTGTATCTTGGAGTAGATGCATGGCAGTCGCCAAATGGCTTTGATATCTTGGGCACGGTCATCTACTGATTAGTCAAAGTCGGTGTTGGTGATACAAAACTAGAGGCTATGCCACTAGATTTTGTTCGGCTTTCTTGTAGTCATACCGGTGAGTACTTGGCTAAGACTGTTAGGATAGTTGTGGAGAAATTTGGAATTCAGAACAAGGTGACCACGGTTTCATTTTTTCCCTTTTGTAATGTTCCTAAATACTAACAATCAAGTTTGATTTTTAGATCTGTGGTCTTGTGAGCGACAATGCTAAAAACAACGAAGTAATGGTAAGGGAGATCAAGAAGTTCAAGTGGGCACGTTTTACGGGCAAGCCACAATGGATTTGCTGTTTTGCCCACATCCTCAACCTGATAGCCCAGGCAATTCTCCGGCCGTTTGGAAATAAGGCAAAGAAGAGAGATGCTAATAATAGAAGCTCAACTGATGCCAATTGTGACTCACATGAGTCACAATCTGAAGATGATGATACCGAGGATCAAATCAGAAAGTAAGTCCGACTCTCTTTCCTCCTGCTTCTTGCTGATAATTTCATTGTTGAATCATGTTTTGCACGCTGCTCTAGTCTCTCCCGGGGCGACAGTGATATTGCTCCCCCCTGCACAGATGGAGATGACAAGAATGAATCCGTTCAAGGAGAAGAAGATGACGGGAGTGATTCACTCAGTGAGGCCGACATCGATGAAGCTAGCGAAGAAGACAAAGGAGATTGCTATACTACTGATTGCTGCAAACTAACACTGGCGAAGGTAAAGAACTTTGCAGTCAAACTAGTTCCCAAAAAACTTACCATTTGTTTCTACAGTTTTGTGCTGTCGCTAAGAAGCTACCGTTCTCTCCAAATTCAAAGGCTGAGTTTACAGAGATTTTTCAGGAGAAGGAGTATAAGACTCCCCATAGTGTGGAAAGGGATGTACGTACTCGGTGGAACTCAACATTTGCTCAACTCAACAGCATCATTTGGTGCAAATCTGCAGTGTGTGTCCTCCCTATTCCCTCCACTTGGGGGTCAAATTAACCTGACATGTGTGTTCTGGGATCCACACAGCCTTGAGTGGCAGAGGCATAAGCGACACAGTCTCAAGCGCAAGTATCATTTAGATAAATCTGATATGGACTTAGCGCGTGATTTGGTCCACGTTCTTGGCATTTTCCAGGAGTTGACGCTTCAAGTATCCACCGCCGGATCATCTCGCCTATCAAACATTGTAGTCTACATTGACCAAATCACTGAACACCTATCAACAGTTATCAGTGATTTCAAATAACCGCCAGCACTGAGGAATGCCTGCCAATATGGATTGAAGCTAACAAACAAATACTATAGCTTAACTGACTCTTCTCCTATCTACAGAATTTCTATTTGTGATTATTTTTCTTTCTTTTTTCAACCACATTTTTCATTTACTAACCCCATCATTTTTGCAGTGCTGCACCCGTCTTTTAAGGATGAGTACTTCAAGTTGGCGTTATGGGAGCCCAAGTGGATTTCCAAAGCCATCCGCTTAGCCCGGGAAATGTGGACGTTGTTTTACAAGCCCCAACAACAGCCAAATCCCGTGACTGCCCCGATTTCCACTTCCAAGGCAAGTTACCTTCTTTTACATGAAAAACCCCCGGTAAATCTGATTAACCTTTCTATTTATCTCTTAAAAGCCCAAGACTAGTGTGCTTGCGATCCTGGGAAACGCTGCGGCTGCACAAGGGGGAAGCGGCTTGACCAACACATTTGATATCTGGCTTGCCGGAGGACTTATCCTGGATGGCAGCGAGCCAGTCAATCCTCTCAATTGGTGGATTGCACAGAAGCGTGCGGGTAACATGCATGGTGCCCTCATCAATATGGCTCTGGATGTTCTAAGCTGTCCAGGTGAGCTGAACATTATTGAAATTCTTGGAATTTTCAATCTAATTTCTCTTGTACTTGACTTTTAGCAACATCCGTTCATGTGGAGCGAAAATTTAGTTTTGGTCGAGATTATGTTTTGGCAAAGCGTCACCAACTTGCACCCATCTCAATAAGTAGGGGGATGACCGTGGCATTCTACTCGAAAAACAACCTGATAAAAGAAGGCGCCTTGGCCTCATGGAAAGCGGGAATTGCTGATTCAGTGAAGACTGGGAAAAAAATGAAAAGAAAAGTGATTGTTTTGGATGAAGATTGATTTGTTTCCACCACAAAAGAAGCCTAGTTACTTGATTTCCATAAATCTTTGATATTTTCACTCGCCCCCGCAGTGATTCAATGATAGTAGTTGCTTGAGTTAAATAAATGTCTTTTACATCATTTGAAAGTTGATTAAAGTTTTAAATAAATAGTTATGCATGCCTTCACAGCAGATAAAATCAGAAATGTACGTGCACAGAGGAAATTTCAAAAAATAGCCTTGGTGGTACCCGTGGTACCCGCCTTAATTACCGCTGGTACCCGCCAGGCGGTGCCGTGTCTGGGTCCGGGTGCCTGTTTTTTGGAAAAAACACGACGGTACCGGCGGTGCAACCGGTACCCGGGTCCAATTTGACATTCTCTAGTTTGTGCTAACTTATAAAGTTGAGAGAACCACATCCCAACTTTATCAGTTTCAATTCCGTTTGGGTGACGGTTTCTGAACTTTTGTTCAAATATCTCCCCAATCTTCTCAAAGCGGTTTCTGTGGGGGCTTCGCCCCAATGTATTGTACCAATTTTATTGCAAACGTTTTGGAAACCATACCACAACCACTTCAAAATGTTTGCTTGCAGCCATGGTGTACTGGCTACTATACTAATGCTATTTTAAAGACTATACTATGTTTTATCTTGAAATGGGACTTTTGGCACCACATGTTCTGTGGGATAGCCCATCCAATATCCCAGGATTGGCATCAAAAAGTTCTCAAAATATTTCTTTCAACTTTTCATAGGCAAGAGAAATATTTTCTCAAACTTTTACTCAAGATATTTATCAGACAAATTATTTTGGGGGACCTTTCAGGTGCTACAATATTTTTCATCCAGCTTTCACAGGAAAGAAAATATTGCCTCCAAACAACGGTGAAACCACTTCGCTGCAAACAGTGCAGCAAAGCGGTCAGCGCTGCGGTTTTTGGGAGCGCTGCTCTGCACTGTCAGACAAGCACTGTGCTAAATAAAAAAATTCACAGTAAAAAGATGTAGATAAGAACGGTTTGGACCCGTTGCTAGGTACCCAGCACCCGCCGGGCGGTGCCAGGTGCCTGTTTATTTGTGAAAAGTGGGGGGGGGGGGGGGGGGTACCTGGGTACTGCTTGAGGTACCCGCTCAAGTGCCTCTCGATGCGGCAGGGGCTGGAGCCTGTGCCTAATACATTGCATCCGGCGAGCCAAACTTTGACCATCTCGCCGAGAGAAATTCACACCTCTCGGCGAGATGGATTTGTACCAGCTCGCCAAGAGGAATGCATCCCTCCCGGCGAGCTGCACTTTGACCAGCTCGCCAAGAGAAATTTACACCTCTCGGCTAGAAATCCATCTCTCCAAGGGGTATGTCTCTTGGCCAGCTGGTCAAAGTCCAGCTCGCCGAGTGGAACACACACCTCCTGGCGAGCTGAATTTTTACACCAGCTCGCCAAGGGTGTTCTTCCCGGTGAGCTGGTCAAAGCCCGGTCCGCAGAGAGGTGTGTATTCATCTAGGCAAGCTGGACTTTGACCAGCTCGCCAAGAGACATGCCTCTTGGCAAGCTGGACTTTGGGGAATTGGTGTCCCCAGTGCCGTAGGCCAAGTACGTGAGAAAAAGGCACAAAGTACCACCGGTACCCGCCCCAAGGACCGCTGGTACCCGCCAGGCGGTGCCAGGTGCAGTACTTGGTCCCTGCTTTGGAAAAAAAAATGTACCCGGTACCCGGGTGCCAACTGTACCCGGGTCGAAATCGTTATTCTCTACTAAGATTATATTGCTAGTTAGGACTATGTGGTCTATCTGACAAACTCAGAGACTTATATAAAAAGAAAAACATTGAATGTACCTAAGAGTGGGACAGAGGCCAACTCTGGTATTACTATTAGAGATGAAAGAGAATGTTTGGGCTGCCGCACAGCTTGGACCAGGAGTTCAAGACTGGGACACTTATCTCTGGGAGGGACACCAACACAAGTGGCCAGTGCACTTGCACTGCTTTGGTCTGCTGAGTTACAGGACCATGAATAAGGGCTATGAAACACTTATGGGGCTCTGCACCAAGGAACTTACCAACCGGTGCGGTGGAGATCCTGCTGATGAGGCTGGGACCAATACGGTGGTCTAAGGTGCTGTCAGACTCAAAATTGGTTGTTGTGAAACACTTTTGCTGAATGGAGAAGGGGATGGTGGAGTTGCAAGCTCTGCCCTTCTAACTACCCAACAACAAGACCCACCAAGGTAAGCTTGGCAAGTTTTAATAACGTGATAGGATTGGTTGGCTCAGGATGAAGTTGTTCAATCAATATGTGTGATGTATAGAGTATCAATGAGTGTTAGTGAAGAATATTTGAAGAAGGGGAATTGGAATAAGGTTAGGTCAACGGTGAGCCGCTACGCTACACTACGCTACAGGGCCACTTAGCGTTAGCGTAGCGGCAAAAAGCGCCCGCTCATTTTGAGTAGCGTTAGCGCGCTGTTAGCGCCGCTACGCTGCGCTACGTTTCAGCGGCGCTAACAGCGCGCCAATTGTTTGTTAGTGTTAGCGCGCCACTACAGTCACTACGCTGCGCTACAGCGCTTTTAGCGGAAAAAAAGGCCTTTTTTTCAGCTAAAAGCACTGTGGCGCACCGTAGCGCGCGCTCTTTTGCGCCCTGCGTGTGTAGCGTTAGCGCAATTGCGCGCATCTGCGCTAACGCTACGCTAACAGCTAAATTAGCTGCGCACCCTTTGCGCGTAGCGTTAGCGTAGAAAGGCGCAATTCCGCTAACGCTACGCTAAAATTTAGCGGAATTCCGCTACGCTACGCCACGCTAACGCTACGGTTAGCGTAGCTGGCCCACCGTTGCAAGTTGGGTGAGGTATTGTTATCAATGGCAAGAGTGGGGGTGGAACATGGGTTGGCTCAGGTGAGGCATGAAGGGTGTGGGAGCACTATGCTTCAACCAGGATTGAAACCAAGGACAAGGTACTGGCACTAGGCACTTGTTATATTGATGGTGATAAAAATGTGTTAGACTTTTTATTGCACTTGTATGAGTAATAATATGAAATTGTAGGTAGTATATAACTCGGTGTCATGAGGAGTGATATGGTGTGATGTGGGGGGAATTGCCAGCATGAGGATCAAATGGCTGGAGAGAGGCCACCTTTTATACCTGTGGGTTAGGGATTTTAGCTCCAGGGGAACAAGCTTTGGTGGGCTAAATAGCTAATGGGGTACATCCCTACAACGTGTAGTTTGACAGGAGCACAGCCTCAAAGGGACCTACCCTAAAGAAACAGGGTGCTACCTACAACAGAATGGGTACAACCCCACAGGGTATTATGAATACAAGCAACATTATGCATGTTCATTATGCATATGTAATAACAAATGAGCTTGAAGAACAATAAGCAAGAGAAACATTCCCCGTGACAGGTTGAAATCTGTGTAAATCCTAAACCAGTGGAGATAGAGGGGTCATTCCAGTGGGTGACTGTAGGTTATTTTGTGTGAAAAGTCCACTTCTGTGGTTAATTTTACAATATATTATATGTATAAAGAAGAAAAATAAATTTTTATATTTCTCTGTATAGAAACACAGCAATAAATAAGACAGTGGCGTCAGGATTGCGCTTGCTGTGTTTGGAAGATTTAGTCATTCTAGTCAGCGGCTCATCCCTCAGCTTATGAAGAACCCAAGATCACTGTTTACCTTTTTGGTGAGGTGTTTTTCTTGGGTTGAATTTGCTCTTTGTCAATTGTAGACATGGCTATTGAAAGAGAAACAAAGTTTCAGCTACTGATTGCTCCTAATTTCTGGGAGTCACATGCATATGCATGGACCTGAAGGAGATAGCACGGAATACAAATGAGGATGGGCCGAGTTGGGTCAGAAAAATGCTGACCCGCCCCGCCCCATTTTTAAATGGGTTGGGGCGGGTCGGGTCAGAGATTTAAAATATCAAGACCCGCCCCATGACCCAACCCATCCCAAGTGGAGTAGGTCAGGGTAGATCAGTTCATGGGCTGACCCATGGGTCATTCCAGAGAGGTGATTGAAAAAATGTTTTTTAATGACATCTATCATCTGGGTGCGGTCAAGGTGGGTCAGGTTGTGTTGAACTGGCTATATACAAAATGGACCCTGTCGGTCATGTGTATGGCTTATCACAATGGTTGAAATGAAGAAGAGAAAAAAAAAGCATGTGTACATTGTGAAGCACTTCTATTCTTCAGATGTGTCATGATCCTTGTTGTCATCTTTGAGCCAATCTTGAGTGCAGACAAGCGCCTCAAGTGGATCAGGATTGAGGTGGCTTCTGTATTTGTGTAAGACTTGGCCAGAGGTGGAGAACACTGCTTTGGATGCAACAGAGGTTGCTGGGATACCCAAACCATTTGAGCAAGTTGAGAAAGGGTTGGAAACCACATTGAATTTAAGTCCCACCATTTGAGTATGACAAATTGGGTTCCCTTCAAGATCAAGATGTTTTCCTCTTGGAGGTAAAAATCAAGCTCTCTGGTTGGGGTCCCAGTCAAGTCAAAGCCTTTGGTCTTAGCAAGATGCTGTTGGAAGGCCAAGTTGTCTTCATCTTCATTATGCTTCTGGAGCAACTCCTGATTTTCAGATTCCTAGATCACTTACATCCCCACCGTGAACCGGGTCACCCATGGACTGACCAATCCCCAAAAACCCTTGATGTTGAAAAGACAACTGGAGAACAGATGAGGACTCAAGGAAGAAAGCTTGAGTGAGGTTTGAGGCCTGGAGGAGAAAAGCTCTGAGGCAACCAAAAAGGAGAAGGAACCCCAGGGAGGGGTCAAGCTACTAGCTGTGAGGAGGAAAAATGCTCCTCACTACAAGAGACTCACTGGTATCAGGGAAAAGCGCGCAGAAGCTGATAATTTTTATTCTATCACAGCTGAGGATGTTTTTAAGCTACTACAACTAGGGCCAGGTTGTGTGACAGAAGGTGAACTAAATATGCATCTGCAGGGAAAGTAAAGGAGTGTGACAGATGAAGGAAAGGGGAAAGAAGAGCCAGAGACGTGAAATTCCAACACTTGACCCAACCCACAATGGGCCACCCAGTGGGTCGACCCATCCGGGTCAAAAATGTGCATCCGGCTGACCCGCCCCGCCCCAAACCTGGGTGGGTTGGGTAAAACCGCGGGTTGACCCAATCCACGCTCACCCCTAGCACAGACTTTCTGTTCCGGTTGGGCTTACGCTCCTTGCGCTTCCTGTGCTCTGGGTATAACCATGAGTCTTGACACTAAACACTGATTATTTTCACAGGAAGTGTCTCTAGATTTCAACACCGCTAAATCAGCGGTCAACCACTGCGCTGGCTCTGTTTTCAGAAGAAAACTGATTAAAACAGCAGCAGCGCAGCGGAAAAACCACTGAATGACCGCTGACGGCCGCTGACCGCTTTTTCAGTGTTAGTGCACTGATTTTGTGGTGCCCCAACATGGTCATAAGGACCAGGTGAGGTCCAATGGGGGGTGTTGTAAGGGCTTCGTCTAGCCCTTCACTGAGTCCCTCAGGAATATCAGTGTAGTCCGTTTAGTCCGTACGAGACCGTTTGTGTCTCGGAGAGAACCTGAGAATTTCTAGAACCAATGCTTGGATTTCTAGCTCAGTAGGAGAATTCAGTACGCGGTTCTCTACTATACAATTGGAGTTAGAGAGGAAGAAAGAGGAGGAAGAGAAATGAGAGCTTACCTAGCTCAGTAGGAGAATTCAGTACGCGGTTCTCTACTGAGCTAGGCGGGTGGTGGGGAGCCGCAGACTAAGAGGCGCGGGTCCGAGTCGTCTTGTGATTGGGTTGTGATATCTGTGTGGGGCGCGGATCTCACAGGTGTTCAGGTTGATTGGGTGAATGAAACTATGTAGTCAATGGGCTGGCAGCGCCGCTGTCACTTCAGCCATGTTCAGCGCCTAGTGGGGCGCAGCAAAATGAGCACCCTGACACCAAAAAGCGGTCAGCGGCCGTCAGCTGTCATTCTGATGTGCTGCGCTGATTTTCAGAATTAACGTCCTTCAGTGGTGCTGTGCTAACACTGATCAACAGCAGGTTTCCGCGGAAAATTGCTGAATTCAGTGTTAGTGCCGTAATCAAACCGCTGTGCTAACGCTGATTGGGCTGGAGGATCAGCAGTTGAACTTAATCCAAGTCCCTTGCTGCTGCGGGGCGAAGCAAGTCTCCAATAGCCCTTGGCAGGAGGGACTGGCGCGCTATCACCTCCTTTTGCAGAGCCTAGAATTTGAGTTTGACTGGGTGGGTTTTTCAAACCATCACAGTTCCTTGCCCTCAAAACCTTATATCTTGAAACTTTGCTTGCCACAAAGCCGTGCTTCTTGCGTGTCATCCCACAAAATCTGAGTTATGTTACATCATTTCTTCAAGGTTAAATAAATTATCAAAGTCAACCAAACCTTGGAGTTTATTGAAGTTGAGTGACAGAGAAGATCCGGGCTCACATACTTATAAATATATTTTTTTTTTGACTTAAAGTCAAGCTTCTGAGCCCTTGATCGCCGGCACAGACCTGCCATCAAGACCGTATAACCCTCTGGATGACCGGTAAAGACCGGTCATCCCGGAGATATGTCAACCCTTGAGACATCTAGAATGTCCAAGAGGGTTGGAAAATATAATAATTATTGTTAATAATTGTCAGCCTTAGAGTCAACTCAGTTGACCTAAAGTCTGCCTTTTTCTACTCTTTACATATTAATTACTTCACATCTTTTTCATCTTAAGAGATAACCTTGTTTTGACTTCATATTCTGTTTCCTCATGCAATTATAACCCTAGTTACAACTTACCAATTCTTTGTAACTCTACTCCTTCCCTGAGTTATTGAGTTGTAGCGCGCATGCGCAGTTGTGACAGGTCAGCGCTACCAGGCGCGCCAAACCACATGTACATATGTAAATTACATAAGAAAACTGTGAAAATTTTCTAGTCAGGATCCCTCTTGCCTGAGGCGGATCTACAGACTTCAGCACACCAGAACCACACCCCAGATAACCCCAGGATCACCACCAAAGAGTTTACAACATTCCCAGTATACCTACCATCACAGGCGCCTAGGATATTGACAGTAAGTAACCTCTTTCACTGAACCTTGTTTATCTCAGAGGTACAACTCTGTGTCTTGCTTGATCTGCTCTTCTTTGCTGGCCTTTGCCTTATCCTTGATCACAGGGCTGTCCCTGCTTAACATCATTCTTTTTCTGTGGTTTTTGCAAGAAACAAACCACATAGGTTTCCCTTTAAAGAACCTTGACTATCCAAAAGGAAGCTTAAAAATTGTGGCTGGATTAAACTTGTCTAATCCAGGATCCCTCCACGTTTCTTTGGTGAGAGGAGGCTGTAGCACTCTCTAGCACAGCTTGGCAGCACTCTTCTGAAGAGGTAGCATTGCCAGTGGATGTGCATTCCCACCAGAATAACCTTGAATATCTTCTTATCTTGAATCTGCTCAGTTTCTCTCTCTCTTTCTCTCTCTCTCTATTATTTGTATTTTCTTTATCCAAAGAAATCCAAATATTCCCCTCTTCTTTCTTGTGTCCTGTGAGGCTGCTGTCACTATAGAGACTCAGGCTCACAATAATGTAATATACAATTTCATAAGAAGTGCGGGTGCAGAGACTAAAATCATTCTAACCAAGTGAGAGAGATAATGAATGTATAATGATATGTTATGTCCTAGAGCAGCGCTATGGAGAGCGGGAGCAGCGCGCAAGAAAACAGAGTAATGCATATATGCTTAAAGTAAGTACAACCATAAACAGTATAAATAAAGATCAAGAATTAACAAAAAAAGAAATCAAATAATGAGGAAAAACTTTGACATGTATGATGAGACAATCATAGCCAAAGACAGGGAAGAGAGAAAAGTTTTCTCTTTGAAAAGAGTCGGAAGAATTTTCTTCTTCCCCTGAGAGACAAGTAGATCAATCATTTACTTGAATTCTGAATTGAAATCGTGAAACAGGTAACATATACTACTTAGAATGACTCTCTACTAGACTACTATTAGTAGTACTCAAGTATTAGACTCTTTTATCTAGTGTTATTCCCCATTCTACTTTAGAGATCGGAACCAGACAAAGATTGATATGAACGTCTTGTTACTTTTCTTCAGATCCTCTAGAATTCACCAAGCTATTGTACTTGTTAGAGATATTGTTACCAGGTACTCATCCTGTAAGTTGAGACTCCAAATCCTTACAAAGATTATAAGATATATTTCTCTTATAAATATACTCTCTCTAAATTCCTTTCTTTTTATGAATATCTCTATGAACTTCAACTACTATCTATAAATACTACTGAGTTTTTGTTAATAACCCAACCGCACGTTTGTAGCCAGAAAGAAACCATAAGATCATATAAATATCTTTGATCTAACCTCTGATAGATTTCTATTGGAGAGGCTAGCACTAGCAGCTTAAACAGTCCATCAAGACTAGAATAATAGGGGGTTTCAAAGTTGGCCAGATGCAACTTGCATGTACTTTTGCAAGTTGGTGTTCAAGTGCATTCTTGAACACAGAGTTGCAGAAGTGCATGCAAGTCACATTTTACCACACCCCCCAAACCTGCTTGGAAGTTTTTTTGAATTTTGGAGTTTGAGGAAAGCCTTGAAAACCAACTGGCAAAAGTGCATGCAAGCATGCATGGCCGGCTTTAAATCTCTCTAATATAAGCGATATAGACGCAATTTAAAATACTATTGATCTCTTTTTTTCCTTATTCTATTCTTTCTCTATTAGGGGGGTTCACAATTGAATTTTACTAAACTTTGGAGCCAAATTTAAGGCCCTTATGAACAAAATTTTAAAACTTTGGGAAATTGCACAGAAGCAGGTGATACTGATCAATCGGTTCAATTTATCATTTTTTTTTGAAAAAATCTTCATCAACACCTTAAAATGTGTCTCAAAGTTCCGTAAATTTCAATTGTGAACCCCCCTATTGTATCTAGACTTTTATAGTAATTATACATATATAATTACCATCCTTTTGTCCAGCTTTTCCTCTACGCAAGTACACCAGCTGACAGGATATATACAACGCCCTGGATGACTGGTACAGACCGGTCATCAAAGGGATATGTACAACCTCTTGAGGTCATTGAGGGGACTTGACACTCTCAATGGCCAGTACAGACAGGCCATCAAGAGTATACAACCCTCTCCATGACCTGTCAGTGCCGGTCATCAAGGGGACTTGACACTCCCAATGACCGGTATCAACCGGTCATTGGGAGGACTCAACCCTCTCAATGACTGGTACTGTGCCGTTCATTGAGAGGGCTTTATCCTCTTGATGACCAGTCTGTACTGGCCATTGAGAGTGTTGAGTCCCCTCAACGACCGGTTGATCCTGGTCATCCTCAAGCTAGCTGCGTGTCAAACACGCTATGTATTGACCAGAGAGTCCGTGCTCTCATTTCACAATTAATTTCAGCAAAGTTGGGCTATAGATTTGGTAACGGTCTTGAGGTTTATTTGTCTTGTGTAATTTCTCAGGACGTACATGTATCAGTACATAAAGAAAAAAAAATAGAAGCCTCAGCAGTAGCATGTTGAGCTGATCTGGAGCAAAAAAAAAAAAACAAGTTTATCATGGAATGAGGGAGGTACAAGGGGAAAAGTGAAAAGTGGGGTGAAAAATGCATCTCTGTGCGCCAGAAAGGGGAGGTACAGTATAAGTCCCTCCTGCCAAGGGCTGTCAGAGGCTTGCTTTGCGAGTCACACGCCCGCAGCAGCGAGGGACTTTGTTAAGTTTGATCAGTGGTAGACCGCTGCGCTGCGCTAAAAGTGCCGCTGATGTCAGCGCAGCGCAGCAGTTTCACTGTTGCTCCAAATTATCAAGAAAGTTGGAGGAAATACTTTGTTTCATTGGAGGAAATATTTTATTTCCAATCAAATTGCACAGAATTATTTGCAAAGGGGTTTGGTGAATATTTTCCCCAACAATTGCCTAAAGTTTCCCATAATATTTCAAAAACCCAGGAAATATTTTCAACTCCATCCATAAACTTCTAGTGCACCTGTGGTGTAGTACTAATGAATAGCTGAAACTGGAATTGGATTTAGAGAGCAGTGTCACAGAAGATATAGTCCCTGTTTGAGTTGTTTGATATGTTGTCGAGCAAGCCGGTGTAAGTTATAGACTTCGCTGGAGTGGGACGTTGGTACGAAATTTATGAATCCTTCAGCAAGTCCGCACTATGCTTTAATCTTCGTATTGTGATGCTGACTCGCGTTCTCATTCGCATGATCTTCCTCGTTTCATGACTCGAGGAGTCACAAACCCAGTCGTACAGTTGATTTGCTCGAATCCCGTGCGTCCAATCATAGCGTGCGTCCCGAGCAATGATGTAACCAGATCGTTGCGCAAGGTAAAGTTGCCGACTGACGTTTTTCTCACGTTGACCGACGGGCTCGAACTGCATAGCGACATTAGATCCAAGAGAGATTCCCAGAATAACTTCGTCAAACCTTTCCACCAAATCTACGTGCTGTTCGATCCCCTCTCCTGGCCTGTAGAGATTGATGATTGCTTGCCAAGGTAAGTTGACCTTCTCAGATCCAAAAAATAGATCGTTCAGGTGGTCAAGGTTATCGGGATTCACAGTAGAAAGTATGGATGGTAACCGACGGATAAGATCAATCAAAAAAGTCGGCCATTGCAAGAATGATTGTTCTTGATCTGCCAACTCTTGCTGGTGGATACCATGGTTATCCTGAGTTGATAATTGTCGAGGAGTATTTGGACGAGAGAAAAACATCATTTGGTTGTTGGATTGATTGTTAAAGAAGTTCAATTCGCTGATCTCAGACATCCATTCTGTCTCGGTCCTGTGATCTATTAAGTTGGGCAAGTAATAGAGGCCTGGGATGGCTGAAAACGGTAAGATCGATTGATCAATGAGATCAAAGAAGCACGCCGGTTCGACGTGGTCGATTTCGGTTCCCGACAACCGTTCACCGGAGGTTTTCTGTTTGAATGTATGCTCAGCTGGATCTTCAGTGCAAGCTAGTTCCGATGAAACAACGCTGAAGAGTGAACTGGGGCTCAGCGGAGCCTGTTCTTCAGGAGAGAAGTCAATCGCGGTCATTCCTCCACCTTGTGAGACGCGAGTGCTTTATACACGATTAGAACTCGGTAGCAACGCCGTTGAGCTTGATGCTTCCTACAACCTTCATAGAAAAACATCGCCCCGCTTAAGTATCTGTCGGAGTAACCAAAAGATGTGGTCAAGTGATGATGATAAGACTGGAAACGTTGGACGTAACTCACACCACACCGCCAACGACGCAGATAAGCTGGACACGACCACGATCGGAACTGATGTAAATGTTCTAGTCTGGGTCCGCGGAACGCACCACTCGCCACTCGCCAGGAACCAATCAGTGGGACTCGAACGAGCCTTATCAAAGTCCCTCCCTATGCGGGAGGTCGGAGTTCGGAGTTCGGGTGGTGGTTCGGGTGGTAGCTTAATGTCCACTCAATTTAAGATTGGTCTTTTTCCTTGTTTTCCATGGGTGATACATCCGCAGGCTGCTTACATGATGTAAAGCCACCATTCAGAGTACAGGGAGTGGTGCCATCAAACCTGATAACTTAAGTGTTATTATGACAGTGAAAAATGGTGAGAAGTTCCAAAAATAATGCTACATATCCTCCTAGATGCAGGAGAAGGAAGGGGTCATTTGGCTCAGTGGAATCTTCATGCTATTCCTCTCAATTGAGGAGGTACAAGCAATAGAATAGAATGGAAAACAGCAAAAAAAGAAAAAAGAGTAGGGCAAGCACTGGCACATAGTGTATAAGTCCCTCCTTTGGAGGGTCCCTGCTGGACGGTGTCCCCCCTCCACAAAAAGTCTTAGTTAAGTTAGCCCTCTAGGCCTAATGTGGGGGTTGTGGCGCGTAGGCCACCCACCAAAAAGTGATGGAAATGCAATCTTTGAATTTTCCAGCCCACAGTTTTGGTGCTGGCCATCCCAGCTACCAAAACTTAGAAGCTCATTGAGGGCACCAATTTTTAGAGCTGACAACCCCATTGATCAACCACTCACTGGAATATTTTTGGTGAATTTTTTCTTCAAAGAGGGACTTCCACAAGTTTGGGACTCAAAGCAGCGCAGCGGCGGGCGCGCACAGAAAGGAAGCTTGCATTTTGTGCGCGCGCAAGTCACAAGGAGTCCGAACTTCTGCTTAATAAAACTCCCTCCCTCCATTCTGTGGGAGAGAACGTTCTGAAATCCCAGACTGCCAGACCTGATGCTCAGGGATGCGAGTGCAGATGGCTTTTGACCAACATGGGGCATTCAATATTGAAAGCCAAGAACCTCTTTTTTGGCAGGGGATTTTTTTCCTGGAATCTGGGACCTGCACGAGCTCCTGGAGACCTGGATTATAATTTTGAACCCCCCTATTTTACATTTCCCCTCCAAGCTCTGCTTACGCTTGCGTGAGAGCTCCATAGCAGTAGCACATCAATTACATACTCAATGCGCTGCCACTATTTGGGAAATGAAGTAATGGTGAAGCCGCTACTTTGCAGCGGTAGCACATTGGCACAGCAATGCGCTGCACGCTCTTCCAAATTGAGTGTATTGGTGTCTGATTTCGCTACAATGCAGCAGCCAGTACAATACATTTATTGTAATGGTTTTGGTGTTGCTCTCAATGAACAGAACAGCAATGAGTCATGACTTACCTGTTCCAGTTCCAGTCATGTCCATCAAGGGTACTCCCCTCAACAACCAGGACACACTGGTCATTGAGAGGAGTTGTTACTCCCCTTGATTATTGCACCTGGATTATCCTCAATGAATTGTTTTCAGTGATTGAGGGCAGTTAAAAGTGGACCAAGGGCCAGGGGCGGGGGCTACCTGCTTCCCCTGGCAGGGGCAAGCAGTACTTGGTGTGGTACCCAGGTACCACACCTCTTTTCACCAAGAAAACAGGCACCCAGCACCGCCTGGCGGGTGCAGGTGGTACCTGCCGGGCAGTTCCCGGTACTGCCAAATGGGTACCAATTCACAATCTCTAATTTTCTCTACTTACGTTCCCTGGGTATGTTGAACAAAACCAGTTGCATTACATTTTCCCCAGATTTGGATAAATTAGGTGTAAATTTCTGAAGGAGCCCATGATTTTTATTTATTTTGTTCAATAAGGGAAAGGTATGGGCTCAATTTGACACTAAACAATCACATAAACTCAGGCCCTGTTTGCAATAGTGGGCCGCTACGCTAAACTACGCTATTTTAGCCCTAACGTTTAGCGTAGCGGCAAAAAGCGCTGGCCTGTTTTGAATAGCGTTAGCGCGCTGTTAGCGCCGCTACGCTGCGCTAACTTTCATCGGCGCTAACAGCACGCCAATTTTTGTTTAGCGTTAGCGCTACACTACAGCCGCTACGCTGCGCCACGTTGCGCTAAGGCGCTTTTAGCGGAAAAAAGGCCTTTTTTTGCCTCAAAAAGCACTTTAGCGCAGCGTAGCAAACACTCTTTTGCGCCCTGCGTGCATAGCGTTAGCGCCATTGCGCGAATCGGCGCTAACGCTATGCTAAAAGCTAAAATAGCTTTGCACACTGTGCGCGTAGCGTTAGCGCAGATGCGCGCGATTGCGCTAACACTACGCTAAAAAATAGCGCATTTGCGCTGCGCTACGCTACGCTAACAGCTATGGTAACGTAGCTGACCCACTGTTGCTGTTTGGAGCCAATATAATTGCGCAATATAATCTGGAATTTTGTGACATCTGATCAAGTTTTGGCGGACCTGATAAGATGTCACATAGGATGCCAGGCAAAAAAACTCATATATCACTTGGATTATATTGGCTCCAAATGGGGCCTCAGTATGTTGCAAGGAAGCCAGGTTTAAACTTCTTCAGGTTGAGGATTGAATCCATAACCTCAACCTTCACTCATGCAAGGGAGGGAAGCCTTGAACTAAGGCCCCGTTTGGCACCAATATAATCAGCAATATATTTCACAAATATTTCACAATTATATCGGTAAAATGCCGATGGAGTTTGGCAAACCAACATATTCAAAATATGAAATAATTTGTAATTAGAGTTCCTACATGCCAATATATCAGCAGCTAAATCAGACCCACCCCTTGCAACTCCCAACCAATTATTGACCTCATTGAGTGGATACAACACTCCACTAGCTCAATGTATCCACTCAATGACCAACAGTTGGTCATTGAGTGGACTTATATATCCACACAATGGCCCGGTTGGTCATTGAGTGGATACAACACTCCACTTGCTTGATGACCCTCAATGACCAACCAGGTCATTGAATAGACTTGACCACTCAATAGCCCGGTTGGTCATCAAGTGGATAAATACTCCACTTGATGGCCCAGTTTGTCATCAAGTGAAGTAGGTATCCACTCAGTGACCCGGTTGGTTGTCAAGTGGAACATACTCCACTCAATGACCAACCGGGCCATCAAGTGGATATAAGTCCACTCAAACCATCCTGTTCATCGGGTGGACTACAATAAATCCACTCAATGACCGACTGGGCTATCAAGTGGGTGAAGTGGGTCATAGGCTATAGCCACTCGGTGACTGGGTGGGTGGTCATTGAGTGGAGGGCAATTTTGTCCATTTGCTTTCTTGGTTGATCCAGAGGTGGGTGGTTGGCTGGCTGGGTTCATTTTGATGTACTGAAAAACGCCAGCAATATATTGAATTATATTTTATTTTGGGTAAAATAATCAAAATGTCACGGATTATTTCACCAACTAGAGGCCAAGGCGGCTTTGCCGCTGCAAACTCAATGACCAGCCTCCCACTTTCAATCATCCCTCCCCTTGACAGGCTAACCATATTTTATAGTCCAAAATGATTTGAAAGCTGGCCAGACCGATGCAAAGCATCCCAAGAGACACACATTAAGCCCAAAGCGGCTTTGCCACTCCAAGACATCACACCCCGCATCCAGCTGCACCCCACCCACACGTTGGAATGAGCACCCCCAGGCACCACATCTATACCATGTCTATGTAGCTAGATTAAGATAAGGCCAAGCCAGCTTTGCCAATGCAATATCAGGGGTCCAGCAAGAATCTCTCTAAGATCATTTATTCCCCATCTTACCATGCACATCACTGATCAGTAAGAACCTTGCCAATCACTATTAATCTCACCTAGTCTTTATTTTCACACTAAAATGTGTCATTATGTGGCATTAAGTGTAAACCATTGAATTTCAAAAACAAATGTTTTGGTGTCACCAAACTTTTGGGGATGCCTTGGTTTCTACAATTTTCCATTATGTTTGATAATTTCTGAAGATTAAAGCAAACAAACCCTAAAATCGTTGGTTGAAGAAGTAGTTTAACTTTTAACCTGTCCTTTCTGTCCTCAATGAGTCAAAGTTTTCATGCATTTCACTACAGATTGATTATCCTGTCTCTTGCTAACTGATACATCAAGTGTGCTGTTAGACTCAAACTTTTTATGGCACATTGAATTTATTTTAATTTGTTCATGAATTAAACCTGATTTTATTGATGCAAGTTCTTATAGAGGAAAATATATATATGTAGGTTGGGGCAGTCATATGAGAAAAGTCTTTATCTTGGATTTGCTATTTATTCTCCATATGATTTGAGTACATACACACATTTATTGCAGTCAGTCAAACCAAACTACACAGAGCAAGAAAAAAAAACTAAGAAACCTGCAAGAAAAAATCTGGGAGAAATCCAAAAGCTTTGTTTTTGTGTTTCCTTGGGTATAAAATTATCAATTTTCTGACAAATATGTAACCAATTCCAATGATAAGTAAATATGAAGTTTTAGAATATATCAGAGGGAGGGACCTTGAGAGGGTAATCTTAATCAGACAGCACCAGGAAAATAAAATAGTCAGTTGATGACAAGTGACATTACACCAGCTCCAGCCAGCTACCCACCATCTATCCAATATCTATCTACTATCTACCCCAATTTCCAACCATCTCCTCAACTTCCATATTTTACCAAGGAGGTCCTGTGCAGTTTTTGATGAGCCCAACTGATCCTCAGTTCTGTTCAGCTGATACTCAGCTTTGACACCCAGTTCATACTCAGCTTTTCTGCCCAGCCCATACTCAGCTTTTTCACACAGCTTACTCTCAGAAATGGAATAAAGCCTTTTGACCAGTCATTGCCCAGGTGATGCTCAGCTTTGTACTAGTCCTGGCGCAGCTGATGCTCAGCTTTGTACCAGTCCTTGCTCAGCCTTTTCCTAGTCCTGTCCCAGCTGATGCTCAGCTTTGGCCCAGTCCTGGGCTCGCTGGCCAGCTGATGCTCAGCTTGCTGAGTATCAGCTGAGCCAGGCCAGGGAAAAATATGGGAATCAGCTTGGACAGGACCAGAGCTGAAAATCAGCTAGGCTAGGGCCAAAGCTGAGCATCAGCTGAGCCATGGACAAGGCTGAGCATCAGCTGTGCCAGGGCCAAAGATGATCATCAGGTGGCCAGTTCCAAAGCTGAGCATCAGCTGGGCCAGGTGAAAAACTGAGCATCAGCTGAGCCAGGGTAAAAGCTGAGAATCAGCTGGGCCAGGGCAAAAGCTGAGCATCATCTGGTTTTTTCACATTGAGTGCTTTGATCCTGACACCTATCATGTGAGCCCTAGATGTGCTGGTGGAGAGGAGCAGCATTGGAGCAGTGTTGGAGCTGAAAAAACAGCTGTGTCATGTCACTTGCCATCAAGTGACTACTTTTTTTTTCCTGGTGCAGGGTGCACAAGAAGGTTTAGCAGCTTTGACAGGTCTTCTAGTCAGATCATCAGCCAGCCTCAGCCTCATGCAACTTGTTTTTTTGTGATCTGATGTAGGGGTGTAAAGGGGCGCCATCTGCAGATCCTGTTTAACTGCCATTAGAGAAAAGGTCGACCTCAGACAAGAGCAGACCGCAGAGGTTGAGCTGGGTGGCCGAGCTTATCAGCGGTTGCGCAACAGCGCCGGGGAATTGTTACACTTACTTTTTCCTTAGCCAAGATGTGGGCTTCAACTTCTATCTCATGCTTCTCAAACTCGAGTCTGTTGAGAGCTTTGGGTTGACTGTCTCTTGTAGCTTGCAAAGCAGAAGCTACTTCATCAACCAAATCAATGGCAATCAACGGCCCGTTATGTATTGGTGGGACTCGGGAGAGAGCAGTTGCAGTGACAATAGCATGGTTGAGGATTCCAGCAGTGGGGCCCAAAGTGGGGTGATACCGTTGGTAGGCAGGTCTTGAAGTAGTTCCTGCTGCCGGGTCTGGAACTTGACAACCTGCTTGATCAAGACATGGTTGCATACAAACTTGCCGAGATCAGCCTTGACAATGACAAGGTCGTCTTTCCTGACGGGATGGTTTTTGGCCAGCTTGGCAGGATTGATGGAGTTAGCAAGATAGAAGAGCTTGGTGCGGCCCGCCTTGAACCCAACAATTTAGAGTCTGCAAGTGGGGAAGGACATGGAGGGGCACGCCTTTTCCAAGTTCGGAGACCTTGTTGCGTCCTGGACCGGGCGCAAGGGAGGAATGAGAAGAGACAATCAATGGTGGTGGGGTGTCGTTATCTGTGACGGCCGGGATTTTGTGAAGGAGTGACTGGCCACAACAAGGAGGGCCACAGAGGCCGGAGTTGGAGTAGATGGTACCCCGCTGCTGCTGTGTTTGATGAGGTTGGAGGCGGCACAGGCCAAGGGGGTACAACTTCAGCAACTTGCTGTATTTACTCAAGCATCCTGCGATGACGCTTGGTCTCAAGGTCAACATGATCATGCCAAGCCCTCAAAGAGGGAAATGAGTCCATGATATTTTCATCTATTCCGCACGACTCCAATACGGTGATCCACCTTTATGCCATGCAAGTGTCAAATTGAACTACTCCTTGTTGTGAGTAATGCGGCGAACAACTCACAGATAAATAATTACAGCCATTCCAAAAAAAGCTTGGCTTCTTTGGAAGGAATTTCCGCTGGAAATTCCTTCTGGATTTGCCAATGTATGTGCATCCAACATCAAAGCTGGACACATGATATCCAGACCTGCAAGCGCAGTTGCTTGCAGGATCCCACCAATCAAGCCGTTTGGTAGCGGAAAAAAAACACGCCAGCCGCTGGGACCAGCACCATCCAACCTCGCAAACAGGATCAGTGTGCCATCCAGGGTAAAATCAGCCAAATTGCTTGATTCTGAACTCATAATTAGGAAAAAATGAAAGGAAGGAGATGATTGAGGGCATCTGGCTGCTGTATATAGACTCTGCATATAAGAATGAGGTGGGCATGAATATACATATGTCCAACATTGCCAGTGATTATTGGCAAATCCAAGACAAAGTTTGGGTGGAAATTCCTTCCAACAAAGCCAAGCTTTTTTGGAATGGCTGTATATCAGCAATGGAGAATTTTCCCTCTCCCATTCCTGAGCTATCCCCTCGGCCCTCAGTTATCATTTCCATTTAAATGAGCCTCCAGGTGCTGATAAGATCTGTGTATGCAATATTGGAGGATTTTCTGCCAACCTGGAAACCCAGATTTTCCCGGATTTTGAAGGGAAATCTAGGCAGATCTAGGATTTGGGATGATCAAGCCCAGATTTCCCCGCAAAATCTGGAAAAATCTGAGTTCCCAGATTGACGGGAAGTCCTCCATTGAAGTTCATGGCATATCCTTCAAATTTGATTCAAGAAAATCAGTGCCACGAGTCAAGGAGAGTGAAACAGATCATTTGAGCTGGGTGGGTCGGCAATTGGCAACCACTCAATTGGTTCCTTGCAGTGTTGGACAACAAGTGAAGGAGAAAGGTGGCTCTTGGCTTGAGGGTTGGTATTCAGTATCAAGATTGGTTGGTGCTGGTTACCTTGTATTCTACTAGGGTCGCTTGCGTCAACGGTATATGTACGGTATCTGCAAGGCAGGCGTTGGGGGTTAGGGTGAGGCGTGTGTTTTGGCTGGGCTGGGGGAACGGTTGGGTTGACAACCTTGGGGGAATATGACTCGGCCATTGGGGAACACCACTGCGGTTAACATAAATAGAGCAAGTAACGGCCTTCAGCTGAGTTCCCCAGGGGTTCCGGTTTCGTCCTGGCCCCTCCCTGCAGGCCCCCTACTTCGCTTGGATAGGCCCCTGCTTGAGAATAAAAAAAGCTGGTCATTTTTTGCTTGTTGCACTGTCACAAGCTGGAGGGTCTATCCATGGCACATAGTGTTTGGGGATAATCTATTCAACAGTGGCCATCATGTGGCTGCACGTCAAGAGTCAGACTTAGATCTTTTTTGCTGTGTTTATGTGAATTTAATAAACTTGGATTGCCGAACGGGGCCTAAGCTAAACACACTATACCATGAAACATTTTGCCCTTTTTTCATTTAACTCAATCCCCTTTCCAAAAGTTACTAGATCAAAAAAGTTATGCTACCCAAAAAATAAAAAAAATCAGGTTAAAAGAACGGACCTACTTCACGCAGCAGAGAAAAACTCTTTGTGCACAGAATGGACCTTCCCCCTAAATCGAGCCCACTGTGCGCACAAGCCAAAAAATACTTTGCACACAGCGACTTCCCCCAAAAGAAGGAGGGAGTTTTTCTGGATTTAAGTTACTTTACAGCAATATCTTTTTACATTTCCAAAATGTTCAAGTTTGATAACTGAAAAGATGTTATGTTATCCAATTAACCTGCTGTAACATCAAGTAATGTATCTGCCCACTGCTGTTGGGAGCATTGATAGCTTGCTTGTTTTGAAAGCTACACATAAGGTTCCAAGAATTAATGAATGCACTTACATTGTAACTTTCTTTCTATAAAATTAGATTTGTAAAAAAAAATTAGAACAAATGAGAGAAGCAGAAACAAGAGAGAAAAAAATTGCAAGAGTGTGGTCTTGAGTCTGGGTGACTATTTCTCAAATCCAAGTTTATTAAATCCACACAAACGTGGAAACCTAGATCTAAGTTTTGGCATATTTTTTTGATTAAAAAATAGCACAACAGAAGAGCACACAATTTAGACAAAGCCATTGAAAATATCCCCAAAGACCCAAAGGCCCTATGGATGACCCTCCAGCTGTGCCATAGCAACAAGCAAAAAAGGGCCGGTTGTGAAAGAATCTGTGAAAGAGCCATCAAGGAGGGGCCTAATCAAGCAACTAGGGGGCTTGCAGGGAGGGGGCGGATGAAACCGAAACCCCTGGGGGACATTCATGCCTGACATGCTGGCCTCCTTATATACCCGCTCAACCTCTTTTGCCACTGGGTATGACAGTATGGATCCAGTCACACTTGTTACCACGCCCATGCCGTCGCCTGCTCAACTCAACGCCATAAACAAAACCAGCCATTGCACACTGTCTCTGCCGCCTTGGCCATACGCCAATCAACGCGGCAACTACTACCAGAATCACTGTACATTCAAAAGCCACATCTCGAGTCAAATGGGGGGACTGGGGAAAGCCGGGGAATGATGATTATGGGAGGAGTGACACATACCACATATAGTAACCTCAGGTAAGTTTTCGCAACTAGAAAGGCCATTCTATCTTTCAGCTGACAGTCCAACATTTGTAAATCCTAGGACTTCCTTTCCTTGCTTTGATATTATTCTTGATCTAAATTTCTTGCAGGGCACGAATCGGATATAAATGCTGCATGTATGGTAAGCCCCTCGCTTTTTTTACCCGGTCCGACTGCCTCAATCCTAAAACTCATTGTACTTGCTTGTCATTTCAACCATGATACAGCTTCTTTCCCAACGGGGATGCATTTGCGACGGGCTCGGACGATGCCTTGTGCTGGCTGTTTGACCTGAGGGCCGACTGCGCGCTGATCAGTACACACATGACAATGTACTCTGAGACTGCGGGATCACCTCAGTTGCCTTCTCCGCCTCCCCGGATCCTCTTTGCGTGCTACAACGACTTCAAATGCACCTTCTGGAACACGCTGAAGGGCAAAAGAGTTGGTGTTCTGGCCGGCCATGAGAACCTTGTCTTTGCGTCCTGTCTGACCAAATGGCCCTTTGTACAGGTGGCTGGGATAGTACGCTCAAGGTCAGCAGTCTTCACATTGTCTGCCCGGATTGTCTTGCTCACCTTGTTCTGGTTCTTGTTGTGTTCGCTTCTGTCTAGGTCTGGACATGAACAAACACATCCGCATTGAAACCCCATCGCTTGCAACCTGGCAGGACCAGCGCACTCCACCGTCATGTCAATCCATGAAAGCCTCGCCAACCAAGCTCCTCCTCTGTCCGGCATCAATCCAACAAACTATCAAGAAATCATTTTTCTACCAATTTATTCCATTCAAAGAAATCAAGATGTGTCCACGCTGCTCAAATTGATCTCAAAATCTATGGCTGACGTCTGATCATCTCCAGTTTAACCTCACTTGGAGCAACTCCATCCTCACCTCTCATTGACAATACCTCAAGAACCATTCCAACAAGGTCGCGCCGACGATGCGCTTGGTCCAAAAGGAACTCCTTGACTCCCATTCTTCCGTATTTAAACTGTAAGTCCTATCTTCTCCGGAGATTGAGAAGCATCTCAGGCAGATAGACATAGATCCAGATGCCTTGTACTGACTCCTCCTCATTGATGGTCATGATTGTTTTGCTCCACAGATTGAAATCAAACACTTCTATGCTCTGCTATTTGATTGACCAAAATAATCTCTTGCTCTTGGTTTATAGATTCTGGTGGTGATGGTCTCAAATGTTTGGCTGCATTTTCTCTTTTTTTTTCATAGGTTCATTTTTTGATTTATTTATTGCATCCTTCATATACTTCCTGTGTTTTTGCACTCCCAATCTTAATTATTTTTCTTTTTGATATTTGGCAACCTGTGTCATTTTTTCACCTCTTGCAAAAACATATGGAAAAAATAATCAAGAAACCCCAATTTTTGCAACAAACAGTCAGAAGTTACATATTCACATCCTTTGAGAGCTACTCTTCATGCATGACAATGTGATCTCCAAGTGTCTAAGCAAACTGGTGCACAGACTTTGTGATAAGGCCTTTGACAGAAGTCCACTGTCAAGAAACTGGCTGAGATCCCAGGGTTCTGACTACAAACATTTGCCAGATGCAGGCCAAACTTTGCTTTCCTAATTTTTTTATAAATACTGATGAGTGGGAAAAATTATTTACTGAATGTCTTTCTCTGATTTTATTATCTTGGGGCCCAAAAACTACCAATAAATGTTGCTCTTCTCTTTGGGCTAAAGAGCAATGGAGATTTAATATTCCAGATCTTATCATACGTGAGGTTTCTGTTATGAATTTGCAACATCTAAAGTGATTTTTTTTTGCCAAATTTCCCTGAAATAGTGAGGCGCTTGGGTGGTGGGTGGTTTGAGAGAGTGTGCATGTAGCCATACACCCACCCAGCCACACCAATATCCTAGGAGGGAGCAAAAAAGAAAGTGGAGAGATACATGATGATAAGTGGCCAGATTGGGTAACTGTGCAGGCCACTGAAGTCTGTGGATGCAGAAAAACTTGCAACTATCCATTGAAAACAAATGGGCCCTCACCAGATTGCAATTCACAGGAAGGCTTTGATTTTCACCCAAAGGAGTGTTTTTATTTTTGGGGTTTCCTGGATGATTACCAAATGGCCTAATACCCCCCTGCAGCGGCGAAGCCGCCTTGGCCTCTAGTCTATCAAAAAAAATTCACATAAGATGATGAGTTGATCAAGGACTTCAAAAAATCAAGAAAGCCTGTATCTGCTTAAGTCCTGATAATGGGAGGGGCAGCTTTGAAAATATAGGCTGGAAAATTCAAAAGGTGAATTTCCATCACATTTTGGTGGGTGTTCTCCCACCCAAATAGTTTCTCTAGGTGTACACCATGGGTGCAAGAAAGAAGCCTGATTCAAGATATTTTCCAGTTCATTCAGAATGGATTTCACCTGGAAAATCTGTCAGACAGATATGAAGAAAAACAGGATTTATTACTGAGACTAAAACCAGAACTAAAATAAACAATATTTGTCAGAAGAGAGAATAATATTTTAAACAAGATAACAAGAAAATAAGAAAGCAAAGCATACCACAATGAGACAATGATTTTGGTGGAAGAAGAGCAGACAGACTAGGGATGGCCACTCGCACCCGGGTACCTGCCGCGGGTGCGGGTACTACCCTGGAATTTTACTCATGTCAGATACCCGCGCCCGCCAAGGGGGGTACCCAGTGTGAGAATGAAAGCTGGTTAGTTGGTGGAAATGTCCGCTGACCGCCTCCTTCAAGAATGTTAGTGTCCGGGCTGTGTGATTGTCGGTAACTCGGCTCCGCACTGCTACTTTCCGCTAGCCTTCAGCGCTCCTCTACTGAGCCTGATCTATAGCGTAATAATCCGCAAGTGAATAAAGCTCCGCACTTTTTAAGCACCAAAATCCGCAAGTAACTCTCAAAGTAAAGATAAGATCCCAGATAATCTCCTAATATCTCTAGTACGTCCGTAGTTGTAAGTACAATGATAAGTAATCCGTTCAATGATAGGATAATAGGATAATGAAAGAAGAAAAAATCTCTGAGCCCCCTTCTTGTGTCCTTCCCTCCATGCACATTTCCGTTCCCACCCAATCCCGCATGTCTGACACTTTCCCGCACTAGTCCTCCAGCTCCGCCCGCTATACCGCTGTAGTATGCTTTATGGTTGCCCATCTAGCCCATTTCAAAATTTCCTTTTTTCTCATATGTACACTCTCAAATCAACCAATATGGCGGCCCCACTGGATTCTACGGCCAAACCTACACAGGACCCCATGGACAAAACACCTTAAACCCCCCTGGATCACAAGTTACAACCCCTTCAAGACACCATCATTCAGTTACAGACACACAAAACACCATACTCAGGTCATGTAATCCATTACATGAACCACACTTACCAAGGACATGTAATCCGTTACATGGACCACCCTGACAGCTTGTCTACCCTTTACATATACTTTACCTCATCAGCTGCACTCATTACATTGTGCTATGCACATGTCATGCAGTGTCATGCAGTGTTATGCACACTTGATGCAGGCTTATGCAGTCTTATGCAGGTGCATGCAGACTAGTGTAATAGGGGCTGCAGTCTGACAGTTGACAGATGACATCATGCAGGCGTCAAGATAGCAAAAACCCCTCATGCAGCTTGCAGATGACATCAGTTGACAGGCCAGGCCAGCTAAAACATCTCACCTCCTATTTCTCACTAGCTAAATTCCCTCATATGACATCATGACCTCATGTGACCTGTCAACCACCAGCCAAAATACCTCATTGTAGTCTACAGGGCAGCTAAAACCCCTCATTCTCTTGTTCCCCTGGAGCTAAAATGTCTCACTCTTTTCTATTTAAGGAGGCTCTCTTCCCCCCAGTTGTAATTTCTCTCAGCAAACTACTTGCACTCAGCTTACCCCATAACAGTACAACACTTGCTCACTCTACAGTATTAGCCCCACTCTATATTGTGGTTTTAAAACCCTTACATACAAATTACAACCTCATTACAACACTTACTCATCAGCTAAATCACCATAACCCTTCAAGCCACCTGCTCAAAGTAGGCTATCTTTTGATACACATCCACTATCACTACATCAAACCTTCCAATTGTAGATTGGGGGGCTTGTTTTAGTGTCTAGTGACCCAGGAAAGGCAGAGGTAACCTCATTCATCCCTTTCCGCACTAAGCAAAAGGTTCTCAGGAACACTTTTGAGCTTTAAACCACTCTGCACTTTCCTAGACTCCGCTCCTCTACGACGCTTGACCTCCCACCGTCCTCTGTCTAGCCCCTGTCAGTCGGTCTCTCGCCGCCGCCTCCACCCCGGTTCCACCCGCTGGTGGAGCCCGCTTTGGCTGTCGTGGCTCACCCGCTGACGCGCCGCTGCTACCAGTCCACGTTGTGAGAACTCCTTTGGGATGGGTTGGCAGTCCTTTGAGGGGGAAATAACAATATGATATTCCAGCTAAGTAATACTACTGTTACGGGTGGTTTGAAAGACCTGCCCCTCTATTATACTACACAGAATTCTGACAACAAATTTATTTATTGTTGTGGCGTGACTTTATGATGGAGAAAACTTGTATGTAGTAGTCTCTATCAGACCTAGATCAGTTTTAACAAGTACAAGGTGCGTATACAACCTCTATATGGCAAGATGGGCAAAGAATATAATCAAGTGAGAATATGTTTTGTTGGGTTTTTAATGGTTTCAGCAGAGGGAAATGATGATGGAGTGTGGTATGGGATTTCTATGTTAATGTATGATGACTGTGTCTTCCGTGATGATGGCAAAATGATGACTGGTGACCACTGAGCTGGGGTGCCTGGGTGATGATGGAAAAATGGTGGGAGGAGGGCCTCCTTATATATTCTTTTCTGAGTTATTTTTGCTGGTGAGGGCTGCACTTGAGGCATTTCTGCTGGTGGTGACCCTGTGGATTGCACTGCCTTCTGCCAGGGGTGCATAACTTAAACTGATGTTCCGCATGACCATGTGTGATTTGTACTTTTTAAGGCAAAGTCCACCTAGGTTGGTTGCACTGCCAAAGTGGAGGCTTTCTGACCGCATGCATCGATGTAAGGTCCGTGCAAATCTGTTGAGTTGTTGAGTGGAGGCCTAGTCGATGCAGTTTCCAACGCGCAGGTTGCGTGAGGTGATCTGTAGCTAATAGTGGAGGCCTGCCTAACTAGTAAATCTAACTATACTCTTCTATATATGCATGCCTTTTATGATTTATATGAATTTCCACCTGGGTATGGCCTGTACTAAACCTATAATTGTAACTAACTTCTAAACTAAAAGAGCTAGCTGGGTAGTTGAAGTGAGTGACTAGGGTTAAGTTTGTATTTAGAATCTATTTCTCTAATAATATTCTATCATATGCTAGTATTGTAGGCTGTGAGTTGAGGTTTTGGCAGTTTTGTTGCGCGCAACAGATCTGGATCACCACATCCCCCCCCCAAATTAATGCTTTCCACAGCATTCCTAAGCAAGCAACAAAACTGTCGAGTCCTTCCCACTAAGAAATTTCTAGTCCACTGATGTTGTTGTAAGTCCTCGACAATTTTGTACAAGTTTCCGTGCCTTCTTTCCTGTTCCTTGTGTTTCTTTGATTGGCTACTTGTGTTGCATTGAGTCAACTCCAAATCGGTATTGTATCTTCCCACTATACATCCTTTCTCTATCTCAAAATCTAGTATATGTATGTCCTATGTAAACCTACTCCCCCTGCCACTCCCGAATCAAAGGATCCTACCGCCCTCCGAGTATACTCTGTACTCCTGTCGTTGGCCCAAAGAAAAGGGATGTGGTTGATGATTTCCGACGAAAGTATAACATACGTCCCCCAGTTGATAAGTTAAACCCTCTTGATTAACTTCCCCCCAACTGGCTTCCCGTACTCCTATGTATTTCTAACTAAATCTTTCCTTCCGTCACATTGTACTCCTTTTAAGGCCTAACTATACTTCTATTTTCTCTACTAAAGAAAGGGTGATGTCGTCCAATATTACACCCATTTAAATTCTTCCCTATTTTTCCACCTCCTTCCATTTGATAATACACTTAGTTCAGAAAATCGAGCTAGGATAACCTGTCTAAACCGTAATTTCTCCCTTCTTCATCTATTTTCTAAAATTTCCTATCCAGTCCTGAACTCGCTTTGTTCGCCAAAATCTTCTCCATATTCCTCACTATTGCTAGTATTAGAACTACTACCTGTATCTTTGTTTGTACCCTCCTCATCTACTTCATCCTCTTCCTCGTCTTCTTCTGTAATAGGTGCTGCCCGGACATAATAACGCTTGATATGGTTGGCAGCGTACCGGCGACTTAGCCTGGTTCCATCCAGTTCTTCAAGCTCGTATGGACCATTGTTAATTTGGTGTATTACCCTATATGGACCATTCCACCTGTTCTTGAAAAGTAGGCCCCATTGATTTTCCAATGATTTGTTATAAACTAACACCAAATCTCCTGGCTTCAAAGGTGCTCTCATGCGATGAGCCAATCTCCGGTCCCAGTACTTCACAGATTGCTTCCTAGCTTGGTACAACCTTTCCGTTGCTTCACTAATGTTCTCTTCTCTTTGTGCCAGTTGTTCCGCTCTTGCTGCTAACAAATCACTAGTTGTTCTGACTTTGTCCCATTCTACCGTTAAGTAACTCCTTAGTTCTATATCAATAGGCAAGACCGCTGGCTGTCCAAACTGGAGTTCAAATGGCGTGAAGCCGGTCGTCCTCTTTGTTGATATTCGATCCGCCAAGGTGACCAGGGGCAAATACTCTTTCCACTTGCTTCCATTTTCCCCGCATAATTTAATAAGTGCATCTTTAATCTCTTTGTGCCCCCGTTCAATCATTCCTTGAGCCTCCGGGTAATAGGGTGTTACTGTTCTTAGTTTTGTTCCTACTTTCTTCATTGCGCTTTGAAGTTCCTTTTTAAATTCAGCGCCTCCATCTGCAGTCACCTCTTTTGGAACTCCATACCGACAAATCCATTCTGAGACAAACCAATTGGCTATAGTTTTTGATTTTAGATTAGTCAATCCTGTAGTCTCTGCCCATCCCGAAAAGTCATCCCTAGCGATTATGATATATTTCCATTTTCCTGCTTTAACATGTACTGCATCCATGACAATTGAACCCAATTTCGTATCATCTTCTTCATTCCTTCCCACCAAAATCGTAATTTTATCCGTTTATATGTTTCCGCAATCCCTCTATGACCAAGTTCCTCGTGTAATGCTCTCATCACCTGTTGTTGATTTTTAGGATTTGATATCACAACTTGTGCATGCGGTAATGCTCTTTTCTTTAATTGATTCTCTTCAAGAAAGTAGTTATGTGAACGCCGCTTAATTTTCTGAAACTCCTGGTCTGAACAGTTTGGGGGTCGTCGCAAGTCCTGCAGATATAAAGCTATCTTCTTCCAGATACCGCACTGACTGTTGTCTACATCTGCAACTTTTATAAATGACACATTTAGAGGCTTAACACCCAGTCCTGGGTGTGGTTTAACCCATTCTTCATCCTCGTCAAAATCTTTCCCTTCCTCTTCATCATCCAATGGGCGTCTTGACAGACTGTCAGGCATTGTGAAAGTTTTTCCCGGCTTGTGGACTAAATCAAAAGAAAAGAGTCGAATGAACGCTACCCATCTCGTCATTGGTGCGCAGGGCAAGCTTGGTGTGTTGATCATTTCTATTAATGCTTTTGCGTCCACTTGTAACTCAAAATGTTGCCCCCATAATGTTGTTTGAAGTTTCTTTAGGATTTTGGTTACTCCACATAATTCCAGTTTTGATTGAGCATATCCTGATTCTGTCCTCGAAAATCCCACTGATTTGTATAACACAGGTCGATCTTTGCTGTCTTTGTCTTTTTGCATAAGCACTGCCCCGGCTGCAATGTAGCTTGAGTCTACCGCCAGAGTAATTTTTCCCGCATCCTTCTCATAGTTTAGTTTGTGCAATACTATCTCTTCTCCAATTATTTCTTTTAAACGTTGGAAGGTTTCTTCACATTCTTTTGTCCATTCATATTCTACATCCAGTCGTGTCAACCTCCTCAGTGGTGCCGCCAGCGCAGAAAAATTTTGGATGAACATCCTAACGTAAACACATATTCCCAGAAAGCTTCGGACGTCCTTCTTATTTACCGGCCTTGGCCAACTTTGGATTTTGTTAACCTTCTTCTTCGCCACCAGTCGGCCATCATGTGACACCACATGACCAACTATATCTAAAGCGGGTACACGGCAAGCAAATTTTTCTCCAGAAATTGTAAGACCAGCTTCCTCAATACAAAACAAGACCCTTTCCAAAGTGACTGCGTATTCCCATACAAACTTCCTAATTCCTGGATTCTCCGCAATTGTTTCATTATTGTACGTGGATCGTGGCCCCTTGATCCCTCCATCGTCAATAAATATACCCACATTCTCCGGTATCTCTTCTTGTAATATCCATGTCATTTGAGCTTGGTAAACAGCAACTGAATTAGTAGCGCCTTGGGGTAATCGTGTCAACTGGAGCCTCCCTAGTACTGTTTCAAAAGTAGTAAGAGGTCTTGACACTGGTGCGAGTTCTCTTTCATCATATCCTCCCATGATATCCCCCAGTCCATAACACGCTCTCCCAGAAAAGGATTCAACAAATTCCTCAATTTTTGGAGGTAATCCTGCGTCCTTGATAGTCACCTTATTCAATGGCTGAAGGTCGTGTACAATCCGGAGTTTTCCATTGGACTTTGTAACACAAAAGACTGGACTTGAGTAACTTGATGTTGACTGTTCGTAAAGGCCTGTCGCAATTCTTTTCCTGACTAGATTTACAAACTCTGGTAGGATAGGTTTAGGTATTGGGATGGGCTTTTTCTGCCAGGGTTCATGTGCTACCACTGGTATTTGATATGGCTGCCCATAGCTATGTTTCAGAATCCCGCGTTCTTCCTTGCAAAAAGCTATTGATTTTTCTCGTATAACAATAACATGTTTTAATAATTTAATTTCCTCTTCCATAAGCCATTTAGCTGGGCCGAAGTTTACCACTTCCAATCTCTCTTCTGTGATTCGTGCCGTAGGGGCAAATTCTGGTGGGTGTGGTGTCAGCGGTGTCTTGTAAGGATCCCTTGAAAGCGGAGGTCTCTGTAATGGGGGGTTGATATCTTGGGGCATAGGCTGATTGACTGGCCTAATTTTCTTGTCTATTGTTTTATATTTGGCAGCGTGCGCTGATAATTCTGCCATGGTGTGTATGGTATATCAATTTTTGATGAAAGTTTTTGTAACTATAGTTTTGATTCAGCTGAAAGGCTGGTTTGCAGTTTTTGGTCATACAGGACCATAAAAAATCCTAACCCCATGGTTTCTTTTCTCTTCTTTTTTTTTTTTTTTCTTTTCTGCTTTCAATCAAAAGTTGTGACTTAACCTGCGCCGCACGCCCGGATCCTCTTGTGTGCAGCTTTCACAGAGATGAGGTGTCAAGCGAGCTGCGTCGGCCCGTCGGCGTAAGCCCGTTCCAAGCTCCACAAGCCCGCCCAATCTCTCTCCGCCGCTGTGCCCTCTCTCCGCCGGCCGAAACTGCGAAGCCGAGGCTCTCTAGTACTTGCATTGCTTCCAGCTTTCCGTTGCTGTTTTTGGTAGGTGTTGACGCTGTGCTCGCCTCGTTTCTCATGTTACTAATGTTACTTTCCTTTGTTCTTTCTCAGGCTCCGATCGGTTTAGCTAATGTTGATTGTATTCTCGCATTTCATATGAATTAACGGCCTCAAAAATCATGCGACTTCTCCAGGTCCTCGGTGAGTTCCTCCTGATTCTGCTGCTACTCGGCGGAGCTACATGCTAATGTCTTGATTCTGAACCACCATACAACATGGCACGAACGGTTAACGGCCCCTCCACTTGTCTTTCTACCTCATTTGAACCGTTCGCTTTCTCGAATTCGCTTGGTCCTGTACCGTTACGCCTTCTGGGCCCGAACGGTCGGCTCCACCGCGTGTTGATTCAATCCATCCTCCTGTGCAACTGCGCCTCCGACTTCCGCTACCAGTGTGCCCAACCCGACTAGCTGTTGCCACTCCTTGCTGTCCAGCTGGACATAAAAAGGCAAACCCTGGTCCGCTAGTCCTTCTTTCTCCATCCTACTATCGCTTCATAAGATGGCTGACTATCCTGAACAATATATCATCTCATCTGATGACTCCGCGTCGACCGTCTCTCTTGACGCTCCTCATGTCGCGGACACTCCATCCCCAGTATCTGATGATGACGATCCATATTCTTACCATAACATATTTATGGCCTTGTCCAACGAGGCTAGTGACAAAGATATCGGTTCTGATGATGATGATCAAGGTTTGTTATGATCTTATTTTAGTACCTGTTTTGTTAGTTGTTGATTTTTGCAATTTCCATACTCAGACCTCGATGTCCTGGCCGCCCATGCCGTGATTAACAATCACTTCGAAAATCTTGACTCGGACATGATAAACTCTAGTGACCAGGATGCCGACGAATCTGATAGCGGCGCTTCCGAACAATCTGACATCCCGGGTAGGTTTCCTATCTTAGACTATCCCCTGATACGCATGCGTTGCTTATCTATAATCTGCTGTATCCCTTCTTTAATTTGACATCAGTTCCTCCCCTCAACGAGACGCGCGACTCCTCCCCGGATGTCCAACCTTATCAAACTTATCCGGGGTCTCCCCGCGGGTTCCCGCGTTATAATTATGCAGAATTCACTGTAGAGACGCTAGTAGATCCCCGCCTACGTTACAACCCTTTTCGTTTATTTCCGCGACATCAGCTTCCCACCTTCCCCCCGGCGAGACCCCCCATGTTACCTCGCCAAATGTTTGAGGCATCCTTCCGTGATTTAACTATCCACCTTGACAATCTTTTAACTCGCACTGCTCAAGGACATACCGTCTATAATGAACTTAACTCCGTTGAGTTCATTTTGAACGCTGCCAATGACTGGTATTATGTATACCAAGCTTTTGAGTTCGTTTTTTTTTTTTTTTTTTTTTTTTTGTTAAGTGGAATGTTGACTTTGGTTTTACCCTTTCTTTTACTCCCTTAGAAATGGTGTTGATAATTAAGAAAAGAAAAAAAACCCCTGTCCCCCGTCTGGCTAGAAATCTTGTGGAAACAAAAAAACTATCAGCTTTCTACTTATAAATGTTAGTTCTCAGGAACACTTTTGAGCTTTAAACCACTCTGCACTTTCCTAGACTCCGCTCCTCTACGACGCTTGACCTCCCACCGTCCTCTGTCTAGCCCCTGTCAGTCGGTCTCTCGCCGCCGCCTCCACCCCGGTTCCACCCGCTGGTGGAGCCCGCTTTGGCTGTCGTGGCTCACCCGCTGACGCGCCGCTGCTACCAGTCCACGTTGTGAGAACTCCTTTGGGATGGGTTGGCAGTCCTTTGAGGGGGAAATAACAATATGATATTCCAGCTAAGTAATACTACTGTTACGGGTGGTTTGAAAGACCTGCCCCTCTATTATACTACACAGAATTCTGACAACAAATTTATTTATTGTTGTGGCGTGACTTTATGATGGAGAAAACTTGTATGTAGTAGTCTCTATCAGACCTAGATCAGTTTTAACAAGTACAAGGTGCGTATACAACCTCTATATGGCAAGATGGGCAAAGAATATAATCAAGTGAGAATATGTTTTGTTGGGTTTTTAATGGTTTCAGCAGAGGGAAATGATGATGGAGTGTGGTATGGGATTTCTATGTTAATGTATGATGACTGTGTCTTCCGTGATGATGGCAAAATGATGACTGGTGACCACTGAGCTGGGGTGCCTGGGTGATGATGGAAAAATGGTGGGAGGAGGGCCTCCTTATATATTCTTTTCTGAGTTATTTTTGCTGGTGAGGGCTGCACTTGAGGCATTTCTGCTGGTGGTGACCCTGTGGATTGCACTGCCTTCTGCCAGGGGTGCATAACTTAAACTGATGTTCCGCATGACCATGTGTGATTTGTACTTTTTAAGGCAAAGTCCACCTAGGTTGGTTGCACTGCCAAAGTGGAGGCTTTCTGACCGCATGCATCAATGTAAGGTCCGTGCAAATCTGTTGAGTTGTTGAGTGGAGGCCTAGTCGATGCAGTTTCCAATGCGCAGGTTGCGTGAGGTGATCTGTAGCTAATAGTGGAGGCCTGCCTAACTAGTAAATCTAACTATACTCTTCTATATATGCATGCCTTTTATGATTTATATGAATTTCCACCTGGGTATGGCCTGTACTAAACCTATAATTGTAACTAACTTCTAAACTAAAAGAGCTAGCTGGGTAGTTGAAGTGAGTGACTAGGGTTAAGTTTGTATTTAGAATCTATTTCTCTAATAATATTCTATCATATGCTAGTATTGTAGGCTGTGAGTTGAGGTTTTGGCAGTTTTGTTGCGCGCAACAGATCTGGATCACCACAACGTGTGTAGCCCCGCTGCAGTCCAGCCCTCTCTTTTCCGCTCCGATCCAAATACCCAATCCGAAATCCGTGATCCGCAATCCGCAATCCGTAATCTGTGCATTCCAGTCCGCGTGACTTTTGGTAAGCTTTCTTAGCGTGCTTTCCTGACCTCATCCTCAGTGCTTATGTCACCGGAATGCACTAGGCCTGAGCGGCTTTGTGCATTCCCGCCCGCGCTATCCCCGCATGGACATTCTACTGCGCTTGCCTATATAAATCACCACACCGGGTGCCAAGTGCCAGGTACCCGGGTGCAGGTGGTGGGTATACACTGTTAAGGATGATCATTGGCAACCGGGTACCGCTAGCGGTACCAGGGTACCGGGTGTTTTTTGGGCCAAAATGGGCACCTGGCACCGCCCAGCTGGTGCCGGCAGTACTTACCGCCGATACCAGCGGTACCAGAAGGATCTGAGGTGGTGAGTGAGGTGGTGAGTGCAATCGGATATGTATGCAAACAACGGACCTGTGACAAGTCTGAAACAGTGTCACAGGACCTCTGTCCACAAAACACAAAACATCGGCTCTGTCCTGCACCCCCAAACGGGTACCAATGATCATCCTTACCCACTGTTGTCCGCTTGTTTCCTCAGAAAAATCTTGGCTCAGTATTAATTACGAGCTATCTACTTCATAAAAATATTTATTCTTCCTACTTTTCCCCTTAACCTTTTGTCTTTCCTCTCCCTTCTTATCTACCTTCCATTTACGCAACACCCCATGCGGTATTTTACCGTTTTTTGAATAAAATGCTACTGCCATTTCTTGAGTGAGAGAAATTTGGGTATCCTGCTTTGCAGTACCACAGTTGTACTGTTGGATTACGTGTAATCCGACAGTACTACAACTGCGGCGCATTTGATGCCCTGGAAATCTAAATGTGCTGGGCGGGTACCCAGGTGATTACCCGCCCTCTTGTTCTCTAAAAAACCAGACACCCGCACCCGCACCTGGCACCTGCCAGCGGTATGGACTCCTGTCGGGTCTGAGCCGTGGCAGTCGGTTGAGGGGATAGTGCTGAGTGCTGCCCTCGTCGGTGGTCCTGCGAGAAGTATTGGATACGGGTCGAAAGATGTGATAGCGGTTGGGGGGGGATTTGTTGAGAAGGAACAAGGGAATGGAATACCCTCGGCGGTTTGGTAGGATGGAAAAAGCTCAGAACAGAAGGGACTCGGAGGAAAGCCGGCGAGGTCGTCGGAAACTCGGATAGTGCTCTAAAGAAATGAACTCAGGAAGCTCGGGTACTCAAACTCAGAAGTAGATGCGGGGATGGATCGACACGATCCGGGATCAATAAGCTCAGAAAACGTGATGATATCTTGTTCCTTGTGGGGGAGACCAGAATACCATGCGGATACTTCCTCCAAGTTCGGCTGAACTTGGACTCAGGCCGCAACATGCCGCGCGACGAGCCCTCGTGCCCGCCGCGCCCGTACAACTAAGATGAGCAGAGGAGAAAGAACAACCAAGGAGACAACCAACAACCAAGGCCAAGAGAAAACAAACAACACAAAACCAACCCTCCTCCAACTCAACCTCTCCAACGCGCGCAAGGAAGAAAACAGAAAAAAAGAAAGACATATGTAAAAGAAAGGAAAATAGAGGAGTCAAAACAAAATCAAAAAAAAACAAAAGAAAAGGAAGAAAGAAAGAGAAAGGAAAAGGGGAAGAAAGGAGGAAAAGAGGAAGGAAAGAGAGCGGGAGCCTAAAACAAAATCTTGAGGGTGTTGCGCGCCGTACCGTCAGGTGGTGGGGGTCTTGATGATCTTGAGGCCTTTATCCCGGTGTCTTGATCCTGTGTACGCGCCAGAACACCACAGCGGGTACTAGGCACTTAAACAGGTACCCGCCAACGGGTGCCGGGTACCTGCCAACGGGTGCCGGGTACCCGCCGACGGGTGCCGGGTACCCGCCAAGGGGTGCCGGGTACCCGCCAAGGGGTGCCGGGTACCCGTTGGTACCCATGGCCATCCCTAAGACAGACTAAAGTAAATAAGATCAAAGATGGACAAGTAGTAGACACTGCGGTGAGAAGGAGAAAAATAAGTTCAATAAAGAAATCTTGAACAAAGGACTTGAGGAGTGAGCAATGTGGAGACTGCGATCTTTTCTCACCAAATTGGAAAGATCCAATTGATGGAGTTGAGTGAGAGCGTTGGCGCGACAAGAATGATCACAGATGAGCTTGAAGAGAATTTGATCTGATGTCAACACTGGTGAGACTTGATGAGGAGATTGATGAGAGACAGGAGAAAAGGGACAAGGGAAGGTAGGAAGCAAAGTCTAATGGAGACTTTAAGGACGGGAATGTTGGCGGTTTTTGTAGAGACTGTAAGATTAAGATGTTTCTGGTGAGAGTCGAACTCACAACCTCAGCTATATGCTGAGACACATACTAGAGTGCTGCCTTTACCAACTAGGCTACAGGCACTTGTGGCTGCCAGCTGGGTGGTTGGTTGGTAGTATAATTTTACGAGGGTATCTTGACAAGGATCTGAAGAATGAGATGTGTCGCGGGTCTTAAAGATGCCCAACGATGATGAAGAGTTAAGAATAAAAGAATTCTAACCTGAAGAATGAGATGTGTCGCGGGTGTTAAAGATGCCCGACGATGATGATGAGTTAAGAAGAAAAGAATCTATTGAGATTCAGTATTTGTCGGAGTGGTGTTAAATGTGGCACGACGACGATGAGTCAAAAATAATAGAACGGTTTTCTTTTCTTTAGTTCTTCTTAGGATAATTTGATTGACTAAATAATAGGAAACAATAAGATAACAAAAATTATACTGACTCTAACCTGAAGAATGAGATGTGTCGCGGGTGTTAAAGATGCCCGACGATGATGAAGAGTTAAGAATAAAAGAATCTAGAGAAAGAAATAAAAGAGAATAAAAGAATAAGAAAACATTAACATTTGTCCGATGAGTAGAAGAGAAGTTGATGATATTGAATGTGATGCTAGATACCTATTGAGATTCAGTATTTGTCGGAGTGGTGTTAAATGTGGCACGACGACAATGAGTCAAAAATAATAGAACTGGAAAACAATAACATAAGAATGGGATAAAGATACGGACTTACTTCGCGCACTGCGAAAAGCTCTTCGCGCACTGTGCAGTGCGCGAAGTTTGCAAACACTTCGCGCACTGCGCGTGAAGGGCGCAACTTTTTCAAATTATTTTTTGACCAATCAATAGAAAAGCCTATTATTGTCCTCTGTGAATTAATTTGGAGTTTTTTGAAGCTTTCTTGTATGCTTAAAAATCCCACCAATAAAAAAAACAAGTACAGCCATTTGGGGACCTGGAATTCATATTCCCACCAGTCAAAAAATCCAAATAATTTAGTGAATAATGATACATATGAATTCAAACTTTTTAGAATTTTTTGGCCACTTTGTGCAAGAATAAGGCTTTCAAAAATTAGGAAAGTTCACCACTTACTGGCGCATTTTGGCATATCTTGAGAAACAGTTACTGGTTTTTGAAAGCCTTGTCCTTGTACAAAGTGGCCAAAAAGTTCTAAAACTTTTAAATACATGTTTAATATGATTCTATAAATTAATTGGATTTTTTGGCCTGTGGGAATATGAATTCCAGGTCCCCAAATGGCTGTACTTGTTTTTTTTATTGGTGGGATTTTTAAGCATACAAGGAAGCTTCAAAAAACTCCAAATAAATTCACAGAGGACAATAATAAGCTTGTCTATTGATTGGTCAAAAAATAATTTGAAAAAGTTGCGCCCTTCACGCGCAGTGCGCGAAGTGTTTGCAAACTTCGCGCACTGCACAGTGCGCGAAGAGCTTTTCGCAGTGCGCGAAGTAAGTCCGTAAAGATAAAAGAAACCATTAGTTTTTCCTCCTCCATTGTTGACCGTGATAAATAGCATGAACGAGAGAACCAAAGGACTTACCGGTTTTCTTTTCTTTAGTTCTTCTTATGATAATTTGATTGACTAAAGAAAAGAAAACCGGAGTGGGACTTGAAGCGCTTGGTTTTATTGAACGGGTGACGTGGACAAAAGGGGGTTACTGAGATGACTATGGATATGCATAGTTGCTCTGATTGAAGTCACAGGGGTCGAAATTCAATAGGTAGTGCTCATGGGTTGATCCAACAGCCCTCCATACTGTGGTGATACATCGTGGTAGCAGACTAACAGACAACTCAACAGTTTTTGAGTGGTGCGGAAGCTGAGCAGAGAAAGTAGTTGGTTTGTTTTTGTTGAGTGGGGGAAGCTGCTGAGGATTGATTTTGAGAGCAAGAAGTGGTGCTATTTATCTTTGCTAGATGAGCGGTTGAGTTGTGGTTTTGAGGATGATTTTTGCGGGCTGAGTTGTGGTTGAGATGGTTGTTTCATGTTTTGAGGCCGAGGAAGAGGTTGAGACGCTTGATTGGAAACTAGGAGTTGAAACAAGTTGTAAAGATCAGAAAAAAGAAGAGGACAAGTGGGTCGGAGATCAAGGAATGAACCAAGGCATGTTGAGCTAGTCGTCTATGTTTATTTCTCTTTTTTCTCTTTTTCTGTTTCTGTATGCTTTACACATGTCACAGCTTGGTTTCCTCATGTCACAAATCCCTTTGTATGCCTGAGGCAGCGGGCGTGGAAGGACTTTCTCCTCATCCTTCCACACCTCTTCGACACTCGCCCGGCATCGTGCTTGCTGCTCTCAGGTACTGTCATTTGTTCCTTTCTTTGTTTCTCTTTCTCATCTGTCTGTTTCCTTCTCCTTTCTCTCATGTGCAATGATACTCATCTTTCCACACCTCTTCAACACTCGCCCGGCATCGTGCTTGCTGCTCTCAGCCCTATTTATTTCATAAAGGCATGATTGAGAGCGCGCACTTGCGGCGATGTGCGCGGGGCAGAATTCCAACAAGATAACCTGCGGGGTTGCCCTCTGGGCTTTCACCAAGAGGAATGTGTTAGGCTTGGGAGTTTTTTGCTTGACTCCCAAGTGAAAATTGGAATTCATTTCTCAGCATACACTGGCGTAACACCTTTTCTAATGCCTAACCATCCAAACTGACTACTGAGATCCAATCAAAATTCTATGTTTTAGATTTTGATTTATTTATTTCCAGATCAATGAAGTAGGCTTGTGCCCAAAAAACAGCTATTTAACTCATATTTCCTTCTATAATAGAGGTATATTGTCATAGGTAATGTTTTATCACAGTGGCATGGAAAGAAAGACTAGGTGCAATTTCTTGTTCAACCATGGTTGTGAATCTGATAGGCTGCACTGCATAAAATAACTGCTTGGACAGTTTTGTCCAACAATTTCTGCAATCAGTACCCAGGGGAATGCAGAACATGTTGAACAAAAGCTGTTCAATTACTGCTTGGACAAAACTGTCCATGTATTAAGTTTTGGGAGTTCTAGAACAAGGTATGAACCCCCCCTTTTCTGGTAGTCTGCAAGAGGTTGAGAGGATCCAACTGGTATTCAGCTCAGGTCAATCAGTTGAACAATCAAACTTGATTAACCGCAACATTTTCTGTGAGCTCTTTTGAAGGTTCCTACATTTATAAATCTACCCAGCATTGATTAGGTTACACTATTGTTAGCGGAAAAAAATTCTTGGGGTTTTTAACCTAAAAGAGATACGGTTACATAAATTAAAAGTACAAGAATTTGACAATATTTGAATTTTGAATTGTTGGTCCCAAGAATGATAGTCCATCTATCTATGCAGTAAAGCTTGACTCTTAATATCCCCTGATCAATGAGAGGAGTTGGTTTCCACTAGTCTGGTCGTTTTTTTCACTGAATTAAAGTACGAAATAGGTTCTTTCACCCTGAGACCACCTCGGGATCTGCAGGATGCGAGTAAAGTTTGTCAGTAGATGGATATTTCAGTATTTTTTTTCACGATGAACTATGAGGAGTGCAAGTCATACTTTGCACAACTGGAAGAAAATCATAGCATATAAAAGATGGACTTACGCGTATAACTTCAGAAAGTCTTTCGGGAGTGGGGGGAGATTTTCCATCCCGACTAACATCACCAGGCTCATACCCATTATTGCATGGACCTGATAAGACACAATTAATGTTCAAAGTTATAATGATAGCAACACATTAGAGATGAGTAGGTATTGTGATAAAATAGGCCACACTTATCCAACAAGAAATGATCGTACCTGGAGATGACAATGTACAAGAAAGGCGCCAGGCGTTTTGGCAACGAGTCTGATGACTAGCCAACCAACATGTGATCCGCTTGGCATTGGACCCTTGAAGTATTTTCCATTTCTTCCAGCGAAGACAACCTGTGTATCGCGTTCAATCGATCTCTTGTTCCTCAGGTGATTATCTTTGTTAATGCGTTTGTAACTTTCCTCGGTAAATTCACCATAGCCTTGGCCAACCACATAAAATTTTTGTCCGTGTAGGCTAGATAGACAGTCAATGAACAACCCGAGAGCCAATCAACTTAGCGGACCGACATGGCTTTAGAAAATCCCAAGAGTAGCTTGTGGACTGGGGGAAAGAGAGCGGAGATAATCTTACTGCCAAGGATGTACTTCGGAAACGTTGACAGTCGAGGCAATATTGACGATTACGAACTCAATAACTTCGTTTAATTTTATCGGATAGGCGTCCAATTTCGAGTCATAGCCGTTATTCTGCAAGGCTGCCTTGTAGTCTGGCTTTAGTCCATCGGTGTAAGCTTGAACGAGTATTGGTACCTTTCGCTTATTTTCGACATACTGTTACAGAAAGAATGTCCCTCAGGAAGCTGTAGAGATACAAGTCTACAAGATATGATGTGCTTACGGTCAAGTTGTTTACAAACCAATTTACAGACCCCTCGGGTGTTCTTCTCTGCTGACTCGATATGAATATCCGGCGACTGACTTGGGCGGCTGTTGGAGCATCTTTCTTCAGAATTAATGGTCGAAAGCGGTGTGCTATCCATTCATTGTCCTCATTTGGCAAAGGCACAATCTTGTCGAGATCAGTGAGATTAGTGATGAAGTTGTGCATGTAATCTTTTCGCAGCGATGGGAGTGCTGAAGCGGAATGTTTCATGTCATTTGTCGGATTGGATACAGCAGAACTGATGTCGTATCTCAATATGAAAGATCCCATGTCGCGTTTTTCCCGCCAGCGGCTTTCAACTCGGCCGTAATAATCGCGCTGGCCACCTTTCTTTTGAAGTTGCTCCAGAGTTTTTGTTTTTAGAAGAAAGGAATAACGCTGTCCCGACCCAATTTCCATGAATGGAGCGCTTGCTGGCTTGATGTATCCGCCATCAACCTCAATTACTTGTAGTTTGGAATGCGATTCGATGGCAAAGTAGAGGAATGTGAGGGCAGTAATACCAATTGTCCTAAATCGGTCGAATAAGTTGGGAAACGAGGCAGCGAGGTTGTCAATAAACGTAACTTGATACAAGAAGGGGATATTCTTGAGCCGTTGCCGGACTTACCGGACTCGATAAGTCAAGCCAGGTTTTACGTGTAACACATGAGGGTGACAGTTCTTAGTGCATCCGAAGAGACTAGAGGAATTGCATGATCCTAACGCTTCTCCATTGACAATTAGGCTCTGGGGCTCCCCAAGAAACTTGATTGGGGTGGAAGCCAGACCCGAGATAATCTTACTGTCAGTGGCATGATAGTAATCACTGAACATCAGGGTGCGTTCTTCGTCATAGCTATACGGAGGTGCCACGCCATTTTCTTCGATTATGAAGGAACCGTAGGCAGTTATTGATTGAAACCTGTGATGTGTGTGATAAATGCTTTACGCGCCACGCCAACAAATCAAAATTCAGCCGAATTATCAGCATCAACCTGACCATGAACAGAAAGAGACCCACTATGTGCCTGCTGAGTCAGTTGGCAATTCAAACTCGTAATCAAAATAGCCACCTTTGGGGCGGATGGGAAACTGTGTAAAAGGCAACAGGAGAAATTAGTAGATATTCATGTTGTGTATCTATTTTATTGATCCATAGGGTACGGCTTCACTAGCACAGAATCTGTTATGGGAATGCTAGGGGTCCATACCTGAGAAATCTTAACAGTACCATCAGCAAAGGGTGAGCCATACTGGGCCAATCCGTGGAAGTGCATTGTTGTCGTTTCATCTTCGAGCTCATTGATCACCCGAATCCAAAGTTTCTGGCCCGCCTTGAATCGAAGTTCGGGGCCTGGAAAAGTGCCATTAATTGTGACTGAAGGTCGGATAGTACAATCAGCCGAGATATTTTTGCGGGATATAACCAATACGGTGGTGGGTGCCCATGGTGCTTGAGAGCTTGAGATCTTGGAGCCTTCAGCCAGAATGATCTGCCCAATTACAAGAAACAAGAAAGCCCGTAATGGGCAAATAAAATCAAACGGATTCATCGAAGGAGAGAATGAGCAGAAGCATAATCGCACCAACACCCAGGCGGCTTGGTCGGGCTAGTAAATATCATGCTTGTGGTTCAAGTCACATCCTGATGTGTTTCCAAGCCCCACGGAAGACTTGAGAAGACATGCAACACCTCGTTGCTACACCGCGGGGCGAATTTGAAAAGGCTGTGGCGCCACCATCGCGCGGCCGTATTATTCAGCCCCCGAGACGCCACATGGACCACGATTTGCGCCACTACGGGCGTGACCCATGGAGATGTGGCGCCCCCACGGTTGCCCCCCTGAGCGCCACGGTCCTCAGGGCGGCACCGAGTCGCCAGCGAGACCATCGATTGACTCAGCGTCCGAGGGGCGGCCCCGGGGTCGGCCCCCCTGCGCCCCCATCCGAGGCGGCTGTGAGACCATCACGCCCCAGAGACTTCATGGCGGTCCGCCCCGGCGGCAGCCCGGAAGCGACCCCCGGCGGACACGATGACGCGCTCAGCCCACTCCCCCAGGACATCATGGCTGCCTGTGCCCGTGGCAGCCCAGAGCCGACACCTGGCGGCCACCATGCTGCGCTCAGGACCTGGAGAGCCTGGGCTAACGAGATGGCTCACCCGGATCCGGCCATTTTGAAAAAGGCTCATCGAGAGGAGTACATATTCCCCTTGATGACCGGTAATCTGCACTGCACCTGGCCGGTCATCGGGGGACCCAGTGTGTAGACGCCGGGCTGTGCCGGCCATTGGTATGTACGGCAGCCGGAGCTTCTGCCCCTCGAACTTTGTTTTCGAGGGGCTGTGTACCCGATCCGTGAGTATTTGGCAGGTTGAAAGCCCCGGAGGAGCAGGAGCCTGCGCTCAGCTTATTTTTTGTGTTTATTTTTCATCCTTTTTTTGTGTCCAGCTGAGGGCTCCAAATCCTCCAAGAATTTGATGGAGGAGCAAGAAAAATCCCCTCTGCCGGCTGGCAGAAAAAAAAGTGAGAATTTCATAGTTTTGGGTTTGCAGTGCGCAGAGCGTTTTGAGCTACCGCGCACTGTGGCCGGGACGTTGAGTGGTTGCCCCCTGCAGTGCGCAACGAGTTTTTTGCAGTGCGCGAAGTACATTTGTTAATTAATTTTTTGCATACCCCCTTTTCCCAAGTGTGTACTAAGGGAATATCTTTTTTGTTACATGTACCAGGGTTCCAAAAAATTGAGGGAAAATTTAAACATTCATTTGAAGCTTCCTTTGAAATTTTTGAGAGAAAAAAATAGGTACATGGCGGGTACATGGTGTGCTTAGTAGAAAAATGACTGCTACATGTATAACTTTTTTGTTACACATTTAAAGAGTCTAAAAATTTCAGAAATGTTTCTATGGTGTATATTCTGTGCGCCATTAGATTTATAGCAATGGGGTAAACACCAAACATGAGATATAGGGGGGCGGGCAGCCTTCATAGGAACAATCTGGATAATTGAATATTTTTTTTGATAAATTTCCCAGAGGTCTAAGGTCTGCAGGGGTTATATAATGATGCATATTCTCTGCGCTCTGAAACTTTTGGCAATATTGGTACCTCAGAACATCAGATATAAGGGGTGTGCAGTAAGGCAATATGACTACCACACACCCCTTATATTTCACTAGATTCCAAGGCGGCTACGCCGCTGCACTTTCAAGGGTATTTGTTGGAGCAAACCCATTACCCCAACCCCCACAGCATCTTAAACCTATTCAAGCTTCCCCCAACTTTAAATGTTGCGTTGCTGGTCTGCTCAAATCTGACAGGATAACTTGCGGTCTTACTTAAGCCTTTGTTGAAATGTGGTTTGACCAGGCTTCAATGCACAGTCATTGTGCATAATCCAAAGTGACTGTGCAAAAAAAAATCTGTGTGCTTGGGTGGACCTGTAACAGCCATTAAACACAAGCAACCATACACCATAGGTGCAAGAAAGTATTTTGAAATCTTAATTCAGTGCCAATGCCAAGAGGAACCAGTCACAGATCCAGGGATATTTCCAATAATTTTATAAAGCATTCTCCCAAGATGCTTGCAATCAGATTTTCTGCGAATATCTCAGGAATAACTGGAAGTGGCTTATAGAATAGTTTCAAAAATATTATACATGAAACTTTGTTGAGCAAATCAATTTGAAGACCCAATCTTGGGAGAGATATTTTGTCAACCCCACTTTGTCAGGAGAAATATTTAGTAAAACTTATCCAGTACTCATAATATTCTCCAAAAATTTGTGGTTTCTGGAACTTTTTCCCATCATTTAGGGTGTTCAAAGTTGACTTGCATAAAATCATAACACCATAAAATCATAAAATTCTGAGCTGAAAAAAATATGTACCACCCAAACACTCAAATTACAGCAACATTTCTAGAATGGTACATATGAAATCATCACTTGAAAGTTTTATGATTTTATGATTTTATGTATTGAAAATTTTATGATTTCAACTTTGAACACCTTAATTGACATGGAAAAAAGCTTCATGAATCCCAATTTTGGCATTTCAAGTTAAATAAACAGTACTTAAAACAAACTGACTGAATGAAACAGTAAGGTTCAAGCAGCGACACACCCAGCGTAGAGTACATCAGAGAACTGCCACTGCCACCGTAAGCGCGGCTTATGGGATTGAAGAGCCCATGCCACCAATTGAGGCGGCACATTCTGTTTAGAGGCCACTGCTTGACGGCAGTTCTTTTGAACCAGTGGGATCCTGGAGGTGGTAGAGCGACACGTTCAAGAGTACATGTCGAGGCTGTCATTGCCGGGAGAAGAGGAGCCTACAGACCATTAGAGGGCCGACAGCACCGATATGTAGAAGAGAAAAGCTGAGCTTAGAGGCTATAGGAAGGCGGCCACCATTGAGAGATGCAGTACGTTCTTCCCAAAGCCCATAAGTCGGCTGCTAAAGAACACCCAACGACTGTTAGAGGCCATTGCAGAGCTGCTGCAGGGACATTGGAGGGTTACTCTCACCGCCAGAAGCGTCAGTTTGGCCTAGAGGCCATTGGTAGGTTACTACCGTCGCCAGACAAGATACTGAGCGCGCAGATCAGAGATTTGAGCCTGTCTGGGCTGTGAAGCTCGAGTTCGCGGTTGATTAGCTAGAATCTTCACCAAATTTAGGTTAGCGCAAGCTGACTTTGAACAATAATTCAAGCTTCTGGTTTACCAGACCTTGAATGAGATAAACATTGCAGATATTGCCAAGACAACCCTGTCCACGGTTTGGAAGTATTCGGCCCGGCCATTGATTATCAACGCCGTACCAATGGCTTCGTAGATTTCAATGTGATGAAATGCAATATCTGCCAAGATCTGGAGAAGAATGGCACCAGGTCAGCGGGATTTGCTTAGCCTATTGGGAACCAGCGGAAAAGAATTTAGAGAGACGCTGGCGATTGATTGGCTGACTTGTTGTCAAACACAGTGATTCCACCAACAGTCATCATGTCCGCTTTGGCGATGACTGGAAAGCTGCTCGAGCTGCTAACGACACTGCTAATTCCGTCGGGAGTTTTGATTCCCAAGGGCATGTTTGAAGTGCTTCCCAAGGGAGTTGACGCGGTGGAAGAGGAGGATGACGGGCTGACGGCTTGTGCAACAACTGCCATGCCAAAATTGGTGATGGTGGTGGTGCCCGCACCGACATCGCACTTTTTTTTCGGGTGGTGGTGCTGGCTGGGCTCAACAATCCTAAGCTGTTCTTTTGGCTGTCAATGACAGAGGCTGGGATCTTTCTGGGCTGGTTCATAGTTGCGGGTGGAACAGTCGCCTGGGTGGACGTTCTTCTCACCCGTTGGTGCCAAAGTGACGAAGTGACGGAATCAGGGGTAGCTTGGGGATCAGTCGGGACTGCACCTCCAAGAGTCTGCTGATTGGATAGTTGTGTATGAGCGGATGGGGATCAGTTGGGAACAAATTCGTGCGGCCAGCGAGCCTGATTCAACTTTAATTGAACAATGGACCATGTTACTCATGCAATTGATGGGCACTGTGTAGTGGTACCATTACAATTAGTCAAGGTGAGGCTAAGCGGCCAACTGAACGTGTGGTATGATTAAGGGCGTGGTTGTGTTAACTTATTCTTGTTGAATAGACTGGAGGACTGAGGAGTTGTCAGGGCGGCGGAAACCAAGTGCCAGGTTGGTCGAGGGTGTCGTGGTTAGCTGTGGCAATGGAAATGAGTTTCATAACCAGGTAAGTTGTGCTAGCGGCGTGGATGTTTTTTGGAGGTTCCTTGGCAACATCAAGGGTTGGGCGAAAAGGTGAAGGAGGCAATCAGGCTGCAGGCAGAGAGATACATTTTACTGAGTTTGGAGAGCAACAGAGCAAGTATATAAAGAGTCCAGTGGTGCGTCAAGGGTTGTGAGCCTAGGGCATCCCCTGTTGCACTTGCGCGGGTTGGTGTCCTCACAGCCCCAACTTTTGCTTCTCACACTTGTGCCAGGCTGAGCGGGTTAAAGCCGGTCTCTTTTCACCTGTGGCATGTCACAGGCTGGGAGTTTGTTAAATCAGTTGCTTTTCATGTATATATAGTCTTTTATAATTATTGTACTTTGTTTTTTTTTATCTTGTAGGGGAAAACCTTTCTTTTGTTTTTGGAAATGCTTGTGTATAGGGGAAACCCTTGAACTTTTTTTTGGTGGATCTGTGGTTTTAATAAACTTAGATGTTCTGATGTAGCAATATTTCCAAAAGTTTCAGAGCGCGGAGAATATGCATCATTATATAACCCCTTAAGTCCTTAGACTTCTGGGAAATTTATCAAAAACAATATTCAATAATTAGCCAGATTGTTCCTATTAAGGCTGCCCGCCCCCCCTATATCTCATGTTTGGTGTTTACCCCATTGCTATCAACTTAATGGCGGACAGAATATACACCATAGAAACATTTCTGAAATTTTTAGACTCTTTAAATGTGTAACAAAAAAGTTATACATGTAGCAGTCATTTTTCTACTAAGCACACCACGTACCTGCCACATACCTATTTTTTTCTCTCAAAAATTTCAAAGGAAGCTTCAAATGCATGTTTAAATGCTCCCTCAATTTTTTGGAACCCTGGTACATGTAACAAAAAAGATATTCCCTTAGTACACACTTGGGAAAAGGGGGTATGCAAAAAATTAATTGAATCATTTAAAGTTACTTTTTTGGAATTTTGAATGCGCCATAATTCTTTTCAGGATTTTAAATGAACTAGAGGCCAAGGCGGCTTTGCCGTTGAAGGTTTATGGTCCACCCTCATAGCTGAGTACTGCATATAAATTACTCAATTTAGGTTGTGACGGATAATCACTTTACCATAAGTTCCACCTTGACCAAATGCATATTCTACAAATCAGCCTACATGCCTAGTTCATTATGCTTTAATTGAACATGATTGAGCTAATCTCTTAGATTACCTGCATTTTAGATTACATATGCTTGTATTTATTGATGCTTATACTAAGACTATCTTGTCTAATCTCTATCAAATGAGGAATTACAAGGTAACTTTTGAACTGTGGCCTGACTCCAAGAGAGAAGAATATAAAATCACTTGCAATTAGATTTTATTCAAGTTGGCACATCACAACTTTTTTCCCCAACCTGAAAGTATGCCACCTTCATCATATAGTTCATACCAAACTAAGCCTCAACCTTAGTTAATTATAACTCATCCATTGGCTTGCTCTTGCAATGAAATCTGATGGACAAGTCATCAATCCATACTGTAATAGATCAGACAATATTGAATGTAAATAAAGGATATATAAGAAATAATCAGGAAAGGATTTTAAAATAGGAGTGCTTTGGAACTGCTAATTGAGAGAGAAAAGAACAAATCTGCTCAGCCAGAACAATTAATCCGGAGGAGCAAATGGAGAGTCTGTTTGGCTTTGATTGTGTTGGCAAGGGGGTTGAGGACGATAGGCTTGTTGGCGTCGCGCTGGAAGACGGGCTGGCCCTGCTCGCCGGGGAAGGCATTGTTGAGGGAGTGGGCAAGTAGCTGCTGGCCATGGTCGACAATCTCGACGCAGTCGAGGAAGCTATCGTCGCACGACCCCGGCTCGCCGTCCTCCAGCCAGCCCTTGCTGCACGCCACCCTGTGAGCCAAAAAAACACCTCAGTCTGGGCTGGGGGCTGGGGGGAGAAAGAGGAGGGGGACATACTCCCGGCTCCAGAAACGGTGTGGGGACTCCAAAGGAATGGATGAGTGGTAATCGAAGTTCCGTTGAGGGGGAGATAAGTTGTGAATAAGTTGAAAGCCTATTACAATTTACGGGTGGTTTGAAAGACCTGCCCCTCTGATGGTACTATGCAAATAACCAAGAGTCTTGTAATCAATATTTAAATGGTGTGGCTGATTCCAAAGATAGCTCTTACTTTTGTATAGTAATCTCTATCTGACCTAGATCACTTGCATCAATAGTTGAGGTGAATCTTTTGTAACTTGGTTTAACGTGGTGGGTGCAATAAAGTTTGATATATGTTGTAAAAATTTGTGATGTTAAATTGCTGACACTATGTTGTTATAAATAATCTGTTACAAAGTAAATATATATATACGGGTTGGATGTTGGTTGTTGGTTGGTTGGTTGTTGGTTCTACTACTGTTCTTAACACACACTACAGTTCTCTACACTAATCCACTACTAATAACCACAACAAACAGACCTTCCTAGGCTGCTACAAACCAAAACTAACCACAGTGACCAAACCTCTATAGGCTGATCCTAACTAAACTAACTAACCACTTGTGACCAAACCTCTGTAGGCTGATGAGGAAAAAAGGAAAATTATAGTGGGGAGAGGCCCTCCTTTTATGTTGGAGGATGAGGGATTTCTGCTGCAGGAAGCTCCTTGTGAGGGATTTCCGCTGCAGAGGTTCTCACCTACACAGCCTTTCTACAAAGCCACAAATACAAACAACACAGCTTTGCTGTGCTAGATACACTTTAAATCCACAGCCAAATATCTATGATATACAAAATAACAAACAAATACACAGCCTTCAGATAGATACCTTCTAACTCCACCTCCAAACAACGCAGCCTCCTGATAGATACCTTCTAACTCCTCATCCAAACAAAACAGCCTCCTGATAGATACCTTCTAACTCCACCTCCAAACAACACAGCCTCTTGATAGAATCTTCCTTGAACAAACAAATACACAGCCTCCAGCCAAAGATGCTGCACAGGCTTTGCTAGATACCTTCTAACTCCACCTCCAAATAACACAGCCTCCTGATAGAATCTTTGTTGAACAAGCAGGTGCATAGAATGCAACTATCCTTGTCCCTTCTGGATTCTGGGGGTCTGGGCCTCTTTTCCTCTTCCTCCTGTTCCTTCCTCTCTTCCTCCTTCCTTTGCACTCCTTCCTTCCGTTTCTGGTTGAGACTATTCCTTACTACAAATCCTTCCTGGTTTGTATGTGCCTAAATGTTGATGTGATACTATCTCCTCCTCTTGTATGATGACTGTACTGTCTCCACCCTCTGTTGTATACTTTTTGGCATTGACACAGGCACAGAACACCACAACGGTACTTCTGGTCCTGCTTTGCCTTTGTGATCAACGGCTTGAACACCCTCTTGCCCGCCGAATGGGTCGCAAAGAGCGTCTTGGGCCGCGCCAGGTCAGCCAAAGAGGCTGATGGTGTGCCCCGCGAGGAGGCCGGCGCCCAAGGCGGTCGTCCTGGGGAGAAGCCAGAGAGTGAGCCCTGGCTGGGAACAAGGATAGAGAGAAAGGGTGTGAATTGATCACTCACTCTTTCATCTCGGAGTGCTCAACCACCACACCCACCAGGTCGGCCTGGAGCTGCAAGAGGGTGTCGCTGGCCGACATCCTGCCATTGACTTTGAGCAGTTGAGCGGGCCGGCGGGGGCGGGGTTGTAGAAGGTGAGGCACTCGCGGGTCTGGAGATGGGGGCGTCTGGGCAGGGAGCATTTAGCGGTGGGTGTCTGGGGGAGGCCGCAGGAGGGGAAGGTGGAGGAAGTGGAGGCCGAGTGGCAGTGGGAGAAGCGCGAGTTGGTCAGGGGGCAGAGTTGGGCGGGCTGCCATGGCGATGGAGGTGGTGAGACTGGTGCAAGGCATTTGCATGGCGACAAGTATTCGCCCGTTTGGATAAAGGAGTGGTGCATCGTGTGACAGTTTGGTGGGCAAAACGGGTGAGGGGTTTGTGCTTCGGATGGCGCTGTTGGGCACGTGTACATCATTGTAGTCAAGATGGTCCAGGTGTATCGTCTCCACGTGAGTTGAGGCATTGAGGCATGTGGAGGCCGTCAGAGCTGCAAGTTTGGAGCAATATATAAGGGGAGGGGGAGCCGCGTGAGGGTTGATTCCCCAGCCGAGTGCTTCACTTGGCTCACACCCCTCCGCTGTCGCACTTGCACAGTCCAAGGGGATATACATAATGGTGACCCCCCTTTTGCATAATGTGCTCACTGCGCGCGCTGGGGGTCATCCGTGTTTTGCCTTTTAAACCTGCTAGACAGGAAAGGACAATTCACAAGTTTTTTGTATTTTTGGGGTTAAACTGTGGGTATTAAATATGTAACTATCTAATAATGTTGTAAAAAATACTTAGTGGCCCCTTTTTTGTTTTATTGATTATTCAAAAACAGGGGGAACCCTTGATCCTGAATTCTATGTTTTGCTGTCTTTAATAAACTTGGATTTGCATCTGTTAAAGTTTGTGCACTTTTGAATATGCATATGCAACAAGACTCCAATTCTCACTCGCATTGTGAAGATCCTCAAGTTAAACCTAAACCTAACCCGAAGTCCTCCCGGCATCAAAGCAATACCAGAACCGCCCGAGCTGGCTAGTCTTTTTCCTCAAGCGTTACAATTATTATTCCAACTCGTGAGGAAAGAGACTAGTAAGCAAATCCCGTTTCCACATCATCAATAATCAAGACACAAATCAAGCCAATAAACAACTAACAGAAAAATCATGTTTCCGTATATCATGTTACCCCCGTTTCCTTTGTTCTCATAGATTGAATCTCTGCTACGCGTCCCTCCCATTCCATCATCATCAAAAACAATCCCGCTCATCAAAACATCACTGCGTTCATCGCAGGTATGACAAAATCTTCTATCATTCAAACATCTTATTTTCCATTCATTGTCACTCAACTAAAATGTTTTCCTTTTGATCTTTTGTCATGTTTCTTATCAGGTGTGTGTGTGCTTAAGAAGTCGTCGTCGTTGTCGTCCGAGTTGTTCATTAAGGTTCTTACATTTTGTCAAAAGGTTAGCTAAAATAATAAAAATAACGCGTTACAATTATTATTCCAACTCGTGAGGAAAGAGACTAATTGAATCTCTGCTACGCGTCCCTCCCATTCCATCATCATCAAAAACAATCCCGCTCATCAAAACATCACTGCGTTCATCGCAGGTGTGTGTGTGCTTAAGAAGTCGTTGTCGTTGTCGTCCGAGTTGTTCATTAAGGTTCTTACATTTTGTCAAAAGGTGTGTGTGTGCTTAAGAAGTCGTCGTCGTTGTCGTCCGAGTTGTTCATTAAGGTTCTTACATTTTGTCAAAAGATTTCACTCTATTCGAATTCTGCTGAAAATTACAGCATCGCGTAGAAATGAATAGAAAAAAAACGGGTACGTACGCGGAAAAGGGGGTATGCAAAAACCGGGTACAAACGCGGAAATACCCGGGTACATTTATTAACCCCTATGATAAGTTTTGAAACAATTGCCAATGATTTTTTGGGTGGATGGGTTATCCACTAATTTCAAATTGAACTCCAAGACTGTAGCCCAAATCACCACCAATTTGACTTGATTTATTTGATCCAATAAAAATCATTGGCAATGGTTTCAAAAAATTTCATTTTTTATCATTCTTGCTGCATGCCATAATGTGCTATCCAATTTTCCCTCTTTGGTTGAAAATTAATGAACATTCTGAGAAATTTGCAAGAAATTAGATAATTTTCACATTTTTCATTTTTTTATTTTACATTTTTCATTTCATAATAATTCTTGGGGACTTCTTTTCCACCCCTGTAGCAAATCTCATGACTTAAGTCTGTGGCCTGAGCTTCTGCATTGAAGAATGTGGTGCCAAAAACAATAGATAAGATGTGTGTTCTTTTTACAATTGCCTGGGTGGCATGCTGAACCTGAGGAGGGAAAATCTCCTCCTTTTATAGTAAGATGTGAAGGATTTTTGCTTGTGGGTATCGCTGTGAGGGATTTTTGCTGGTGTGACAACCATATAGGTGTATGTGGTGATGGTGTTTTCCACACGGTGGTGGTGGTGGTGGTGGTGGTGGTGGTGGTTTCCCAAATCTGGAACTGTGAATTTATTTGATTTGATACTTGAAACACATTTGGCACACTAGAACACCAATTACCACAAATTGAGTGGTGTGAGATGAGCAGTGTCAGCCTTAGAGTCAACACAGCTGACCTAAAGTCTGCCTTTTTCTACTTTTTACATATGAATTACTTCATATCCTTTTCATCTTAAGAGATAACCTTGTTTTGACTTCATATTCTGTTTCCTCATGCAATTTTGACCCTAGTTACAACTTACCAATTGTTTGTAACTCTACTCCTTCCCGGAGTTCTTGAGTTGTGGCGCGCATGCGCAGTTGTGATGTGTCAGCGCTACCAGGCCCCATGTACATATGTAATTACATAACCAAACTATGAAAATTTTTTGAATTCAGGATCCCCCTTGCCTGAGGAGGATCTACAGACTTCAGCACATCAGAACCATACCCCAGATAACCCAGGATCACCACCAAAGAGATTACCACGCTCCCAGTACCGTCACAGGCGCTGTGGAACTTCTCAAGGTTGGGTGAGAATGAGCTTGAAGAGGATGGAGTGCTTGAAGGGCTGCTCTCCGGTAACTCTGGGAGAAAAAGCACAAAGAAAACAAAGATTTGTGGCTCTTTAATCTTTCTAGGTGCTGCTACTACAAAATACTCGTGTCAATCACTTGTAAGGCGCAGAGAAGAGGGTTTTATGGCAAAGATGGGGGTCAATTTTAAGGGTTTAGTTCTCAAGGGCACAATTTATAATAATCAATTTCAATTTTACAAGATGTGATGAAAGCTAAATAGTAATGTGGTACTATTTCTCTAATGCTGACATGGGGAAGAAAAGGCCACAAAGTGGGCTTCTTTTATAGACAACAAGCTAGTATGAGAGTAGTTCTTAGTCTGAAGAGATTTACAACTATGTAATGAAATAGTAGTTACATACTAGAGGCCAAGGCGGCTTTGCCGCTGCAAACTTCAAAGTTTTCCTGATAGAGCATAACATTGGTTGCTGCTTATACCCATTTTCTGGGAGAATCTTGAGCCCCAATTAGAACTGTTGACATAAAATTTGATGCAAACAAGAAAAATCATCCTGCACCTAAAATAATTCAGCAACAACCAACCCAGAAAATCTGGCACATCAGCCTAAATTTACTGTGAGAGGTGTTTCCCCAGCAGTAAGTTATTACATGCTGGATTCATCCTTTATCCCACCAGAACTTTTACTTACCCCTCCTATCAATAGCATTAACCCCCAGGACACCTCCCATTTTCATTCTGCAAATTTTCCTCTCATTTACTGTGGCTAGACCCAAAGCCAGAAGGACAGTCTACCAGACCACTCATAGAAACTCAAGTTTTGGTGCACCCTTTGTTGGTAACTTGACAATCAGATTGCCACCAAAAAAATGGGGCAGTGGCAAGGCCATATCCCACTTTGGCATATCAGTATTACTTCCTATAATTGGCCAACCAGTGCAAGGAGCTTTAGGTACTTCTCCCAGAACTACTTTGTTTTGATACATCTGATTAACTTGTGTCCAGCAACCAGTAAGGGCCTTGATTCAAATGAAAACTCAAATTGACCTTGCTTCTTGCCTAGCTGTAGCAGCAGGTTGGACTTCTACTTGGTATCTCCACCAAAATAACTTCATATGTACATTGCCTGAATTCTGTATTACTCCCCTTGTGAGAGTTTGCAACCTAAAGCTGGTGAGGTGTGTGAAACAGACAAGGTAAGGGACGCCAGGGAGGTCAGCATTGATTTTCTGGAGAGGGTGAGTCAAAGAGAAGTAGTGATTGCCCTCTCCTCAGGGGACCCCATTGACCCCGCTGAGGAAGAGAGGACTGTGTAGCTAACTCTCAGAGGTGTAGGTCCAACAAGCCGCATCCAGACAGACATCAGGAGTGTCAGCTCAATAACCCTGGAGATGAGACTGAAGCGGAGGAGATTGCGAGCAAGGGGGTGCGCCGGGGCTATAGGAGCGGTCGCCGGGCGCAAGAGGCAGAGGCTTGTGCAAGAAAATCTAATGAAGCGGAGGAGATTGCGAGCGAGGGGGTGCAGGGCTATAGGAGTGGTCGCCGGGCGAGAGAGGCGGAGGCTTGTGCGAGACGAGGATGTGCATTAATAGGGAGAGACTGCAAGAAATTCTTTGCGGGGGGCGTGGCAGGCCGGTTGGAACGGGGAGAGCTAAGCTGAGCGTCGGCGTCGAGGATCTCGCTGAAAGATACCCGGGTCGGGTCTTATGATGGCTTAATGGGTTGTTTGGCTGATGAGTTCAATACAGAAAAAAGCAAAAACAATGGTCAGCATGCTATTCAATCTCGAGCGGGTTGAGGAACTTGGTGCGAGCGGGTGGAGGGGTTTTATGCGTGGCTTGCGCGGGCTGGGTTTTGGTGGATGAAGCAGGGGGGTGGAGCCGAGGGGTGAGTGGGTCGAGTGTGTTTGAGGAATTGTGGACAAGGGCGTGGATGAGGTGGGCAAAGAGCGGATCCTGAGCGAGACAGAGGGGACCGGCGGGTAGCCAGGCTTTCAGCGTCCGGATCTTACTATGTTGCTTGAAATTCATCCGTTCCAGGGCGCTGCTCATCGCGAGGAGCAAGGCATTACTGATCTCGACATCCTGGATCTACGGGCAAAACCCCACAGCCTGTTTCATCAGCGGTTTGGGAGAGAGTGTGTGTGTGAGGGTGGGGATGAGGCTCACTTTGCAGTTGGCTTGTGTGCTGACGAGTGTTTTTGGAGACGGGCGTTTGAGGGGTGTGGGTGTGGTAGTGGGGGGCAGGATAGCAAGCGGGAGCAGGTTGATGGGGTATTGGATTCAGGGTGAGGGCTGGATCCCGGCTGTCAGTCTGAGCCGGATGGCTGGATGCAGGATGATGGTCTGAGGACTGGCTGCTGCTGCTGGTGGTGGTGGTGTTTGGGTGTTGGTTTTAGTTTTGGCTGGAGATGGCTGTAGCAGCTGGTTTGCAAGTTTGTGGGCTTGAAAAGGGTCGGCGAGGGAACGGCTGGGAGGCAGAACAATGGAAACAGGGCAAGTGTTGTGGTTTGAGCTGGTGTGAGCGCGCGAGCACCTGGCAATCCGTTGCTCATGGCAAATACAATGGCGAGGCGGTGAATTTGTTGGTATCCAATGAGGTGGGAGGCAAGGGTCTCAGCAAAAAAATCTGGTCTTGTTGACAACGCCTAGCTGGTCAGAGTATCACCATGCAGGTCAGAGGTACCGGATGTGCATGGCGGTGGCGTAGTTGTCAAGGCTAGATGGATTTGGCAGTTGAGTGCGCTGGCGAAGTCTATAGTGCCAGATTGTCTATGTATAAAAGGAGGTTTGACTTGCTTGCTTGTGTACCCCAGGGCGTCCTCTGCCGCTGTACTTCCAGTGTGCGGTTTGTCCTCACCCCCTCCGCTGTTGCACTTGCGCAGTTTGAGGGGCTCTACTTGGTGGCCCCCCTTTGCATAATGCCTTCAATGCGGCGCGCTGGGGGTCATCCTCTCACCATTTTTTAACCCTGCTAGACAGGGATGGATGGTGGGCCACGGTGCATCAGCTTGCTGATGTTAGGTGGCTGGGTGCAGATTATTGTTTTGTTTTTGGTTTTCATAGTTTTTTTTTGTTGATTTTGGCATTTGTAGAGGGAAACCCCTTCATGTTTTTTTTTCTGAAAGTTGTAGAGGGAAAACCCTTGATTTTTTTTTGTGATTTTTGGAGATTTGTAGGGGAAACCCTTGAATTTTTGTTTTGTGATTCCAAGGCTTTAATAAACTTGGATTAGAAGTGAGTACTAGATTGAAGTGTAAAGAAAATTACTGTAAATCTCTTTTTATACTACTTCTGCATATATAAGTGGCTGTTTCAGAGGGATTATACATATTGAGTGTTTCTTATATTTATAACCAGAAAATATCTTTTAAAAGCGCTTAAATTAATGAGACAACTATGTAACATTTTTGTGAAAGTGATATATGATACATTTACACATGTTTATGTTAAAAAATGTTTAAATTTTGGCCATGTTGCACGCTACGCGCGTTGATTGCACTCACCACAGCGCCTAGGATATTGACAGTAAGTAAACTCTTTCACAAATCACTGAACCATGCTTATCCAGAGTGAAACTCTGTTGCTCTTGATTGTTTCTTATTTTCTTTAACTCTTTCAATCATCAAAGATCAAAAGGTTGTCTCTGATTAAGACCTATAAAATCAGAGCATAGTAACCCTACTTCTGAATCCCACCAATTTTTCCTTGTTGTGAGTGGAGGCTGTTGCACTCTTTTTGGCCTGGCACAGCTGGCATCCAACTTTTCCAGGTTGAGAATAGCCCAGATCAATTGATAAAGACTTAAAGTCTAGGCCTGATATTTTCTTTCTCTTTCTTTCTCTTCCTCTCTCTCAGTTTGTATTTCTTTATCCCAAGAAATACAAACTATTCCCCCCTCTTTTTCTTGTGTCCTGCTGTCACATAAGAGACTCAGGCTCACAAGCAGCACACCCTAAATATTGGCATTTTCAGGGGCTGTACTGCATTTGGCAAATAACTGCCTGGAGTACATGGAAGTGCACACCAAATTCTACTATTCTTGGCATGCAGCTTTTGTCAGTTGGAGTATGTGGATGTGCACTCCAAAAGGATACACCAGTGTTGGTGTCCTATCTTGTAGCTTAGTTTTCTGTATTTTTGTAAGAGCTGGAAGCTCTTCACTGGGCTAGGCGCTGGCACTCAGGAGAGACGACAGTCTCAAGGGTTTCTGATGCCAATGTGGGGTCTTTATTGCATCTAGCTCAGAAGAGAGAGAAGTCGGGGTCAAGTCTCTGCTACGTACAACTGAGGAAGGGAGGAAAAGAGAAGATGGAGAAAGAGAAAAAAGGGACATACCTAGCTCAGAAGAGAGAGAAGTCGGGGTCAAGTTTCTGCTGAGCTAGGAAAGAGGAATGGAGGGACTATATCGGCTGGAGTTGCGTCTTGTGACATGTTTGTGAAGTGCGCTTGTGGGTGGGCTTTACAGTCTCCCCTCCTATAAAAGAAAAGAAGAGATAGTGAGGGTTAAGAAAACAAGGAACATAAAAGACTGGGCATGGGGCAGGAGAAGAACAGGGATCACGGATCTGGAATGGAGGATGGGAGCGAAAGAGGTGAGGAGGAAGAGGTATTTCAGGAGAGGGGGTCAGGGGTGATGAGATGGAAGGAGTTCGTCCAGAGGAATGGGTTGTTGTAAGAGGTATAGTCGTTCTTGCTCATCATTATATGCTTCAAGAGCTTCACGCATAGCCTTGCAATACTCTTCATCATCAGAGCAGAAGTCTGGCGGGCTGTGGGTTGTGATAGATGAAACAGCCGGGGTGAAAGGAACAGGCGGACTGGATGGAGGAGGGGGGCGGGCGAGAGATGGTGCAGAGGTTGTTGTTGAGGTTGATGAAGTGGGAGAAGGCAGAGTTGAATTCTTCTTTTTTTTCTTTTTCTTATTTTTCTTTGAAGATTCAGAAGTGTTGGGAGTTGGAGGGAGCAGTGAATTGGCCACACTAGGCGGGGACGGTTGTGCTGCGGCTTCATCTTTGGAAAATTCATCTTTGTTGTATCCTGCAAGGAGATTGAGGCAACTTTCAAGCTTGATGGAATAATCCAGAGTTTCCGTCAAGTGGTCTGGGGCCCATTGGGAGTCAGTAGAGGAGCCTTCATTGTAAATTGCTGCTATGGATCCTATTGCAGCTGTCTCAAACTCTTCAGGTTGCGCGGCCGGAAGCTTGGTAAGATGAGGTAAGTCGGGCATTGGGATGGAGGTAGGGACAGGTGGCCTTGGAGGAAGTCCGACAGCAGGAGGAGAAGACAAGATGGGAAGGTCCTGTGAGCCGCGGACCTCGCGAACTCACAGAAAGGTTCACAGAGGTATCACGGACCGACACCGAGCTCCCTACATAGTCCCTCCAGTCCCGCCTCTCCTAGCTCAGCAGGGAAGTACTGAAACTTCCCCCGAGCTAGGTGAGTAACCTTCCTTTCTCTGCCACTTCCGTCTCCCTTCTCTCTCTCCTTCCTTTTCCTGCAAGTTGCATATAGAGGGAAGTACTGAAACTTCCCCCGAGCTAGCTCCATTTCCCCTGCAATACAAACAGAGGTTCTAGAAGCTTTTCTGTGCCCTCGCGCCCTCGCCTCGCCCTCTTAACCTCGTCCTTGCCCCTCGTCCCTCGCCCAGTGAAGCTCTCCCCGTTGAGAGCTTACACTTTTTTTTTCTCGAACCTCCACCGCACCTTGCCTATCGCCTCGACCACTGTCACCTCGCACTGCTTCATGTCCACTAGACGCACGACCTCATCAGATCAACTCCTCTCATTGACAGACACCGAGGCGGTGATACAAGCTGCCAACAAAGCCAAAAGAGCAGCCGCGGCGGCAGAAAAACAGCGCCAGACATCTCGACCCATCGACTTACCACCAACCACAACAGCAGACTCACAGCAAACCTCGCTCTTGACCTTGCAACTGGCTACAACAGCCATCCAAACCCTAGCGCATAACCCCCTTGAGACTCACTCCTTCCCCCCATCTTTATCAACCTCCTTAACCCTTCCACAAGCGGACGGGTTCCCAAGCAGCCATTGACGTCCTTCTTTTCGGCTGACAGCGCCACCCCTCCAATCGTCCGAGTGTGGTCCCCAATCGAACCGACTACTATTAAACCACCCCCACCGCCGGCAAGACCTTTTAACCCACTGTTATCCACACCACCAGCTCTCCCCCCTCCTTCCCAACCTCAACCAAAACAGACCGCACCCCCAATCACCACCTTACCAGGCGTCCGACCGACCGCCATGTCCCACAAAAAAAACCCAAACGCAGGCGCCAAGCCACCAGCGGCCGTCTCACAAGCCTCAACATCCGGCCCCAATCTTTCAGCGGACAACTCCTTTGTGGTGCAACTACAAGGAGCGATGCTAGCACTCCAGCAAGCTACCCTCAATGCGCAACAAGCCGCGGATGCCAGGGCGCTAGCGGCACAAGAGGCCGCCAAAGAGCGTGCAAAGGCGGACGCAGACTGCTTTCGTTTGGCCCAAGAAGCCGCAGAAGAACAAGCAAGGGCCAATGAGGAGCGACTTGCCCAGTCCCAGGAGGCTCTAATCCTCGCGACATCTCAACAAAAAGCCCCACCGCGTCCAACCACCCCACCAGACAACCACATCAACCTCAGACGGTTCCGCACATCCAATGGCCCCACCTACATAGGCCCTTACCAAGAAAACAAACCCTTCTTAGCCTGGATTCAAGGTATGGAAATCTTCTTTGACACCAAGAAGGTGACCACTACGGATGACAGGATCAGGATCGCCGGCACTCTCATCAAGGAGACGAATCTTCTATTGGTCTATTCCAACAAAGAGAAGAAATTCCTCCAAAAGTACTGGGACGAATTCAAAGAAAGCTTATTCAACGCGGCTCTCCCGGTACGCTGGCACCAGGGCCTTAAAGAGAAAATCCAGTCCCTCAAGATGGAAGGCTCTGAGACCTTTGCACAATACGAGACGCGGGCCCGTACACTACAATGGATGATAAATTACGACTTGGACCCTCTGCTGATCTCAGACCTGAGCCTCGCCGAATGGCTGACTAGTGGTCTACCAAGTGAGATACGAGCTGACATCTTAAAGTTCGAGGTCTTTGAAGTTACACCGTTTGACTACGGCCGTTTTGCAAAACAAGTCCGGATTTTCTTCGATGCTCTACCGGTTTGAACACTGCCAGGCCGAACTAGGCTTCAAACAACAATGCCACTACCCCAGAGGCCAGAGCCGCCGGAACCATGTCCGACGAACTACGCTGGCGAATTCACTCATACCTAGACTCAATTGGTTGTTGCCATTGGTGCAGGGGGCACTGCGGCTCGCCAAACAGAACGTGCACCAACAGCTGTGCCAAGGGGAAGGTTGAGTTCCCCCCGTCCTTTGTAACACCACCAAGACCGCCCAACTATACTCCCCCACTGCCGTGGAGCTTTGCAAAGAGCCCGGACCCCCGGACCGGTAATACGACAGCTGGCCAAGCAACATCCCGACCAGCGGGAGTGGCTGGTGTCTTGGACGAACCAAGTGACTTATATTCCAGCATTACAATCACGTCGACGGCAGCCATCCAACAGCTAGACGACATCGTTGCTCAGGGCTATGACAACGATGAGGAATTGGTTACAGAAGACACCGAGGCTGCCGCAGTCCAAACATTCGAAGCATCCAAGGGATTTGACGAATCACTCAACAAGCTAATCTCCAATTCAGTTCTGGGACCAATTGAGGGGTATGTTTGCGATCCCCCTAATAACCCCAAGACTCTACATCTCTTGCATAAGGGACGTAGCTTACGAGGCCGCATCCTTACAGTGAAGAGACCAAGACCGACAGTTACTCGTCCAAATAACCGCTATCGCCAGACAGAACCCCAGCCCCCCGCCGCCAGAACATTACATGCTCCCCTGATTGCCGCCAACACCCCTTCCCATTTCCCCATTTTCCTTTCATTCAATTTTTACCCTACGGTTTTCACCGCTTCCGCCAACACTCCACAACACCAACATAACCAGACACCCACAAGAACACACAACAATCGACATTACACAACCAACCCACAAATTCAACCGCGACGCTGTAAGACTCAAAAGGGATTGTGAAACCCTTTTGCTGAATGGAGAAGGGGATGATGGAGGTGCAAACTCTGCCCTTCTATACTATCAGATAACAAGACCCACCAAGCTAAGCTTGGCAAGTTTTAATCAAGTGATAGGTCTGGTCTAGTTCCAGATGAAGTTGTTCGATGACAGGTATGTGAGATTTGAGAGTGAGTTCAGTAGTTATTTGCAAATATAAGGGTTGTAGTGATGTGTGAAGGTGATGGTAAGTGCGAAGGGTGGTATGTAAATAACTGGGGAATACTGAGCTGAGGGAAAAACAACTGGGGGGGAGAGAGCTCCTTATATAGACAAATGTGAGGGATTTTAGCTACAAGGGGGACCCTGGATGAGGGATTTTAGCTGGTGGGCTGCGTACAAGTGGTGTCAGAAGATACTAAATACAGGCAGAAAGTGGGGTGAGAAATGAAAGATGAGGTCATACTATGCAAGGAGTGCATAAACAAAGCAGGGAAATGTCAAATACAGGGGTACCTCATGCAAGGGGTGCATGAGTGGTGTCAGACTAATTCAAGGAGTGCAGAAATGGGGTCAGAAGACTGCATGCAGCTGCAAGGGGTGCATAAATGAGGTGGGGACATGTCAAATACAGAGGAAATGGGGTTGGTCCCCTGCATAAGCAGTGGAGATAAGAGGGTTGGAAAAGAGTATGTGTTTGGCTGGGTCTGAGTATGTGGATACCTGGGAAAGATGACTTGAGGGGTGTGACAGGTTGATGACTGGGGCTGGCCGTGTCCATGGGGGTCCAAGAGGGTGTAACTTCCAATCCAGCAGGGTTCCAGTGACGCTTCCAGTGGTGACTAAGGGTGAAGTTGGCCGTAGAATCCATTTCTGAGGTCTATTTGGTGGTATCTTGAGGCGTATTGTGAGTAATTATGTAGTATAGAAAAAACTCTTGATTTTTCACTTTTCCGTCTACCACAACGCCCAAGACCGGAACCAGTGCTTCAATTGCCGACCAGATCGCTCACTCAAACATCCAAACCCAAAAATTGTTATGACAGACAGCCTAGCCCAACGCCAAACTCTACACTCCCCCCAACGACACCCCTCATAGTCATTTTTTATAGGTGGGGGTTATGTGAGCCGCGGACCTCGCGAACTCACAGAAAGGTTCACAGAGGTATCACGGACCGACACCAAGCTCCCTACATAGTCCCTCCAGTCCCGCCTCTCCTAGCTCAGCAGGGAAGTACTGAAACTTCCCCCGAGCTAGGTGAGTAACCTTCCTTTCTGTGCCACTTCCGTCTCCCTTCTCTCTCTCCTTCCTTTTCCTGCAAGTTGTATGTAGAGGGAAGTACTGAAACTTCCCCCAAGCTAGCTCCATTTCCCCTGCAATACAAACAGAGGTTCTAGAAGCTGTTCCGTGCCCTCGCGCCCTCGCCTTGCCCTTGTAACCTTGTCCTCGCCCCTTGTCCCTCGCCCAGTGAAGCTCTCCCCGTTGAGAGATTACGGGTCCGGCAGGAGTGTGGAGGGTGTGGCCAATCTTGGCGGCGGAACAACCGGAGACGGTGAGTCGGCAGACAAGAGGGTTGGTGGTGACGGTGTGGAGGGGGTAGAAGGTGTGAAGCGCCTTGACAAAGGAGAAGGTGGGCTGTGGGGCTGCGAGCAGGCTGGTGCAGATCTGGTTGAGCGGGGAGGATGCTCAGAGTGTTCTGGCATGGCGATGGAGGGCATTGATGGCGGCAACAAGCAGGCGCCAGGTGGTTGGTGGCTTTGGCTTGTACTGGAGGTCGTCGCTGAGCCAGGCGCTTGGCGGGCGGGGGAAGGCGTCGGGGAGGCCAGGAGCGCGACTATGACGGGGGACATGGGTGAGGGGCCCAGTGACAGTGTTGATTGGGTTGCTTGAGCTGATTGGTATGGGGAAGGAGAACAGGCCGGCGTTGTTGGGGAGGTACAAGAGGTGGGAGATGGAGAGGCTGACGGAGTGGGAGGTGTTGGTGCTTGCAACGGTGGGCTGCTACGCTACATTTAGTCCGTAGTTCAGCGCAGCGTAGCGGATCTAAACTACAAATGACAGGGTATTCCATTAGCGGGCAGTGATTGCCCGCTACCGCTAACAGGAACCCCTTGAAACTACAGGGCCTCTATTGCCGTTATCAGCGCTAGCAGTGATATTCAACCGCTAAAAAAGCTGATAGCGCTGTTAGCGCCCGTTAGCGTAGCGTAGCGGCCCGTAGTGGGCGCTACAACTAACGGCAATGTGTTAGGAACTACGCAACGCTAAACTAGCGGATAGCGCACACTACAGATAGTTTAGCGTAGCGGCCCACCGTTGGTGCTTTTGAGGGAGGAGGTGGGGGCTTTGTGAGGGAAGAGGCGGGGGCTGGCTGCTGAGCTTGTCGGTGGGCCGGTGGGAGTTTGGCTGCTCAAGGGTTTGGCAAGGGAGGTGAGGCTTGCCTGACTGGATGTGGCTCGGAACGTTGTGAGGTGCAGGAAGTCGTTGGAGGAAGTGGTTGGGGACGTTGGGAGGAGGAGAACCTGGAGGGCTGTAGCCAGACGGGCAAGTGGTTGGAGGCACTTGATGCGGAGGCAAAGTGGCGAGTTGAGAGATTCAGAAGGCGCGCTGTCCCTTCAGAAACCAGGGGTGTTGGAATTCACATCCGCGCTCCGTGCGCCTGCGCACTCCGTAACCCGCTCCCTGTTAAACCCACTCCCTGTTCATCTCCCGATACCGCTCTCTTCTTCTGTCTTCCAGTATCACTCCTCAAGAGTTTCCGATCCCTACCACTCAGACGCTTCGATCCTCAAGACATGAAACCATCTCAACCTCAATCCGATCACTGAAAAATTTGGACAACTTCCTCAAACACAGGCTGGCCGTCCTCAGATGCTCAACCACAACTCGACCACACTCCTCATCAGCTATAAAAGCCAACCTCTGTGCCCTCTCAGCTCCATCCTCAGCAGTCTACAACACTAGATTGCATCCGACTCCTGCTCAGCCTCATTGCCCATCATTCACTACTTCAAGCTATCCCTCCGACTCCGATTCTTCCCTTCTCTCCTTCTATATCTCCTATCACTCACATCACTCCTCATCAACTCTTGACATCGACAACATCATCTTGAATTCTCCGACAACACTCAGTCAATTGTCCTCATTGCTCCAACGCTCTCACTTCAATACATCAATTGGTTATTTCCAATTTGGTGAGAAAAGCTCACATCTCCAAAACATCTCAAACCTCCTCCGCTCTCAAGATCGTCAACGTTAAAATTCTTTATTTTGTAGTGTCTACTACATCTCTTTGTTTGACCTTATTTCCTTTAGTCTGTCTGTTCTTCCCCCTAAATCCTCATCTCATCGCGGTATGCTCTTGTCTCTCTTTAAAGTTCTTTCTTTTATCATTGTTGTCAAGAATCTTGTCTAACTCTTTTTATGTCTTAGTTCTGGTTCTATTAACAGTAATCAAGCCTGTTTTTTCACAAGGGGTTCAAGGAGGACCCTGGAAACCCCCTATAGAGGTGGGTAACCAAAATGTATGAATTTTTTGGCCAAAACCAAAAAGGGTACTCACCAAATATGTATGAATGGCCTTTTTTTGGCATGAGGGTACGCACAGAAAATGTACTTTTTTTTTCATGGGGTTGGGGGGTTGGTAACAAAGATTGTATGAAAGTTCAGGGTTGAGCAGAAAAGCACCCCGGTAACCCCCCCCCCCCTCCCTCGGGCACCCCCAAATAAAACTTCTTTAATTGCTAAAAAAAAAGGGCCTGAGAACCCACACATGCTGATCTTGCAAAGATTGTCCCACCCAGCCCCTTCCCGGTGCAAGAATGCCTCCTTGGCCTTCAGTTACCCCTCCCGATGGCCGCCGATGTAATAGGTCATCAAAGGGAGAAGACAGTGGCCATCAAGAGGACTCTCCTGCTCTAGATGTGTAGTTGGACCGGCCATTGAAGGGAGTGTTTACTCCATTCAATGGCCAGTCTTCTTGTCAAGCATGTACAAGTGCCAAGGATTCTGCCCGGTGGGAATGAATCATTCTTGACAAGCATATGTGCAGGTGATTGCCGGGGAGCAACCTCAGCAAGGATGTAGACTAGCTGGTGCATTGTAAGGAGCAATATTCCCCCCGGGCCCGGCGAGCCAAGTGAATTACAAGGAGCAATATTCTCCCCGGACCTGGTGCGCAAAGACACCTTCCGCCGTCTGGCCAGCCAATGCACATAGCTGCTGTCCGCCTGGAGCAGCCTTCCTTGGCTAGCAGGTACGGACTGCTCCATGGTGGAATCCTTCCCGATGTGCAGGTGCTCACCAAAGAACACTCATCCTGGTGTAGATAAGGTGTACCCGCTGGCCGAGCCGCAGATTCCAGTTACCTTTTTTTACGTGGTTGTTGTTCTGGTGGAGACTGTTGCTGATTTGTCCTTGCAACTGGCTCTCTTTTCGGAAATAGAGAAGTTTTATTCAATTCCTCCCCCCTCAGCAGCAAGCCAAGGCCAGCCAACAACAGGACGGTTCACGTAGAGATTTCTTAACCCTGCTGATGTAAATCAGCAAGCCTTCCTAGCCAAATTGGCTGGGACCGTGGGATAGACTTTATTTTGGTCTTGCTGATTTTGGCCCTACGTGAACCGTCCTAATTTGTTTTTTTCAACTGCCCACCGGCAAGCAGGAGGGGTTCTAGGGGGTTTGAGAGCCCACAACTAGTAGCCGGCTTAATCTTGTTTAATCTAGATTCTACTTGAGTACACAGAAATTCAAGCTAATTCCAAAAAAGGTAGAAACATGTCTGGGCTCATCAGAGCAAATCAGAGCTCATCTAAGTTTAATTCATCTTTGTAAAAATTTTGGTCAATACATTGTTCCAGACCTGTTTGACAAATTCTTCTCAATCTCTCTATCAGATTCACAGATACCTCGCGGAACACAAAATGACTTGATCTTTTGGCAGTTTAGCTCTCCTCCAATAATCCCTGAAGATGAAGAAGATGAGGGAATGTGGTATGTTGTGAATAAAAGCATGGATGTGGTCTTTGGTGTTGAAAACTGCAAATAAAATCTCAGGTGTGGAAAGTTTGGCATTGAATTTGTGCTTCAGTACTTGAAGAAATCTCGTGGTCAACCCTCTTGGAATGCGGACAAGCTCCCAATTAAAACAGTCACAATTGATCTTTTGTGGTTTTTAATCTATTTGTTTTTCATTTTTTTTGACTTCAAATTCTACAGCTGCCTATAAAATGCTATGCAGTGAAAAGAACGGCAAGCTAGCTGCGCAAAAAGGCCTGCTGTGGGGTTTCTGGGCCAAAAAAAAAAAGGGTACGCACCAAATTTGTATGGATTTTTGGGCAGAGCCCTGAGGCTACGCACGAAACCGGTATGAATGCCTTGTGAAAATGTATGAATTTTGGCCATATCTTGGATTTTTGGTTACCCACCTCTATAGGGAGTTTCCAGGGTCCTTTTCAAGGCCTCAATCAATCAAATACCGGAATGATCCGACTGGGGGAGCTGTATGGACAAGGGACCAAGCAGGCTCTGTTCTAGCTAACAAGAGATTTACGATCCCTTCTAGCTGTCTGATGCGTGCCTCGTGCTTGCCAGAGGCAAGGAATTGGTTGGTGGGGCGGCTATGTGGGGTGAATGGGATGAACATAGCCGCACAGGTAGGGAAGGGTTGGGTTGGACGAGCAGGTCAGAAGGTAGATTTGAGGAAGTTGAAGAGTAGGGGGAAGTCAAAGTCCTCAAGTTCTTGTCTTATCAATACAAGCCAAGATAAGTTTGTGAGTCTGTGAAGATGGGAAGTTGAGTTTGGAAAGGGAATCAGTCTGTTCAGTATAGTTTGTCAAGTTTGGGAGTGCAGGGAGGTTGAGAAAGTTTATTTTGTATAGTCCACACAGCGGAGTAGTCAGAATCCCGTTGTCAGTCAAACGGGTCCGTTGTGATCAAGTTTGGAGAGAGTTTGAGAAAAAAAAATCCTATTGTCGGGATCAGAAAAAAAAAGTGTAAGAGCTGGAAGCTCTTCACTGGGCTAGGCGCTGGCACTCAGGAGAGACGAAGGTCTCAAGGGTTTCTGATGCCAACGTGGGGTCTTTATTGCATCTAGCTCAGAAGAGAGAGAAGTCAGGGTCAAGTCTCTGCTACGTACAACTGAGGAAGGGAGGAAAAGAGAAGATGGAGAAAGAGAAAAAAGGGACATACCTAGCTCAGAAGAGAGAGAAGTCGGGGTCAAGTTTCTGCTGAGCTAGGAAAGAGGAATGGAGGGACTATATAGGCTGGAGTTGCGTCTTGTGACATGTTTGTGAAGTGCGCATGTGGGCGGGCTTGAAAATTTTGCATCTCCTTCTTGTTGATTCACAGCAACAAACAAGAAGCAAAGAGTTCAAGAACAAATAGAAAAAGAGAAATGGAAGAGAGTGCAAACATGAAATAAAGTAGCTATCTAAGACAATTGCATCTGAGCGTAGAGATTTAGACCCTTCAGGATATGACTGGTACAATTTTTTGCTCTCTTGGAGGTCAGACGGGTGGCCAAAATAGGAGGGGCAATTGGTTTATCCCCCCCCCCCCTGTAATACCCACCAGAAGCCAGTGTTTCTTTTGGGGTCTGCCTTTTTGCACACCAAAAAAATTACCCCGCGCACACCAAAAAAGGTGTGCACACCAAGGTGTTTTGGAGTGCACAGGTGTGCACTCCAGCATTTCTTGGAGTGAAAATAGTTCACTCCAAAAAGATGTGGTTTTTGGAGTGAACTATTTTCACTCCAGGAAATGCTGTTGAGAGGAACAAAGGATGAACACTGAGGTTCACAGGCACAAAGTCCTGTGACACTCAGGAGTGAGAAGGAAATGGTTCTGATTCACTAAGGAAGGAAACCCCAGAAGCAATCCTTTAGATACTATATACAAGATTGGTTTGTGTCATGGTTGCAGCATACAGATATAGATATAAGCATACTATCTCAACAAATTCTGGAGTGCACACCTGTGCACTCCAAAAAACCTTGGAGTGCACCTTGTTGCACTCCCGCCTTGACGGCCGCTGCAGACCGGCCATCAAGGGTAGACTGGTCATTGGGAGGAAACAACCCCTCTTGATGGCCGGTGCTGGTCATCAATATCCTCCTGATGACCAGCACCAGTCATCAAGAGCACTCACCCCTTTCGATGACCAATACAGATCGGTCATTTGGGGGAAACAACCCTCTTGATGACCGGTCTATACCGGTCATCGAAAGAGATGAGTCCTCCCAATGACTAGCACCAGTAATTGAGAGGACTCATCCCTCTTTATGACCAGTACAGATTGCTCATTGGGAGGAATTAACCCTCTTGATGACTGGTCTGTCCCATTCATTGGGAGGAAGCAACCCTCTCAATGACCGGGACAGACCAGTCATTGAGAGGGATGAGTGGGGTGAGTCCTCCCAATTACCAGCACCGGTCATTGAGAGGGTTGTTTACTCCCAATGACCAGGAAAGACTGGTCAACTTGAGGAAATCAGGAGGAAGCAAACCTCTCAATGACCAGTCTGTCCCGGTCATTGAGAGGGATGAGTGGGATGAGTCATCTTAATGACCAGCAGTGGTTATCAAGAGGGATTTTTCCTCCCTATGACCAGCACTGGTCATCGAGAGGGTTGTTTCCTCCCGAGGACCGGGATGGATGAGTCCTGCCAATGACCAGCACCGGTCATTGAGAGGGCTGTTTCCTCCCAATGACAGGTCTGTAACCGGTCATCAAGAGGGATGAGGCCTCCCAATGACCAGCATTGACTGGTCATTGAGAACTCCAGGGAAGCGTGGTCTTTGGAGCGCCTGACCCGCACTCCATGGAACTTGGAGTGCACAGACATGCACACCAACTAATGTGGTGTGCACAAACTTGCACACCTTTTTGGTGTGCGCGGGGTAATTTTTTGGTGTGCAAAAAGGCAGACCCTTCTTTTGGCTGCAGAAGATAAATGGGTACGGGATCTTGCAATTTGTTGGGTCCAAGCCATAGGGGAAGGAATGAATCACAGCTTTCTAAAGAGAGGAACACCACAGGTTGTATGTAAGTGTTCATGAGCACCTGGCCATGGCACATCTTGTCAAACCATTTCGCGCAAGTCACTTTAGTTGTTGGGGTCCTCATTGTAACAAATTCTGTGGTTGATAGGAGTTGGGGTGCTCTGCATAATACAGGGTTTCAAAGTCGGCCCAACTTGCATGCATTTTTGCAAGTTGGCTTACAAGTAAGATCTTTCAGAACAGGTTGCAAAAGATGCAAGCCACATTGTACTTGGCCCCTCAAGCCTTCTTGAATGTTTTTTTGCCAGTTGATGTTCAAGAAAAGTCTTGAACATCAGCTTGAAAAGTCTATGCAATTTGCACAACCAATTTGGATCCCTATAAATATGAACAGTTCATTTGTTCCAATGGCAATGCGGCTGGCCGGGAACCCTCGGGGTACCCCAGACTTCGGTGCGGTTGGCCACATGGTGGCGATCAGTTCGCACTTCCAACCAGAAACCAACATAAGAAACACGCCGAATTATTTATGTCATCGACGCACTCGACCCAGGCTGGCTTCTTGCCTCCTTTCGAACTACGCAGGTTGATCCGGCCGGTCTTCGCCCCTGATCGAAATCCAACCGATGATCGATCCCAGCCACCCCAGCAAGGACCGTCGAAGAACCCGGTAATACGCTCCGTCGATGGGCATGGCCAGTTGCTCTGGGTCGGCTCGAACGATGGCCGCGTGAAAGGATTAGACATCAAGGCCCATCCAGCCCCCAGTCGGTTCGCTCACACTCGTGTGGCTTCAGATACTGCCCGGCTAACCGACGCTGTCAACCCCCAACCGCGTCCCCACTCAGTCTCTGGAAGACTATCCAAGCCTTCTAGTCCTCGACAACCAGAAAGTGGATTCCCGTCCCAAGAGGATATCATCGACACAAGTTGTTTTCAGGACTGTCAGGTGTTCCCGGCTACCGATAAGTCGAAACTTAAAGCCGTTGAAAAACTTATCCTGGTGCCAATGGTAGGCTTGGCCATCATTTTATCAGGTCAGAGCGTTGCTCTGGATATTCAGTATCAGCTTTCCTTTCTGAACCTTGATTTGTTTTTCTTCTGTAGAGGGAACTGTCACCTTTCATTCGATCACCGACCTTCAGCCGTGTCCATCCTCATCATTCCCCTTCATCAGAGGCGTTTCAGCTGTTACGCTGGATGAACACACATATAATCAGAATAATATACAATCATCAAATCAACCCGATGATGTACTCATGTGTGTGATCAAGAAGAAGAGCATATTCCTTTACCTCTTGAGTATGAATGGCGTTCAGCAAGTACACGAAGTGGCTTTTGCCTCGGCAACTTTCCAGTGTCTCCTCCGAGGATCGACATTACTACTCTCAGATATCGAACAGTACTACCTCATATCATTGGAAGATCAGCCCCCACAAGTCATGCCTCTCCTACCTATTTCTCAAAGCTCAGTACCGGTCCCTGATGACCCAACCGTCACATCCTCTCAGGCGACCCGCCATCGTCCTTCGATGGCAGCCATCCCAAATTCTCAAGAGTTCTTGCTTGCCTCACACACAGGCTCAACTTGTCTTGGTATCTTTGTCTCCTCATCGGGTGACCCCTCGAGGGGAACCTTGGAGTGGCCATCAAACCCGCGTAGTGTAGCAGTAGATTTGAACCACGTACTGGCTCTACTTTTCAATGGCACCATCGAAATACATCTACTCGCGACCCAAGAACTTGTTCATGTCATCTCACTCCCCGACGGCCTGGATCCCCGATCACTCGCATCTGCTAAATTCGGAATCTCCCTTCCCGGCGAATCACATACTTCTCAACTGAATACTGTCCCATTTTCTTTGGAGGCTCGTCCGTTGCCCAGCTGCTCTCCCAGTTCACTCAAAGCCAAAAGTCCAACCCGTGAAGCATGTCTGACAGCGGGCACTCACTCCCGTATACTGTTGGTTGGTCGTGACGCACTATACGCGTTGGCGACTCGCACCTTCTTAGCAGAATTGGAGACATTAATCAGGCAAAATAGATGGGACGACGCGCTTCTTTTTGCCGGTCGGTCATCAGATTCTTTACAGAGGGCTACATCCTCGACACCCTCCCCGACACGACGATCTCAAACACGACGGTCCGAACTAGACAGTTCGGGACAAGTCACTCAGTTACATTACATCTACCAAAAGATCTCCTTACATTATCTGGTCGAGTGTCGGTTTGAAGAGGCTGGAAATCTCTGGTTCCAGGGAAATGGAGACCCCCGTATTTTCATCCGATTGTTCCCACTCTTGGTTGCCAATAATCTTTGCAAAACCGACACTTTGAAGATCTTCAGCGGGCTGGAAGAAATGGTCCGGGATGTAAAAAGTGCTGAAGAACTGAGTAAGTGTGCTTAGAACCAGCTTCAACTCTAACCTTGCGACCGTTTCTAGCGTTATGGGCAGAGTGAGAAATTCACATCCGGTCCCCTCGCACCCAGTCTGATTTTTCTTCGTGCTATGTACTTTCTTGGCGGATCTTGATTTTGATGTTGCATCAACCTTGTGGCCCTGACCCAAAGTTACAATTAATCTAGTTCGAAATTATTCGCCCCACATCAAGCCTGATGTCGATACTGCCCTTCCGACGGTCGATCTCAAGGCGCAGTTGCAGGAAAGAGCCCGCCAAGTCTTGCTCCGCTATCTAAAACGGTGGAGGAGAGATAGGCTTTTAAAGGGCGGAGCGTCGGATTCGAATCGGCACCTTGATTCGGTCAGTTTCGACCATCAGCCTTCTTCTTGGTCATGACAAGCCTTACGGACTCATCCTTCTAATTTCTTTCCTGTAGATCATCGATACCGCCCTCGTCCAGCTCTTGTCCGAGCGTCGTCAAGTCGACCCTGAAGCTTATCAAACTCTCAGGCAGATCCTCGAACGGCCTAACTCTTGCGTCTTTGCTGAAATCGAACCCGTCTTGCTCGAAAACAAATGCTTTTGTATTCTCGCTGAAATTTACTTGAAGCGTCAGAATTTTTCCGAAGCTTTTGATATCTGGGCCAAGTAAGTTTTGTGCATATCAAATGGTGTGAATCATCCACCCCTACAAAAAAGAAGAACAGAAAAGCTCGCGAAGTATCATAGCAGGGGAGTTGATGATTGGTCCTCTTTTCAACAGACTTCATGACAAAGTTTATGAGGATGAAGACTTTCTTTATGACCTTAACCGAATGGCCTCAGTTCTCCTACAATGTGAACAAGTGGATTTTGTTATAAAGTATGCGATATGGATGGCATCTCTCGACCGGCACTTGGCAGTCAAGATCCTAGTTGAAGCCAAAGTTGCTCATGAGCTTAATGTGGACGCGACTTTTGAGAGTTTACGTGAAGTCAGTCAAGAAGCCGCCGAGTTGTATTTGGAGGAAGCCATTTTGCGTGATGAATGTCGAGAAGGGGTAAATGGGAAACGGAAGAGCGATGGTTTGTTGGACGGGCAGGCTGCTGATCGTCTAGTGAACCTCCGTACCAAACTCATCTTAGGATACTTGGACAAGCTGAAGGGGTTGTTGCGTATCAGTGCTGAAGAAGGGCCGTCGCCCACGATCCTTTTCTTCAGGAATCTGGTTGACGAGTTCATGAAGAATGCTGAGGATCCAGAGCCCAAGCATCAATCCTTCGTCGATTTTCTTTTGCAGGCCTCGCCTCCCGATGGTCCCGATCATCAGACGTCTTCGCAGCTCTCGGACGCGCTCACAACGCGTGCCAAACTCTTGGTTTGTCTAGACCAGTCAGACTCTAATGATCGAGCAAATTATGACGCCCAACAAATCCGGTCGATCATCGAGGATATTGGTGGGTCCGCAGAGCTACTAGCCGTCGAACGTGCAATGGTTTATTCCAAAGTACGTCTAGATTGACCATTCAAGAAGGACGATGTGAATTGGAGCTTGATGATAATTGTTTGTGGGTTAATAATGGACGCTTTCAGATCGGCTTACATCGCCCGGCACTCTCCCTATTGGCTCTGACCTTGAAAGATATCCGGTCGGCAGAAACGTACAGCCTGCAACACGGCACGATACTTTCTTCCGGGCAGAGGCTGGGCTTGATGGGGAAGGGTGGTCGCTCTGCGCGAGGTGGTGGGAGGGGAGGGAGAGAGACTGGGGAGACAACGGACACGCTAATCGGGATCCTGTTTGACCTGTTGATCAACTCATCGGCCTCTTCCGCTTCGGCGGCCCGGCAAGTCCGCTTGCTCCTTGCCCGTCACCCCGCCCGGATCCCGCTCCACTCCAGCCTCGAAAGACTCCCCGAAAATTGGCCCCTCGATCCTCTTCTTCTCGCCCCTTACCTTTCCCGCGCTATCCGTAAATCTTGTCATCTATCTCACGAAGCTACTATCGTTAAGGCCATCGCCCTCGGTAATCATATTTCCCTCGCTGTCGCTTGCGATGACCTCCTACTACTCCCCTCTCAAAAGGATTGATTATCTCCCTTTTGTTCAAGCTGACTTTTCGTCTTTAATCGAGCAACGCTTTCACTAAAATTATCTCCGGTCTCCTGGTCACTCTTTTTTCTTTTCTTTTTTCCCTTGTCTCAGGTGTAAAACAAATGACCCTTATTACTATTTTTTTTTCGGACTTACTTCGCGCACTGCAAAAAGCTCTTCGCGCACTGTGCAGTGCGCAAAGTTTGCAAACACTTCGCGCACTGCGCGTGAAGGGCGCAACTTTTTCAAATTATTTTTTGACCAATCAATAGACAAGCTTATTATTGTCCTCTGTGAATTTATTTGGAGTTTTTTGAAGCTTCCTTGTATGCTTGAACATCCCACCAATAAAAAAACGGACTTACTTCGCGCACTGCGGAAAACTCTTCGCGCACTGTGGGGGTCGTCGTCTCGACGTCCAGCCCCCAGTGCGCGCTTCTGCCACGGCTCTTTGCGCACTGCATTTTCCGCCGAAAAAACGGCTTGCATTTCTTGAGATATTTTTTGATGAATCAATAGAATGGCATTTTATGACCCCCCTAAAAAATAATCAAGTCATTTAGGGGTCTCCTTGTGAGGATTTTATCTGAATTGCTAAGAAATCAAGAACCAGACTAAAGACATGGAGTTAGATGAGAAAACATGAGACAAGAACAAATATAAGAAGAGAGCAATTTACCACCACAGGATAGAGAGAGTATAAGACAACCAAAGGACTAAATAAAGAAGGTGAACAAGGAACAAGGACACTGGAAATAAGAAAGGAAAGAGTTGAGACAATTAGCCAAGATGGGAAGGATTGAGGCTGAGGTGCTTTTCTCACCAAATTGGAGAGTTGAGCCGTTCTTGATGAGCAGTTGAATCAAGGTCGAATGAGAGTAGCTTTTGATCTTGATCTTGAGCAATGTTGAGGATTGAGATGAGAGTTACGACAAAGGCAATGTAGAAAGCTGAGGATAAAGTTTTGAGAAAGCGGTGGAGTTGATGAGGAGATGAGGAGTCAGGAAGGGATGAAGAAGGAGCGGACTCGGGAATGTCAGGGAGCAAGCGCTGAAAACATGGACAACAGGAAGAGATTCTACTGTCTCTGTCGCATGGCTATCACACAGGTGTCTAACGGCAAGCAGAATTCAAGACTCCTTGAGCCTAGAGAAAATTGTCATTAAAAAATCATATTTTAACGCGGCAGGGACCTGTAATATTGCTTCCTGTGCCCCATTAGCCCCAAAAATTTCACAGTATCATGGCACATGTGCAAATTCATGACCTGATAATTTTCAGAATTTTTCCCAGAGATATAAGGGGTGCGCGGCAGGCTTAGTAGGAAAATTACTGCTAACTGTATAGCTTTTTTGTTACACACTCAAAAAGTCCCAAAATTTCAGAAATTTTTTCATTGTGGATATTCTCTGCGCAATAAATTTCTTGGCAATAGTGTGTCATGATAACATGAGATGTAGTGCGGCGGGCTTAGTTGGAAAATGACTGCTAACTTATCTCATGTTTTAATGAAACACTATTGCTAAGAGCTTTATGGCGCAGAGAATATGCAAAATTGAAACATTCCTGAAAATTTCAGACTGTTTCAGCGTGCAAGAAAAATCTATACATGTAGCAGCCATTTTCCTACTAAGCCCTCCGCGCACCCCTTATGTCTCATGTTATCATGGCACACTATTGCCAAGAAATTTATGGCGCGGAGAATATCCACAATGAAAACATTTCTGAAATTTTGGGACTGTTTGGGTGTGTAACAAAAAAGCTATACAGTTAGCAGTAATTTTCCTACTAAGCCTGCTGCGCACCCCTTATATCTCATTTTATAATGACACACTATTGCTAGGAATTTCAGGGAATTAATTTGAAGCATATTTCTCTGTGCTCTCAAAATTTTGTGCCTTTGGTGTGTGTAACAAAAAAGTTATACATATACACAAAATAATAAACACAATACCTATTTGGGCTACAGGAAAGCTGGTGAAAATTCTGAAAATTATCAGGTCATCAATTTGCACATGTACCATGATATTGTGAAATTTTTGGGGCTACTGGGGCACAGGAAGCGATATTACAGGTCCCTGCCGCGTTAAAATATGATTTTTTCATGTCAATTTTCTCTAGGCTCAAGGAGACCCCTAAATGACTTGATTATTTTTTAGGGGGATCATAAAAAGTCATTATATTGATTCATCAAAAAATATCTCAAGAAATGCAAGCCGTTTTTTCGGCGGAAAATGCAGTGCGCGAATAGCCGTGGCAGAAGCGCGCACTGGGGGCTGGACGTTGAGACAACAACCCCCACAGTGCGCAAAGAGTTTTCCGCAGTGCGCGAAGTAAGTCTGTAAAAAAAACAATTAAAGTCATTTGGGGACCTGGAATCCATATTCCCAGAGGCCAAAAAATCCAAAAAATTTAGTGAATCATGATAAATATGTATTGGGGGGTATCAAATATGAGAAATCCACAATTAGAAACCAGTCAATTAGCCAAAAATGAAATTTGTCACCAGTGGTTCCCAAAATGGAGTAGAAGAAGGACCAGCATGTTTTAAAAATGGTGGGTTTTTTCAAACCCATCAATTACATAATGGTGGATTTTGTCATATTTGATACCCCCTATTGAGCCATTTTAGAATTTTTTGGCCACTTTGTGCAAGAATAAGGCTTTCAAAAATTATATTAGGAAGGTTCACCACTTACTGGCGCATTTTGGCATATTTTGAGAAAAAGTTACTGATTTTTAAAAGCCTTGTCCTTGTACAAAGTGGCCAAAAAGTTCTAAAACCTTTAAATACATGATCAAAATGATTCACTAAATCATTTGGATTTTTTGGCCTGTGGGAATATGAATTCCAGGTCCCCAAATGACTGTAATTGTTTTTTTATTGGTGGGATGTTTAAGCATGCAAGGAAGCTTCAAAAAACTCCAAATGAATTGACAGAGGACAATAACACCAGGAAAATAAAATATTCAGTTGATGACCAGTGACATCACACCAGCTCCAGCCAGCTACCTACCATCTATCCAATATCTATCCACTATCTACCCCAATATCCCAGCAATCTCCTCAACTTCCAAAATTTACCAAGGAGGTCCTGTTCAGTTTTTGATGAGCCCAACTAATCCTCAGTTCTTTCCAGTTGATACTCAGCTTTGGTACCCAGCTCATACTCAGCTTTTTTGCTCAGCTCAAACTCAGCTTTTTCACGCAGGTCGCTCTCAGAATTGGAATAAACCTTTTTGACCAGTCCTTGCCCAGGTGATGCTCAGCTTTTTACTAGTCCTGGCGCAGCTGATGCTCAGCTTTGTATCAGTCCTTGCTCAGCCTTTTCCTAGTCCTGTCCCAGATGGTGCTCAGCTTTGACCCAGTCCTGGGCCAGCTGAGCCAGGCCAGGGAGAAAGATGGGAATCATCTTGGACAGAACCAGAGCTGAAAATCAGCTACGCTAGGGCCAAAGCTGAGCATCAGCTGAGCCACGGTCAAGGCTGAGCATCAGCTGTGCCAGGGCCAAAGATGATCATCAGGTGGCTGGTGCCAAAGCTGAGCATCATCTGGGCCAGGGAAAAAACTGAGAATCAGCTGAGCATCAGCTGGGCCAGGGCCGGGGATGAGCATCATCTAGTTTTGTCACATTGAGTGCTTTGATCCTGACACCTGTCATGTGAGATCTAGATGTGCTGGTGGAGCGGAGCAGCATTGGAGCAGTGTTGGAGCTGAAAACAAAGCTGCATCATGTCACTTGCCATCAAGTGACTACTTTTTTTTCCTGGTGTAATAAGCTTGTCTATTGATTGGTCAAAAAATAATTTCAAAAAGTTGTGCCCTTCACGCGCAGTGAGCAAAGTGTTTGCAAACTTTGCGCACTGCACAGTACGCAAAGAGCTTTTTGCAGTGTGCAAAGTAAGTCCGTTTTTTTTATTGTTTTTTACTGTGGTTTTCTAGAAGAAGAATTTTGGAAAACACCTAAATGGAGACGGGAAGTCCTCCATCACTCAAAAAAAACTCAAGATGCAAAGAACGGAAGAAGAGCAAAGAAAAAAGGAAAGGAAAGGAAAGGAAAGGAAAGGAAAAAAAAAGAAAGGAAAGGAAAAGAAAAGAAAAGAAAGGAAACAAAACAGTCTGGAAAGAAGAATGTGAGACCTAAAGTCTCTGGAGTTGCTTACGCACATAATCCATAACTTGCACTCCTGACTCTTGATAAGTTGGATCATACTTTGGGATCATATTTTGAAGTCTACTGAAATGTGACAAAATCTTATAATTGTCAAGGAGCTGTTGCACCTTCTTTAATTCACCAACTGGAAAAGTCAATTCAAGCTTTAGCTCTTCTGCCGAAATATCTTTATACTTCTCAACAAGTCTAGTATGAAAAGCATTGCTAAATTGAGAGTGGAAACACTGCAAAACTGTCAGGATCTCGAGCCAAGAATCGGGAATCTTTTCTTTTTTGTATAATTTCAAATCTATATTTTGCAGGAATGTAGATTTTTACACCCTGTCTTTTACATTGCATGTGCAATTTAAAGCTCCAAATATGTAAAATTACACATGTTGAGCAAATCAACTAATTTTACATTTCTCCGGCCAAATGAAGTACCATGTTAAATGTGCTATGTAAAGCATGATGTGTAAAAGTGTACGCTTGGGCACGTAAAGACAGAAATTACAAGCTCCGCTGTGGAAATCCTACTGTGCCAGGCGGTAGGCATAGCGTTGAGGGGATGGGTGCTGTTGAGGCTGCCCTCGAGGTGGTCCGGCAAATGAGATGTGGATCAAAAAGTGATAGCATTGGGGGGGGGGATTTTTGAGAGACAACGGGGATGGAATACCGTCGGCGGTGGTTGGTTTGTTAAGGATTGGATGATGATGATAAGGGGATCAGGGATGAAGGATCAGGAATAGTGCTGGGGATACTGCCAGCGGATCAGAAAAAAGGTGGTGGAATTTCTCTTGGATCAGAGCAAGTCCCATGTTGTCCCATCCTCCAAGTTCAAACTCAAACTTGGACTCTGGGGAGTGACATGTCACAGGACATGTCATCACATTCCTAACTACAAAACAAAACCACCAGGAAAGAAAAGGAAACAAAACCCAACAAACAACACACAGAAGAAAAGAATAAACAAAGCTTAAAGAGGAAACCAAACAGCATAAAGTGAAGAAATAAAACATCATAATAAACCCACATAGTACATGTGTTAGGACCAAGAAAGGAAAAGAGAAACTGGGAGGGATCCAGAATCTTGAGGCTGTGAGAAAGTGAGGGAAGGGATCATCTTGAGGATGAATCTTGAGGGATCTTGAGAGGTATAAGGCTGAAGGGTTTTGCTGGTGAGATTGCTGATCTTTCTGACTTGATGATTTTGATGCTCTTGTGGGCCTCTACTGGTATGACCACCACACCGCTTTACAACTTCCGGACATTGTAAAGTCCCAAAATGTAAAATTTCAGAATTGAGGCAAATCAATTAAAATTACACCCTTGGCCTTACAAGGCACCCCCAATGTAAAATTAACATATTATGCCTTGCAGTGCAATTTTACAGGCTACTTGCTTAACAAAATGTCAGAAGAAAGGCAGAAATTGGTGAAAAAAATATGAAACAACACAACCAATATTAGAAATTGGCTTCTCAGTTCCTTCCACCTCTCCAGCAAACTCGCCATAAATCCAAACTAACTGTGTAACAAAACAAAGAAGGAAAAAAACGGACTAAACCCCTGAAGCACCCCAGGCCTTCCGGCCTCTCCTGCTCCCTGTCAATGGTTTGATTGCCTCTGACGCGGAAATAACACCGCTTGACTCATTCTCATTCCAAAACGCCACAATCTTACTTGCTGATGATGAAGAATGCCCCATGTTGGCGGTTGCGGGCGGTTCCTTTTGCCGGTCCTGGTTTGAAGTCACCTTCTTAGCTGCTCGTGCTTGCTTGTTTGTGGTGGCAGTAGTCACTGCGGGGAGAGGAACTGCCAAGAAAGTGGCCGGCTCAGCATGGCCTAGAGTTGTGCCAAAAAGAACAGAAAAATAAGCAAACAATAGTCAGGTCCTGCTCTTCAAGTGCAAAGAGGAGTTCCACCTTCACCTTGCTTGCCAACTTGGGATGATTTTCATCTATTTTCCTGCCAATAGGCCTCATCTCGGGCCTGGTAACGCTCCCCATTGCCATCAGCCAGGGGTTTTTTCTTGAAATTGAGTGAGGTATTGGGCTCTGGGACCTTCTTGGGACGACCATGAGTTGCCGGAACCGCTGGAGATTGGGAATGAGAAGATGAGAGCTCAGATTCTTTGGAGCCTCCGGAGCAGCCACTCTTTGGTAGAGAACAACTATCCAACAGAGACTGGGAATGATCAGATACTAGCACAACTTTGTTTGGGCGGAAACGCTTTGCTGGCGCGATATCTAGCTTTGAAGCTGGGGCGGGCGCAAATTCTGTTTTTTTCTGACTGGGAACGCTATGCTTTACCTTTGCCGATGGGGAAATCTCAACCTCTGGATCCGGGGAGAGAGTGCAGGCTACTTCAGTCACCATGTTTGCTGGACGTTGAATCCAAATATCCAAGGATTGTACCGGAACCTGAGCATTGCTGGCGGGTTTGGGCATAGCCACCTCATCTGAAATTACAGGAGGATGTGGGTCAATTGGTGGGAAACTAAAGGGTATTGGAGCGCCTCATTGGCTTACCTTGAATGGCACATGCTTCATTGGCCGGTGTGATTGATATAGATGGTATTGGTATGCCATTGTTGGACTCCGGAACTTCTGAGGGGGTTACAGACAGGTAACCATTGTAAGACAATTTCAAAATGGTTTTAATTTGAGTGGGAAATTATGGGTTGTCCTTTGAAATTTGTGTAATACTCTTGTCGACAAAGGCGGACTCCTCAGGCGTCCAACTTCGAGAGTAAATGAGCCAGCTGGTTTGCTCCTGAGCTCCACTTATGCTCCCAGGAACTGCGTCCACCATATAAGCGCGCCCTCTATTCAGCTGGTTGTCATGCCGCCAAACTCCCAATAACCTGTTTGCGTGACGTAACACCTTCCTACAATAGTGTGACTGCCCAAAGAAACCACACGATATTAAGGTGTACTAGAGGCCAAGGCAGCTCCGCCTCCGCAGGGGGGTATTAGGCCATTTGGGAATCATCTAGGAAACCCCAAAGATAAAAACCCACCTTTGGGTGAAAATCAAAGCCTTCCTGCAAATTGCAATCTGGTGAGGGCCCATTTGTTTTCAATGGATAGTTGCAAGTTTTTCTGCATCCACAGACTTCAGTGGCCTGCATAGTTACCCAATCTGGCCACTTATCATCATGTATCTCTCCAATTTCTTTTTTGCTCCCTCCGAGGATATTGGTGGGGCTGGGTGGGTGTATGGCTACATGCACACTCTCTCAAACCACCCACCGCCCTAGTGCCTAACTGTTTCAGGGAATTTGCACAAAAAAAATCACTTTACACCAGGTAGGGATTTGTTGCACTCTCTAGAGAGTGCCAGACCGTAATCTTGTCAGTTGCTTGGTATGATGTGAGTTCAATGTCATCTGTAACTTTGTTAAACTTCCTCCCCAATAGAAGGGTAACTGTAGGTGAAGTTGTTGTGAAATGATCTGTCACTCAATGTCAACACATCATTATTGCTCTGTTGAATTTTTGTGTTTGGTTCATCATGATCACAATTTTGAACACAAGCTTCAATTCACAAAAGTGTCCCCAAGAATGTACCTATCCAAGTTTATTGAATTCACAAAAACATGGCAAAAAAGATCTAAGTTTTGGTGTGCAGCCTAATTTGGCCACTGTTGAATAGATTACCCCCAAACACTAGGTGCCACGGATAGACTCTCCAGCTTGTGACAGTGCAACAAGAATAAAAGAGTTGGCATTTTGTTGTCTCAAGCAGGGGCCTAATCAAGCAAAGTAGGGGGCCAGGACAAAACCGGAACCCCTGGGCCGGGGGAACATTGCCCATCTCACACTCCCTTTAAATACCTGTTGACCAAAGCCTGACACTGGTGCACCTGACCTTGTCTCCACCGCTGCCCTGTTGGCCACCCAAACCATGCCGCTAGCGCCTCCGTTGCTCCCCTCCACCATACTGGCAAGTTGCAACTATCACTTGCCCTGCGCGCCACAGTTCAACCCTATCACAATGCCTTGCCACCCACATCAGCTCCAATTGATCAGTACATATGTTGCTTCTTAGAACAACATTATTGTGCGCCAAGGCTGGCAGCGGGGAAGCTGACGACCGCTGGGCAAGTTTAGTGTGGCTCTTTGCACCTGCCCATCAAGTCCTCCCAGGACTCCTTCCTTGGCTCAATACCTGGCCTCACTCAGGACTTCTCTGGCATTGGCATTGCCAATACCTTGCCGAGTATGGTTACATCCCCAGACTGGTCCGCAAGACCAATTCGACGAGGTCCTCCCCCAGCAGCACCATCCCAAACGCGCCCCCAAATCGGCCAACCACTTGCCTACTCGCTTTGACAACCTTAGTTGCTTGCAGACTAACCAGTAAGTACTTGGTTTGCCCCAACACTGCGACTGATTCCCAGGAGGGCCAGTATCTTATGGGCCTCAATCCGTCTGGATATGAAAGGTCAGCTGTCTTGCGTAGATTCCAGAGGTCGTAGGCATTTCTCTTAAAGTTGATGGTTTTTTTAGCAGGCCTAGCCAGACTACTTGGATTTATTCAACTCAACATTGTCCCCAATCACTTCAAACAAGGGCAAGTTTAACACGCACTTCCAGTCCCCTTGTCCGAGCTCGCACTCAAACTCGTCAGATGATCTGGCATTCCAAGGCCAAGGAGGCGAGAGAGCGACTCTGCAGCTCTTCTTTGCAGCGGGAGGAGCCTTGATACGCTCGAGCCGTTGCCCGCGAATACAAGTTTGTCCGGCTCGTGCCCAGCCCAAGCACCTCAAGCAAGGCCTCCAGTCGCGGCGGCCTCTCGCTGCGCATCAACACCGCCAACACCAGCCCCAAGATATAGAAAGAAATTGCAGCAGCAGAGCCGCTACTCGGCCACCGGCAACGACGAGGGGCCGTCCAAGATCAGCTTCAGCGGCGACAGAAGCAACCATCCCAGCCCGATTGGCAAGACGCGCAAGCGCTCCAAGCAGCTTACCTACGCTGCCGACAACCAGGACGGGGCCGGAGCGCATGGGCCGGTGGGGCCCAGACCCAGCGCCACTGATTCCATTTTGCTCAAACATTGAACCTTTGATTCTGAGAGTAGTAGTTGATTGTTGCTCGCGGGGATGAAGGACTTGTGCTTTGTGAAAAGGACAGGTGAATATCCACAACTCATCAACCAAAAAAAGACTGTGCAATGACTTGCATGAATTCCTCTTGGGATCAAGGATTCTCTCAATGAATAGGTTGCAGGATGCAAACTTGCCAGGTACAAAAGAGTTGGGACGGAGTTTCTGAATATCATCAAATAGAGACCTGGATCACATCGTCAAGAAGTTCAGCAATCCGTTTCTTTCCGTCAGCTCGTGGGTGGCCCGCGGTGAGAAATGTGCAACGACGCGGTTGACTAAGTCGGTTTCTTTGCCGCCTGATTCTTTCAGCCATAGGGGACTGAAGTTTCAATAGAGGAATTCAAGCGCAGCTGCCAACCAACAACAATTGGACAGAGATTTCTGTTCAGTTGGTTTTGCGGCCACGTAGGAAGCATACGTGGTGTGTCAATTTCGGTCGATATTGACGGAGTTTGGCGGTCGACCCGTCTTGGCCCGTTTGGCTGGTTTCTTGTCTAGTATTAACTTGGTGGTGTCTGGTGGGCGGCCATCGTTCTTGGCAGCGGCATGTTCTTTGGTTGCTGCTCTTTGTTGCTTGGTACACTGCAAAAAAAACTTGGTCAACTGCTTTCAGTTGACATGCAGAGAACTCAAGCCAAGCTGCCATTGTAACTCCACCTGAATGCACAAGTGTCTTTGTTGGCACAGTCACTTTGCAAGGTGCACAGTGACTGTGCATTAAAGCTTGGGTTGAGTCAAACCTTGAGTAAGGCTGGTGTAACACCACAAGCTTCCTCAGAGTTACCACATGTCAACTGCTCACAGTTGACACAGTTTTTTTTGCAGTGGTAGGCTTTTTCCAGCCAATGGATTCAGATATGCTGACCTGTTTCTTGGGCTGAGAACCATACCTGATGGTCGTTCCCCGCATAAGCGTCCCATGGTCTTGCTCCAGGGCCTTGAAAAAGGCATAAAGCTGGACCATTCCCTTCAGCATGCATTTTTTTCCCGGGATTCAAAAATAAACATGATTAGTCATAAAAAACCACAGTCGAAGTAGAAAGAGAAAAAAAATCACCTGAACATATAGTAGACACAATGCAAGCTTTCCTGTGCATTCGTTGAGCTCGGAAGGCCATCGTCCCCATCTGGGAAGTCTTCTAACATTGGTCAACGGCTGGGGAACAGCATTGCCTTGACGTCAGCCATTGTCCACCAGTCAAGCCACCGTGTGGTCTTTGGAAACCGACGCCTCAGCTCGTCAATTCTTACCTTGTGGGATTGGCCGGCGGGGTCGGTGGGCTCCAGAAGGCCAATGCACATGGATTCAAAGCGGGACTTTTGGAAGGAATGCATCATATCAGCTGGGTTATAAAAGAAAATGAGGACACAAAGGATGGAAGAAAACACAAAACTCTTCATCAGACCTGATAATGGTGCGGTTGCGCTTGACACGTGTAATGGATTGTTGAAAGTGTTAACGACATCCTTTGAGATTCTTCATTGCAGAAATCTCGTCCGTTTTACCAAAAACCGCCATGTACACCGCAACAAACCCCTTCTGCTGAGCCTTTGAGAAGTCAACAATGCTTGTGGCCAGCTTCTCGCGCTCATTTGGAAGGATTGAATGGATAAGGAATTGCTGGAATAGTACGGTGAAATGGATCGTGTAATATTCCACCAAAAGTCCATGAATCCAGCTTAATTGGACTGGAATTTATCAAAGCGGTATTGTTGCAGTACATTGATGTGGTTAGTGGTATCCAGATTCAAAAAACCGGTAGGTAATGTTGGATATCAAGCCACCTGAGTAGAGTGAATTGCCTTCCTCGCACCAGTCCAATAGCCTCTCCTGACGTTTATGGTGTTTGAAATGTGAAATGCTCTTGGCCTTGCCTGAAGGCACACAATATGATCTCCAAGCCCTTCCTGTAGTAGTGTAGTATGTAAGTACATAATTAGGGATTCAAAACGAGTGGGATGACTCAGCTGGTCCCACTGAAATAAGTTGTTTAGAAATTTATCTCCGCCACCGCCCTTCTTGTCTGCAGTCTCTTTGATCTCACTAAGAATTTGACGTCTGTAGTAACGCGCGCAATCAGCATTGCCGAGTGACTCATGAATGTTGGTGATATTTTTCCAAATGTTTGTCTGGCCCTGTTTTTCCAATCTTTGAATCCAGGGAAAGTCAGGCTTGCGTGAGTTTCATTTGATTGTCAATCATTCTTTAAAAAAAATAAAAAAATAGTGTACCTTGAGTTGAAGCGCGGTTAAATTAGGATTCTTCTTGATCTCGGCGGCTAAATCTGCCATGGCCAGGGGGTTGGGCTTCTTTGAGTCTGGCCAAGGGTGATCGTGGAATCCTTGATGTCGCAGGAGGCCCCAGGCACTCTGATGAATGTCCAATCGGCATTTAGTTCCCGTGCATTCCTCCCAGTATACCTTACCCTTGCATCGACCGGCTGATCCTGGGCAAACAGGGTTGCTTTCAACGCAAACATAAATCAATTGCCTTCTTCTTTCAAAGGGTTTGGCTTGATGACTTACCTGTTGAGAAACTTGTGGATCTTTCCGGGACCAGTAGGGGGTGGGCCAGCATATTGACATTCTTCCTGGTCGCAAAGGAGAACTCCGAGGCACTTGACGTGGATAACCTTCCATAACTTGTTAATGATCCACATTGACGGTCTGGGAGTAGCCGACCTTTGGGAAGTTTTTAAACTTTGTGTCAACTGGATTTACAAAGGTGGTTGTTCTGTTGGGGTAAAGGGGGTAACCCTGCCTATCAAGAGAACAGCCATTATCAATGAATGTGCTGAACCCCTGATCCATAGAAACTGGCAAAAACCATTTTGTGGGTTTGGTTTCTGGTTTTGGCAGCGGTGGGACTAGATCTTCTGGCTCTGGCGGTGATTGGTTGATGGCTGGTTGGGGTTTGGGTTTTGCGCAGAGTTTGCGGGCCATGGTATGGATTTGAGCAATTGTGGTTGTGGTGTGTTGGAGGTGTCAAAGAATGAATTAGTAGGTGTTGAAGGAGGCAAATGTCAGCCTTAGAGATACATCAAGTATCCAAAAGACTGCAATAACTCAGTAAATAATAATAATTATTAAATTATTATTGCAGAATCAGATTCCTCATCATAAATCAAGGGGGGTCACCCACTTAAAGTACCCCCTTATTCCTATTCCTTCATGTACTAATTGTATAATTAAGAATTGGCCACAGAAAGCGCCCAAAAATAGTATTACATACAAAAAATTAGTAAAACAATTAAAGTACATAAAAATAAACTGTTGTACAATAATGAGTAATATTACTCGTGTAAAAATACCCCGTGAAAGTATTATGTAGACTTCTACTGAAGCTCTTTCACATGACAATTGGTTATAAACATGTCATGTGACAGAGTCAGGGAAATTAGTCTATTTTAATACAATTGAAATACCCACAGCCAAGCCCTTTTTCACGGCTACAGCCCTGGATACTCCCATAGGGAGAAAAGGACTCAGTGTTTACGCCCACTGAAGTCCCCTCTATAAATAGAGGCCTATTTGGCCCTCAGGAAAAGATCCCCCAGACCATTCACCGCCCATAAACTGTAAGTTTGCCGTGAATATTCTCCTCTGCTACATTTGTAGCCACTTTTCCTTATAAACCTTCCCCAGCACGTAAAATCCACTGGATTAAACCCTTTAAATCATCAAAAATCCCTTATTAGTATATTTAAAGCTTTATCCTTATAAGTAGTTGCAGTAAGACCACCGCCTCTGTCAAGCAGCCAATCAGTTTAAGCGCTTACCACCTACTTTTACGCCAAATTAATTCCCTGTAATTAATAATTACATATTATTAATTACATAATTAATTCCTCCTCTGTTACAGAGTGTTAAAACCCTTGTAATAGCCATATTTGCCACGTAACAAGCTTGGTAATTTAAATTACCAGTGTTTACATCAACACAGTTATAGTGCTAGGGCTAAAAACCCTTATTTTGACGGGTTTTTGCCCTAAGCTTCATAAACAGAGCTGTCATTTGGGGGCCTCATCGTGTTTTTTACCCAGAGTACCTGTCAAGGATAAAACTGATTTTTTGCTGAGTTTTTTCCTTATTTTTAGCAATTATCCCCATAATTTTTCCGTCAGAACTCCAGTTTTTACATAAAAAACCAATTAAATCCACTAAACAAGTACGAATTTTTTCCTTGTTTTTGACTTATTGCGCAATAGAGATAAAACCAATAAAATATACATAAAAAGTACATAAACTAAACCACCAAAAAGCATATTTCTGCCCGTTTTATCCCTATATTTCGACTTTAGTGTCTGCTCCCGTGCCAGCCGCTAAACTCGTTGATAACTACCCGGATACTACCAAATCCGCTGATCCGAAAAACGCGGCCGAGAAGAAACAGTCTAAACGCACCAAGTCTCTCCTGCCCGGCTTCTTCCTCAGCCCATGCCAGGACAAGAAGAGACCGCACCCGGCGACGTTACCCGCTCGAATCATCGAGAAGCAATTCGACCCGAAAGCCGCGGCACTTAAATTACTCGAAGGTAAATTCTTTCAATTACCAAACCAAGACATAAACCAAAAACAACAACCAAACTAACTTAGTCCTCTCCCGAAATGGTTGATACCAGATCAGGAAAAGACCACTCAGCGAACCCTCCCCCCACCAAAAGAAGTCGAGGAAGGCGAGGCCGAGGAGGACGAGCTAGAAATAGTAACCAAGGAACCCTGTCAGCCTCGAGCGCATGAAGAAGATGCTTCAATGCGCCAAAAGGCTACTTCACTAACCCCCGCGCAGAAGGTAACCACCTTACTGCGCCATAAGGAGCGCCACAAAGAGAGCAAACTAGAACACGAGCGCGAACCAGAACGCGAAACAGAGCGCAAGCAAAGACGCGCCTGAAGGAAGAGAAAATCCAAGTTTCTTAAATCCACACAAACGTGGAAACCTAGATCTAAGTTTTGGCGTATTTCTAATTTAAAAAGAACACAACAGAAGAGCACCAATTTCTACAATACAGGCAGCCGTTGAAAATATCCCCAAAGACCTACAAGGCCCTATGGATGACCCTCCAACTGTGCCAAAGCAACAAGCAAAAAAGGGCCGGTTGTGGAAGACTCTTTGAAAGAGCTGTCAAGGAGGGGCCTAATCAAGCGATGTAGGGGGCCTCCAGGGAGGGGGTGGGACGAAACCAGAACCCCTGAGGGGAAAAATTGACACCCTCCCCTCCTCCTTAAATACCCAAACTCAGCTCATCCATAGGGGGAAAGTCATGACTCTCGACTCTAGGCGCATCCGGCGCCACGACCACCGTATCCTTGTCAACACCACGCCACCCAGTCCCACCCAATTTAAACCCTCCGCTGGACAGGGCCCTATCACCTTCATTACTGTGGCAGCCGTATCGCTGGACCTATCATCATCGGCTGTGGGGCAGGCCGAAGACGTCGTTGCAAGGATCTTTGACCTTCAGCTTAGCTGGACCCGTCGGGTGTACATACGCGTTGAAGCAGCTGCTCAAACAAGCCTTGTTGTTTGCAACCTTCGATACACAATGGCCTCGTACAGTCAAGATACCAATCACGCCAACTAGACCGCCAACAGCCAAAGTGAGCTGTTGCCCGTTGCCCATCCTTCCATCATCATCCTGTTGCTGTCCACCGATTTTGCCACAGCTCTCTCGCGCTGATTGTAATTGATCACTCACACGAAAGACCACCAAAGATCCTCCCACAAGCATCAGTCAGCGTCACCCCTGCTCTGAGCAGTCCCCGTGTTCTTCAGCTCCTAGGCAGCCAATTGGATGTCGGCCAAGCTCCTCAAATGACAAATGGCAGCTGTACGTTGACTTTGGCTCTTCCAACCCAACACAACACATTGCACTCGTCCAGCTTCTCCACTTTCAAGGTTCCAAGACGCTCAGAGTTTGGCTCGCTTTCTTCCTTTGGGTCAACTACTCAAAACAACTGCTTCTTCCAACTTGGCGGGTTCCTTATGGAGGTGAGATTGACACAGTACGGGCTCTTGATCCCAAAGCACCTCGCAGCGAACAATCTCCAAGGCCACCGGCGGACGTGTGATCTCATCTCAATCAACATTGCTGTGTTTCTGTTCTCCCAGAGCTTCCTGCTCCCCTTCTTCGACCATCTCAGCCTCATCACCCCCACTGAGTACTGGTCCCGCTTAGCAGTCTTGTTGACCACGAGTAGCAATACTTCCCAAACAGCAGCCGAAGCAGGAACAAGCTCGGAACTCGACCACGCAGTCGAGAATGCTCGAGAACGCACGCGGAGCATGCCCAGGCGGGCATCAGCCCCAACAGGGTCTTCTACTTGATTTTCCACTGCCCGAAACCGCCAGCCCCCAGGCCAACGCAGCCGAAGCCTGCCGCGGCGGGCTTCACGACCAAATGCTGCTCAAGACAGTGATCTCAATCTCCTTGGGCCCACACCCGACGACACCAATGATCATTTTGGCGCCATCGACCAGCTCCCGGCGAAGTGTGTTCCTCGACGAGTGCTGCTATTGGCCAGGGGCACCGCCTTCTCTCCCAACATCCCTTATGCAAGCTCTCGCGCAGGCTGGCCAGCGAGCACGCCGGGGGGATCAATATAATCTAGAATAAGCTTCTCAGTGCTCATGGAACGCGACCGGGCTATCTTGCTCACCCTCTTTGGTGTTCTGTGCCCACCCCTCTCTTTGACCATCTCTCCCACCCTCCTTGAATTTTTTGCCCACCTTCTGAGACGTTCCCAATCCCCGCTCTCTCCGTCCTCCAATCTGTCCCCTCCATCCTATCATTTCCGTAAATTGGCCGCCAGACTGGGCCCTTAGTGTTCATCTTAATTAGCCTGAGCAATGAAGGATCTTATATGATGTCATGTGCTAATTTGGATGGAATTTGTGGCTGTCAGACCCTGACTAGGCAATGATATCCCCAGCTGGTATCAAGTGTGAGTTGCAGGAGTACATTTGATCACCCGGTAGTAATGAAAGTCAGCAAAATCCATTTTCAGGGTTATATATATATTGATGATTGCCATATATTCAGTTGAGTGGTGAAAGTAGGGAAATCTTATTCTTTGTGATTTCTGGTTGACATCAAATTTTGTTGGTTGTACCTGTTGGCTGGTTGGGCTCCTGTTTCTTTCTCATTAATTCAATTCTTATTGGAAATGTTGGGGAAAATTAGACTGAAATACAATGAAATGTAATGCCATGGAAAAGGCCATCAAATGTGTGAAATTATATATCTTGTCTGGGTCAGCCTTTATGCATACCAAAGAAAGACCATAGGTATACCATTTTTGGTGTGAATTAGTGTGCACTCCAAAAAAGTGGTGTGCATTAGTGTGCGCTCCAAAATTTGGAGTGCACACCCATGTACTCCACAAAATTGAAGTGCACACTCATGCACACAATATTTGGAGTGCACACCCATGTACTCCACAACATTGGAGTGCACACCGATTGTCAGCCTTAGAGTCATCACAGCTGACCTAAAAGCTGCCTGTTCTACCTTTGTTACATATAAATTACTTTATATCTTTTTCATCTTAAGAGATAACCTTGTTTTGACTTCATATTCTGTTTCCTCATGCAATTTTAACCCTAGTTACAACTTATCAATTCCTTGTAACTATACTCCTTCCCTGAGTTACTGAGTTATGGCGCCCTTGCGCAGTTGTGACGTGTCAGCGCTACCAGGCGCGCCAAACCACATGTACATATGTAAATTACATAAGCAAACTGTGAAAATTTTCGTAGTCAGGATCCCCCTTGCCTGAGGCGGATCTACAGACTTCAGCACACCAGAACCACCACCCAGATAACCCCAGGATCACCACCAAAGAGCCTACTCTACTCCCAGTATACCTACCGTCACAGGCGCCTAGGATATTGACAGTAAGTAACCTCTTTCACTGAACCTTGATTATCTCAGAGGTACAACTCTGTGTCTTGCTTGATCTGCCTCTTCTTCTTGCTTTGCTTCCTCCTTGATCACAGGGCTGTCCCTCCAAAACTATAGGCCTTTGCCTCCATCTTGATTACAGGGCTGTCCCTTCTTATCATCAGGTCTTTGCCTCAAAATCTAGGTTCAGGGCTGTCCCTCAGGTTTCCCTCTAAGAACCTTGACTGTCCAGAGAGAAGTCTAAAAAACTGTGGCTGGATTAAGACTTATCTAATCCAGATACCCTCCTGAGAGGAAGCTGTAGCACTTCTTGCACAGATTAGCAGCACTCTTCTGAAGAGTAGCATTGCCAGTGGACGTGCATTCCCACTAGAATAACCTAGTACTTCTCTTCCTTCTTATCCTGCTTGGTTTCTCTCTCTCTTTCTCTTTTTTTCTTTTATAGTTGTAATTTCTTTATCCCAAGAAATCCAACTATTGCCCCCCCATTTCTTGTGTCCTGCTGTCACTATAGAGACTCAGGCTCACAATTGGGGGCCTCATCGGGAAAATTACTCACCTTTTCATAATTCTAGACTGCTATAAAGCCAAAGGACTGATCATCCTGACTAAATCAAACAAAAAACTCTTAAAATTCGAAAAAACCACTTAAAAATTTTTTTCTACATATCCTACTAACGCTGAAATTCTCCCAAAATTATCTAAAATTGCTTTTATATTGATAAATTTCCTAACTGAACCCTTGAAAAAATTTTTTTACGTCTGGTGTACTCGTGAAAGTGCAGAATTGCGACTCCTCCGTGCCGCTATTCACCCCTTCGTCGGACTTATCCTCCCCAGAACTCTCTATATCTTCGAATCAAGAGGAGATAGAGAAAAACGGAGTACGCTCAAAAGATTCTCCTGCTTCTCATCTACAATTACCGCAGTTGACCGTAAAAAAATTCTTGACGGCGCAGAATAGCGCAGACGAAGAAAACTACGACGACAAAATAGTAGCAAATCCTTGTAACGGAAATTTGATTAGTAGCACCGCGTGGACTCCTATTGCTACCGCAAAAGCGCCGAAAACTCGTCGAAAAAGGACCGTAGCTCCTGTTAACATAGCCGAGTGGACCTCTAATTCCTCTGCGAAGCCAAGCGCAAAAGAAAACAAGAAAAAATCGTCTTCTACTACTAGGAAAAGCAAAAGGATTTCCGCTAAATCCAGATCTTCAGGTATTTAACTTTAAACAACCCTTAATCCTCCTTTTTACCGCTTAATTACCCTCTTTTCTTACATATAATCATCATGCCTCCTCACCTTAGAAATGGCCGAGACCTCTCCGAAGAGCTCCGCCACCGGTACCGCCTTAGCCCAGCCGCCGAAGAACGGCTTCGAAGGGCTAGAAGCAGCCTTGCCGCCTCTACAGGAGGATTTCCTCAAGCTCCCGGAAGAGGAGCCGCTCCCCCCAGATACCGGGATCCCTCCGGCCCTATACCAGCCGAGGGAAACTTCCATAGCCCTAGCGTCGAGCAGATCCACGCCGGTTCCGCGGCCTATCGACAGGGAACAGATAGACTTGACGGTGAACCTTCCTCCGACGAGTCAACCGCCCTCCCAGCCTATCAACCCAGAGGGCATGAGATCCACGGCGCCGCCCAATCTAGCCCTCCTTCCGTACACTCAGAGCCCTCGACGGGAGGAGTCCTCCGGTCCCATGGACCTTATCCCGGAAGAGGAAGAGCTCTCCAGCCTCATCAGCATGTTCAACGAACAGTTCGACCTATTTGTCCGCGCCAGGGAGGCGCAGAACACGTTAACCATGAGGCGCCTCCTCTCCCAAGCAGCTATGACGCAGGAAATGATAATAGAATTAGTTGGGAGGAAAGACGGTATCCGTCTCTGTCAAGAATGGATACCCAGAGACGAGCTACACAACCTGGAAGTTTCTCTAATGAACCGGAACAACGGCCTAGGTCCGCAGAACTCCACGGCGCAAGTATCCCGGCCTCATTCGCAGCTAGCTTTAGTGCCGCACGCCAGCCAGCAACCCATTCTAGCGACGCCAACGCCAGAACCCACGGGCTCTCAGCTACGAGCTATAGCGCAGGAGTTCCAGGGTCCTATCCCCTCCAACCAGGCTCAGTTTCAACAGCAGCCTCAATCCCAGCCGCGCCTAGAGAGCCAACACTATCAAGGAACTCCCTTGCCGCCGCCGCCACCGCCGCAGACGCTCCAAGTGAGGCCGCCACCAGCTTCTATACCGCGGGAGGTAGTTCAATTATTCCGCCCCAGCCCGCATCTTCAAACTGGCGGCTACAATCCACCCCATTATCCTCAAATGCCGCAAGAATTCGCAGGCCACAACCCCTCTCATCCTCAAAGCAACTGGAGAGGATCAGGGAGGAACTGGAGACGCCCTCAGGACGACACTCAGAGAGTTCTGGAAATAGGAGAATACTTGATGAGAGCCACCAGAGGAGTGAGGAGAGGCTATGGACGCGGGAGAACCAGAGGGAGAGGCCCCTATTAGATGAATCCTTGCCTAAAAGTTCCTTAAGCAGTGATTCACCTCTAGGCCTCAGTTTAGATATTGATAACCTCTCTGATCCTTCAAATAGAGAATTTTTTCTAAATAATCTTAACTCTGAAATGTCTCGAAATGGTCCTTTGTTTCTAGAAGAAAAATTACAAGTCTTGTTCTCTAAATTTCTCTCTGAATTATCTGGTACTGTTGAAACCATCCCTGGTACTCTTCTTGAATCTTGTGTCAGCAATTTTAAAGATGTCCTGAATCATTCCATTCTTGATCTGTTTAAAAATGAATTCATTCCCTTTTTGCTTGATCAAATCCTGAACAACATAGGTGAAAGTGCCAGAGAGAAGTCCACAGTGAATAACAATGTGTTAGAACAACTGAAGAAACACATAGATGATAAGTTTGAGACTGTTCAAGATTTGATTCTGGTAAATGAATCACAATGTCATTCTAACATGGATACAATTGGCCAAAATCTGAAAGATTTTGAAGAGAAAGTGAGCAACAATCTTACTTCCATTGGTAATCAGATCAATGACCTTCATGCCAATGAGCACAACAGATTTGAACAATCTAAGAGAAGATTCAGTGACATATCTTCTGTAGTAAACACTGTGAGCTCAAAGCTGGATTCAGTGTTAATACCAGATGACAGAGACCATCCCCCTCATCTCTTATACAATAATCCCTTCCAGAATGTCCACCATGAGCAACAACATGAACACAGACCACCTCCTCCTGTTCCTACTCCTGAACCCCAGAGACCACCAAGAGATAGCTTTCCTAAACCTGCTAGCAATACTCCTGACGCTAAGACCCAAGAGGAATTCCCCTACATTGATCATGGAGCAATAGACTTTGAAATGAGGAAAGAACTGTGGAAAAGTATCCCCAAAAATGGAGACTGGGAGAAATTCTCTGGAGAATTGCCTTACAATCATGAGCTTTGGATTAAAAATACTGATATCCTAGTCAGAGACTACTTGATGCTGGATAACATGATAATCAGTAGATTAACAATCTTGTTAACTGACACTGCAAGGAATTGGTACCTAGGCATTAGAGATGAATATGGAAACAAATCTTGGGCTTGGTGGAAGAATGCCATCAGAAATAAGTTTGGCACTGAGAACTGGAAATGGAAAATGCAACAAGAGTTTGAGAATGATCACTTCACCTATGATGGGAGGAAAATCCACAAATGGTTTGGTAATCAGAGAGAAAGACTGAAAGCTTATCAACCTGAACTCAATCAGTATCTTATTTGTGAGAAAATCTTAAAGCAGTGCCCTCCAAACCTTGAGCATGCTATTAAAAGCAGATACAAAAGAGATGCCACTGAAATGAGTTTTGAGGATATGGTTATAATTGCTGAAGAGGTTATAGACAGAGTCATGAAAAGGAACAAGCCTGTGACAAACAATTATAACACTCCAAACAGATCCCAATGGAGAAGCAATCCTGCCCCTGAGAAAACTGATAAGCCAACTGACTCCTCTACCAAAAAGAATCCTGTCTCTGCCCCTGAGAAAGAAAAACTTATATGCCATTTCTGTAAACAAACTGGCCACTTCTCCAGAGAATGCCCTAAGAAGAAGAACAGGATCAATAATGTAGGAATGGATGATGATGATGATCCCAAGAGTGACAATGGAGAAGATCAAGGTGAACCACATAAATCTGAATCAGAACTAGATGAAGAAGAAGAGAATCATAGAACCAATCACATGATTCTTGCCATGGACAATGGAAATGGTGCCAATTATGATCCATTAGTTGATTTTGACTTTGGAGCACATGCTGTAGAGTGTGAAATAAGCCAAGATTTCTCCATTGCTGAAATTCAAGCTGAAACTCATCAACCTCAGACCTGGGACAAATCCTGTCAGTCTTCCCACATAGAAGATGCTAGACTGATGAAATGTAAGCCTGATAGAGGAAAAGCTCATCTTACTGGAAAAGCAAATCTTACTACTGTCCTCATTGAATCCAGAGAACAATCATGTCTTCTTGATAGTGGAGCCTCTTGCTCAATCATCAGCAACAAATTGCTAGATTCTATATTACCAGAATGGGAAAATAAGCTCATGCCAATTAACCATGCTAAATTCCACAGCTGTAGTGACCAATTACAGCCCATGGGCATAATAGAAATGGCTTTGATTTTTCCTCACACTAAAGGTTCCATTAGAATTCTAGCAGAATTTGTAGTCATGAGAAATGCAAGAATTAACTATCTTATCCTTGGAAATGATTACATGTCTCTTTATGGCTTTGACATCACAAACAGCAAAGAGAGATTCTTTACCATTGGGAATGAGAACAAGAGGAAGAAATTCAGCTTTAAGTCTCATCATCTGGAGAAAATGAGCCCTTCCAATGAAATTTCTGCTGTAAAGAAGTCCCATCCTCAACTGCAGAAATTTATTATAGAAGAACTCTGTGAAGCCAAGTTCAGTGATAAGTTGACTATTGAGCAAAAAGAGAAGCTGTTTGAAGTCCTCTACAATAACAACTTTGCCTTCTCCAACACCAACCAGCCCCTTGGTGCCATTAAAGGTCATGAAGTTCATATCAAGCTGACAACTGAGAGACCCTATCCTCCTCTCCTCAGAAGACCTCCTTATCCTGCCAGCCCTAAAAGCAGAGAAGCTCTTGAGCAACACATTGAAGAGCTAGTAAACCTGAATGTTCTAAGGAAAGTTGGTCATAATGAAGTAGTTGAGATCACTACTCCTGTAATCATTGCCTGGCACAATGGAAAGTCCAGAATGGTAGGAGACTTCAGAGCTTTGAATTCCTACACTGCTTCAGACAGATACCCCATTCCTAAGATCTGTGAGACTCTGAACAACCTGGCCAAAGCTAAATATCTGACTAGCATGGATGTACTCAAAGGTTTTCACCAGAATGTCATTGCAGAAGATTCCAGACATCTACTCAGGATTATCATGCACAAAGGAATCTATGAGTACCTGAGAATGCCCTTTGGGATCAAAAATGCCCCCTCTCATTTCCAGAGAATGATGGACATTGAATTCAGAAAGGAAATTGATGAGAAGTGGGTCATTATCTACATTGATGATATCATCATTATGTCAAACACCTGGGAGGAACACCTCAGTAGGATAGACAGGATCCTGAAAGTTGTCATTAACATGAACATGAAAATCTCCTTGAAGAAGTGTAACTTTGGATTTGATCAGATCAAAGCTCTAGGCCATCTTGTGTCTGGTATTGCCATAGGAATAGACCAGAATAAAGTAGCTGCTGTCCTCCAAAAGCCTGTGCCTAGTAGTAGGAAAGAAATGCAATCATTTCTTGGTTTTGCTGGTTACTACAGACAACACATTGAGAAGTTTGCAGAGATAGCAAAACCTCTGACTGAACTGACAAGGATTGATGTCATATATGAGATGACTCATCATAGAATAGTAGCCTACAACTTGTTAAAAGAGAAACTGACCACAGCTCCATTGCTACTGTTTCCTGACTGGGCCCATCCTTTCACACTATATGTAGATGCTAGCATGACTGGTCTAGGTGCTGCTTTACATCAAGTCCAAGTCATTGAGGGAGTGAGAAAAGAAGGACCCATTGTTTTCATATCCAGACAACTGAAGGACAGTGAAACAAGATATGGTGCTAGTCAACTTGAATGCTTATGTCTGGTTTGGGCCCTGGAAAAACTCCATTACTACTTAGATGGCAGTGTCTTTCATGTTGTAACAGACTGCACAGCTTTGAGATCACTGCTGAACATGAAGACTCCCAACAGACATATGCTCAGGTGGCAGATTGCTATTCAGGAATACAGAGGCAATATGACCATAATCCACAGAGATGGGAATATTCACAAGAATGCTGATGGACTGAGCAGGTGGGCTTTACCAAATGATCCTAGTAACCCTGCTTATGACCCAGAAGACAAGGATGATGATAGATTCCCCATCATGGGCATACATGTCTCTACTTTCAAGAATGAGTTCTTTGACTCAGTGAGAGAAGGCTACAAGCAGGACAAGAACACTACCATATTGTCTGAACTTTTGTTGAAAGATGCTAAAGATGCCCAGCTAAAAAATTCCTTACAAGATCCTTGGAGAAAGCTATATGATGAAGGAAGATTCTCTATATTTGATGGCCTCATCTACTTCAGAGAGAAACACAACTCTGTCCTAGTCCTAGCTGACAAAGAAAGTATCAACACCATCTTGCATGAATGCCATGACAGTGTCTACTCTGGTCATCTTTCTGAAGATAGGACTTTAGAAAAAGTAGCTGATACTGCTTGGTGGGATAACTGGAGACAAGACACTAGTGAATACTGCTCTTCCTGTGATAGATGCCAGAAAGCAAATAAAGCCACAGGCAAAAGATTTGGACTGCTCATGAAAATTGAGGAACCTTCAAAACCATGGGATGTTATTAACATGGATTGGGTAACTTCCTTGTCCCCTGGAGGAGCTGCTAGTTTCAATGCTTGTCTGGTAATAGTGGACAGATACTCTAAGACCCCTATATTTGTACCCTGCTTCAAGGATGACTCTGCCATGGACACTGCCATTCTGTTTTGGAACAGAGTAATGCCTAGGACTGGCATCCCCAGAATCATCATCTCTGATAGAGACCCTAAGTTCACATCTGAATTCTGGACTGGTTTACATAGTATGTTAGGAACAAAACTCTCTTTCTCCACTGCTTACCACCCTCAAACTGATGGATTAGCTGAAAGGATGATTCAAACACTTGAAGATATGATCAGGAGGTTTTGTGCATATGGTCTAGAATTCAAAGACAATGATGGTTACACTCATGATTGGGTTTCACTTCTACCAATCCTTGAGCTAGCATATTGCACCAGCATACATTCAACCACTGGAAAACCTCCTGCCATCCTGGAAAAAGGCTGGATCCCAAACCTTCCCAGGAATTTCTTGAAGCAAGACTCTGTAGACATTCATCCTACTGCTCTTGCCTATGGAAAGATCTTTGAGAAAGCTAGAAAACATGCTGAGCAATGCATAACAGAAGCTACATCTTACAACAAAGAGAGATGGGACAAGAGTCACAAAGAACCATCTTTTAAAGTTGGTGATAAAGTCCTAATATCCACAGCAAACTTCAACAACCTGTCTGGCCCTAAGAAGATGAGAGACTCCTTCACTGGACCATTCCTTGTAAAAGCTTTACATGGGAAGAATGCTGTAGAAGTGATACTGACTGAAGAGTTTAGCAGGAAACATCCCACATTTCCTGTCAGCTTGGTGAAACCATACAAAGACCCCAATCCAGACAAGTTCCCTTTGAGACAGAAAGTCAAAGTTGTCATTCCCCCCATGGATAAGACCCCTCAGAGTAAAGTCATACAAAAGATTCTCAGAGACAAGAGATTGAGAGTGGAAAACAGAGATGTTATGATGTACTTAGCTAGATACAAAGGTATGAGTGCTGATCATGATGAATGGCTCCTTGAGAAAGACATCCCAGACTCTGCTATCCTTCTCAGGAAATTCAGAAGTGAGAAGAGGTCTAACCCTGTGGTTTAATTTCTTACAGAAATCCAACCCTTTTGGTGGTAGGGAATGTCAGCCTTAGAGTCATCACAGCTGACCTAAAAGCTGCCTGTTCTACCTTTGTTACATATAAATTACTTTATATCTTTTTCATCTTAAGAGATAACCTTGTTTTGACTTCATATTCTGTTTCCTCATGCAATTTTAACCCTAGTTACAACTTATCAATTCCTTGTAACTATACTCCTTCCCTGAGTTACTGAGTTATGGCGCCCTTGCGCAGTTGTGACGTGTCAGCGCTACCAGGCGCGCCAAACCACATGTACATATGTAAATTACATAAGCAAACTGTGAAAATTTTCGTAGTCAGGATCCCCCTTGCCTGAGGCGGATCTACAGACTTCAGCACACCAGAACCACCACCCAGATAACCCCAGGATCACCACCAAAGAGCCTACTCTACTCCCAGTATACCTACCGTCACAGGCGCCTAGGATATTGACAGTAAGTAACCTCTTTCACTGAACCTTGATTATCTCAGAGGTACAACTCTGTGTCTTGCTTGATCTGCCTCTTCTTCTTGCTTTGCTTCCTCCTTGATCACAGGGCTGTCCCTCCAAAACTATAGGCCTTTGCCTCCATCTTGATTACAGGGCTGTCCCTTCTTATCATCAGGTCTTTGCCTCAAAATCTAGGTTCAGGGCTGTCCCTCAGGTTTCCCTCTAAGAACCTTGACTGTCCAGAGAGAAGTCTAAAAAACTGTGGCTGGATTAAGACTTATCTAATCCAGATACCCTCCTGAGAGGAAGCTGTAGCACTTCTTGCACAGATTAGCAGCACTCTTCTGAAGAGTAGCATTGCCAGTGGACGTGCATTCCCACTAGAATAACCTAGTACTTCTCTTCCTTCTTATCCTGCTTGGTTTCTCTCTCTCTTTCTCTTTTTTTCTTTTATAGTTGTAATTTCTTTATCCCAAGAAATCCAACTATTGCCCCCCCATTTCTTGTGTCCTGCTGTCACTATAGAGACTCAGGCTCACACCGATGTACTCCACAACATTGGAGACTTGGAGTGCACACTCATGCACAAAAATTGGAGTGCACACCCATGCACTCCAAAGAAAATTGGAGTGTGCACCTATGCACTCCAAAAAATTGGAGTACACACTCATGCACTCCATAAACAACCTGAATTTGGATTCCATGTGTTTGCACTCCAACAAGATTGCCCACCCCAAAACTACCATTTTTTCTGCCCAGTGTGGATGTTTGTTGACTATTTGATTGTTTAAAGACAGAGAAATGCACTACCCAATCAGGTAGTGCATGAGTGTTCACACTATGGTTTTTGGAATGCACACCCATGTACTCCAAAGCCAGGTTGGTTTTGGAGAGGATGAGTGTGCACTAAGTTTTGGATTGCACCCCAATGCACACCACTTTTTGGAGTGAACAATAATACACACCAAAAATGGTGTGCATGTGGTATTTCTTTGGTGTGCATAAAGGTTGACCCGCATCAGTGCACCTTTTGGCACTGCATTCACACTGATCCCCGGTCAGATTCAGAGGTAGAACACTGATTCAGTGTAAGTGCAACGGTCAGAGTGCTGCACTGACGCTGATTGGGCTGGAGTATCAGCAGTAGACAACTGTGCGGCACTGAAAATGCCTCTGATATCAGCACAGTGCAGATGTTTCACTGTTGGTTCCTACTGATCAGTTCATTGTAAGATGGGTTAAAACTTATCTTAGAGAGATTCTTTTTCATTGTAGACACCTGGCATTGCAGCTTCCCCCCTTCAGCGGCGAAGCCGCCTTGGCCTCTAGTAACCCTTAAAACGGGTTGAGAGACCAGAAAGTCCGCAATGATTCACGGATCCTCAACTCAGGACACTATTCCCTAAAAAGGGATCTGTACCCGTAAATCCCGTACCAACTAGTATCTACGGCTTTCATTGTCTGTGCGCGTAGTACGCAACACTAAGAAGATAAAACCCAAGGGATCTTGCTACAAAGAGATCCCCAGATTATTGATAGATTAGATTTCTAAGAATCAACGATCCATTTCGCCTACCAAGCCCAAGCGATTACGACTACAGGTTGTGATTGGGGCTTTTTTATATCCTTTCTCTCTCTCTTGTCGTCTCTTCATTCCTCTCAACAATTCCTATTCTTTGAATAACTCTTCACTCAACCCTTTTCCCATTTTCTCCTCGCCTGATTGGTCGATCCTTTAGTAGCTGATTCCTTTAGGTATCTCCTATTAGTGTGTTCAGTTTTATTCATCGGCGCGTCACTTTAGAGACGCCTGCTGACATTTGGGGGCCTCATCGGGAAATTCGCTCTCCCGAGACCATAGTCAGTAAAATTTCATTTCTTTTTTCCACTACCCCAGGGGTCTTTCGACACTGGTTCAAACCCAAAAACCTTGGAATTTTAGATTCAGGTTTTTACGCGCTAGACATCCGTTGGATTAGCAACGTGTTGCTGAGATCGTTTGATTCAGTATTCGAGAACTTGTCATAAGTTTTTTTTTTTGACTGTAAGCTTCTCGGCTAAATCTCTCACCGGTGTGACCACCGCGAAGCTAAAACTATCCTTCTCGTGCTCAAGAATACTGTTGTACGCTTCTTATTTTCTACCCAGAAACTCATAGCTATTAGATCAGCACAGAATTGAAAGTACGCTCTATACTTCCAATATATAAAACCCTCATCCAAATCTCCTTACACATACTGAAAGATCTTTTGCGATCTTGTTTGTTTTAAGTGTCGGATCCAGTCACTGCTGTCTTCTTTGGTCCTGAAGAAAACCCAAATCGTCCTGTCGCGTTTGGACCGGAAAACAATCCTAACCCACCTATCGTCCCTGAAGACACATCGAACGCTAGACCTAACAGCGCCTCAACAGCTTACTCTCAATCTGAAGACCAAAGAAGCATTGAGAGTCTTTTCGCGAACATCTTCAGGCGTAGAGGACAGACTGCTCCCCTTCCCGCTACTGCTCTTAACCTCAGTACTACTCAAAGAATCGATCCGAGTCCGAACCCTGGACCTGTCTCAGCTCCTCTGCCAGCTCCTAACCCAGCTATAGATCCAGCCCTCGGATTACAGAATTGAGATCCTGGTACTAGAGATCAGAGTCGTGCTTCTTCCATAGTAATCCAGCGCTACCTAGCCGGGGATCAACAGCCAGCGCCTCCAGGGAACTATCCTGACGCTCCAGTTAATAGGAGAACTTCTGATAGTGACTCAGATATCATCATACTTACAGGTTAGCTAAAAACTTTCAAAGAATTATGCCTAACAAATCAGAGAATTCTGATACCTTTTCTCGGGCTTCTTCTACTAGATCCGCCCACCCCCCACTGGTCCCACCAGGGGAATTTAAGCGAGGAACAAGTAAGGCTCCAAAGGCGAAATTGGCCTCCGGAAGCGGAGTACATATTCCAGAGTCATCAACAGTGCAAAGCACAGTACCTCCAAGCAGTTTCGGGAGGGAATACTCGGGCGATGGAGGTGCTGCGACGGCAAGCGATGGGGTCTCACCGCATCCTGGAGGAGGTGATAGGCCGAGAGCCTCTCCTGCTTTTGATGGAAGGCTGGAATCCTTATTCCATTCATCGAGCTCAAGCTCCTCAGAACTCAAATCAACCGCGAGCACATCCTTACAACAGAGACAACGCTCCTCGAGCAGCAAACCAGACAGCCCAGAGGAATCAAGCTCCGAGAAACCCAGCCGATCCTCCTCCGGGACACGGAAGGATGGGAGGACGTCCGAACCATCGCAACAAGATGTACGCGGAAATATTCAGGATGTCGCGCACTATCCAGGGAGCGTATCAACATCTGGAGGGGTCTTCCCGATCTCGACGAGGGAATTAGGCCCTCTCACCATTAGAGACGCTAAGAAAGTGTTCTCTCTCCTCTTTACTCAGATCAAAGATATAGTCGACGATAATAGCAAGCTAGTGTTGGGAAATCTTCGTCCTTTTATTCAGACCGAATTAATCTCTTCTTTGAAAACTTTTCATAATGAACTTCTCACTCCTATAACTAAGTCAATCCATCATTCCAATGATAAATTTAACACTCATTGTAAAGACATTTCGAATTAATTCACTAATATTAGTAACTTGTGCAATTCCATCTCGCTCCAAAGCGGATCTCACCATAAGCAAATCAAAGAGTTTGGTAAAACTCTTCAGGCTCTCTCAGCTAAAGTACAGGAAAAAAACATTGGGAACAGTTGTGAATGCGAGTTTAATAAGATCACCTTTAAAGAAGATCTTGTTGATATTTGCAATAAACTGACTAAAGAAGTCAGTAGTCAGATGAGCGTGATTAGCAAGGAAGTATCCGCTATAGTTAATGCCCAAGACCAAAAACTAGTACATGCGGTACAAGATATGGCAGCTAAGATTGAGTCACTAGCAGCTGAAATCACCGCTTTAGCTCATGATAAAAAGCTAGACAGAGAATACTCTCCGCAATTGGAAAACACCCTTAGACAGCCGCAAGGCAAGGCAACGGCAAAAAGCATAGAGGAAGAAATGAGTGATCCCAGTGAGAAAAACGTCATGTTGTTTGGTATCTCCCAAGAGATTAATAACTTAGCCAACATCATTAAAGACTGGAACGGATCCACAGTATCGGAAGGAGCGGTTAAAGCTATGATTCATGAGTTGGACGAAGGTCACCGCAAGGATTTTTCCACTTTGAGTACTAAGCTCGATAGGCTTTTAGGCCAATTCAGAGAAAACGGAGCTGACGTCAGGTCAGAGCTAGTCCAAATTAATGACCAACTCGGCTCAACACCTCACTCAGAAACCTTTGGAAAGGAGCAGGAAAATAGGGAAGAAAGCTTGAGCGGTAAAGAGTTTAGATCTCAGGCACCGCATATAGGGATTCCTGTATTACCTGAGCAAAAACCCAACAATCAGATCTCAGAAATACAGAAGCACCTATGGGGAGCGGTGAATAAGATGGATTGGCCCAAATTCTCAGGTCAAGGAGAATATGACCATACCAAGTTTATAGACTGGATAGATACGTGTAAATCAGAGACTGGAGTGCCAGATAAATACATACAAATTAAATTGTTTTCTGTTCTTACAGGGGTGGCAGGACTCTGGTATAAAGCAATGAGGAAAGAGCACGCTAATGCCAAGTGGGATTTTTGGAAGGAGGCAATTGCGAATCAGTACGGCACTTCAAATTGGATGCGCAAGAAACAAGAAGCGTTTGATAAGGATTGCTTTATAGCGGGGGAGACGCCGGTATCTTCTTGGGTGACCAGACAGTACCGTAGGCTTAGAGCATTTGAGCCTCAACTATCACTCCAGAGCATTAACTTTAGGTTATTAGGTCTTATGGACAGAGAGGTCGAATATGCGGCCAAAACCGCAATGAATTCTACAAGGGCTGATATGAGCGCGCTCATTAATGTCCTAGAAGACATAGTAGACAAAACCCGACTAGGGCGAAAGAAATTTGTCCCTAAGCCCCAATTGCCGGACAAACCCTCACCTAAAACTATGGAGGGTAAAGACAAAACGGTACAAACACCTGGGGAGATTAGATGCTACAGTTGTCAGAAGACCGGGCACACCTCCCGCAACTGTCCTAAAAAGATCAATAATATAGGAGACCCCGAAGATTTAGCGGAAGAAGATATGCCAGAAATTGAAGCAGACGATGACAATGATTTAGTCATTGGCTCCAACCCAACCTTAGCAGTTACAGCCCCAGAAGGCAAGAATAATCTGGTAAAAATGACATGCGCAGATAAGGACTGCACAGTTCTGTTTGACAGCGGAGCTGTTAAATCAGTGGTAAGTGCTTTGTACCTAGAAAGGTTTTGCAAGGAGTGGAAAAAGTATATTCTGCCCGTCAAACCGGGGAGATTCCATAGTTGCACAGGAGCACTGAAACCGCTAGGAGTAGTTAAAGTAAAAATCTTGTTCAATTGCTTTTCCTTTATTATTAGATTTGTAGTTATGGAGAACATGCCGGTAAGATACTTTATCATTGGTAACGACTATTTGTCGCACTATAACATCTCCCTCCTGAATGACGATGGACGGCAGTTTTCTATTAAAGGAAAAGTGTTTGATTTCGATGGAACAATAAATTCAATTTTAGCAATTGATAATAAGACAGACGACTTTACAGAGGAAGTATTAGCATCTTCCAAAATCGGTCATGGCCTGGAGGACAAATCTAAAGAACAACTCATGGCTATTCTTCAAGCGAACCGCAAAGCCTTCGCAACAGTTGATGAGCCTTTTGGGGCCATTAGAGGTCACGAAGTAGAGATTACTCTGACTATAGAAAGACCTTACCCCCCAGCCCTAAGGAAAGCGCCTTACCCGGCAAGCCCAAGAAGTAAAGAAGCATTGGAGGAACACATAGCCCTTCTGACTAAGATGGGAATTATCAGGAAAGTGGGCGCTAATGAAAACGTGGACATTACCACACCAGTAATTATAGCCTGGCACAATGGCAAGTCACGCCTAGTAGGGGACTTCCGGGCTCTTAACAGCTATACCACCCCGGATAGGTATCCCATGCCTAAAATAATGGAGTCCTTGACCCGCCTCCATAAAGCAAAGTTTATAACCTGCATGGATGTCCTTAAGGGTTTTCACCAGAACGTGGTACACCCTGAGAGCAGGAAGTTCTTGCGCATTATTTGCCATCTAGGAATCCACGAATATCTCCGCATGCCTTTTGGCATTAAGAACGCCCCATCCCATTTCCAAAGGATGATGGACTCCGAGTTCCATGAAGAATTGAGCCAACTATGGATTATCATATACATAGATGACATCATAATATTTACGGAAACTTGGGAGGACCATCTAGAGAAAATAGATATTGTTTTAAAGAAAGTTATCAGAATGAACATGAAGATTTCGTTATCTAAATGCTCTTTTGGATTCCAAGAACTGAAAGCGTTAGGCCACATAGTCAACGGCTTGTCACTTGGTATTGACCAACACAGAGTAGCAGCTGTGCTGCTTAAACCTATACCCTTGACGGTATGGACTCCTGTCGGGTCTGAGCCGTGGCAGTCGGTTGAGGGGATGGTGCTTGAGTGCTGCCCTCGTCGGTGGTCCTGCAAAAGGTATCGGGAAAGAATCGAACAAGGTGATAGCGGTTGGGGGGGGAGATTTGTTGAGAGGGAACGAGGGGGTCGGAATACCCTCGGCGGTTTGGTAGGATGGAAAAAGCTCAGAACAGAAGGGACTCGGAAGAAAGCCGACGCGGTCGTCGGAATCTCGGGAAGTGATCTTATGAAGGGAAAACTCAGAGGACTCGAAACTCAAAACTCGGAAGAATGCGGGGCAGGATCTACACGGTCCGGGATCAATAAGCTCAAAACTCAAAAAAAAAAAGTGATGATATTCCTCGTGGTTCAGAGGTCGATACCATGCGGATCCGTCCTCCAAGTTCGGCTGAACTTGGATTCAGAGCCGCGACATGCCGCGCGACGAGACCTCGTGCCCGCCGCGCCCATACAACTAAGATGAGCAGAGGAAAAGGAAAAGAACAACCAAAGAGACGAAACAGAAACAAAAGTAGAAGAAATAAGCAAAACCAAAACCAACCCACCACCAACTCAACCATCCAACGCGCGCAAGGAAGAAACATAAAAAAAAACAAGAAAAACATATGTAAAGAAATAATAAAAGAAAGAGGAATAAAAGACAAAACAACCAACACAAAGAAAAGGAAAGAAAAGGAAAAGAAATGAAGGAAATGAGAGAGAGAGAAATGAGAACAGGAGCCTGGAAAGATCTCGAGGATGTTGCTCGCGCCGCCTGCCGGTATTGAAGGTCTTGATGATCTTGAGACCTTGATCCTGAGTACGCGCCTGAACTCCACAACGGTTAAAGAGCTGCAATCCTTCTTAGGATTTGCCGGTTATTATCGACTTCATGTCAAAAAATTTAGTCTTATTGCGGGCTGCTTATACAAATTGTGCAGTCCAGCAGTAGGTTTCGAAATGACTAAAGAAAGGGTTGACGCCTACAAAGATCTCAAGGAGGCGCTAACTTTGGCCCCATTGCTATTCCATCCAGACCCAAAGAAACCATTCAAACTATATGTAGATGCTTGTATGGAAGGACTGGGTGCAGCGCTGCATCAGATACAGATAATCAACGACAAACCTATTGAAGGACCTATCTGCTTCATATCTCGTCAATTGAAGGATTCAGAGAAACGCTATGGCGCGTCGCAGTTAGAATGTTTATGCCTAGTATGGGCACTAGAAAAGCTTTACTATTATCTGGACGGATGTGTGTTCGAAGTTATTACGGACTGTATCGCGTTGAAATCTTTACTTAATATGACTACGCCGAGCCGACATATGCTTCGCTGGCAGATTTCTATCCAGATGTGGAGAGGTTCCATGACTATTACTCATTGCGACGGGATTATTCATAAAAACGCGGACGGTTTGTCCAGATGGGCGTTACCAAATGATGAATCTAATCCTGCGTCTGATTTAGAAGAAACTGATAGAGAAGTCCCTATTATGGCTATCTCTGTGAGTGGGCTAGCAGCAGAGTTCTGGGACGCAGTGGAGAAGAGCTACAGCTCGGAAAAGAACACTTTATGCCTGATAGGACTTCTACAATCAAAGAACCCCAGACCAGACCTTAATGCTCAACTTGATGAACCGTGGAAGACACGTTTCGAAGCAGGTCGCTTCATTCTTCTGGATGGGCTGCTATATCACAGGTCTGAAAATCATTGCGCACTAGTTCTTTGCGCTAAAGAACACATCAAAATTATGCTACACGAGTGCCATGACAGCATAGAAGCAGGACATTTTTCCAAGGACAGAACCCTGGAACGCGTGAGGATATTAGCGTGGTGGCCACAATGGAGGAAAGACGTGGAGAACTATTGTGAGACTTGCAATAGGTGCCAGAAAGCTAACCGATCTACCGGCAAGAAATTCAGCTTGTTACAGCGAATAGAGGAACCTAAAGATAGGTGGGAGTTAATTAACATGGACTTCGTTACAGCCCTCTCAACTGTAGGGAAAGACAGCTTCAACGCCGTACTCGTAGTCGTGGATAGATTTTCTAGAAGAGCACGATTCCTACCTTGCCACAAGGATAACACGGCGATGGAGGTAGCTTTGTTGTTTTGGAATCATATTGTTAGTGATGTAGGATGCCCTCAAGTCATTATCAGTGACCGCGATCCCAAATTTACATCTGAGTTCTGGAAGAACTTGTTTAACATTCTGGGAACAAAACTGGCCTTCTCCACAGCGTACCACCCTCAGACGGATGGGTTGGCAGAGCGGATGATTCAAACGCTAGAAGATATGATTTGACGCTATTGCGCGTATGGTTTGCAATTTAAAGATGCGGAAGGGTATACTCATGATTGGGTATCATTGCTCCCGGCTTTAGAATATGCGTATAATTCTAGCAAGCACGCAACTACAGGTTTGACCCCTTTCGATCTCGAAAGAGGATGGGTACCTAAGATGCCTAAAGACATGTTATTAAGCCATACCGTGCAGGTTCATCCTTCAGCATCATGCTTTCAAGAAATGATGTTTAAAGCGGAAGCTAAAGCTAGTCAATGCGTAGCTGAAGCGACAGAATACAACAAGGACCGCTGGGATAAAACTCACCGAGATCATGATTTGAAAATAGGCGATCTGGTGCTGATCTCCACGGTTAACTTTAACAACTTAGGAGGATCGCGGAAACTCAAAGACGCTTTTGTTGGACCTTTTATAGTGAAATGCTTTCATGGACATAACGCGGTGGAAGTCTTCCTTACAGAAGGCTTTGACTTGAAACACCATACATTTCCTATTAGTTTGGTCAAAAAGTATAAAAAAACCGCTGAGACGTCGGAAGAGAATATCCCACGGCCAGCGCCTCCATTCAATAGCACAGAACCTGAAGGGATCCCTAGTAAGATTCTCAATGAAAAACTTACTAGGATCCTAGGGCAGGATTGTAGACTATACCTTACTAGGTTTAAAAATCAGACGGCAGACACCGACAAGTGGCTTCCTAAAGACAAAATTACGGGCGCCGATGCACTGCTCCGGAAATTCAGAGCAGACAAAAGAGCAACGCACGGCTCTGGGATTAGAGCCGTCCTTTTTAGTGGGGGCGAATGTCAGCCTTGAGCGCATGAAGAAGATGCTTCAATGCGCCAAAAGGCTACTTCACTAACCCCCGCGCAGAAGGTAACCACCTTACTGCGCCATAAGGAGCGCCACAAAGAGAGCAAACTAGAACACGAGCGCGAACCAGAACGCGAAACAGAGCGCGAGCAAAGACGCGCCTGAAGGAAGAGAAAATAACCCTTAAAACGGGTTGAGAGACCAGAAAGTCCGCGATGATTCACAGATCCTCAACTCAGGACACTATTCCCTAAAAAGGGATCTGTACCCGTAAATCCCGTACCAACTAGTATCTACGGCTTTCATTGTCTGTGCGCGTAGTACGCAACACTAAGAAGATAAAACCCAAGGGATCTTGCTACGAAGAGATCCCCAGATTATTGATAGATTAGATTTCTAAGAATCAACGATCCATTTCGCCTACCAATGTCAGCCTTAGAGTCAACACAGCTGACCTAAAAGCTGCCTTTTCTACCTTTTTACATATGAATTACTTCATATCTTTTTCATCTTAAGAGATAACTTTGTTTTGACTTCATATTCTGTTTTCCCATGCAATTTTAACCCTAGTTACAACTTATCACTTCTTTGTAACTCTACTCCTTCCCTGAGTTCTTGAGTTATGGCGCGCATGCGCAGTTGTGACGTGGCAGCGCTACCAGGCGCGCCAACCACTTGTACATATGTAATTATGTAAGCAAACTCTGAAAATTTTCGAAGTCAGGATCCCCCACAGCCTGAGGAGGATCTACAGACTTCAGCACACCAGAACCATACCCCAGAGACACCCAGGATCACTAACCAGAGGCCACTTCACTCCCAGTATCACCACAGGATATTGACAGTAAGTACCCTCTTCTACTGACCTTGTTTATCTCAGAGGAAACTCTGTTGCTCTTGACTGCTCTCTCCCTGCTTCTGTTTCTCTCTTCTGCTTCAAAAGATCTATAGGTTATCTCTTGTTAAGACCTTTAAAACCAGAGCAGAGTAGTCATCCTACTTCTGAATCCCACCACCGTTTCCTTGGTGTGAGTGCAGACTGTTGCATCTCTAGCACAGTTGGCAGCCTACTTTTCTAGGTAGAGCTTGGCCTATATTAAATCAAACTCAAAAGATCAAGTTTCTCTCTTCTCAGTTTCTCTCTTCTATTTCTCTTCTCCTCACTGCTTGTATTTCCTTATCCCCAGAAATTCAACCAGTGTCCCCCTTTTCTTTGTGTCCTGTTGTCACATAAGAGACTCAGGCTCACAACCAAGCCCAAGCGATTACGACTACAGGTTGTGATTGGGGCTTTTTTATATCCTTTCTCTCTCTCTTGTTGTCTCTTCATTCCTCTCAACAATTCCTATTCTTTGAATAACTCTTCACTCAACCCTTTTCCCATTTTCTCCTCGCCTGATTGTTCGACCCTTTAGTAGTTGATTCCTTTAGGTATCTCCTATTAGTGTGTTCAGTTTTATTCATTGGCGCGTCACTTTAGAGACGCCCGCTGACAAACCCCCTTGAGGTTAGTAGATACGCCGTCTAAGTACACTAACGTTGAAGACTCCATACTAACATCCCTTGGCCCTAGTCCTCAACAAAGCGCAGGAAGACGCGATAGCGATCTTCAAAGCAACGAAGGCGGCCTACCTGAACGCCAAGAACTACGACGAGATGGACTTACTCAAAACGTATCTCAAGCAAGTGATATCGTCGTTCCGGGTAGTACAGAAATTCCTTCTGTGGAAGGAGATACTGACGAAACACTTGGACGGATGGAACCCGTACACGGAGCGCAAACACATCAAGGTCCTCAAAACAACAAGAAGGATACAAAGGTAAACAACAAGAACGAGAAAAAGAAACCTTACAAGATCCCAAAGGTCGACCGCTCCAACCCGAAAGCATCGGGCTCGAAACCGTACGAACAAAAGCCAAAGAGTGGTGCAAACAAATGGAAGGAGACTTTAAAGATGGCGCGCGTACTGATGGAAGTCAAGGACGCCATCGAAGAGTAGACCAACACGCTAACCATCCTATTGCCTCGACATCCAATTCTTTTCATAACAACGAGCCTGTCATATCGTCTGATCATGTCCTGTCGTCCAAGCCTATCTTACAAGCCAATCTAGCAGCATTGTCTAAACCTGTCTCAACCTCCGAACCAGCACTGCTATCTACTAAAGAGCCTGTCATTAAGTCCTATCCACACGAGAAGGAACAACATAATATTACTAGTAGTCAACCAAATGTTAAAGTTCGAGAAACCAATATTATTCCCAAACAAAAAACTAAAACAGTGCGCCAAGAAGTTCAACGCTTAAATAAGCAAGAACACAGTGAGAAACAACCCAAAGAAACAAAAGAAAACAACAAACAAAAACTAGAGGAGCTTATTGACCCAAATGAGCCTCTAGCACGAGTGGAAGATTTTTTTAATCAAATTTTGATTAAAAACATTGAGCATATAGATAGTAAAATCAATGCAATCCACCTTAATGTACATGATAGCGCTTTTAAAATTAAAAACTTAGCAGAAAATGTGGTAGAAAGCGCTAAAGATATTAAAATTATTGTACCAGAGGTTAAGAAAACCACAGGAATCATACAACAAATAAGCAACATAAAATTAGGACTTGTAGACTATAATAATAAATTACAAAAAGTTACTACAGAAATACAGACAAATGCTAAAGAAACTACAGTAATTGCCAAATTAAATGCAATACATACTGATATTAACAGATTGGATATTACCAGTAAATTGGACCAATTAAAAATAGATAGTGAGCATGAGTCAGAAAACCATGAAACTCAAGATGAAAATATACTTGAGATAATGGACAAAGTTGATAAACTAGAACAACTTATTATACACAACAGTGACAGTATGGCAGATGAAATCATCAAAATTAATAATAAGTTTGATGAAATGCAGAGTAAACTCATGGCCAGCATGGATAACATAGCACAAAAAATTGGCCACAATACACAAATGCAACCTCAAACTCAGACACCATACAAACAAGGAATGAAAGATGTACCACCACATCAATCTAGTAATCCTTTCAGAAGAATGGCAGAGGAAGAAACACCCTTGAGAAAGGAGTACACAGTCCCACCAACACCATTCTTCAAAGAACAATCATATAATCCTAGTATCCAAACTATGAGAGACAACTCTAAAGATGTACCTAGAATTAAAGGTTGGCCATCATTTAGAGGTGAAGGAGAATATGATCACTTGGACTTCATCAAAACAATTGATTTGTATCAAGAAGATTTTGAATTAAGTGATTCCTCAATTACTGGAAGACTTAACAGCCTCTTCAAAGGTTGTGCCAAGCGCTGGTTCACAGACCTACGCTCAGCAAATGGCAAACAATCTCGGGAATGGTGGAAAGAACAGATCAATAGCAAATGGGGAAGCCCAGCATGGCGCTTCAAAATTGAAAATAAATTTGATGAGAGCACATTTGATATTGAAAAAGACAATCCACTTAAATGGGTAATATCTCAGAAAGATAGGTTGAAAGCCATTTGGCCTAATTTAACAGACAATGAAGTCCACCTGAGAATCCTTAAAAAATGTGGAGGAGATCTAGAGCATGCTATTAAAAGTAGACTACCCTACAATGCAAGTACTGAAGATATTGTTAATACTTTAGAGGACATAACTACACGTACACGCATTGGCAGAAGATATAAGCCTACACTGCCAGAAAAACTCTAGAAACTGCTTGCAGTTGAGATGCAGCAAGCTCAAATCAAACCCCCGCTCAAGCTCAACCCAAGCACTGGGTTTTGTGCTCAGGGGTTTCAAGTGGTGGCACATCCTGATTGAGAACTAAGGCAACTCAATGCCTGTGCAGCCCTGTGCACCATGAATCAGAATGCTCATCCCTCTGCTAAGGATAAGCCAGCCTCCCTCGCAAAACCTCGATGACAGGCATTCTTCCTGGCCAACAAAGGCTACACAATCTGGATGTCCATGAGGCACTCCAGGGCACTCCTCCTGGCCACAAGAGTTGGCACACAATGGCCAGCAGCACATAACGGCTGTCAAACAACGTAGGCTGGTGGCGCGATGGCCAATACATATTGGCCATCAAATCAAGCCAGCTCCACCTGATGGTGTTTGTACAGACCGGCCTCACGCGATGGGCGGCACATACAGCAAGGCCAGGAAAGCTTGCGGGTCCGGCAGCCTGAAAATCAACCAAACAACTTTGTTGATTTCAGCCACCGGACCTGTATGCCCTTCCAAACATTCCAACTCTTCCACCTTCTTCCACCTCCGTCCCCCCCAATCGCCCCCCCCCCCCTCCAACAAACATGCCCCCCGACCCATTTCCCCCTCCCCGCCCGACCGGACCCACCCACCATCCACCCACCCACAATCCCGCCAGCCAGCCAGCCAGCCACCCGCCGAACCAAAACTACCGGTGAGCAGGCCATTCCACTCCGCCGCCCCCATTCTCACCCATCCACAGCTAGCTGACCTCCCATCTGCTTCCTCTGCCCGCCGTCGACTTTGCCCGGCATCCAGACGCACCCGAGAGCTTCAACTGCACCGCCAACGTTCGATTGCTGCAAACAACTTTGGAATACTTGGTCAGTCCTGCCCCCCCCCTGCTCAGTGCGTCCCCGGCTGACCATTGAGGTGCAATCAGACAATGCCAAATTCAAACCCCAGTAACCCTCGATTCACCCTCACCCGCGGGACTTTGGAGCCGCTCCCGTTCCGAAACGTGCCGGGCGAGCCTCAGGAGTCCTACCTTGGTCCCTCCCAGCCACCAGACTCGCAGGCTGCAGCCTGAAAGCTGTTTTACAAGGGATCGCCCACCGAACCCAAAAATCCGATTGATGCAACTGGAACCGCTACTGCTACCGAGCCGCCCCAGCAGCCACAAAACATCCATATCAAGCACTGCTTATTTCAGCGAACTGTTGCAGGCCAGCTGGCCATGGCGAATCCAAACACCGTGATCCACACGAAGCAAGGTCTTGCGGAGATGCAAAAGCACTGGGAAAAGGTCAACCCAAACGGAACCGCAGTCTTGTCAACGGTTGTGCAGCAGGTCACGTGGGCTCAGTTCCAATTGGAGGCTCTGGGCAAGACAAAACAGCACCTCGGGACCCACATCGACCTCATGGATGCGTGTGGTCTCATCAAGTGGCAGGGGGCCGTCAAGAAGCACGCCGTATTTGGCGTTGGACGGAACACAGTGATTGCGTCCGACGCGGATTTTGATTCTTACGTGGACGCCATCCTAGCTAACCCAAACTCCGAGGTCATCATCTGGGTGATCATGGCTGACCCCCGCCGGACTGCCAAGGAGCGTGAAAGTGTGAGTTCTCTTGCGCAATCTTTCTATTCCGCACTCTCCCGCTCGGACTGACATGCGTGCTACTTGCTGGGCAGGAGCGCGCTCAGTCCGATGCCCTGGCGATAGCCTATGGGTCCAACGACGACCGGTTGGCCCTCGAAAGGACCAGTGCCCGAGTGGCCCGCAACGCAAGTCTTTTGTTTTGTTGTGTTACCTTCATACCTGGGAGGGGGCTGATTTGTTTGGTTTGTCAGCCCCATGCAGATGTTGATGCCCAGGAACGGATGAGGATCACCCAAGAGCTGTACGAATATCACCGTCAGCTCTACGGGGGCAATCGCGAGTCGATGCGCGTCAAGGACCCCGCAGACCCCGCGAGATCGTTCCGTGTGACAGCCGATGGGTATAAGACGTGGAGCATGGCGATCTTGCACGGCGCGCACGGGGTCGATCAGGATACCCCACCAAAAACCGACCAGTTTGTCTCCGAGAAGGAGGCCGTGTACACCTTGGCCGAGTTGGCGGCTCAGGCAACCAATTGGCTCTCCAAGCACAAGTCCGCCGCCGCGGCCCAAGAGATTTTGCCATCCGGACCGCCGACGCACGTGACCTCCACCCCTGCTGTGGCAAAGGCGCCGCCTCGCCCACCCGTGTTTGCTTCGGTGGCCCGAAAACCGAGCTTGTCTGGGGCGGCGTCCACCCACCCGCGCTCGCCTGCCCACCTGACCCGGGCCACGTTGCCTCCCGCGGGCGGGGACTCAACGCCGGCCACCCCTGTGTTTACCCCGGCCCGAAGAACCGCGTCCAGCCGATTTATACCACCCCGACTGGTATCATCCGCCCCAGGTGCGCAACCCAGCCCTCCGGCCCCAGACGGCACCGCCTTGGCGTCTCCCACCAAGGCCGCTCGCGAACCGTTGATCCCTCAGCTCATGGGGGCTGAGGGGGTGGGAGACGAGCTCGATGTCTCAGACACAGAGGATGCGCCGTTCAGCCCGGTAGGATCTGTGCGCATGTGTTCGACCCGTCATAACAGCCTGGCGAGCACGGATATTGAGATCCTCCCGCCTCCAAAGTCATACATGGATTCCAAGGGCAATGTCCATCGATCCCCTGCACGCAAGCTCGCCCGCAGCCCGCACGGGGATGGCATTGCCCACACAATCAGCCGCCTAAACTTTGGCAGGCCCCGATCGCCGACCAGGGGCCGGCCGGTGTCGCCCACTCGTAAGACTCTGGCATCTCGTTCCCGCTCAGATTCCATGGCGTCCTGGATGACCGAGTCCGTCCCCACGGCCGACTATCCGCTCAACAAGGCGGGGAAGGCCCTCACAATTGAGGGTTTCCTTGACTTATTGTGCTTTGATAAGGGTGATGTGATCACGCGCGGTTTACTGGCGATGTCCCATATCCGCCGGTGGGATTTCTTCCTACAGACTTCGCCCAAGGTATTGGAGGAGAAACTTGGATTCCCGTACCCAATCGCTTGCCAATTGGTCAAGGGGGCCACATGGCTGATCCCAACCCACGTCATCGTCCCAAACGCAAAAGGCCTTCCCACGGCGGCCGCCCGAGCCGACTCAGTCGTCATCCCGCCCGCCCATGTGAAAGAAGACCCTGGATCTGCCCTTGTCGCAACAAACACAGCGACTGTAGGACTTGCCTGCGCGTCATCCAGCGGGAGCATCGGTAGGGGCTGTGGTTCACCAGCTCCCAGGGGCGAGTGACGACTTGGCTGTGCAGCAGCAGCCCCCAGGGGCTAGTGAGGACTTGCCTGTGCAGACCCAGCACCCATCATCATCGCAAGAACATCGCAGACATGATGCAATTGCGCCAGCTGCAACATTGGGGCGAGTGAGGACTTAGCTGTGCAGAAGCAGTCGCCAGGGGCGAGTGAGGGGGCGAGTGAGGACTTAGGCCGGGGGAATGCGCGTTACAAAATGCCCCCCAGGGGGCGCTTGCCCCAGTAGGAATGGACCCAACGCGCAATGGTTGGTGAACGAAGGCACCGCGCCGCGGGTTGCTTGGCAAGCGATCCTCCGAAGGGTTTTTTTGGTAGTGTAGATTGTGCATTGCAAGGTCTGTTGCGTCAGCCTCAAAGGCCAACCAACAAGCAAGCACAATATAAAACAAGAAAGAATAAAACAAGAAAATCATCAGGAAACGGAATGGAACCGCCACGGGGATCAGAACATCATTCCTGCCGAGTAGCCACTCCCGAGGAATAGGTTCCTCATCATCCGAGGATTTGCTACATTGGGGAGCACCTCCTTGATGATCCGAGCATCCTGTCGGGTCCCAGTGAGTATTTCGAGGCGCTTCAGGTAGGTTTTGAGGGTCGCGAAAACCTTTTCAATAGGGTTGAAGTCGGGTGAATATGTCGGCAAATACAGCAGAAGGACACCAGCGTCCGCACATATTTCCGCAATTTGACCCCCATGGTGGATGGGGGCGTTGTCCATGATGAGGACACTGTTTCGGCCGGGGAAAGGATTCATCACTGGAATCTAGGAAACGATATAACGCAGACCAAATCAATTACATCTTACTCGCACCAATGGGACCAGACCGGAGATCTTACCAAAACATCCTCGAGAAAATACTCCATGTCAATGCGGCGCATTGTTCCTACCTGAGCAATGCACTCAAGACACCCGTCCAACGACACGGCCGGGAGAACCGAGACGCGAGGGGCCCCCAGGGGCTTAGGGATGCGTTGAGTGCGGCATCTGCGGAGGGCCCAAGCCTTGTCCCGTGAGTGAGTTCCTAGCGATACTCCAGCTTTGTCTGGGGGCCAATCAATGGGTTAGTAACAGCGCAAATGCAGACAGAAAGTTCCCGCAAGTCTTGCTTACCGACAAATACCAGGAATTCCACCGGGTAATTACCGACGCGGGCAATGTAGTTTGCCCGAGCATCTGGGCATTGGTTTGGGTTGACCGTGCGGGCAGTTTTCTTTGTCATGAGGAGGCGGAACTTCAACTTGGCTTGGATCGTGCTGAGGGGATGTTGGGTGCCGGTCATTGCCTGGATGTGATTCTGGATCTCATCCAGGTACAGGGTTGGCTCTGCCTCCAGCGCAGCGAGCACAAACTCGGCCTCCTCGCGGCTGAAGGCCAAAGGGCGACCCCGCTTGGCGTACAGTGCCGGGTCTCGGACAACATCGCGGGTGTGTCGGTACAGATTTTTCCACCGGAGGAGGGAGTCTTTGGACACCTTGTGGTCAAGGGTCCGATTGATCTCGGCGAGGGTCTGTCCTCGCACGGCCATTTTGACGACAATTACCTTGACGTCGCGTGAGTACTTCACAAAGACCATCGGGCCTACCCAAGGGAAAAAATTGGTGAGTGGGGGGAGCATGAAGCAAGGGCCCAAAAAAAAACAGGGCTCACCGTTAGCGGGATGGGATTGAGTGGCTGCGGTGTCCTTGGACTTGTCGGCGGAGCAGTATAAGGGCTTGTGCGGATCTGGAATCCGGGAAAAGGACACAGGGGGAACAAGGTCAGCTGGATGAATGGGGGGGGGGAAGGCTGGCATGGATGGTTGGGGCTGCTCACCGGCGGAAAAGTTGCTCAGCTGGAAGGCCTTGTGCGGGTCTGGATGCCGGGCAAAGGATGGGTGCAGGGGGAAGGAGGGGTCAGCTGTGGATGGGTGAGAATGGGGGCGGCGGAGTGGAATGGCCTGCTCACCGGTAGCGGTTTTTTTTTTTTGGTTTGGCGGGTGGCTGGCTGGCTGGCAGGATTGTGGGTGGGTGGATGGTGAGTGGGTCCGGTCGGGCGGGGAGGGGGAAATGGGTCGGGGGGCATGTTTGTTGGAGGGGGGGGGGGCGATTGGGGGGGACGGAGGTGGAAGAAGGTGGAAGAGTTGGAATGTTTGGAAGGGCATACAGGTCCGGTGGCTGAAATCAACAAAGTTGTTTGGTTGATTTTCAGGCTGCCGGACCCGCAAGCTTTCCTGGCCTTGCTGTATGTGCCGCCCATCGCGTGAGGCTGGTCTGTACAAACGCCATCAGGTGGAGCTGGCTTGATTTGATGGCCAATATGTATTGGCCATCGCGTCACCAGCCTACGTTGTTTGACAGCCGTTATGTGCTGCTGGCCATTGTGTGCCAACTCTTGCGGCCAGGAGGAGTGCCCTGGAGTGCCTCATGGACATCCAGATTGTGTAGCCTTTGTTGGCCAGGAAGAATGCCTGTCATCGAGGTTTTGCGAGGGAGGCTGGCTTATCCTTAGCAGAGGGATGAGCATTCTGAGTCATGGTGCACAGGGCCGCACAGGCGTTGAGTTGCCTTAGTTCTCAATCAGGATGTGCCACCACTTGAAACCCCTGAGCACAAAAACCAGTGCTTGGGTTGAGCTTGAGCAGGGGTTTGGTTGGAGCTCTTGCATCTCAACTGCAAGCAGTTTCTAGAGTTTTTCTGGCAGTGCTAAATATCAAGGAGACAAAACTGAAGAGAAAAAACCATCCTCTTCAAGAGACCAGAGTTATCAGAAGGATAAGAAGTGCTACAACTGTGGTAAAATGGGCCACACTTCACCAAACTGCCCTCAACCAAAGAAAAACATTAATAATGTCGAAATAGAGGCAGAAGAGACAGCTGAAGAAAAGACCCAATCAGACACAGAGGAAACACATGATGATGGGTCATCAGTATCATCAGGGTCCTGTAATATGATCAACATAGACATAGAAGTGGCAGAAGCTGAAACAGAGCACAATTTACCACAAGCATGGCATCCTGGACAACCTATAGGAAATATCCAGGAAGCCAGACTGATGAAAACCAAACCTACAAGAGGGAAAGGCTACACAGCTGGTAAAACCAACATTACACATATACTGTTTAATGGTAGAGAAGCAGAAATGTTACTAGACAGTGGTGCATATTGCTCAGTAGTACCTGAGACATACTTGAGAAAATTATGCCCAGACTACAAGGATATTCTTCTACCACTAGGAAAAGTAAGAATAAACAGTGCCAGTAGTACCATGAAGCCAATAGGAGTATTTGAATGCCCCATAATAATTCCTCACCCAACAGGATCAGTCAGGATGACAGTAAAATTCATTGTAATAGAGGATGCAGTAAGTAAACACTTCATCCTGGGAAATGACTACTTCAATATCTATGGCTTTGACATAACCAATAGCAGAGAAAGATACTTCACTATTGGGAATGACAATAAAAAGAAGAAATTCCTATTTAAATCCAAAGAGCCTTTACCTGTGGAACAAGTAGAAATACAGGATGAAGAAAAAGAAAGATTTGGAAGAGAACAACTAGCAGAAGCTAATTTTAATGATAAACTGAGTGTAGATCAACTATTACAGTTACGCAGTATGCTGTATAGGAACAAGACAGCATTTGCATCAGATAAAGAACCACTAGGGGCAGTTATAGGCCACGAAGTGGATATTACATTAAACATTGAGCGCCCATACCCACCTTTGCTAAGGAGACCAGCTTACCCAGCAAGCCCTAGAGCAAGAGAAGAGCTTTCAAAACACCTGGATGAGTTAGTAAGGCTCAATGTCCTTAGAAAAGTAGGGCATGATGAAGAGGTGGAAATAACTACACCAGTAATTATAACCTACCACAATAGTAAATCATGCATGGTTGGAGATTTCCGTGCATTGAACACCTACACAGTCCCAGATAGATATCCTATATCAAGGATACAAGAGACACTGACAAATCTGGCCAAAGCAAAATACATTACAAGTATGGATGCTTTAAAAGGATTTCATCAGAATGTAGTAACAGAACGTGCAAGAAAATACCTGAGAATTATAACACATAAAGGTGTTTATGAATACCTCAGAATGCCTTTTGGAATTAAAAATGCCCCATCACATTTCCAAAGAATGATGAATACCATCTTCTGTGAAGAACTTGGATTGGGATGGCTAATTATATACATAGATGAAATAATTATATGCTCTGAAACATGGGGAGACCATATGAGCAGAATAGAACCAGTTCTAACAAAAATAATTAATGTTAACATGAAAATTTCACTAAAGAAATGTGCATTTGGATTTGCAGAAATTAAAGCACTAGGACATGTAGTTTCAGGACTAGCATTATGCATAGACCAGAATAAAGTAGCAGCAGTGTTACAGAAGCCAGCACCAACAAACAAAAAAGAAATGCAAAGCTTTCTTGGGTTTGCCAGCTACTACAGACAACACTTAGAAGGCTATGCAGCGATGGCTAGAAGCTTGTATGAGATAGCTTCCAATGATACTGCCTTTGAAATGACCACAGAAAGACACATGGCATTTAATAGGATAAGAGAACACCTGACTAGAGCACCTCTACTATTAATGCCAGATTTTAAGAAACCTTTTGTGTTATATGTTGATGCCTCAATGGAAGGACTAGGAGCAGCCCTCCATCAATTACAAATCATCAATGATAAACCAGTGGAAGGTCCCATTTGTTTCATATCCAGACAACTCAAGAAAACTGAAGCAAGATATGGAGCAAGCCAACTAGAATGCTTATGTTTAGTCTGGGCCTTAGAGAAACTCCACTACTATCTAGATGGAAGTGTATTTGATGTCATCACAGACTGTATTGCACTAAAATCACTCATCAATATGAAAACCTCTAACAGACATATGCTTAGATGGCAGATATCCATCCAAGTGTACAGAGGTAACATGACAATAATTCATAAAGAAGGGAGATTGCATAAAAATGCAGATGGACTCTCTAGATGGTCCCTACCAAACACACCAGATAATCCAGCCTGGGCACCTGAAGACCCAGAGGAACTGCCAATTATGGGAATTAGCATTACTGAACTAGAAGATGAATTATTTGACGAAATCAGAAATAGTTACAAACAAGACAAGAACTCTACATTACTAGTACAAATATTGTCCAAAACAGATTCAAAAGATGATGACCTGATTGCAGCACTAGATACAGCATGGAAGAAATCATACCAAGAAGGAAGATTTCACCTATTTGACAGTATCATCTACCATAGATCCAAACACACATGTGTACTAACAGTAATGGACAGAGTATTGATCAATACACTACTACATGAATGCCATGACAGTACATCATCTGGCCATCTATCTTCAGACAGAACAGAAGACAGAGTAAGAAACCTAGCATGGTGGCCAACATGGCAACAAGATGTAGAAACATACTGCACTACATGTGAAAGATGCCAGAGAGCAAATAAAGCAACAGGCAAAAGGTTTGGACATATGATGAAAATAGAAGAACCCACTAGACCATGGGAAACAGTTAACATGGACTGGGTCACAGGATTACCACCTGGAGGAAAGAAAAACTATAATGCATGTCTAGTTATTGTAGACAGATTTAGTAAAACACCTATATTCTTACCATGTCACAAAGATGATACAGCTATGGACACAGCAATAATGATTTGGCAATAAGTGATTTCATGGACAGGACTATTCAAAAATATCATCAGTGACAGCGATCCCAAGTTTACATCAGATCTATGGAGAGGACTGTACCGCCTATTTGGCACTAAACTCTCTTTCTCAACAGCCTACCATCCACAAACAGATGGACTAGCAGAGAGAATGATTCAAACCTTGGAAGACATGCTAAGGAGATTCTGTGCCTATGGATTAGAATTTAAAGACTCTGATGGATTTACTCATGACTGGGTCACATTATTACCAGCCCTAGAACTAGCCTACAGAACATCAACCCATGCATCAACAGGGAAAACACCAGCTATTTTAGAGAAAGGTTGGAACCCCAGACTACCACAAGACAGCCTGAAGAAGGACTTGGTAGAACTACATCCCACAGCAGCAAGCTTTAAAAACATGCTGGACAAAGCCAGAAAACACGCCCAACAAAGCATGGATAATGCATTTGAATACAGCAGAGAAAAATGGGACAAAAAGCATAAAGTACCCAGCTTCAAAATAGGAGATTTAGTATTAATATCAACTACAAACTTTACTAATATTAAAGGACCTAAGAAGCTTAGGAATGCATTTGTTGACCCATTTGTAGTCAAGGTATTACATGGACCAAATGCAGTAGAAGTGGAACTATATGGAGAATTAGAAAAGAAACATCCTACATTCCCAGTAAGCTTACTCAAACACTATAATGAATCAGATGCTGAATTATTCCCTTTACGCAAGGAAATACCTGAAGCAGAAGTACCTCCACTTGAAGAGTCAGAGGAGAAGAAAATTCATAAGATCTTGAAAGACAAGAAGATCAGAGGAGAGAAAGATAAATTATATCTTGTAAGATACAGGAACCCAATTCATGAAGATGAATGGCTACCAGAAAAAGACATTAAAGATGCGAATAAATATCTAAGAAGATTCAAGAACTCTAAACACAAAGATTAAATTATTTCAGAATTTAACCTTTTTAGAGGGGGCGAGTGTCAGCCTTAGAGATACATCAAGTATCCAAAAGACTGCAATAACTCAGTAAATAATAATAATTATTAAATTATTATTGCAGAATCAGATTCCTCATCATAAATTAAGGGGGGTCACCCACTTAAAGTACCCCCTTATTCCTATTCCTTCATGTACTAATTGTATAATTAAGAATTGGCCACAGAAAGCGCCCAAAAATAGCATTACATACAAAAAATTAGTAAAACAATTAAAGTACATAAAAATAAACTGTTGTACAATAATGAGTAATATTACTCGTGTAAAAATACCCCGTGAAAGTATTATGTAGACTTCTACTGAAGCTCTTTCACATGACAATCCAAGTATATTAAAGCCTCAGGTTCGTACAAAAAAAATTCAAGGGTTCACCCTACAAAGTAGCCAAAACAAAAAAAAAAAAAATCAAGGGTTTCCCCTTTTACAAACCACAGAAACAACAAACAATAACTCTCCCCACAAAAACCCAAAAAACAAAAAGAATGCACAAAAATGCTACAAAAAAACCAGCCCGCACCCAGCCACCCAGCGCAGCAAGCTGACACACCGTGGCCCAACACCCATCCCTGTCTAGCAGGGTCAAAAAGTGCTGGGAAGAAGACCCCCAGCCCTAAAGCACAGGGGGGCCCACGAATATCCACCGCCGGACTGCGCAATTGCAACAGCGGACGGTGGTGAGACGACCCCTTGGCTGGAATTACAGCTTTGGGAGTCGCCTGGGGATTAACCAACCAGTCCGCACACCTTCTTATAGCCACTGCCCCCCACCTTCATCCCTCCTCAATGCCCGCACTCACCATCAACCACCCTACTCGCACCTATCAATCCATCCAGTCACCTAGGCGATGACCACCAACCACCTTGTTTCCATCTCAATCAGCCTCCTCCACACCGCCATGCCAACCCATCGCCTCGGCAGCCACTACCACTCCTGACAACTCAGCTTTATTCCGCCGCCCAACCCACACCCATCACGGCTCCTCCCTCCGCCCCCAACCAATCCGTCATAACCACCCCCTAGCCTCCCGCCGCCACACCAACTTGCCCCCAGCCTGACAACGCCTCATACCCGTATCTACCGCCACGCACATCACCTTCTAGGAGCAACGATACCTTCTACTCATCCAAACATCCTGGGAGTTCAAGGCGCCGAGCACGACTCGGATCCTAGCGTCCTTCAAGACCGCCGTCAACTTCCAAAACAAGTACGTCTATCAAATCCCTACAAAGAAAACTGACTTTTCTTTTGTAACAATGATCAGTTATGTGTGTTATTATCTAGGTTGAACAGCAGACCTGATTTGGTCTCGTTGGCTGAACAACAACCCGAGCGAGCAGACCAAGACGATGTGGTTTGGCTGCCCCTCGCTGAGGGCTCGATCCTTCTCAAGGCGATTCTGCGGCCGATCATCCTGCGCTTCCGGTTCCATTTCGACAGCTCTCGGCTGACGAACCGGCTAGACAAGGTGTGTGTATTCCTTTCAGCTCTTCTTTCTCTGTCTTCTCGGGCCCCTCTTGGCGTTTTGAAAGAGAATACTCATCCCAAAGATTGTGTTTTTTTTTTCTTTCGCTTTGTGTAGCCTGAATGGTACTTCAATCACGTCCTTGACCGGCTGGCCGAGCACGAAAAATTCATCAAGTCTGATATCCAGAAACTATTCGAAATGAGTGGCCAAGGCTCGACGAAAGTATTTGTAAATCCTTCTTAAAATTTATGGTATCAATCAAAGCAAACGTAGCTGAAAGTATGGCGGGATGGATTCCAGCACGGCTTTACGGTCCAGTTGATCAAGCGGCGCATCCCGGGTATACTAGGGATGAAACCAATTCTGGCGCATACGATCGAAAAGGCGATCGGATTCGATCAGACGATCAAGCAGATGGGCTATCTGTCGAGCGAGCCATCCACGACTGGGTACAGTGCTCAGTGGCTGGGCACAGCCGATGCAATTCTGTCCAATCCGCATTGGTTCAGCGTTTGGTTCGAGGCCGAGAAACGCTGTAGGTCTCTCCCTTTTTATTGCGTGTTTGGATCGACCTATCAGCACTGAGAGCTTTTCTTTTGTTTTGTTTTGTGGTGGTAAGTTGTGGATGACATGTGCCTGGAGATTATCAGCTCGAACGATACGTGGGAGATCAACGAGGAAGACCAACGGCCGATGAGCATGGGCCTTCCGGGGACGAATTCGTCGCTGGGGATGCAAGACCTGGTGGAGCAGATCAAGAGCAAATACGAACTCTTACCGCGACTGAGCTACCAGACGGCGTTTCTGGTGAAGATCCAGATGGTCGTCCTGGAGGCGTATTCGCAGCGGATCGGAGGCGTGTTGGACGGCTTCGAGCGCAGCCGACTGATCAGCGTCGTCGGGGGTGACTCGGGGCGGGCCAAGATGAATGTGGGGATGAAGGGCCTCGAACGGCTGGTCAAGGTGTACATCAGCTGCAACTGGCTCTTGGCCTGCTTCCGGACCTGGAACGACGACCTGGTGCGAGAGCCTCCCCCTCGCCACTGCCACACAGACTTCTCTGACTCTGTGCATCAATACAGTTCTATGCCGAGCTCTACGACAAACTCGGCCGCGAGGAAAGCCCAAGCCCGGAGCTCGACAAGCTCCTGAGGTCCGTCGAGGCCGCAGCAGGCTTGGATCGCACCCTGTTCAGTCCGGCGGTGGCCCAGTTCGAGGAGCTCGCTAAACGTGCCGAGGCGGCGATCGTGCGCCAAGTGGTGCAAGAAATCTCCGCAGAGCTTAAGCCGTATTTCGCCAAGTCAGTTAGTCTCTCTGCAGCCGTGTGTTCTTCCAGTTTCTGATCTCTCTCCCCCTTCAAACAGACGATGGGATCTGGAGTCAGCCCCGGAGACTGAGGGAAGTGGAGGAGGAGCAGCAGAGGTGGACGAGCTCTCCCCGGAGATCGTCCCGGCGATCGGGCTGTGGAAGGCGCGGATGAACTATCTGCGGGGGACGGTGGGGCCGCGGGTGAAGCTGGACCGGCTGGTGAAGCCGATCGCACAGGAGATCGAGGCCAAGTTGCTGCTCAAGATGGTCTTTGAGCCCTTCTCGATCCGCGCGATCAGCCATCGGGGCGGGCTCCAGATCCAGTTCGACCTCCTCTTTGGCTGGCTCAACACCACCACCGCTTCTCTCTCTGCCGACCGGTCTACACAGCCCCTGAGACTGGAGCGACACTTCTCCAAGGTGCTCGATGCTTGTAAACTCCTCACCTGTCCTTCCGCCTCCTCCCCCTCTTCTGTGTCTGCGCCGCTCATGTTCGAGGAGCTCGTCCGCATCTGCTTCGATGAGGCCTCCCCCGAGCGGGAATGCAAGCGCGTGTTGAAGGAGCGGGTGCAGGTGTCGTGCCTCTCGCGATCTGAATGCCAGTTGGTGCTCAAGAGACGCCCGGAGTGTTGGAAGACTTGACCGCCTTTGTTTTGCAATTTATGTAATCATGTATTAGGCTGAGTCTGTTGTCTTGGGTTCTGTGTGTGTGTCCCAGCTGAGCGGGAGTGCTCGGTGGGGCGTCTTCGCGGTGTTCATGACTCGCTCCACAAAGACATCCACCGAAATTTGAAAACCAAAAAAAAATGAACGAACGAACGGAAGATGGAAGGAAGCAAGGAAGGAGCGAGGATGGAACAAGAGTAGCAGCAGCAGACAAACTACTGCCAGCCCCGAGCCAGCGGAACAAAACGAGCAAAACAACCAGCAACACCTACATCCAAGCGTAACAGAACAGCCAAGCCGACCCGGCTGGAGTGGACCAACCAAGAGCTCGCGGCGATCCACAAGAACCAAGTGATCCGGATCAGAAATGTCCCTTGGCCCCATCTATGAGGTCTTGTTGGCCCTCGGCGATGCCATTAAGATCCAGCCTAACGTGCTCCTGCATGAACTCAAATTTTTCGGACTCGCAACCAATACTGGCGGCCTGTTTTGATCCTCCCACCCCTTCTGCTTCATTGCATATTTAGAAATCTGTCTCTCGCTCTCCTCCAAATCACAGTTCCTTCTCTTGCCGGACAATTTCACCTCTATTTTGTGATCTTGTTACATGAAGAATACCTAAAATGCCCGTAAAACAAACTAAATGCAGTGTACAATGAGGCTTAAAATGATGTTTTTTTGTAAAAAAAAACTGTTGTGATGGAGATTAATTGACCAATCATTACCATAAAATCACTCTTTTGCAATTGGTAATTGTGAAGTGTTAGGGCCTTCCTACTGTAAAAGGGGGTGCAAACAGGCAGCTACAGTCAAAAGGAAACAACAAGAAGATAAATCAAGGCAGTGCTGTAGCCAAATTACAAAACCCCGACAAGAAATGAGCCAATTTGGCTCAAGTTTTCAATTAATCAAATCACACAATTAACTTTGAATAAGTTTATGGCCTGTGATAATGCACAAAAGGTACATGCAATGCTGATTTGAACTGAATTCCCAGTGCAATCATGAAATTTTTCTTGTCAATCAACCAATTTAACAGGGACCACCTCAATTGGGCCAATTTCTGGGGTAAGGATGGTTGGAATTGCAGGAACTGGCATTGAAAGTGTGAGCTTGCCTTACACTTTACATCATGTGCATAAAAAAATGTCATCAAATTGAGATCAAGTAGTAAAACAATTTGAGGTTACAGACGTCAAACCTTTTTCAATGATACCATAGTTGAAATGGTCATGTGGGTTTTGGGAGATAATTTGATTATTGGTAGTGCACCACTGTTACTGGTAGAAGCAGGGAAAACAAAGCAAAAATTTATGAGATATTACCATGGTACCATCTTCATTATCTCAGCTAACCAGAGTTGGCCTGACACTTGCCATGAGATCTGCAGCGGCGCAGCCGCCTTGGCCTCTAGTTGGCTATAAACATGTCATGTGACAGAGTCAGGGAAATTAGTCTATTTTAATACAATTGAAATACCCACAGCCAAGCCCTTTTTCACGGCTACAGCCCTGGATACTCCCATAGGGAGAAAAGGACTCAGTGTTTACGCCCACTGAAGTCCCCTCTATAAATAGAGGCCTATTTGGCCCTCAGGAAAAGATCCCCCAGACCATTCACCGCCCATAAACTGTAAGTTTGCCGTGAATATTCTCCTCTGCTACATTTGTAGCCACTTTTCCTTATAAACCTTCCCCAGCACGTAAAATCCACTGGATTAAACCCTTTAAATCATCAAAAATCCCTTATTAGTATATTTAAAGCTTTATCCTTATAAGTAGTTGCAGTAAGACCACCGCCTCTGTCAAGCAGCCAATCAGTTTAAGCACTTACCACCTACTTTTACGCCAAATTAATTCCCTGTAATTAATAATTACATATTATTAATTACATAATTAATTCCTCCTCTGTTACAGAGTGTTAAAACCCTTGTAATGGTCATCTTTGCCACGTAACAAGCTTGGTAATTTAAATTACCAGTGTTTACATCAGCACAGTTATAGTGCTAGGGCTAAAAACCCTTATTTTGACGGGTTTTTGCCCTAAGCTTCATAAACAGAGCTGTCAGCAAAGGTGAAATTATTAGGGATGGAGTCTACATCAGGACCGGAGGGAACTCATGCACGGTGGAGGAGGGGGTTTCATATGGAACATACCATGATCTTAGGGAACATACCATGAAGTTTGATCCATGCGTCTGGCTGAGACCATTCACCAAAAGTGGGAGCATCACCATTGAAGGTGTTGGGGAAGAAGGGTTGGGTTGTTTGTGCGTGGGTGAGGTTGAGCATTATCCGGGCCTAACAATTGCAAGTGGAAGTGGCCAAGGCTTGGATTATCCAAGAATAGGGATGCAGTACTCCCAGAACCCTGTTGATGCTTGGGGGTGTAAGCGTTTGTATGTAAATTTAATTTTCACCGCTGTGGAACTACTCAAAGGGGAGAATAGAGCTTGGAAGGGAAATGGATAGCAACACTAGTACTAATGCAAGCTATGCAAGGGTGCTGATGAGGCTGCCTTCCTGACTAATGCTGAGGGGATGAGAGTAACACTAAGAAAAAGAAGAAAAGGTGTGGCTGATTTCTGCTTGATCTTAGGAGCTAGTACTATGAGCTTAACTACTGACTACTGAGGGTAAGAGAGTTGGAGGAGTGATGAGAGTGGGGAATGCAATGGCAAGGTTCAATGGCAATGGGTTGATGAGAATGGGCACTTATAATTTCTGTATCTAAAATTATCTATAAATTCTGCATGAGGTACAAGTGAGGGGGGAAAGACAGTTCTTATATGAAGGAAGGATGAGCACAGACAATGAGGAGTTCTGGCTATGAGAATGAAGGTTGTACAAATGAGGAAGAGTGATGTGAACATAGTAACAGCATGTAATGATGAGCAATGCTGAAAGGGGAATGCTGGTTATGGGAATAAAAGAATGTACTAATGGGGAAGAGTGATGAGAACATAGTAACTACTTGTAATGATGAGCACTACTGAAAGAGGTAAGCACAGATCCAATGATGTAATGTGTACAATAGGTATAGTACATAATGAGAAATGTATGTAAAGGGTTTAGTATGTGGGAATAAATATGTAAAAGGAATGTACTGTATTGATTCAAGTAGGTTACTAATGAAATGAGTATTGTAACTAATGAAGACTGTAGGTTGTCTGTAAGTCTTATATCCTCTATAACTACTGAACCATTGAAGATAAGGGGGTACTATGTATGAGTGACTATAGGTAAAATCTGGCGTAGAATCTGAATATGCAATAATAATGAGGTATTTGTGAAGGGTTATGGGGAGATGGGAAATGTAATGATGAATATATGTAAAGAAAAGCAATAAAATACTACTTATGGTTTGGAATGGAGCACCACACCGCGGGGATTTGCAGATTTGCATGCGCTGTAAGCAGCAATGTTATCTCTCAGGGTGTGAAACTGTGCGTGCAGGGCCGCAGGACTTGATTTGCGACCATATCTTGTGATCAACAGTTTCAATTATTTCATGGACTTCCGGAGGCAGTTTTGATTTGTTCAGTTTGAGACCCATTCTTGATTCCATTGGCGCATTGTCTTTGAACCGGTAAGCTGCTCTGAGTTTGACAATACCTTCGACCATCTTAACAACAGAGAGGCCTAGATTTTGTAAGTGAAATCAGCCTTCTTTTATGTCCCTCAGTCATCAAAAATGACCGCATCAATCCGGTAAAAGTAAGTCATGATAGCATGACTTACTTTTCTCCTTGAGGAATAATGTGCAGGTGTCTTTGAAGGCACGCTGAGTCTTGAAAGCCGTATCCGAGGTAGCTTCTCCAGAGCCAAAGGTATCCACCATGTGGAGAACTGGAGGGTGGACAATAAACTTACTGAGAACCTTGTCTGTTGTCTGTAGTAAAGGGTCTGCTGTATCTGTTGGATGAAATCCTTGGGTTGGGAACAACTTTTTAACAACAGATATTCAAGGAAACCAATGATCAGTCATCGCGATCAATCTACATAAGCTTCCTCGAGCTGCTCACACTATGAGTGAGAGTTTTGAGGCAAATCTCTGCCTAACTCATTTGCGGTTTCCTCTGTCAATCGGGATCTTAGCGATTCTGAGGGAGCAGCTAACACATGCATAAATTTTAATGAGAAACAGGCAAACAAGTTGTTATAGCAAAATAAATGCATGCTTGGAGGATGAATCAGGATTTTGGAACATTGAAAACGCGAACCTGAATGTAGCCTAAACAAAGATAAATGAAATTGGTTGTTGATTTGCAAAAATAGCTGAAAAAAATATGTACAACAAAAAAAAAGCAACCAACAATGAAAAATTACTTAGTCTAACCATGACAAGTTAGCAGCAATAGATACAAGTACATAACGCAACACCCGTAACCACACATAGAGAGCAGCAAGAGATATAGCGAGTACCATTGGAGATATTGAGCAGCTGTGGTGATAATCACGAGCAGCAGTCAAGAGATTTGTGTGAGTGGTATAAGAGTTGGCCAGCAACCAACCGACAAAGTCCGTTTTAAGACTCAAAAGTGGTAATGAAACCCTTTTGCTGAATGGTGAAGGGTATGATGGAGTTTCAAGCTCTGCCCTTCTGTTATCAGTCAACAAGACCCACCAAGCTCAGCTTGGCAAGTTTTATTAAGTGATAGGTCTGGTCTGTTCCAGATGAAATCTGTTTGACCGGCAACGTGTAAGTGTTTTAATTACTTTGTTATAAGGGTTGAATTTTTGTTATAAGGGTTGATTTATTGTTATAAGGGTTTTAGGATTTGAGTGTGGATGAGTGTTGGGTGACTTGTGAGCTCTGGGTGAGGAACTGGGGAGCAGGCCACTGGGGGTGGAGAGAGCTCCTTTTATAGACAAAAGTGGAGCCCCAAAGGGGCTTGTGGGTTAGGGCTTCAGCTAATCTAGACAACAGGGTGAGGGATTTTAGCTGGTGGGAGTGGATACAAATGATGTCATAACCCCTCAGGGGTGCATGAATGGTGTCAGAATATACCACAGAACATTCTAAATATGCCAGGGGTGCATACATGATGTCAAAATATACAACAGAACATTCTAACGCATGCATAAGTTGACAGTAGACTGCATGAGCTGTCATACAGGGGGAATTAGTGTATACACAAAGTCTGAGGCTGCAGAAACAGTGTAAATGATGTCATACTATGTATATAAACGAGTGTATTTAGCTAATATGTAATGAGTGTAGCCTGACAGGGAGATGTATGTTTGTATCCTGTGATATGTATAAGTGTACTACTGTGAAACTTGGGTCGGGGCAGGTGACAGCTGGGTTACTGGGGCTGGCCATGTGATAGGTGTTTGGTGGGGTCCACAGAGGTGTAACTTCTTATCCAGTGGGGTTGTAATGACCATTCCAGTGGGGACTAGGGGTGAAATTGGCCGTAGAATCCATTTCTGGGGTCCATTTGATGGTATCTTGAGGCCTAGTATGAGTAATTATGTGGCATAGAAAAAACTTTTTATTTTTCCACTTTTCCGTCTACCACACCGTGATACCCCCACTTGTCCCTTGGTCCTTTAAACAGCACCTGTCCTATAAATTGTTCCATCCCCCCACCTCAATGGAAAATCATGTTCCCTTACCTGTTTTCATCATTCCTCAATTTGATTGCCCTTAATCTTCATCGCACTTGCACCCTCGCCGCCAAAACCGATGTCTCCTCAAGCATCCCCACAATCTCAAAGCAGCGCTCCTTGAATATCTCCATTGATACCTCAGTCAAATTTGCAACGAAAGAGTTTAAGTTTTGCTTGACTCGCAACACGCCTTGCATTCGTTTCAACGCTCCACAAGCCACCTCCTGTAGGTTGCCAACCAAAACTTTGAGCTCCAAACCGTTCATCCGACCAGTATCACCAACGCCTGTGAAGGTAGGGGTGGGGGTGTGAGAAATTCCCGGTACACGTTCTTTGACCGCCCGTAGTAGTAAGTGGCACACCACTTGAAATTGATTCATCATTAAAGCCAAGGAATTTTCCACCATCCTAACCCGGTCTTTCTTCTTCTTCAGTGCGTCCATGGCGCGCTTGAGAGACTTTGCTCCCGAGTCAACGGACCTTTGCATGTAATTTTGCGGAGTTGATGGGACCGTTATTGCAACGGAGGTTGTAGCTGGTGCTGGTAAAGAAGCAACTGAGGTAGCCGGTCGCAGAGCTGGGTGCGCGTCCGCAAAACCAGGAGCTGGAACATCCGACAAGCGGATCCTTTTTGGATCGGAGGTGTCACGGGGTGAGAAAAGACTGGAGTTAGAACGCTTGATTGAGCAGCCAATCACTTCGACATCAGAGTCACTGTTGCTTTCAATGGTTGCAGAGTCTCGTGGGGACTGGGTGCCCTCTTGACAGCTAGGTACTTGTACTCTTGCGCCAAGTAGTACATGTGTTTACATGCACTACCGCTCGTAGTGAAGTAACGACAGTCGCAGGTGATTAGACGCCCTTCGGCAAAGCCAATTGGTGGCGCGAAGTCAACGCGGTAGGTGCGTGCCCGCGGATTAGTGAAGGAGTCAATCAAGTACTGAATGGTCAGGGACCGTCAGTTACGAGCACATCGTCTCGGTCATGAAGATTAAAAAACATCACACTTACATGATTGGCCATCTTGTGAACCTCAACCCCAATCTGAGCCAAGTACGCCGCCGTAAACCCCCTTGCACGGTCCTGGGCCTTATTTTGCAGTTTGTTAGCACGTTGTTTGACAAACCCGGTATTTACCTGGCTGAATTGTCTCCTGAAATCCGGATCAACAACGTTGCAGAAAGTCTGGATGAGCTCGTCGATTCGTCGGCGCTCCGAGGATGTGCTGAATTTAGTTTTTAAAGTCTTGTGCCACGCCTCCGCGTAGTTATTAGTGTCGTTGCCTTGATAAGCAGTCTGTCAGGCAAAAAATGAGTCAGTTACTTACTAGAAAGATGGTTGAAAGAAATAGAGAGAAATAATGGCCTCACAGTTTGATAATGAAATGACCAGTTCTTGATGTGAGGATACCATTGCAAGTCAACATATTCAGCAAATGACTTGCTGACCTGCCGCCACTTGAACAAGTAAATCATGAACCGGGCCTTTGGGTAGTCACCTGCGCGCATCAACGCTCTGAATTCGTCAACGGCCCCTCCCGATCGCTTGCCAAGATGAATCACCGCGTTAGTCTTCATGGCATTCATGACATGGAAACAACACCAATAGTGTCTTGGTGCTAGTTCCATGGGGTCGCTGTATGCCCCCTTAACCGCTGCTTTGATTGCCAGCGCGCAATCGCTCATCACAGTATCGGGCACCATTCCAGTGGAGACGCGCAACCATTGTAGAATCTGCTTGAGTGGATCACTATGATACGGAAGCAGGCAAATCAGTATGAATGGCTGCCGAGTGAGAAATAGGATCTGAATGGCTGCCGAGCGAGAAAAAATATCAGAGCAACATACATTGCGAGAGAGCTGGTGAAGGCCCAGCAGACGGGTTGACCTTTGCCGGTGACGGGGTTGCGCAACAAGACGGTGTACACGGCGGGGGTGCTTCCTGGCCCGCGCGTTTGTGGAGACGACGGGATCACCGGCTCTGTGAAATCCACGTGGATTTCACTGCTCCCCCCGCCGTCTCCACCCTCCCGTGGAAAATGCGTGGAGACAACGGGCTTTCCCATCGTCTCCACCCACCTGGGATTTCCACGTCAAGAATCACGAGGATTCCACGGCCGCCTGTGAGATCGCGGTGGATCCCACGAGAACACAACATGCAGGGGCAGCTGTGGATTCCCCGTCGTTCTCAACAACGGGGAACCGACGGCTGCCCCTGCATTGCTGGTGGAACCAACACGAACGCAGCTCATTGGGATATTAGGGCTATATATGTCAGCCACAGAGTACATGTCACAGTACCTTACACGTACCAAGTACCTGCAATTGTTCACATTACATATAGTACATTCCTTTTTACACCTTTATTACATATGTATATCATTAGATACAAGCTTAAGAATGTACTCCTGTTATACATTACATTACAGAGAACCATAGTTAAATACAGTTACCATAATGTACTGTTGTTATGAGAGTTAAGTTACGTGCAACAGTAAGATTACAATACATTTTAATATTACTGTACACGTGAAATACCCCAAGACAGGTATCACTCATTTATCCCCTGTTACGCCTCAGTTCCCATTTACATAATATATTGGTTATGATATAAATACATAAAAAATACATGATGTAATCCAATTCAAAGAGCACTGAATAGAATCACTGATTGGTTATGATCAGCTAATGTGCACAGCTACTGATCTAGAATAAGTACTGATCATTACACTGCCCTGATCATTTCCAATGTTGATCCTCATGAGGATCTGCTTCCCTTGAGCGCTTCCAGTTCCCCCTTGGTCCTGAAGCGCCTGCAAGCGCCTTATGTTCCCTCCTGCTCTTTTCCCCTCTATATAAACACGCCCCCCAGGACTGTTCATCCCTCAGAATATTATTACAGCAAAGTTTAACCCATACTATAGTTAAACAGTGCTTTCATTCTCAACCATCATTCAATTCAGGAATACCTTCAACTCTTGATTACCCTTACCTTTCTGTAGGTAAAACCACGAACCCAAGTTGAGTTGTTCCTTGGATGCCTATTAACACCCTGTGTTTATCTGGATGCGCCTTAATTGAGCAAGCCTCTCAGTCAAGATTACTGATAGAGTGAAACCTTTTACAGGTCTTACCACGAACCCATTGGCCCATCCTTGGCATATTACACTATCATCTTGCTAGTAACAACCCTCTCAGACACGGTTAGTTACATACAGGCTGACAATTGGGGGTCTGGCCTATTATTTATCCGTGATTCTCACTCCCAAACCGTGATAATCATACTAACATACCTATTTTCTTACCATTTTTACACCAAAATGTCTTGTTAAAAGACAAATGACCACCATTATCTGTGATTTCAAACCCAACTCCAACCTCCTGAAATTACAGAAATACACAAAGGAAGATCCCAATAACCTTGAAGTCCAAGAACACGTCAGAAAAACCCATACACTGATTGGAGAGGACCAATTCTACACCTGTACCTGGATAACTTACAGTACTCTTTGGATAACTTTTATCTATCATCCTGACGGTACACTTATTGATACTACTGAAGAATCAGAATTTGTGGAAGAAGAACAAACTAAACTTGTTAGAAAACCACAACTTACAGCTTTCCCATTTGGATATCCTCCCTTTGACGAGGAATACTGCTCTTATACAGAACATACCTCCTACTCCACGCTTCCCCCCTTCACTTCTGACGGCCCTCCTCCGCAACTTACGCGCAGAAAGAGAAGTCAAATCATTAACTAGATTTCCCGTGATTGTGTCTTAGATTCTCCATTATTTTCTCATCATTTTCCTAGACTCTTCACCCTGTTTCCTTCTATAAAACCGGAAAAATCCATAAAAAATCATCCTATTGTTGACTATCTCTCTATTTTTGTGCGGGAAAAAATTCTCTTTATTTCGCCAAAACCCACAGAAATTGAATCATACACACTTGGTTGACTCTACACAGTGAAATTCCAGTGAATTTCATTCATTTTCTCTGCGGAAAACACACCGGAACGCTTGTTCCCCCCAAAAGGAGAAGAGATACGAAAATTCTGAGTAGACAAATCGAACCGCAAGGGTCGATTTACGCTACTAGGTTTTTTTCGTGAGACTCCAAACTCTACCATTCCTACGGCAGGAAAGCATTTGTACCGCATTCCCACTCAAGAGCGCATTAGGTCGCGGGACTAAGTGGTACTACATACACCGTGCGCATCCTGTGTATACAGGATCTACATAACTCAATTACAGTTCAATTACACTGTATTACTGTATTACCCCGGATCTGCAAGGATCTACAAGGATTTACACGCTAGACGCACTCCACCCAACTCAATTAGAGAGCGCATACAGGCGCATACCTACCGTACATACCCTCCTCGAGCCGCAACCCTCGAGCAGGATCACTGTAACACCTGTAGCTCCTGATTTAGAGCAGCTACAGACGATCCCAGACCGCCGATCGAACCGCGAGAGCCTAGCGGATCAGACTAGAAGTAATATACCTAGCCTACAGATCCCAAAAGCGCTGTACAAGCGCATCATTACTTCCCCCTCTCTTGTAGAACCGCTGTTCCAAGAGTTTAAAAAGAGCTCCACTCCACGCTGTTTGAGCAATCAGGAAACCAAGTTGATACACTTCTGCGCCACCTTCTCAGCTCTCATCCAACCAAAATTCAAACCTTTCCATCAACAGGAAAAATTTCCTACACTGATTTTCCGGCAAAATCACTATAACTTTAAAAGTATGGTATTTTTTAATACTAATATTTTTGTGTTTTTGATTGTGTACAGTGTCCACCAACGTTGACACCCTCACCCCAGAACTTCAATCCCTTGGAGTTACGGACAAAAACACACAACCCCGTGAGGCTAGAGAGGAAACCACTGATACTAATCAGCGCGCAGATTCCCCAGCCATTTCTGATAAATCTTCAGGTACATTTACACCTTAAGAAATTCTCTAAATAAAAACAAAAAATACCTACTGAATCAGAATAATTCTACTATGTCTCCTCCTTCTCTCAGAACTCGAGGTTATAATGGAAGAACCCGTACATCAGACCCAGGCAGAGGATTTCCACCTGCGTCAGTTCTACCACCTGCTAAACAACCTGTAGCAGAAAGAATTATTTATGCTACAAAGAAAGGAAAAACTAAAAATACATCTTCTGCTAATAGTCTCGACGGAAGAGAATTTCAAGCGCTACTATTACAGGATGAAAGGTTACAAGATGTGGCTCAAGGACGTGCGCAACCGCAGCAGTCACGCGGCAATAATAGCACATCTCAAGTATTGCCGGGCGGATTTCCAGGCGATGATAGACCTCAAAGGTTTAACAACCACCTTGAAGAGGACAAAAGATTGGAATCCAATGGAGATCAGCTCAGACTCTCTCCTAATCCACCAGCCGTCCCGCAGACGAAACCACTCTCCATTAAGAAGCCCCCAGCGCCGCAGACCAGCTTCAAGACCCCAATCACGCAGGGGGAGAAATGTGAATTCCAGACACCCGCGGAATACTGGGCGCAATCAACAATGGCGCAGTCAAATTTACGAAGAAATGATACGCCTGGGCAGATCCCTCCAAGGCACTTATCAACATCTGGAGCAAGGCAAAATAGCCCGCCAGGAGCGTCAGATGGACCTAGATCCTTAAATAGCTCCCATTTCTTTAGTAGTAATAGTAACTCTGGTTCTGAACACGCATCAAATGTCCCAGATATTCCAAATGTTGTTAACAATCCAGATAATCCCTTCAGAACTGCTTTACATATGTACACAGAAAATCTTAACTTTGTTGTAGAAAGAATTACGCAAAGTAACAAAGAATTGTCTTCAGATCTTAAGAAATTGTGCCACAAAGTTACACAGCGTGTAGATGAGCAGGTAAATTCAGAAGATGATGCCTTCACTGTCATTTTGAATAAATTGGAGAGTATGGATAAGAAGCTTGATGAAGCGCTGTCAGACACTGAGACACTGAGTCCATGTGTCTACAATGCAGAGTATATGTCTTATAGCCTAATGGTTAAAGACTTCTTTAATGATTGACTGATGTACATAAAGTCAAGAGTTCAATTCCCTGTCATTACATGAATTATGTACCTTTTATTTCAATGTACTATTATTATGTATTTAGTACCTATTTCACACTCTTTTGAGTATGTAATTAATCTTATTTCACATTGATTACATATCTGATTATACAGAGAGAGATAATCTTATCTCTCTGTGTATTTATCCTGATTAAGCTTAATATATTTACAAATAGGGTGATTACATACATATTTATGTAAATCCCCTTCTGAATTCCGTGTTCACTCCTCCTTGGAGTTAAGGATCCCTCAGGACCTTGACTCGAAGGAGGGAGCTGATCCTGTAATATAAAAGGGGGGATCTTTCCCCTGGAGAGATTTCCCCCCAAGATTATTACACATAAAAAACCCGCCAACCTTACTACAATCAATAGTGAGTGGGGTTTATAATAATCAAACTAACCTTGTTTCTCTCTACAGTCTTCTTTACCTTCAACTCGTGTATTTTCTAGTTACAGGTGATTTTTATCACACCTGTAACTTAGAAAATAATCCTTCTTTGTTCTAAAGCTACGGCGCCGGCTCGAGTCATCGCCGCGTCCCCTTACTTTTGTAAGGGAGCTAGCCCCTCCGCTACCTAGCGTCGAGGTGTGGTTTATTCCCACTGGCTCTTTGAGCTATAGTGCGGCCCCATCTCCGCTGGCCGCTGCCCAAGCTGCTACAGCGTGAACTTAAACTCCATCAGAGCCACGTCACATAAGAGACGAGCCCTGACAAGCGCCATCTGCTCTTGAGATATTGAGTACCCAAGTTACTAGATCCCTGGCTAGAACTGAAGAACTGGTTGAAGATCAAGAAAATACCAACCAAGAAATATTACAAAAATTGAATTTGTTGGAATCACGCTTCAGAACCCTGCAGAATGATACTAAAGATAAAATTACATCACAATTTACCACATTTGAAGATGTAGTAAACAGGTTTGAGAAACAAACCACGGATACAGCATCAAAACAAGATAAATTGGAAACTATAATTTTACAAGTAATAAATTCTATTAACAACTAGAGGCAAAGGCGGCTTCGCCGCTGCAAGTGTATAGGCACCAGTGTAGAGATGGCACTTGAGTACCCGTTTGCGGGTACCCAGCACCCGCCAGCAGGTACCCGGAACACCCGCTCAGCACCCGCCGGCGGGTGCCGGGTGCGGGTGCGGGTGTTCAGTTTTTGGGCAGGAAAAAAACGGGTACCCGCCCATCTTGGTGGGCCAGATGGATCGGAGGGATCTCTCCACTTGAAGAGGTGGGAGGTGTACATACCACCTCAAGTGGAGCGATCCCTCCACCCAGAGGTGTGTACACCTCCTCAACCGGAGGGACTCCTCGACCAGAGGAGTCCCTCCGGTCAAAAAGCTTGTGCACCTCTTTGACTGGAGGGATCCCTCCGGTCAAGGAGGTACTATACCCCCGGGAATCCGGGAGGAATCCCCGGGTCAGCGAGTATATTGATGACCGGGAGGATTCCCTCCCGGTCATTGATATCATCAATGGCTGGGAGGACTTCCTCCCGGTCATTGATAAATAATCAATGGCTGGGAGGACTCTCTCCCGGTCATCGATAAATAATCAATGGCTGGGAGGACTCCCTCCCGGTCATCAGTATAATTGATCGCTGGGAGGACTTCCTCCCGGTCATCAATATAATTGATGGCTGGGAGGACTTCCTATTGGTCATCAATATACTCGCTGCGATGACCGGGAGGAAGTCCTCCCTCCCGGTCATCAATCTAATTGATGGCTGGGAGGACTTCCTATTGGTCATCAATATACTCGCTGCGATGACCGGGAGGAAGTCCTCCCTCCCGGTCATCAATCTAATTGATGGCTGGGAGGACTCCCTCCCAGTCATCGATATAATCGATGGCTCAATGGCTGGGAGGACTCCCTCCCGGCCATCGCGATGAGCTTGCTGACTGTGGTAATCCCTCCCGGTCAGCGAGTGTATGTATTGCTGACCGGGAGGGATTTCTCACCGGCAGTGAGTATATCAGAGCGGGTACCCGCCCCTGCACCCGGCACCCGCCAGCAGGTACCCGGTATACCCGCCGAGCACACGCCAGCGGGTGCCGGGTGCGGGTGCGGGTGTTGAGATTTTGCGAAATTTCAGGCGGGTACCCGCACCCCCGGTGGGTACCCGGGTGCAAGAGGCCATCTCTACACCAGTGAATAGAAATTTTTCTACCAGCATTAAGTATGTCAATTTCCAGGTGTAGGATTAGATTCGTGCCATGTGGAAAAGCCTTTGAAATATACCAACAGATCAGGAAGCATTCACTGCTTTCCATGTAGCGTTGGGTTCTGGATTTCTTCATGTATCTATTTAACTTACACTCCAAGCATTTGCAAATCCCTTAAGATACCTTTTACAGCATTCAAGTTTGTGAAACCTGCAATTCCAATTTATCTGAACCATCACTTTTGCAGTGTCTTTCTATGTAACTAATTGATGTTCTGTTAGCAGAACATCCTGTCTACATTTCAGCACATGCCATTTTACTAATCAAGGCTAAGGCAGGTGCGCCGCTGCAGCGCGCAAATTTTGCTCACGGAAGAGCCCAACTCACGAATGACAAGAAGATTCTGATTCCGCGCTGGATAAATCTCCTGAGCCTGATACCCTCCAGCTTTACCTTAATCAAGTGAAGTTCAAGCATCCTCCAGATGTTTCACCACCCCGCGCCCCACCATCCCCCACCAGACCCTCCCTTTGACTCCTGTTCCATCGTAGGAGCAGACAGCTTATCACAATCTCAGGATCGGCACGGTGCAAGCATGCCAGCCAGACAGTATCAGGCGCAAGCAATCGACCCACAACAGAGGGGCCCATTATGAAAAATTTGCCACACATCAAGAATGGTTTCCGCAACACAATATGAAAGTCAATATGAATTGATAAAAATAATTCAGCGTAAAACCAAGCCTAAAGATCAGTTCATATCCCCCCTAGTGGAGTCGCCGCGGTAGGTTCAACTTCGCGCCACGTTACTATGGCCATCCAACAATGACCAAAATGAGTAATCACTCCATGTGCCGACATCATGCTACGTCCGGATTCCAAATGACATGTCAATAACCCAAATCAACCCCCCCCCCGAGATACGGCCCGAGACCACCTTCAGCAAATTTAAATGTCAATTTCGACACAAATCACACACATAGACGAGGGAAGAACCTCACTCTGACGATAGGCTGACCGGTTCTCACGTTCACACCAACCAATAACCCAGAGAACCACGCCCGGCACCCTACAATACCTGAATTCAAACTCATTGTTGTGGACAGCGTCGGCGTAACGACGAATTTCACCGTGACCTGTTTCAAGTTGACCTTCATATTCGTGTCAGCGGATGTTAGATTGGCGTCTACAGTGTTAACCCATACCTTGTGAGCCACTACGATTGAGTTACTCGGCCCGAGGCCTGAGCTATCGCCAGTAGCCACTGACACATCTAAAATTGTACCAAGGGCGTTGACGAGCAAGTGATTACCTTCTGAGTGACAGGTCGTCTCGAGTGTTGGGAGAGCAGTTGCCAATCTGAATGCAAGTTCGATCGCTCCATCCGTACTGAATCCGAGTATTGAGCCTTTCATCCAGTATTTCCGACAAGCCGCTATGTTTCTGCCCCCGAACACCCTTGCGCTTAAATTCACGGAAAAAAATGGCATAGCCCCTGGCGTGTTTGACCTCAGAGACGCTCAGAGGAGATTATTCTTGACAACATCCCATTCTTCGATCCCATCTGAAATCTGGAGGGAGTATCAGCTAGATTTCATAATGGTCAGGGAATTATTGCTTACGTCTTCCTCAACAAATATTTCGCCTCGAAAATTCAGCCGGTCCGGCCCGTCCAGCGAGCTTCTCGTTGACTTAAGTGCGCGGTTGCTCTGCATCCACCAGGAAAAAAAAATAGTCACTTGATGGCAAGTGACATGATGCAGCTTTGGTTTCTGCTCCAGAGCTACTCCAGCGCTGCTCCAAGTCTGCTCCACCAGCACTTGTAGAGCTTGCAGGACTGCACCAGAGCACTCAATGTGGCACAGTCAGCTGATCCTAATTTTTTCCCAGGAACAGCTGATGCTCATCATAAGCTGAGCAGTAGGCATTGACTGAGCCTGGGCCAAAGCTGAGCATTGGCTGAGCCTGGGCCACAGCTGAGCATTGGATATTCCAAGCCTGAAACAATTCCAAGTGTCAGCTGGACCAAGAATATTCCAAATCTGAGCATCAGCTTAGCCAACAATGGTCCAAAGCTGAGCATCATCTTGGAAAAGGCTTGTGCAGAGCTTAGGATCAGCTGGTACAACACTGTTCCAAAGATTAACACCAGCTGGGCCAAAAATTTTCAAAAGCTGAGCATCGGCTGAGCCAATGCTGGTACAAAGCTGAGCATTGGCTGAGCCAAGGCTGTTCCAAAGCTGAGTATCAGATTTTTTGAGACTATTCAAAAGATTAATATCCCCTGAGCCAAGGCTGTTCCACAGCTGAGCATCAGCTGAGCCAAGGCTGGTCCACAGCTGAGCATCAGCTGAGCATCAGCTGAGCATCAGCTGAGCCAAGGCTGGTCCACAGCTGAGCATCAGCTGAGCCAAGGCTGGTCCACAGCTGAGCATTTTCTTAGCCAAGGTTGGTCCACAGCTGAGCATCAGCTGAGCCAAGGCTGGTCCACAGATGAGCATGAGCTGTTACAGGAGTGGTCAGACTCAGAATTTGAGTATTGGCTGGGCCGAGATTTATCCAAAGCTGAAAATCAGCTGAGCCAATACTGGTCCAAAGCTGAGCATTGGCTGGGCCAATGATAGTCCTAATCTGAGTCTAAGCTGAGCCATGACTGGAATAAAGCTGAAAATAAGCTGGGCCAGTACTGGTTCTGATCTGGTCAACAAAGCTGAGCATGAGCTGGGCACCAAAGCTGAGCATAAGCTGGGAGCTAAAGCTGAGTGTCAGCTGACCAGAAATGGGGATCAGTGGTGCCCAGCAAAAACTGAGGATCTCCTGTGGAAATTCTTAAACTGGTTAGATGGTGGGTAGATGATGGGTAGATGGTGGGTAGATGGTGGGTAGCCTGCTGGAGCTGGCATGATGTCACTTGTCATCAAGTGACTATTTTTTTTTCCTGGTGATCATACCTTGTTGTTAGTTCGGCGTTTGGCGTGATTCCTGCTCGATGATATTGATCAATAGATGACTAATGATTCAATCAATAAGTCTAGATCTCTGATCATCACAAATTAGAAGGCGACTTGATTGACCTTTATATAATCGCGCAAACCGGTAATTCACGACACCGCCCATGAAAGGGTCTCACTGACATCGCAATTGTTGCCAACATTTTTGGCCCGGACTCGCCACAACCAGGTTCCGGTATATTGTTCAGCGAAAACGCGAAGGCCATGCCGCAGGCCTCCCAATGCACCCCTTAGAACCCACAGTCACCAAACGCCACGTAACATGACTCGGCCGCGGCAGCCAAATCTGATTTGCCCCAACCCAAAAACCCATTAACACCTAGTTTAGACAGTAAATAACTCAAACCTAAGCTCGGACGTGTAAATTTTGAAAACAACAATGAGGGTCAATTGTGTATCACGATTAATGCCATGGAGCAATAGGCACGGAAAACTTAGTCAACTCATAATCAGCCACTTTGTGCCGGTACTCAAAAAGACCCACTATCCCGCAAGGGCTGCTAACCCTGAGCCCGACGGGCTCCATTTGAAATTCATGCTTTGTGTCCGAGCATCTGCCTCCCGTGAGGTGACCCTTTTCATATGACTGGGGTTTAGCCTGAAGCATGTGTCATCAGCGGCAAAGCCGCCCTAATAAATTCCGCTCCAAGCCGAATGACCTCAATCCCCAGTCGCCCAAAGGCTGAGTCAAGATTAAACCACATCGCCTTAGTCTGGCCCAAATGATTAGCTTGGGCCAGCCGCCAAGAGGATTGAATAGCAAGTAAGTCGAGGACTCACGGCATAATATAATACCCATCCATCCCATATCTCCTGCGGTCTATGGTTAAATTTGGAGGGACCATGCCAAATAAAAGGAGTGTGCGGATGGAGAAAAAAAAACCATTGTTTGGGTTTGACAGTCAAGGCGGATTTGGTTTGGACCGGAGAGAGGACCGCCAGGGCCGAGTGGTCATGCGTTTTGAACTGTAGTTATGGACAGCAAGGGGTTAAAGGCTTAGTGGCTGGCGAGCTACGGTTGCAAAAGCAAAAGATTGGGTGGCGTGGCTGGACTTGACCTGGCGGGCATTGGAATACAGGTCCTGAAGCAACTGAGTTCGAGTATCAGGAGAGCGTCGATATCCACAAGCAAAAGATAAGCCTAGGCGGTCAAAAAAAAGTTTGGCGATCTGGGATTGGTAGGGCGAAGAGATTGGGTGTCAAGGGTCTGTTGAAGGGCCTGTGGCAGCAAGTGAGTATGCAGATTCAAAAGCGTGGGTTTGGAGTTCCCATGCAGACTGGAGACAGTGGCTTACTGGTAAGAAGGTCACTTTGGTTATGGTTGGGAGAGCGGCGGACATGTGGTTGTTTGGGTGAGTAGAGTGGTTGTACGGCGGGTGCTGACAGATGGCGTATAAAAAGGTCGGCCTTGGAGAATGTTAATTGCCAGTCATCTTGCTGTGCTGCACTTCCAGCCAGTGGTTGACTCAGGCCCCAATTATAAACACCTTTTTGAGATATTTTTGAAAAGTTTTTGAAAACGAACTGAAAAGTATTTGAAAACAAAATGAAAACAAAATGAAAACATTTTTTTTCCAAAAATGGTTCAAACACACCTCCTGGGTGTATTTGAGTGCATCTGCAGTATTTTTGGAATTAAAAAGATTTCAAAAAGAAGTTCAATTTCTTTTTTGGGCAAGTTCAAAAACTTTTCAAAAATATCTCAAAAAAATGTTTATAATTGCGGCCTCAACCCCTCCGCTGTCGCACGTGCGCAGTTTGATGTTCAAGATTGGTGACCCCCCTTTGCAATTGCCTTAAATGCGGCGCGCTGGGGGTCATCCGCACAATACTTGCAGTCTCTCTAGAAGAGGTTGGGTATTGGGCAGTGTGTGGGCTGTGGGAGTTATTCATTTTTTTGTTTTATGTATTGTTAAGGGGAAACCCTTCGATGTTTGTTTTTGTGTTTGTCTGTCTTTAATCAACTTAGATATTGGACACTCATCACCTAATTCCCCGGTGAAAGAGAGAGTGAATAAAGATACTCCACCTCATCACAAAGCAGAAAATTCAGATTCAGATGATAGTGATGTAGACATTCCACTACCAGCTCCCAACAGAAGAACAAAATCTTCTACTCCACGTAATTTTCCAACAAATGAAGAGGACAAAGCCATTCATAAATTAGTATTAGCCAATTTACCCAAAATAAGTGAATGGGCCACATTTTCTGGCAAAGGAGAATATGACCATTACAAATTTATAGAATGGATTGACAGTTTACAGGATGATACAAATGCACTAGATCAAATCATTTGTTCTAAACTTAATTCATTATTTACAGGACCAGCAAACATATGGTACAACAATAGAAAGAAAGAAGTTCAAGGACCAAAAGATTGGGCTTTCTGGAAAGCAGAAATCATTAAGAAATATAGCTCCCCTGAATGGAAAAGAAAAGTCAGAGATGCCTTTAGAAGATCTAAATTTGACGTGTATGGTGAGACTGAACCTTCTGAATGGGTTACCAGCCAAGTTAACAGAATACAAGCTGTGGAAAGACACTGGGATAACCAATCTATCAATGATAAATTACTGTCTCAACTTGACCCCAAAACTGAGTACAAAATGCGCCTAGCTATCAGAACTAATGATGACACTTCAGAATTCATTAACCAACTTGAAAGTATAGTGAATGTTTGTAAGAAAGACAAAGCTAGGAGCAAAACAAACAGAAGAGACAATTACAAAGATAAGAAACCTGAGATCAAAGAACCAGCAGCTCCTAAAGAAATTACATGCTATGAATGTGGTAAGACTGGGCATAAGTATACAAAATGTCCCAAGAAGATAAGCAAGAAGATATCAGTGATTCAGAGTGAAGATAACCAATTACCATGTGACACTATTAGCATTTCCTCAGGAGAATCCCTTCCTAGTGATTCTGATGACTGAGATGATGAATCAGCAAGCAATTCAAATCACACCATTACATGTAAGGCAGACCAGCTTATATCTAATATTTCCAAGATCCCAGAGGATAAAGCCCCACATAATATTAGGAAGTTACCAGTAGTTAAACCTGGCCAAGTAGGTAATATGCACACTACAGGAGGAACCAACACTACTAATATACTATGTAACAAGTATAAACTCAAATGTCTCATTGATGGCGGAGCATTCTGTTCAATAATTAGCCCCAAATTATTAGACACTATTATGCCTGACTGGAAGACCAAACTATCCCCAGTCAAGAAGGAGAAATTCTACAGCTGCAATAGCAAATTGTCCCCACTAGGTATCATTACTCTAGATATTATTTTCCCTCACACAAGATCTAGTGTACAAATTACAGTTGAACTAGTAGTAATGGCTGATTTCAAGATGAAACACATTATCCTTGGTAATGATTACATTATTAATTATGGTATTGACGTCATTAACAGTAATGGCAGATACTTTACCGTTAATGGAGATCTCTTGACTAAATTTGAACTAGGAATTACAGAAAAATTTACATTAGAGCAACTAGAATGTAATGCTGTAGAAGCCTCAAAATTCTCTAACACCATATCTGAAGCCAGAATTTCACCAGATCTGACACCAGAACAAACAGACAAATTAGTTTCATTACTGCATAAACATAAATTGGCCTTTGCTACAGCTGATGAACCCTTTGGATGTATTCAAAGACATGAAGTAAGAATCAATCATAATACTTCCAGAACTTATCCACCAGCTTTGAGAAAAGCCTCCTACCCAGCATCCCCTAGAAGCAGAGAAGCCTTGCAACAACATGTAAATGAATTAGTTAGAATGAAAGTTCTGCACAAGGTTGGCGCAAATGAGAATGTGGAAGTTACAACACCTGTAATCATTGCGTGGCATAATGATAAGTCCAGGATGGTTGGTGATTTTAGAGCCCTCAATACCTACACTATTCCTGATAGATATCCTATGCCCAAGATTAGTGAAGCAATCACGCAACTCAAGAATGCAAAATTTATTACCTGCACACCAGGAAAAAAAAATAGTCACTTGATGACAAGTGACATCATGCCAGCTCCAGCGGGCTACCCACCATCTAACCACCATCTACCCATCATCTACCCACCATCTACCCACCATCTAACCAGTTTAATAATTTCCACAGAAGATCCTCAGTTTTTGCTGGGCAGCACTGATCCCCATTTCTGGTCAGCTGATACTCAGCTTTAGCTCCCAGCTTATGCTCAGCTTTGGTGCCCAGCTCATGCTCAGCTTTGTTGCTCAGATCAGAACCAGTCCTGGCCCAGCTTATTTTCAGCTTTATTCCAGTCATGGCTCAGCTTAGACTCAGATTAGGACTATCATTGGCCCAGCCAATGCTCAGCTTTGGACCAGTATTGGCTCAGCTGATTTTCAGCTTTGGATAAATCTTGGCCCAGCCAATGCTCAGATTCTGAGTCTGACCACTCCTGTAACAGCTTATGCTCATCTGTGGACCAGCCTTGGCTCAGCTGATGATCAGCTGTGGACCAACCTTGGCTAAGACAATGCTCAGCTGTGGACCAGCCTTGGCTCAGCTGATGCTCAGCTGTGGACCAGCCTTGGCTCAGCTGATGCTCAGCTGTGGGCCAGCCTTGGCTCAGCTGATGCTCAGCTGTGGGCCAACCTTGGCTCAGCTGATGCTCAGCTGTGGAACAGCCTTGCCTCAGGTGATATTAATCTTTTGAATAGTCTCAAAAAATCTGATACTCAGCTTTGGAACAGCCTTGGCTCAGCCAATGCTCAGCTTTGTACCAGCATTGGCTCAGCCGATGCTCAGCTTTTGAAAATTTTTGGCCCAGCTGGTGTTAATCTTTGGAACAGTATTGTCGCAGCTGATCCTAAGCTCTGCACAAGCCTTTTCCAAGATGATGCTCAGCTTTGGACCATTGTTGGCTAAGCTGATGCTCAGATTTGGAATATTCTTGGTCCAGCTGACACTTGGAATTGTTTCAGGCTTGGAATATCCAATGCTCAGCTGTGGCCCAGGCTCAGCCAATGCTCAGCTTTGGCCCAGGCTCAGTCAATGCCTACTGCTCAACTTATGATGAGCATCAGCTGTTCCTGGGAAAAAATTAGGATCAGCTGACTGTGCCACATTGAGTGCTCTGGTGCAGTCCTGCAAGCTCTACAAGTGCTGGTGGAGCAGACTTGGAGCAGCGCTGGAGTAGCTCTGGAGCAGAAACCAAAGCTGCATCATGTCACTTGCCATCAAGTGACTTTTTTTTTTCCTGGTGATATGGATGTACTAAAAGGATTCCACCAAAATGTAATTCATGAAGACAGTAGACATTTGTTGCGCATTATATTACATATGGGTATTTATGAATATCTCAGAATGCCCTTTGGAATTAAAAATGCACCATCTCACTTCTAAAGAATGATGGATACTGAATTCCACAGAGAATTACGTGAGGGATGGCTGATAATTTACATTGATGACATTATCATATTCAGCCAAGACTGGGAAGAACACCTCAAGAAGTTGACCATAGTCTTAGAAAGAGTAATTAAAATGATGATGAAAATATCAATGAGTAAATGCCAATTTGGATTTCAAGAACTTAAAGCTCTAGGACATATAGTATCAGGACTCAGTATAGCTATAGACATGAATAAAGCAGCAGCTGTTTTGCTCAAACCTATGCCAACTAACCTGAAGGAAGTAAAGTCATTCTTAGGTTTTGCAAGTTACTATAGACAACATATTAAGGATTTTGCAAAAATAAGTGGCCCACTTTATCAACTCAGTAGTCCCAACACTGTATTTGAGATGACAAGTACTAGAGTAGAAGCTTTTAATGTAATGAGAGAAAAACTTACATCAGCACCAATACTGTTCATGCCTGATCCCCATAAACCTTACAGATTATATGTAGATGCCAGCATGGAAGGTTTAGGCGCTGCATTACATCAGATACAGGATTTTGAAGTCCCCAGAGAAGGAGTCATATGCTACATTTCACGCACCTTGAAAGACAGTGAAAAAAGATATGGAGCCAGCCAACTAGAATTTCTTTGTCTAGTATGGGCACTTGAAAAATTGTATTACTACTTATATGGATGTGACTTTGAAGTCATTACTGATTGTATAGCCCTTAAAAGTCTCTTAGGTATGAAAACTCCCAATAGACATATGCTTAGATGGCAAATTGCTATTCAAATCTGGAGAGGAAGCATGACTATTATCCACAGAGCTGAAAATATCCATAAACATGCAGATGGTCTTAGCAGATGGTCTCTAGAAAATTTACCAGAGAACCCAGCATGGGACGGAGAAGTTGCTGCAAAAATCATGGCTTTATTTCCCCTTGAGAATGATGAAGATAATCCTGCATATGATGCTCCTTCAGAAAATTATGATATCCTTGGTCTACATGTATGTGAAATGGAAGAAGAATTCTGGGATGAAATCAGAAAATCCTATGATACCAATAAGAATACTTCTACCATCAAAGAAATACTAGGGGGTATCAAATATGACCAAACCCACCATTACCTAATCAACAGGTCTCACACAATCCTTGATTGCAAAATCCTCAATTGCAAAAGCAAAAAAACGTTCTTTTTTGGCCAGGGCCTGTCAAATATAAGACAAAAAAATACCTGTTCTCAACCAAATACATCTGATTTTGAAGTACGAATCGAATCATCCCAGCCAAAATATCATTCACACACCAACCTCAACCAGCCCGACTTCATTCAAATCTGTTTTTTCAAGGTAAGTTTTAACTCCACATCGATTCAAAGTATACTTATACCTTTGATCCCATTGATCTCTTTCTCATCCTTCTTCATCATACCAACAGAATGGCCCGAAACAAATTTTTGGCAGCAAAGAAACCAACACGGAAGGAATCAAGTTTGTTCCTTAAGAACCGATTCCCAAAGAACAATTCAGGAGAAGGGGACGAAATCGCTACTACCCAAGGTCATCTGAAGCGAGAAGATTACCTTATCATAATCAACTGGCTCAGAGACAGGAAAAACTACATCGCTTGTTTTGGAGACGACAAGGCCCCTAAAGTTGGACGACCAGTTAAAGGGAAGATCAACGGTTACGAGTTAATGGCTATCAACCTTTGCAATCAGTCTCCCTCAAAAATCAATCTCACACCTCGACAAATGAAAGATCGATTCATGTCTTACCGGTGTGAGAACTCCTTTGGGATGGGTTGGCAGTCCTTTGAGGGGGAAATAACAATATGATATTCCAGCTAAGTAATACTACTGTTACGGGTGGTTTGAAAGACCTGCCCCTCTATTATACTACACAGAATTCTGACAACAAATTTATTTATTGTTGTGGCGTGACTTTATGATGGAGAAAACTTGTATGTAGTAGTCTCTATCAGACCTAGATCAGTTTTAACAAGTACAAGGTGCGTATACAACCTCTATATGGCAAGATGGGCAAAGAATATAATCAAGTGAGAATATGTTTTGTTGGGTTTTTAATGGTTTCAGCAGAGGGAAATGATGATGGAGTGTGGTATGGGATTTCTATGTTAATGTATGATGACTGTGTCTTCCGTGATGATGGCAAAAATGATGACTGGTGACCACTGAGCTGGGGTGCCTGGGTGATGATGGAAAAATGGTGGGAGGAGGGCCTCCTTATATATTCTTTTCTGAGTTATTTTTGCTGGTGAGGGCTGCACTTGAGGCATTTCTGCTGGTGGTGACCCTGTGGATTGCACTGCCTTCTGCCAGGGGTGCATAACTTAAACTGATGTTCCGCATGACCATGTGTGATTTGTACTTTTTAAGGCAAAGTCCACCTAGGTTGGTTGCACTGCCAAAGTGGAGGCTTTCTGACCGCATGCATCGATGTAAGGTCCGTGCAAATCTGTTGAGTTGTTGAGTGGAGGCCTAGTCGATGCAGTTTCCAACGCGCAGGTTGCGTGAGGTGATCTGTAGCTAATAGTGGAGGCCTGCCTAACTAGTAAATCTAACTATACTCTTCTATATATGCATGCCTTTTATGATTTATATGAATTTCCACCTGGGTATGGCCTGTACTAAACCTATAATTGTAACTAACTTCTAAACTAAAAGAGCTAGCTGGGTAGTTGAAGTGAGTGACTAGGGTTAAGTTTGTATTTAGAATCTATTTCTCTAATAATATTCTATCATATGCTAGTATTGTAGGCTGTGAGTTGAGGTTTTGGCAGTTTTGTTGCGTGCAACAGATCTGGATCACCACACCGGACGAAATACAAGAAGGCTCATACACAATTACTTTCTACTGGATTTGGTCTAACCCCCAATGATTGACAAGCTGGAATCAGTACAATTGCTGAGAAGCTTGACAGCATGTGTGCCCTTTATGCTGAAATGGACGACTTATTTGGTAATCGTCCAGATGTGAATCCTTGGTGTCGGAAAGATGCAGAGGATTCAAGTCATTCTTCTGAGGATCATTCAGATGACGAAAACCAAGACGGCTCTGACGGCTCCGATGAAGAGAAGCAATCAAACTCCTCCGCAATCGATCCTTTGTTGAGAAGTCCAAAGAAGCATCAAAAAATTGGACCCAAACCAACCTCTGATGATGATAGCTCAATTGAGTATGTTGAGGAGAATCGAGTGAGTGTAAGCACACCTAAATCATTCAAACAAATTGTTTTGTTTCATAACTAAACTGAATACAAATTGAAATTCTTAGAGCAAACATTCAGATCATTCAAATGAAAATCAAGGAGATCCAAAAGCTGTGGCAAGATTAGATGTACGTTTTTAATTGAAATAATGTTTACTGATACATGCTCCTGTCCAGCTTTCCAAGAAATTGTTTGTTCAACAATGTGATAGCCTTCCATCAGGCAACGATGTTATCAACACCAGAAGAAATTCTAAAACGATCAATCTGGCCTCTCAAATCGATCTCAACAACACTTCACAAGATATTGGCCTGCAAGACGACAATGATTTTAACGACTCTCCATTGAAGAAAATGGGATCAAAGAGGAAGCACAAGGAACTTTATAAATCAACTTTGACATCATTCACCAAACCTTCTCAAAAGGACGATTCTGATCAAAGTGAAGCTGCAAGCCCAACAAAGAAAACTGCAGCAAAGAAGAAGAAGTCCACATCTTTCTCAGCTGCCGAGGTTGCAGTACACGATACAACTGATGAAGACTCCAGTCGACCTAAGGAACCAGCTTCAAGAAAGAAGAAGCACAAATCTTCATCCACTGGTTTGACAGCTGCTGAGCTTGCCTTGGACGATTTGACAAATGACGACACATCTTCTGAAACTCCGAGGCCTAGTCCAAATAAAGGGAAACACCAAGCTTCAAACTCCAAAAACATCAACCCTAAAAGCCAGTCTCGCCGAAGCAGTGTTCCTAGTCCTTTTGTTGCCTATGAAGATTACGCATTGAAGAGGGAAGCTGGTCCGTCATCCTATTGAATTTTTGTTTGGAATCGTAATTGATGCAATTTTTTTGGATGTGTTTTTAGGCAAGTCTGAGGTTGCTCGAGAGAATCTAAACTTTGAGAAGATGACGTATCACCTATTGATTGAAAAGGATAGTAAAGGAATCGATTTGGACGAAAAGAAATTCAATCATACAAAGGAACTCGAGGTAAAAAAGTGGGATCACGGAATCAAGTTGGAGGAGAAGAAGTTGACCTTGGAGAAGGAGGAGAGGGACAAAGATTGACAGTTTGAATTGGAAAAACTCGATCGCCAAGGTTCTCAAGAGAATAAGTCGAAGAAGATGGAGTTGTTTGCCAAGTTTTTAGATGCTGGAAAGTCTATAGATGAGATTGAGAGAATTGCTAAGCTCTTGAACTAACTCGCAATTGTTGTTTTATGTGACTTGGATTTTGAATTAGTTGAATATTATTATCAACTTTGTCTTTATCATTTTAAAAAACGAAACACATCAAGATAAAAACTCAAAATGAACCTCATCAAAACAGGGTTATTTGCAGACAAATATACGAGCTCTAAATGACAAATTATTTCTTTTGTTTTTTTTTTGGCTTGACAAGTGAATCTTCAACATTTTTTCTCATCCCTTTTTTAGGATATTCAAGTGAATCATGAAGTAGTTTAGCTTTATCACGAGGAACCCAGTCTTTTTTGTCTTTACTTTTTTTTGAAGTACTCATCTTTGATCTGTTGCAAAGCTCTTTGGGTTTTGGCAGGCAGCTGGACGGAGTAACCAAGTCGAGTATGTGAAGACAAAATGGGACTAGTGGAAGGGAGAGTAAGATGAGCATAGTGTGTAGCTTTCCATGCACACTCAACAACACCTTGAAAACCTGAAAAATCAAGACCAAATCCATTTTTAGGGAAGACAAATTCGCCACCGTGCCCATCTAACTTGCCTTCAATTAAGTCACCAGTGGATTTGTCGATTGGGAGCCATGTGAAAAATGTGTAGGGGGATGAGTCTCAATCGGTGTGGCAGTTGTTTGCGAAATTGTTGAGGGTATAGGATAAGTGACAAGTAAAAGCTTCAGGATCCGTGACAAAATCTGGAGACAAGCCTGGAGCATTCAATGGCTGAAAATGTTCTTTGACTTCATCAAACAGAGGTTTAGAAAGGGCCTCAAATCGTTCACCAATAAATCAATTGACTTCAGGCAGACCAGTTTGAAGTTCTTCCCACCCATCACAATCACGAGCTACCTTCTCCGCAATACCCGTTATTCCAATTGTAGTCTTTGCTTTGTACGCTTTCCGCCAACCTAAACTAAAAAGATTGCCTTCGTATGCTGGACCATTTGAGGTGTTGGGATTCTGGAATTTGGATTGCTGGATTAGATGGCGGCTGAGATTTTGAAATCGGGCTTTCAATGAGCTGTCCATGGTGGCAAACGGGTTGAATTTGACTACACAAACAATGTGTTTGCGGCTGCTGTCGGCGTAGGCAATGAAGCTCTTGCGAAACATCCAAATTCCTGCATTGTGGTCCTTCCTGCAAACATGTGCCGTAATTTGTTCTTTGCCAGAGTATTTGAGGTTGGCCTTCTGCCTGTCTTGAAGTTGTTTGGCTGCTTTGAATTCTTGATGTCGTAGCTGCTTTTTGGAGAGGAATTGTAAGGCAGGTGGAGCACATGGAGCATGACGGTTTGAAGTTGGTGGCCCAATGCGAAAAGGCAGCCCTGATACATCAGGTAATCTAGGGCATCGATTCTGGATGTTTCTGACACACTCAAGAGGATCGTGGGAGTCGCCAGGACAGGTTTTGCAAACAGGGGTTTCAAGGGTGTTTGGCGGTGGATTGAAGTACTTCTTGGTTGATGCTTCGCTGAGCCGGATTAAGCGCCTTGGGGTTTGCAAAGCTGCATGTGAAATCCGGTTTGGAGAAAGCCGCTTGTTCAACTGATGAAAAAGAGAATTCACAAGTCAGAAACGTAGGAATTCCCCCATTCACCTGAACCATAGCCCATCTGCCAATCCCATCCATGAGGGAGGCCCTGACTCTTGGGGTGATGCAGGGCATCTCAAACGGATGGTTCTTACACACTCCAGAGGAGGCCTCCTGAGGATGGGATCTGCAGATGAGCATTCCACCTTCCCATATACCATTGGCCATGAATATCATTATAGGAGGCTTTGCCTCTGGCAGTACATAGGGCATCTCAAACGGATAGGTTCTGATGTACACCAGAGGAGCCTCCTGAGGATATTCATGTCAATGGTAATTAGGGGAGGTGGTGGTTTACATCTCGAGGCTTGGGGTGGCTTTCATAGTTTGGATGGTGAAAGCACAAATCCTAAAAAGAAAAATCCTCCGCGAGCTGACAGAACACCACAAGGCCTGGATAGTCAGCCAGGCCTCAGAGATAAAAAAAACATGACCTCAATTGATCGATCAAGGTCCAGGACTGTTGTACAGAAGCCCAGGCTCACCTGGGTCCGTTGGGGGGTGATCGCGTCACCAGGGTGGGTCTGGGGCGAGTAGGGGTGCGAGGTTTGCTTCGGAGGCCGTCTGAGGTACTCCGCGAGCTGACAGAACACCACGAGGCCTGGACAGTCAGCCAGGCCTCAAGAATAAAAAAAAAACATGACCTCAATCGATCGATTGAGGTCCAGGAGTGTTGTATAGAAGCCCAGGCTCACCTGGGTCCGTTGGGGGGTGATCGCGTCACCAGGGCGGGTCTGGGGCGAGTAGGGGTGCGAGGGTTGCTTCGGAGGCCTTCTGAGGTACTCCGCAAGCTGACAGAACACCACGAGGCCTGGACAGTCAGCCAGGCCTCAAGAATAAAAAAAAACATGACCTCAATCGATCGATCAAGGTCCAGGAGTGTTGTACAGAAGCCCAGGCTCACCTGGGTCCTTTGCAGGGGGATCACGATTGCACGGCGGGTCCGGGGCGAGTAGAGGTCCGAGGCGTTGGGGGGGGGGGGGGGGGGGGGGGATTGCAAACGCACGGCGGGTTGAGGGCAAGTGGAGGTGCGAGGTCGAGTTTGGAGGCTTTCCAAAGGTTGTCCGCGAGCTGACAGAACAAAGGGAGGCCTGGAGAGTCAGCCAGGCCTCAAATATAGATATAAAACAAGGCCTCAATCGATCAATCAAAGCCCAGGACCATTAAAGGGAACACCAGACTCACCTGGGTTTGTTGGGGGGGGGGGGGGGGATTGTGTCACCACGGCTGGTCCGGGGAAAGTTGAGGTGTGAGGTTGAGGTCCCGCGAGCTGACAGAACACCGCAAGGTCTGGACAGTCATCCAGGCCTCAGATATCAACAAAACATGGTCTTGATCCATTGATCAAGGCTCAGGACAGTTGAACCGCCAAAATGCTCACCTGGGTTTGTTGGTGGGGGATTGTGGCACAAGGGCAGGGTCCAGGGAGAGTTGAGGTGCAAGGACGAGGTCAGAGGCCTTCCGAGGTCGTCTGCCAACTGATAGAACAGAGAGAGGCCTCAAAGATTAAAAAAAACCCCTGGCCTTGATATCACCCACCGTTATTTGTTGACTGGGGTTCCGTGGCAGTGACTATGAGATTGAGAGTTGAGGGGTTTTATGCGCTTGGGAAGGCTTTTGATGTCAAAGGGAAGAGGATGAAACGGCAAACATGAATCCACCGACTCAAGTGGAAGAGTTTGTCTGGGAACGGAGGAAAAAAAATCAAAGGTGAAACATGAATATGATATTGGTGACACTGTATTAATTGAAAGGAAACCAAAGTAACGCCGTGGCATGAAAATGGTTCCAGACCACTTCAAACGGTTTAGAAAACCCAATCTAGGTGAATAGAAATCAATTTCAGTCAAACAAAAATCATCCCCCCCAGCCCCCCCCCCCCAAATGATCCACTTGCCTTATTCAAAGTGGGCCAGTGTGATGGGACGCAAGATACGTCTCAGATCATACAAAGCTTTGTCAGTGTGGGGTGCTATTTCAGGGGGTGGTTCAGGAATGTCATCTTCATAGAGCTCGTTCCATTGATCTTTGAGGTCTGCCAGCAGATTATGTAGAATGATGCATGTAACAATCCATTTGATGGCTTCCTTCATCTCTTCCTGCCTGCGTAATTGACTTCAAATCTCACGTAGGCTAGCAAATCGACCTTTGAGAATCCCAATGGCATGTTCAATTCTGACTCGAGATTGGGCAAGGCGGTAGTTGAAATTGATGTTTCGCTGGTCAGATAATTCTCTGGGTCCTTTGTATGCAGGGACAACATATCGATCATTGGTGTAGGCTGAGTCTGCAAGTAGGAATTGGTTTTGATCAAAATATTGTTCTGGTTCCTGGGCAACCTTCATGTGTGAAAAAACATAAGCATCATGACAGGAGCCAGGGAATCCCGCCAGGTACGATATGAACTTCTTGTTGACATCACATATGAGAGTAACTGAGATTGAGTATCTGAGGGGCAGGCCAAATCTAAAAAAATCAGTCAACATGTTAGAAGATTTCTTTATAGAAGATAGTATCAAAAATATGACCTCTTCTTTTGATCAAAGTAGTGATTCCCATCTACTGGGGGCTTCTGACTCAAGGGAATTAACGTTCCATCAACAAGTCCGACACAGCCAGGAAATCCTTCCTCTTGCATGACCTGTGATGATTCGATTCATTCGGATTTGGTTGGCCATGATATTAGAGAAGTTCGTAATTTGTAAATAGCATTGATGACTCTTCTAGTATACAGGTCAATTGTTCCAAAGCCAACTTGGAAAAGATTTTTCAGCCTTAAGACAGCTGACCCGTTGCCATTTGATCCAAGACGGCACAGAGCAACGGCAATTTGAATAGGTGGTTCACGTTGGGGGTTCTGAGAGTTGTTGTAGAAGATGGGGTTTTGTTCGATAAGCTGGAGGAGGTTGAGGAAACATGGAAATGTCATACAAAACAGTTGTAAAAAGCTTGAGGCTGATAGGTCTTGAAGTTCAAACATGTCATAGCGAGGATTTAAGCGAGTGGTGGAATTGTGGTCTTCTAGGTATTGTCTCTGAAGCTGATGCATCAAAAAAGCATAAAAATCTTCAAGGTCTGAGTCATAATCAGAATCAGAATCAAGCATCAAGGCAAGGGCAGCAACATTGGCTCCTTCAACTATCTTTTTTCTTTGAGATACTTTTTGCATGATTGCTTTTGAGCTCTTGAAGGTTCCAGGAAGTGAATTTGATCCAGGTATCAGTTCGTTAGAAGGCTCCAGGAAGTAAAATTGATTGGGGGTTCAGTTGGGTAGAAGGCTCCAGGAAGTGATTTGGATCGGGTGTCAGTTCGGTCAAAGGTTCCAGGAAGTTAATTTGATCGGGGTGTCAGTTGGGCCAAAGGTTCCAGGAAGTGTATTTGATCGGGGTGTCAGTTGGCTTGAACGTTTGAGGAAGTGAATTTGATTTGGGCATCAGTTGGATTGAACGCTTGGCAAACTGAATTGGGGCTCAGGTTGCTCAAGTGGGGTGAGTTGAAAAACTATGATAATTTGAATCGACTGATTTGAGTGAAAAAAGTGTGATTTAGCTATTTCAAAATCCACCTCGGTTGGGTTGGTGGGTTTCAAAAACCCGTCAATTAGGAATTGTGGATTTGGCAATTTCTAATTGACTGGTTTGTAATGGTGGATTTCTCATATTTGATACCCCCTAATCGACTGATTTGAGTGAAAAAAGTGTGATTTAGCTATTTCAAAATCCACCTTGGATGGGTTGGTGGGTTTCAAAAACCCGTCAATTAGGAATTGTGGATTTGGCAATTTCTAATTGACTGGTTTGTAATGGTGGATTTCTCATATTTGATACCCCCTACTACAGAGTAAGTATAAGAATATGGATTTAATTAACTCATTAGAAGAACCCTGGGCTACAGCTTTCAAAGAAGACAGATTTTCCCTTCTTGATGGATTACTTTACCATAGAACCAAACATACTAGTGTGGTAGTACTGGTGCAAAGAGAACATATCAATTTATTTCTTAGAGAATGCCATGATAATATCACTGCTGGGCATTTCTCCGTAGAGCGCACTACAGAGAGAGTAAAGCACATTGCATGGTGGCCAAACTTTAAGAATGAAACCAAGGATTACTGTGAATCTTGTGAAAGGTGCCAAAAAGCCAACAAAGCTACAGGAAAGAGATATGGACTATTACAGGAAATTGAAGAACCTACTGAAAGATGGTCTGTCATTAATATGGATTTTGTTACAGGATTACCTCCTGCAGGACAAGATAACTATAATTCAGTACTAGTGGTAGTAGACAGATTTTCCAAAAGAACCAAATTCCTTCCATGTCATAAAGAGAATACAGCCTTTGATATAGCTATGTTGTTTTGGCAAAAGATAATTGCTGATGTAGGATGCCCAAGATACATTATTACAGACAGAGATCCTAAATTTACGTCAGAATTCTGGAGAGGACTTTATGATCTATGTGGTACACAATTAAAGTTCTCCACAGCTTATCACCCACAGACTGATGGATTAGCTGAAAGGATGATTCAAACTCTTGAAGACATGATCAGAAGATATTGTGCCTATGGATTGGAATTTAAGGACAAGGATAATTATACTCATGATTGGTGCTCACTCTTACCAGCCCTTGAGTTTGCCTACAATTCCAGCAAACATAGCTCCACAAATATTACACCTTTTGAATTGGAAAGAGGATGGATTCCATGGTTCCCCAGAGACTTGGTTTTATCTAAATCTGTAACAATACATCCTAATGCAGCAGACTTCCATCAAATGATGACTAAGACAGCTAATTACGCCGCAGAATGCATTAAAAAATCCTTTGAATACAACAAAACTAGATGGGACAAGACTCATAAACCTCACCAGTTTAAAGTTGGAGAAGAAGTTCTTATTTCTACATTTAACTTTACCAACCTCACTGGCCCTAAGAAGTTGAGAGACTCATTTGTAGGACCATTTGTTATCAAAGCCTTACACGGAAAGAATGCTGTTGAAGTCATACTGACAGGTGAATTGGAAAGAAAACATCCTACTTATCCTGTTAGTTTAATCAAACCTTACGTGCCTAGTAACAATGAAGATTTCCCTTTAAGGAAAGACAACATTAGAGTTGTAATTCCAAGACTGGAGAAAGAAGTTGTGAAAATAAAGAAGGTTTTACAACACAGAAAAATCAGAAAAAACAATGTGGACATTAAACAATATCTAGTTAGATATAGTGGTTCTAAAGAAGATGAATGGCTCACTACTGGCCAAATTCCAGACTCTGAAAAAGTCCTCAGACAATACAGAGCTGATAAAAGAAATATTTAATTCTTTGATCAGCCATTTTTGGAGGGAGGAAGTGTCAGCCACAGAGTACATGTCACAGTACCTTACACGTACCAAGTACCTGCAATTGTTCACATTACATATAGTACATTCCTTTTTACACCTTTATTACATATGTATATCATTAGATACAAGCTTAAGAATGTACTCCTGTTATACATTAAATGACAGATAACCATAGTTAAATACAGTTACCACAATGTACTGTTGTTATGAGAGTTAAGTTACGTGCAACAGTAAAATTACAATACATTTTAATATTACTGTACACGTGAAATACCCCAAGACAGGTATCACTCATTTATCCCCTGTTACGCCTCAGTTCCCATTTACATAATATATTGGTTATGATATAAATACATAAACAATACATGATGTAATCCAATTCAAAGAGCACTGAATAGAATCACTGATTGGTTATGATCAGCTAGTGTGCACAGCTACTGATCTAGGATCAGTACTGATCATTACACTGCCCTGATCATTTCCAATGTTGATCCTCATGAGGATCTGCTTCCCTTGAGCGCTTCCAGTTCCCCCTTGGTCCTGAAGCGCCTGCAAGCGCCTTATGTTCCCTCCTGCTCTTTTCCCCTCTATATAAACACGTCCCCCAGGACTGTTCATCCCTAAGAATATTATTACAGCAAAGTTTAACCCATACTATAGTTAAACAGTGCTTTCATTCTCAACCATCATTCAATTCAGGAATACCTTCAACTCTTGATTACCCTTACCTTTCTGTAGGTAAAACCACGAACCCAAGTTGAGTTATTCCTTGGAGGCCTATTAACACCCTGTGTTGATATGGATGCACCTTAATTGAGCAAGCCTCTCAGTCAAGATTACGAATAGAGTGAAACCTTTTACAGGTCTTACCACGAACCCATTGGCCCATCCTTGGCATATTACACTATCATCTTGCTAGTAACAACCCTCTCAGACACGGTTAGTTACATACAGGCTGACAATATAGGGCTGATTTGATGACAACCGCCCCGGCTCAAACTTCTGGTCTGGCTTGATTATGTACTCGGAATGACCCAGGGCAACAAGGGACTTGTGCCAGCGCCAGAAGTTCTACATCACCTCAAACAACAAGAAGCTTGAGCGAGAGGACCAGTTAATCAAAGAGCATCCAAACTACAATAAGGTCTTCTGGTGCATCTCCCAGACTAACCCCCACCACAAGCTCTGCCAGAATCCAGTATCTCGTTGAGACAAGATCAGCGTGATTGTCTCCAGCACGATCCTGTGCAGTTTCGTTGTCACAGCTATTGCAACGCCAGTCTACAAGCAGCACTACTATCTGATCAATGGTGAGTCAATCTATACCTGGTTCACCCTTGGCCTGTTCTGTGCTTTGCTCAATGTGGTGTCTTTTTCCAGAGCCAAAAAAGCTTCATCTAGACTTTGCGGTAAAGGTGAGATAATCTTGTGAGCTTGCCTTTCTTGAGCTGTCATCTTGTTTACATCAACTGTTTGGTAGTTCGTTAATTTCAATCAATTTGTCATCCGATCATCAAGTTACCGAAGCCCCCCAGAAGATCCTTACCACGACAATCAGGATGCAGAAGATCAATAGGCGTCTCTGCGAGGAAATAAACAGTTTGTTTGAAATCTTTCTGTGAAGAATTTTGGTCCACAAACAAGATTAGAAGCAACGGTGGGCCGCTACGCTAAACTATCCGTAGCGTGCGCTATCTGCTAGTTTAGCGTTGCGTAGTTCCTGACACATTGCCGTTAGTTGTAGCGCCCGCTACGGGCCGCCACGCTACGCTAACGGGCGCTAACAGCGCTATCAGCTTTTTTAGCGGTTGAATAGCACTGCTAGCGCTGATAGCGGCGATAGAGGCCCTGTAGTTTCAAGGGGTGCCTGCTAGCGGTAGCGGGCAATCACTGCCTGCTAACGGAAAACCCTGTCATTTGTAGTTTAGATCCGCTACGCTGCGCTGAACTACGGACTAAATGTAGCGTAGCGGCCCACCGTTGTTAGAAGGCTTCTTGACTTACGAATTCCCAGCAGGCCGGCGGTCAGGACAGCACTGAGTGCCAAATAAACATTTGCAGTGGCATCACATGTTGTCACGCCGCAGACACCGTCTGATTCCCCCGTTTCTCATTTCTCTTGCTTTTCTCTCATTTCTCTTGCTTTTCTTTTACTTCTTGTTTCTCTTTGTGATTTTTTCTCTATCAATCACTTTTTTTGTGTGTTTTTACAATGGCTACTTGATGTGCAATTCAGCGTGTGGTACCCTGGTGGTACCACATTGTGCAATATTACCCGCCGTTTTGATCGGCTCCGCCCCCCCCCCCCCCGGGTTACCTGGCTGAACCACATCTTGTGGGCCGAACCCGCGCGTGGGTATCACAGCAATTCCTCGGGGAGCCCACGGTTGAAGGACCCGTGATCCACCCGTGGGCCCAACCTTCACGTCGTGATCACAGGGAATCCACGGGGATTCCACGCGGAGCCGAAAGCTGCCGTGGAATCCACGGGTGATCCTCTCAGTGGTGACCCCGTGATTCCCTGGACCTCCAGCCGCTGGTCCGACCTCGCGCGCACCTACCACGTGGAGTCCTCGTGGATTCCGCGTGATTTCCCCGTGGATGGACTCCCCGGATGTACAAGCTGGCTTTCCGGCGAACTTGACACAAGTCCCCTGCTGCGGGGTGCGCCAGCCAGTTGGCTGGCTGGTTGGTTTGCGAATCGAACCCCTTCACAGGGGGGACTTGCGCCTTAGTTCGGCAAACCCGCGTGATGAGTTTCCCACCTTTTGGTGGGAGAAAACTTCAACCTTGAATTACACAATGTCCTCAAAACTTTGAGGATGTCTGAGCAAGGTTTATGGAAGAGCTGCATCTTCCTGTTCATCCAACCCAAACTCAGAAAAACTGCATAACCTTGTGATTTTATAATGATTTTTATAAAATCACACTTTGAACTTTTGTTTGCTCGAACAAGCGGTTCGAGCACCCCGCTGTGGTAAGACCAATCAACCATCAACTACATCAAATCATAGTGTATTTTAATATTAGAATACAGTACAAACTACATACAAAACATATTTAGTACAAATAACCTCCATATTAAATTTCACTCAGCTGTCACAATTATTTTCACACCCAAAAAACTGGTAACATTTCTTTACATAAGTATCAGACATGTAACAAATCTCATAGTAACATTCAAGAATCACCTCTAAGAAACAGCTCATAGATGTATTTTTTATATAAGAGTAGATACACAGTAGATACACAGTAGATCTCAGAATATTTTCCACTCTCAGAGTAAAATCACATCTGATACACTCTTCTGTGAAAAGAAATTCCTACTTAGATAGTAAAATACCAAGCCCTTGTGTATTTCACACAGCTGTACACATCACATAGTAGAAGAATCTTTCAGCTACATATTTCTAGTCTCAGACAAGTTTATTTACTATATAAAAGGAGGCCTCTTCTGCCCCTTCCTGTTTTTTTCTTTCCCCATGTTTGCACTTGATAGTAATATTGTAGATTACTAGCACGCATCACTTGATATAAATACTTGAATTATAATATTTTGAAATATTAATTGATATATATAAATTGCGCCCTTGACATAGATAAATTTCATACGTACAACACTGGGTCGCTACGCTACGCTATTTCAGCGCTACGCGTTAGCGTAGCGGCAAAAAGCGCCCATCTATTTTGCATAGCGTTAGCGCGCTGTTAGCGCCGCTACGCTGCGTTAATTTTCAGCGGCGCTAACAGCGCGCCAATTCTTTGTTAGCTTTAGCGCGCCGCTACAGTCGCTACGCTACGCTGCGCTGCGCTACAGCGCTTTTAGCGGAAAAAAGCCCTTTTTTCCCGCTAAAGGCGCTGTAGCGCAGCGTAGCGCGCTGTCAGCCGCCTACTAGTCCAGACAGCGCAGGCGACGACAACCCTCGGGCCGCCACAAGCGCGGGCGGCCCGCAACCAAGTAAGGAAGGGCCTGGAGCCCTCGAGTGAGCACATTGATGTTGAAGGACTCAAGACTCGGGTATCGACCTCGAGTGAGCAAGTGAACACCGCCTGGGACCTCCTTAGAGATTCCCAGGAGGATAGATGGTCCGGTAGACCGGACCACAAGTCAGCCCAGCACAGCTGGGGTATAAGTACTGGGGAACCTTCCTACCAGGAAGGATCCCCCAGATCAGTTACCAAGCCCACCAATATTGTTGTATTCGACCACCAACGCCGACTTACAACGATTGGGGCCCATTGATCCACCTTTTCTCTTTTTTCCGACTTATCCCTCGACTTTCCGCGCTTCGTCTCGGTAAGTCGACCTTTTCTTCCTTTTCTCTCTCTCCGTCCTAGAAAGGACTCTCTCTCGAATCTCTTAGATTCCGGTTGTATTCGCTCAACCAGCCCCTCCAGACGGAGGCGCGGCTTTTCTCCTTGTGCTGCGGCCAAGTCGAGCACCGACAGACAGTCGTGACAGCTGAGATCAGCCGTCAAACCTTGATTATATCAACGGTTTCATTCAGTGTGTTGCCACTATAGAGGCACGCCCTGACACGCGCGCTCTTTTGCGCCCTGCATGTGTAGCGTTAGCGCAATTGCGCGCATCTGCGCTAACGCTACACTATCAGCTAAAATAGCTGCGCACCGCGTGCGCGTAGCGTTAGCGCATATGCGTGCAATTGCGCTAACGCTACGCTAAAAAATAGCGCATTTGCGCTGCGCTACGCTATGGTTAGCGTAGCGACCCAGTGTTGATACATATAACAATTCTCTTTACATCAATTTCATATAACAATCCTCTTCACATCACCTAAATATAACATTCCTCTTCTTCACCCCTTACATATAACAATTCTCTTTACAACACTTACATATAACAATCCTATTTACAACACTTACATATAACAATCCTCTTTACATCACTTACATATAACATTCCTCTTTACATCTCCTACATATAACATTCCTATTTACATCCCTTACATATAACATTCCTCATCTCTTGCGCACTGAACAAAGGTAACTAGGGTTCAGACTCAGATAGAATTAAGAATAGTTCTAAAAATTGCGCCACACTATAAATTCTTAGTGTACATTCTCCCAGAAGCTTATTCAAGAAAGGTAGCCCTTCAAGCACCCATGTAGTCTGACATTATCCGCGACTCCTACATTTCCCTTCCAAGCTCAGATCACACCTAGCGTAGAAGTTCCACACCACGCACACCAAAACAAGTCCTCGGGAGCTGAAAACAGACAGTTTTCAGAAATCATTATAAAATCAGTGAGGACCAGTACAACATGATACATAACACCAAAGGAAAGACAAGAAGCAGGTCTTCATTGTCTGGTAAGAAAATAAGCTGGATGTTATCAAGGAAGCGGCTATAGGAGGAAAGCAGACAAAATATACAGTTTTCTGGCGAAATTGGGAAACTCATCACGCGGGAATTCCGACTTACGGTATAGGCCTCCACTGGCGTGGACAGCTCCGCTGCTCGCTCCCGCTCCCACCCGGAGGCCTAGTTAAGCTCGGCTTTCCGGCCGTTGGAGAGGAAACAGTTCTTGACGGAGTTGTGGGTAGCGTCGACGAAGAGCATTGTTTTGCCGTGAGGTATCATCATTTGGCGTTGCCAGGGTGATTGGATTGCAAACAAGAACGAATCCGAGTCGGATATTGACGGGCAAAAATTGTGCCAGCCATTGCCGGTCAGGTGACTTTGCCAGAGTGCGAGTGATACATACACGTCCGGGTTTCGTCGAGCAAGGCGGGTCCTCCAAACCTTGATTAGATTGTAGACTAGGTTGTAAAAGACACCGGCGGATTCTGCAAGAGCCACGCCGGTGTCACAAAGCTAAGTCAGACGTGGTACAGATACTGTCAGCTTGGTCACTCCTGTGGGACCAAGTTAATGAAGTGACTTACTATCTCAATGTCTGGGGAGGCAAGGAGTATTTTGATGTCCTTCCATCCAAGGCCTTGGTCAACACGGTCAACAATCCAGTCATGGAAAACCCTAGGTAAGCGAGTGTGTTGCATGTCTTCCTTAGTGTTCAATTTGTGAGAGTGCTTCCAGTGCCAATCAACGCGGAGCGAGTCAGAGGCTATGTCGTGCGTAATCTCAAAACGGGTGTTGCAACCGCATTTACAACCGGACAGTCCCTTTCAAGAATTCCCTGGAGCTTTGTGATAACCACGTTGAGGACAGGCAAAGTACAGCTTGAAGTGGTACTTGAAGGGTGGGCCGAGTTTAGCGGGCTGAATGGCTGTTGATGTCAGCCTTAGAGTCATCACAGCTGACCTAAAGTCTGCCCTTTTCTACTTTTTACATATGAATTACTTCATATCTTTTTCATCTTAAGAGATATCCTTATTTTGACTTCATATTCTGTTTTCTCATGCAATTTTAACCCTAGTTACAACTTACCAATTCTTTGTAACTCCACTCCTTCCCTGAGTTCTTGAGTTGTGGCGCGCATGCGCAGTTGTGACGTGTCAGCGCTACCAGGCGCACCAAACCACATGTACATATGTAATTACATAAGCAAACTGTGAAAATTTTCGAAGTCAGGATCCCCCTTGCCTGAGGAGGATCTACAGACTTCAGCAGACCAGAACCACACCTCCAGACAACCCAGGATCACCAGAACAAGGCCACTACACTCCCAGTATCACCAACAGGAATATTGAGAGTTAGTACCCTTTTCATTGAACCTGGATTATCTCAGAGGAGTTCCTCTCCGTCTCTTTGACTGCTTTCTCTCCTCTCTTGTTTGTTTCTCTCCTCTTTGATCACAGGTACATATACCTCTAGACATCTACTCTCAAGGATCAAATCACTTCATATCCTTCTTTTTCTGTGGTTTTTGTCAGTAACAAACCACATAAGTATCCCTTTAGAGACCTTGACTATCCACAGAGAAGTCTAAAAAATTGTGGCTGATTAGACTTGTCTAATTCAGATACCTTCCACGTTTCCATTGTGAGAAGAGGCTGTTGCAATCTCTGGCACAGCTTGGCAGCACTCCCTTAAGGAGTAGCATTGCTAGTGGATGTTAGTTCCCAACTACAGGTCAACAGAACCTTGAATATCATCTCACTACTCGCTGCTACTCGGCATGTCGGTTGCTTTTTTTTGTTGCACTTTTTTTTTGCTGTTGTTGCAAATCCACAACCAAATTAAATTGGTGATCTTTGTTTAGGCTACATTCAGGTTCGCGCTTTTTTTTGTTGCACTTTTTTTTTGCTGTTGTTGCAAATCCACAACCAAATTAAATTGGTGATCTTTGTTTAGGCTACATTCAGGTTCGCGCTTTTTTTTTGTTGCACTTTTTTTTTGCTGTTGTTGCAAATCCACAACCAAATTATATTGGTGATCTTTGTTTAGGCTACATTCAGGTTCGCGGTTTTGGTCCTTGTATGTATGTTGCAGCAATGCGTCGAGTTCCTCAACGCAGGCCTCGCTCAACCGACGCCATCAGTCAAGGAGATGACCAATATGGCAATGATAAACGCAAAATGCAATATTACGTCCGGACCCGTCTTCGTGCTCAACAAAGTTGTATGTACCATCAATCGACACATCTTACTACAATGGAAACATCCGAAGTCTACAGCCAGCTTAACCAAGCCGTTTAAACGGAGGCGGTGGAACACTCTCCGTACTGTAGGCAAATCTCCCCCTCCCTCTAACTTTACCGGAGTGTACAGCCCTAGCCTAACTAAGCCTATCACTTTGTATGCCTTGGTTTGATCGACTCCATTCAGAGTCCGACTCCAACGGTCTGCCGAGGTCCTGTTTTTCTTAGATCACACAAGTCGCGTCGTCCTTTGATACTTCATCCTCTTTGTCGGTACAAGAGCAAGAAATGTGAGCAAGCTCCCTGAAAACCAAACCCAATCATCGATCCCTTTCAATTATTTATTCATATCATGATATACGCTCCCAACACCATGGTTCACGGCTTGAGACTGATAGTGGTAAGATTTTCTATTTCAGCTGATGGGAACAACAAATTACTGACCTTGATCATCAAAGCTCCTCCAAGCAGCTGCATTTATTACTGCTTCTCCAGCTCTTTGGAGTGGGATTCGTGATTATGGGAAGTCAGTCAGATCAATGTTCAGCCAATGTTTCGAAACATCCAATTCAAAGTTAGATAGGATAAATCTGGCTCATGTCATTGGACCTTTTCCTGATGATGAGGAACTTAAGAATGGTAAATGAACTTTCAGATATTTCAAACCATTCAAGTCTTCAACTGTTAGAAAAAAAATGTTTGGCTTTCTTGCTTCACCTTCAGATTTAATTTCAATAAAAGAAAAATTTATTGAACAGCCAGATATTTCTGTAAGCTATCTCATTCATATAACCCATCTTCAAATCTAGAAACAGTGAAATTAACTCAAAAATGTGGTTCTTGGTTTATTCAGAGGGAAAATTTGGATGAGATCATAAATAAATCTACTATTCCTCAAGAAACAATCAAAAGACTCTGGTTACTATGGTCAACTGTTGCTAAGGAAAACAAAAATGTGAGTGAAATCCATAAGATCAGACCAGGCATTAATTGAAAGGATTTAGATTAATATAACAAAAACTGAAAAATTGATTTCTTTCAATTAAATGGTTGGTAGGTCCAGAAGCCAAAATTTGAAACTGATCAATGTCCAATATGCCATACAGATTTTCATAATAAACCCATCAAAAGCTGGCCAAATTGCCATCACTCCTTTCATGAATATTGCATGTCCCAGGTCCAAGCAGTAGATCACAGATGTCCTCTTTGCAGAGGAGTGGATATCCAAGTCTACATGGCAAGATGCATTGAGGGAGCAAGATTAAAAATATATTATGATTTAGCTCAAATAATGAGCTTTGTTCTGGAAGAAGATTCATTTGATTTAACTGTGAGCTTTTCTTTTGATGAATTTGAGGAAGAAATAAAAATTCTGACAGTCTTGTAAAAAACAGCCCATGGAATTTTATTTTGTTGAGGAAGCAAAATCTAAATGGGCTACATTCACAAAAGAACAACCTTTAATAGCTGGAGATCTGATTCCACCAAATGCCTTGACTTATAGCTGAAACTAAATGATTACATTTGATTCCTTCTCATTCAAATGTATGATTCCATCTTCTTTCAAAACTCAAACCATTTCATTTTCACCAGAAATCACGTGATATCAAGCACAAATGGTTGTTTATTTGTTACTGCCCTGGTGCTATCACAAATAGCCTAAAATGGCCCCTTTGTTTCCGACAGGGGGCTGTCCATGTGGCCAAATGGGCACCTTTTGGGACTTTTGGGTAGCTCATTGGGCTTAGGCCTATTTAACCTGTATTCTGGTGACATTTTGTTTTTCCTGGTCCATGTGTTTTGTAAATTTCAGCTTCCCCTTCTCTTATCTTTTTGTTTGTTAATTTTCTTTCAATCCTCATACAAATACTGGTGACTGCTATCAATTAATTCAGAAATTCAACCCTCAGGTGTGGAATCAAATCTTAACAGCAGCAGTAAAGTACTTGTTTTCTCCCTGTGCCCAATTAAAAAACTTGCCAAATTTTGAAGAAATGAGCCAAAAGTATGTTTTCAAAAAGAATTGTACCATCCATCAGAAACAATCTGGATCATTAATGTATCACAGTATAGTTTCTAAAGTAGGAATATTTCTATATTTCATGTCTACTGATCATAGCCTAAAGAAGAAATTTATATTCAGTGCATTGGTTTTAAACCAAAGATAATTCTGCCATTATCTTTGCTTTGAAACCAATAGGCTAACATAGCTGGACTTTCTGATTGAATCATGTTCAAGAGCAGGGCTATCTGAGCAGAGAAAAATCTTACCACACAATTTTTAACAGTATTTCCTGCAGTTTTTTCATAAAATATTTCCCTAACCCCTAAATTCCCATCCCCTAAAGAAACCTGCATTTTAACCCCCAAATGGGTACAGGGGGAATTGAACCTGAAAAACTATTTAACCTGGGTCTTCTCCGCTCAGCAGCCAGCTCACCCAGTCCCACCTGTGCATTGGTTTCAAACAAAATATAATGGCACATTAATATTAGTTTAAAACTAATCAATTGGATTAACCCAGGTGCTCTAAAGGGTAAGCTATCAGATGTGGTAGTAGCTTTACTATGAATTCCAGAAGATAAAGGGTCTGCCTTTTTGCTCACCAAAGGATTCCCCCGCCCACACCAAAAAGGTGTGCAATTCTGTGCACACCACATTAATTGGTGTGCATGTCTGTGCACACCTCATTAATTGGTGTGCATTTCTGTGCACTCCAAGTTCCATGCAGTGCAGGCCAGGTACTCCAAAGACCATGCTTTCCTGTAGTTCTCAATTAACTTTTGATTCCAGTCATGGGGAGAACTCATCTGTGAAGCCCCAAGGGAAAAGGGGTCTTCACACTAGGGGCTATGGGATCACCTAACCCTAGCCCCCTGCGGACATGGGTACTTAGACTCAAACTTGCGCTTCCCTAGTCAAGCAGAGATCTAATCTCTCTTGACTAGGTGAGCACATGTTTTCTCTTCTCTTGATTTCCTTCCTTTTTTTGAAACTGGAGGACAAAGCGGCTCCCCTGGCCAAAGATGAACAGTAGAGAAACCAACATAAAGAGTAGAACTCTTCCTTGGACCGATGAAGAGCACACGACGTCATCAAGAAAGACAAACTGGAGTGATGTGAGTAGTAGCATACTCAATCACTCCTGTCTAAAATAGTCTTTCCCCCGGCTGAGAAGCCGCAAGGAATTTGCAAACAGAACGGGTTGCAGCAAGAATATATAAAGAGAGGATTTTGAGCAAGTAAAAGCCTCCCCAGATTCATACCACCCATTTTGCAGTCCCGCCAGCCTTGCCCTTGTCTACCCAACCTGTTCGCCAGCCTGCCAGTCCTTCGATCTTGGTTCTTTTGAGTCATCTGTTGCTTTTTGTTGTGGACTCTCTCTCCAAGTAAGTCGACTGTTTCATTTCTATATCAGGATTTTATCCCAATTTATCTCCTGGGAATGTTTCAAACGTTTGAAATACCCCCTTAACTGGACCCCAGACGTCACAGGCTTTAAAAAACCTCTGCACAACCGTGCGCAGACCATGTAAGATTTTTGGAGGGCACTTAAACACCCCAGGCGCTCCTGGCCCCTCCGTTAAACCCCTTTTTGGGTTAATTAAAAATAACTTTAAAGTTATTTTGCATTTGTACTGCGCTTTTGCCGCGCGCACCATCGCACCGCTGCGCATTCACCGGTGTAGCTAGAAGAGTACATATAATCTTGGCATCACCGCGCCTGACAGTTCATTTCTGCCTATCCAGCAAGACTGGGCTGATTTTCTTTAGAGTCAAAGTCATTGTGCAGTGAACCTTGGAGAAAGGTTCAAGTAACACCACAAGCTTCTTTTAAATTCCCCCATATCAACTGGAAGACTTCCTGCCAACATTTAGAGAGCTCTAGATGCCCTTCTAAATTCTAGATTAAGACAGCTATCAAAAAAACAACTATTGCACATGAGAGCAACAATTCCCAGGCTTAGGGAAATACATTCATTTTTCCAAAAATTAGGAATTTGGGTGTGTAAATTGGATCCCCGGAGAGATGCAGATCCAAAGCAACAAAGGGTAGTTACATTACGTTGCATTATCCGCGCAATTTTGGTAACATAACTACCCCAGTTATCCGCCCCCCCCCCGTTACTTTACTAGTAACGGGGTCATTTCAGGCCCTGCGCGTAATGTAACGGGCCTCATTTTTGAGGCCCGTTATTGCGTTATCCCCCGGATAACACAATAACGGACCATTTAAGGCTTTTTTAGCCTCATTTTTTGCCCATTCTCAGGCGCTCCGCGCGCCCGGATAACGCAACAAGCATAAAAAAAAGGCTTAATCATTACGCGTAACGGGTAGATAACGACAAAAATTCTGTTATGTTACCGTTATCTACGCGTTATGCATAGCGTAACTACCCTTTGTTGTCCAAAGGGAGGTCCTCCACTGGTATCAGACAAGTGACTTTTTTCTGCAGAAAGTTACACCTTGGGAGTTTGCTCAGCACTTGCGTGCAAGTGCCATCTCTGAACTCAATCATAGATTTGGTTGGATCTCATTTAGATGCTGGTTTGAAGGCAACGTTAATGTCTGCCACAAAATATGCCAAAATGACCTGGAACAATACTTGATGTATTGTGTAATGTATGTGTAAAATTTATGCCATACCTATTCTGAAAACAAGGCCAATTCAATGACAAGGTTTGATTTATCCTCAATTTTTACCAAATTTTCTCATGTTTCAAAGATCATGACTTTCAACCTCTTTTTGAACCCATACCCTGTTGGTTTCTCAGAAACTATCTTTATATTTATTTTCAGGGAATGTACCAAAAAGCTGCCAGTTTTTCTTAAATTGTTTCTATTATCAAAGTTTATTAAAACCACAGTTTCACAGAAACTGACTTCATGGGTTCATGCTGCATTTCATTGAAATTGCAGGCAGAAGAAATTAAAAGTTTGAAATTGGTGTTCCTTAAGTTGAAAAATTTTAAGTTTTTTTTTTTTTCAGTACAGTCTCAGAGTTTATGGTTTGTTTGAGTTTAAATTATTGTTTTTGTGTGTTTTGATTGTGTTCAAATGTCTTTGTTTTATGTGAGTTCAAAGTTTAAATGTTTTTGTGTTGTGTGAGTTCAAAGTTTAAATTTTCTTGTTTTGTGTGAGTTTAAAGTTTAAATTGTTAGATTTTTGTTTGGGTTTGGAATTTTTGTTTTTTGAAATCAAGAAGGGGCCTACTCAAATCAAATAGGGGGCCTTCAAGGAGGGGGTGGACAAAACCAGATCCCCTGGGGGGACAAACAGCTTCCCCCCCAGCCCTTTAAGTATCCAACCAAACTCACACACACTGGGCCCTGACATCCTTCAAACCAAAACTTGACAACTTGGTTGTCAGGGCCCTGCAGCCTGTATAGGCCTGTACACACTCATCCGAGTGTTTACAGGTCATCTTGAGAGCTTTAATCCTCAAGATGACCAGTCAGGTGGCTGTGAGTAGTTGTGTCCCCACTTGCCGGGGAAGTATCCTCCCCAAGGTCTCCATCTTGTCTCAATGCCGGTCTGTAGTGGTATTAGGCCCACACCTCTTGACAACTGGTACAGACCAGCATCAAGCAGATTCACTCCTCCTCTCCAATGACTGGTCTGTGCCAGTCATTGAGGGGAGTCATAGCTCTTGATGACCGGTCTGTGCGGTCATTGAGGGAGATAACACCTCTTGATGACCGGAACAGCCCGGCATCAAGGAGATTCATACCTCTCAATGGCCGGTCTATACCGGTCATCAAGGGGATTCCGCAGTATATTACCCGTTGATGGCCAGTCCAACTGGTCATCAAGGGGTCTCACACCTCTTGATGACGGGTCGGACCGGCCATTGAGGGGTCTCATACCTCTCAATGACTGGTTGGACTGGCCATCAAGGGGTCTCATACCTCTCAATGGCCGGTCGGTACCGGTCATTGAGGCCCCAAGGGGACTCCGCAGTACAGTACTACACCTCGATTGTCAGCCTTAGAGTCATCACAGCTGACCTAAAAGCTGCCTGTTCTACCTTTGTTACATATAAATTACTTTATATCCTTTTCATATTAAGAGATAACCTTGTTTTGACTTCATATTCTGTTTCCTCACGTAATTTTAACCCTAGTTACAACTTACCAACTCTTTGTAACTATACTCCTTCCCTGAGTTATTGAGTTGTGGCGCGCATGCGCAGTTGTGACGTGTCAGCGCTACCAGGCGCGCCAAACCACATGTACATATGTAAATTACATAAGCAAACTGTGAAAATTTTCGTAGTCAGGATCCCCCTTGCCTGAGGCGGATCCACAGACTTCAGCACACCAGAACCACCACCCAGATAACCCCAGGATCACCTCCAAAGAGTTTACAACACTCCCAGTATACCTACCGTCACAGGCGCCTAGGATATTGACAGTAAGTAACCTCTTTCACTGAACCTTGTTCATCTCAGAGGTACAACTCTGTGTCTTGCTTGATCTTCTCTTTTCTGCTGGTTTTGTCTTCTTCTTGATCACAGGGCTGTCCCTTCAAATCTACTGGCCTTTGCCTCTATCTTGATCACAGGGCTGTCCCTTCTTATCAGGGCTGTCCCTCAGGTTTCCCTTTAAGAACCTTGACTATCCAGAAGGAAGCTAAAAAATTGTGGCTGGATTAAACTTATCTAATCCAGATACCCTCCTGAGAGGAAGCTGTAGCACTTCTTAGCACAGATTAGCAGCACTCTTCTGAAGAGTAGCATTGCCAGTGGACGTGCATTCCCACTAGAATAACCTAGTACTTCTCTTCATCTTGATCCTGCTCTGTTTTCTCTTTTCTCTTTCTCTCTCTCTCTTATAGTTGTATTTTCTTTATCCCAAGAAATCCAACTATTGCCCCCCATTTCTTGTGTCCTGCTGTCACTATAGAGACTCAGGCTCACATCGATGACCAATTGGTGCCAGCCGTCAAGGGGTCCCTCACCTCCCAATGAGCGGTCGGACCAGCCATTGAGGGGTCTCACACCTCTTGATGGCCGGTTGGTACCGGTGTAAGACTCAAAAGTGGTTGTGAAAACCTTTTGCTGAATGGAGAAGGGGATGATGGAGGTGCAAACTCTGCCCTTCTATACTATCAGATAACAAGACCCACCAAGCTAAGCTTGGCAAGTTTTAATCAAGTGATAGGTCTGGTCTAGTTCCAGATGAAGTTGTTTGATGACAGGTATGTGAGATTTGAGAGTGAGTTCAGTAGTTATTTGCAAATATAAGGGTTGTAGTGATGGGTGAAGGTGATGGTAAGTGTGAAGGGTGGTATGTAAATAACTGGGGAATACTGAGCTGAGGGAAAAACAACTGGGGGAGAGAGCTCCTTATATAGACAAATGTGAGGGATTTTAGCTACAAGGGGGACCCTGGATGAGGGATTTTAGCTGGTGGGCTGCATACAAGTGGTGTCAGAAGATACTAAATACAGGCAGAAAGTGGGGTGAGAAATGAAAGATGATGTCATACTAATGCAAGGAGCGCATAAACGAAGCGGAGAATGTCAAATACAGAGGTACTTCATGCAAGGGGTGCATGAGTGGTGTCAGACTAATGCAAGGAGTGCAGAAATGGGGTCAGAAGACTGCATGCAGCTGCAAGGGGTGCATAAATGAGGTGGGGACATGTCAAATACAGAAGAAATGGGGTTGGTCCCCTGCATAAGCAGTGGAGATAAGAGGGATAGAAAAGAGCAACGGTGTATCCGCTGCGCTACGCTAAAAAAAGCGGCCTTTTAGCGTAGCGCAGCGGTTGACCGCTACGTGACCAGACCAAAAAGCAATAGCGCAGCGAGAACACCGCTGCGCTACTCGCTACGCGCAGCAATTGTCCCCTCCTCCCAGGGCCATTAGCAAAAGCGCAGCGAAAGCGAAAATTTGCTACGCTACCCGCTAAATTAGCGGATAGCGGAACAGTTTTATGTTCTAAACATGTTTTTACATACATTAAACCCTTTTTCCTTTTTTTTTTTTTGGATCCCACATGGCATAGAGAAAAGCGGTGCTGACCGCTACGTGATCGCTTCTTTAGCGCGCTATTTTTTGATTTTTTTTCCGGGAAAATCAAAAAGCGCGTAGCGCAGCGATCTGCCCGCTGCGCGTAGCGCAGCGACCCGAAAAATCGCTGCGCTAACCGCTTCGCTGCGCTATATGCAGCGCAGCGGATACACCGTTGAAAAGAGTATGTGTTTGGCTGGGGCTGAGTATGCGTATACCTGGGAAAGGTGACTTGAGGGGTGTGACAGGTTGATGACTGGGGCTGGCCGTGTCCATGAGGGTCCAAGCGGGTGTAACTTCCAATCCAGCGGGGTTCCAGTGACGCTTCCAGTGGTGAATAAGGGTAAAATTGGCCGTAGAATCCATTTCTGAGGTCCATTTAGTAGTATCTTGAGGCGTATTGTGAGTAAATATGTAGTATAGAAAAAACTTTTGATTTTTCACTTTTCCGTCTACCACACCGGTCATCAAGGGGTCTCACACCTCTCAATGGCCGGTCGGTACTGGTCATCTGGACCGGCCATTGAGGGGTCTCATAGCTCTTGATGGCTGGTCGGTGCTGGCCTGTGCCGGCCATTGATCTCTCACCTCCCAATGACCGGTTGGACCGTCCATTAAGGGGTCTCACACCTCCCAAAGACTGATCTGTACCAGCCATTGACAGGTCGCACACTTCTCAATGACTGGTCTGTACTGCTCATTGAGAGAGTTGCACATTAGCTGGTCATCAAGTGGGGTGTGCCCTGCTTGATGACTACTCCAGTTCATATTTGAACACTGGAGTGCAAAGCCAAAATCAGGGTGGAGTGCATCCCATTTTGGTGTATTTTGGAGTGCCCAGGCATGCGCTCCAACAAACATGGAGTTAAGAGTAAAATAGGCCCTCCAGACTTTTTGGAGTACCAGCTTCCTAACCCACCCCCCCAAAGCCAAAAATTAGTACAAGTTTGGAGTACATTTAGGCTCATCCTATTGTTAATTCAGAGAATAATTTGAAATCAATTCAAAGGTACATCTACAGTTGTGCGTGGCATTCTACTGTACAGAGCTACCCGCAAAACTTGAAACCCCAACTGGGTCGGGGGTCCAGCACTCTAACAGAGTATATTTTTGGAGTCTACAGAGTGCATAGATTCCAAATCTAAAGTGGCAACCAATTTTGGGTTTTTTGTTTGTTCAAGGCCCATATTTTGGGACCCACCTCCCAAATACGGGCATAATACATATGTATGGGCTCCTAAACCAATACTTATGCCTTCTGGTTGGGCACTAAACCCACACATAAAGGCAGAAACTGTCATGCAGTTCTTTCAGGAGTGTCTGGTGGGTCTAAAACCATAGCTAGGACACCATACCATGTCCCAGCCGCCCAAAAAAACGTGAAAAAACTGTATTTTTCACGTTTTGGGCCCCAACATTTGGGACCAGCCAAAAACCTTGTACAGTGGAATTCTGCGCGCAACTTTACAGCCTAAAGACCAGTCTGAGAGAACATGGGGATCTCAATCATAGAAATATATTCCACCTCCTTGTGGATTAAATAAAACTTTGAAAACAGTACTCTGGTCAGATCAATGTCTACAATCAACCAATCTCTTTCCAAAGTATGTGTGTATATCCTGAGGAAGAGGATTTCAATTTTCAGACTTAGGCTAGGAGTATAATTGTGGCATCATAATAAATAGACAGTCCAGGGAGTACTCCATGAGTACCACAAATATTCCATGAAGCTTAGATACTGGGACCTGGGAGTGCAGCGGCGAAGCCGCCTTGGCCTCTAGTAAATGGTTAAAACTCATGATGGAGTGGAGTGAGAATCTGGGAGGTCTGATGTTGCTATGGTACTATGGTTTTACTTTGGCTTCCATTGACTGAGGGGCCAACTGTCACACAAACGTGTAACATGTGCGGGCTTGTGTGACACATTGTGTCACACAAATGTACGCGCGCACGTTGTGGTGATCAATTTGGTACAGGCGCAGTCAGTTCTCAAAATGGCGCGGCGCGTGGAGGATCAACTCTCAAGCGCGCTATGGTGCGCAGGACCCTTTTCTTCCTATGTAGTGCTGTTTTCTTATTCTTTTTCCCTCTTCTTTCTCTTTTCTTTCTTCTTGTTCTTTTTTTTGTTTTGTTTTGTTTCTTCCCTGCGCGTGTTGGATGGTTTGGTTGTGTGGTGGGTTGGTTTTTTCTGAGTTTTGTTTGGTTTTGGTTTTGGTTTTGTTATTTTTGTTTGTTCTTTTTTTTGTTGTTGTTGAGTTTGTTGTGCGCGCGGGTGTATGATGAAGGTCCCGCTGCGTGCTGCGCCTGGATTCTAAGTTCTGTCCAAACTTAGAGGATGGGACGGCATGGAGAGACTCTGAACCATATTTTTTCCATCAAATTTTATTGATCCTGGTTATTCATTGCTGTCTGGAGCTTCTTTTGAGCTTTATCTGTCCCGCCGATCTGGGATACCTTCTTATCACGCACGTGGCGTTCTCTGTCGATCCCCCTCACTCTGATCCCGCCTTCCGGCGCCCTTCGACAATCTCTTCTTCGCGAATTTTCCCCATCCTTCTCAATTCCTTTCCTCTCCCTCTTCAATAAATACAACCCCGCCGACGCGCGCTCAACGCCGTCGTAAATCAAAACCCCTCATACCTCATCGCTCTCAGATCCTCACTTCTTTCTGCAACCAATCCCCGGAGGGCATTCCCCAACCTTTCCCCTCCAACAACTGCCGCCACCTGGCACGGACGGAGTTCCACAACGTTTGTGTGACACACTGTTCAACAAACAACCATAGCACGCCACGCTGAGTGCCCCTGCAATACCAGGGACTTTGGAGAATCATTTAAAACTTTATCTGATTTTGAGTCATCTGTACACAAATCCCTTTGAGGAGATTTTCTGAAGTCATTCACAAACCCTGTGTAACCTGAGGCTCCCCTGGACTTGCCCCAGAAATCAAACTCCCTTGGGATAAACTTCAGAAGCTGAAGAATATGTGACATAAATTTACACATGCATGCTAGTGTGTCACATTTTTAATCACTGAGCCAAGTGATTCCAAGCTAAGTGCGTATGCAGCACCAAGGGCTTAGATGGACCCTTCACAAATTTTCTGTAATTTTACGGACTCACTTCGCGCACTGTGCAGTGCGCGAAGTTTGCTAACACTTCGCGCACTGCGCATGAAGGGCGCAACTTTTTCAAATTATTTTTTGACCAATCAATAGAAAAGCTTATTATTGTCCTCTGTGAATTTATTTGGAGTTTTTTGAAGCTTCTCTGTATGCTTAAAAATTCCACCAATAAAATGAACAAGTACAGTCACTTGGGGACCTGGAATCCATATTCCCACCAGTCAAAAAATCCAAATAATTTAGTGAATCATGATACATATGAATTCAAACTTTTTAGAATTTTTTGGCCACTTTGTGCAAGAATAAGGCTTTCAAGAATTAGGAAAGTTCACCACTTACTGGCGCATTTTGGCATATCTTGAGAAACAGTTACTGGTTTTTGAAAGCTTTGTCCTTGTACAAAGTTGCCAAAAAGTTCTAAAACTTTGAAATACATATTTAATATGATTCACTAAATTATTTGGATTTTTTGGCCTGTGGGAATATGAATTCCAGGTCCCCAAATGGCTGTACTTATTTTTTTTATTGGTGGGATTTTTAAGTATACAAGGAAGCTTCAAAAAACTCCAAATAAATTCACAGAGGACAATAATAAGCTTGTCTATTGATTGGTCAAAAAAAATTCGAAAAAGTTGCGCCCTTCACGCGCAGTGCGCGAAGTGTTTGCAAACTTTGCGCACTGCACAGTGCGCGAAGAGCTTTTTGCAGTGCGCGAAGTAAGTCCGTAATTTTAAGCAATATGTAAAAAAATAATCTTAGGGAAATTTTATGAAGTCATTGTAAGCCCCCTCCTTTGGGGTCTCACAAAGCTGTCACAATTATCATTGTTAGATTACATAATCCACCGGTACTTAGTCTCAGCCTGTTCCTTCCCTAGCTCAGCAGAGATCCCTGTAGACTGACACATCTCTCTGACCTAGGTAAGCCATTCACCCCTTTCACTTTATCCACTCTTTCTCTCTTCTCACCAGTTGTATAGAGCAGAGATCCCTGTAGACTGACACATCTCTCTGAGCTAGCTCCCGCTCATCTTGAAATACAGTCCTTGGTCATAGAATCTGTGCCTTTGTGCCCCTCTCAAGCCACTTCATCAGTGAAGGAGATTCCACTCCTTACACTTTTTTTTTCTAGACCAAAACCAACTAGAGGCTTGCCTTCATTGGTTCCCAGCCTCGACCCCTCTGGATTTTTTTTTCTCTCCTCCCAACCTTCTTTGATTGCGCTTGCTTGCCTCCCTTCAACTTCTGTCTTGCGGAGCCGACCTGAAGCCCCTCTTGAACTCGACTGGACAGTCCTCTTGACCTCGACTGGACATACAAGCTCTCCTCTTGGAATTGACCGAACAATCAAACGCCCGGCCTCTTTTGGACCTCATACGGCAAAGGACTAAGCAAACGAACAACGCTGGCCCTCTGTCCTTTCCTCTCTAGGAGGATTGATTCAAAACTCGCCGGCCCTCGTCCTTTTCTTCATTTGACCGCCGGACAGTCAATCGTTATGATCAATCAAACGGCCCCCACCTCCCTCTTATTTTCGCTGATCGCGACCGGACCAACCCCCTTGCGCTCTTCGGCTTTTTGAACGAACGGGCTATCATTCGACTGGACAATGGCCCTGTCAGCTGACTGCTTGACAACAACCAAGCCAGCCTTGCCTCCCCTTCCTCCTCGCCTCCTTCAACGCCTCCCTGCCCCCCATCCCTCCGCCATCTCGTCGTCCTCATCGGGCCCAACCTCTTCTTGTGCTGCGCCACCCACCCTCCTCGCAATTGGCTGGCTACAGTTCCCTGCCTATACACTTGCCTTCTAACCAATCGTTCACACTGCCAGCATAATTGGCTGGGTTGAGGTTATCCCAGTTAAACTGGGATGAAATCAACCAATTTAAACTTGATTGATCTCAACTGATGAAATATAAATCCAAGGTACCCCCCTTGGGTTTATATTTCCTTGGATGAGATCAACCCATTTAAAATTGGTGGAGTGCATCCCAGTTAAACTGGGATGACTTCATCCCAGCCAAATATGCTGGCAGTGTCAGCCGGCCAGACCAGCTGCTTGTCCTTTGCCCTAGACGGACTACCCAACTCAGACCTACGTCCAGGACCCATCGCCTTAACCTGCTTGACTGGACGACCGTAGGACCGCAGAATTGACCCCCGCGACGGCCACGTAGGACCGCAGGACCGATATCCGGGACCCCGGACCTCTCCCCCTTGCTCGACGGCCACACAGGACCGCCGAACCGATGCCCTAAGCTCCCCGACTCCCTCGACGGCCACACAGGACCACCAAGACGATCTCACGACCCCCCTTGACCCTCTCAACCTCTAGCTCTCGTTGTGGCCCTCCTCGTCGCCCTCCAAAGACTTCATTGCCTCGCCGACGATCTCCGGGACCCGCCAATGGCTTGCCGGACCCGCCGATGGCTTCACGGACCCGCCGATAGCTTCCTGGACCCGCTGATGGCTTCACGGACCCGCCGATGGCTGCCTTGACCTCTCAACGAATTCCCTGCCCTCCCCAATGACTTCACTGACCTCCTACCTACCTCGCCCATCCAAATCACCACCTCCATTCCTTTTTCATCTTCATCAATCACCACCTCCATTCCTTTTTCATCTTCATCATACTGAACACCAAAAACCAACTGAACACTGAACCCCACTGAACAAAAAACCCACTGAACACTGAACCCCACTGAACACTGAACCCCACTGAACACTGAACCCCACTGAACACTGAACCCCACTGAACACTGAACCCCACTGAACACTGAACCCCACTGAACACTGAACCCCACTGAACACTGAACCCCACTGAACACTGAACCCCACTGAACACTGAACCCCACTGAACACTGAACCCCACTGAACACTGAACCCCACTGAACACTGAACCCCACTGAACACTGAACCCCACTGAACACTGAACCCCACTGAACACTGAACCCCACTGAACACTGAACCCCACTGAACACTGAACCCCACTGAACAAAAAACTGATTTTACCACTATCTATAATCTTCCCATTTGATAACCTTTCTCCTGCCCTTTTTCTTTTATAGGAGGGGAGACTGTAAGCCCCCTCCTTTGGGGTCTCACAAAGCTGTCACAATTATCATTGTTAGATTACATAATCCACCGGTACTTAGTCTCAGCCTGTTCCTTCCCTAGCTCAGCAGAGATCCCTGTAGACTGACACATCTCTCTGACCTAGGTAAGCCATTCACCCCTTTCACTTTATCCACTCTTTCTCTCTTCTCACCAGTTGTATAGAGCAGAGATCCCTGTAGACTGACACATCTCTCTGAGCTAGCTCCCGCTCATCTTGAAATACAGTCCTTGGTCATAGAATCCGTGCCTTTGTGCCCCTCTCAAGCCACTTCATCAGTGAAGGAGATTCCACTCCTTACAGTCATACCCAACTCCTGGTTAATCCAAGGTTTTTTCCCCTGGACTTGTCCCTTAAATTTAAATATGTTGCAAAAAATTCAGCAACTGGAGAATGTGTCACACAAATGCACATGTGCATATTTTTGTGACACACTGACATATATTAAGCTTCTTGCAATTTATGATAAGCACATGATAAATTGAAATATGTCATTCCCCTGGAAAATCCCTTGTTTCCACCAAGTATTTGATATTGCTTTGCAAGCAAGTTTCAAATTTTTTCTAAAATATTTCCAATAATACATAGAGTCAAGTTGGAGTTGTTTTCAAGTTGACCTCAAACCCATTCCAAAATGCCTTGAGCTCAATTGAGCATCATCTCAACATAAGTTCATCATGACTTGAGCATTTTTTGAGGTTAATGTTCCAGGATATATCTAACAGGGTTCTTAAAAAGTATTGCGCGATGGCACTTGCATGCAAGTGCCAAGAAAACTCCCCTGGTGTTATATGCTGGTGCTTTCTATATTGGAGGACTTCCTGTCAATCTGGGAAGTCAGATCTGAGCTGACAGATTTCAGATTTTGCAGGGAAATCTAGGCAGAGTTCCAGATTTCAGATTTCCCTGCAAAATATGAAAATTCAGATTTATCCAAAGCTCACAGCACTGCAAGAAAAACTCTAGAAACTGCTTGCAGTTGAGATGCAGCAAGCTTCAATCAAGCTTCAGCTCAAGCTGGAGTCAAGCACCCAAATTCCGTGCTGGTGCACCTTGAGTGTGTACTTTGTTCAGCATCTCAATCTTGAACATGCTGGAGTGCTCAATGCTCATGCAGTAGTATGTATGCATGAAAGGGGTATTTATGCATGAAAGGGGTATTTATGCATGAAAGGTGTATGTGCAGTAAGGGATATTTGCACATGAAAGGGATATGTAAACATCAGAGGGGTATGTAAACCTGAATGGTAAAAGGGGTACTAAAAGGGACCTAAAAAACTCAAAGGGGACATGTAAACATGAAAGGGTCATGAACAAATGATGAATGGGGTATGTACACATTGTGAAAGGGATACATGCACATGAAAGGGATATACACACATGAAAGGTGTATGTGCACATAAAGGGCTATGTACACCTTATGAACGGGGTGAATGCATACAAAAGGGATATATGCACATGAAAGGGGTATGTGCACATGAAAGGGGTATGTGCACATGAAAGGGTTATGTGCACATGAAAGGGGTATGTGCACATGAAAGGGGTATGTTCACATGAAAGGGGTATGTGCTCATGAAAGGGGTATGTGCACATGAAAGGGGAATTTGCACAGGTGTCAACTGATTAGGGTGTTCAAAGTTGACTTGCATAAAATCATAACACCATAAAATCATAAAATTCTAAGCTGAAAAAATGTGTTGCACCCAAGCACTCAAATTAGAGCAACATTTCTAGAATGGTACATATGAAATCATCACTTGAAAGTTTTATGATTTTATGATTTTATGCATTGAAGATTTTATGATTTCAACTTTGAACACCCTTGATGTACTTAGTTTTTTGTACCTTAGACTCACTCTTGCATAAATTAGACAATGTGCATGGAATCACACAGTGCTTGATTCTTGCATGAGGCACAGCTTGCCTTGAGCTCTTGCATCTCAACTGTAAGCAGTTTCTAGAGTTTTTCTTGCAGTGCAGGAAGTCCTCCATTGGAGGACTTCCTGTTGCAATGGAGGACTTCCTGTTGGCTAAACTGCATAATCTATAGGGACAGACTAAACCTTACTGGCTAGTGAAAATTGATTGATATTGAGTTTTCACCAGCAAACAAGGTTTAGCGGCCTCCTCTAAATCAAGCCTTTTAGGCAATGGGAAGTCCTCCATTGGATGACTTCCTGTCAAGATCTGTGGGTCTCCCAGAAGTGATCTGGAGCCCAAAAAGCTAGATTTCCCTGCAAAAATCTAGACTTTTTGGGTCAAAACGGAGATCTGCAGGGGTCCCAGATTGCACGGGAAGTCCTCCAATGGAGGACTTCCCGTCAATCTGGGAACTCAGATTTTTCCAGATTTTGTGGGGAAATCTGGGCTTGATTGTCCCAAATCCTAGATCTGCCTAGATTGGAGGACTTCCTGTCAATCTGGGAACCCAGATTTTGCAGGAAAATCTGGGCTCAATCTTCCCAAATCCTGCCCATATTTCCCTGCGAAATCTGGGAAAATCTGGGTTTCCAGATTGGCGGGATGTCCTCCATTTCCCTGCGGAATCTGGGAAAATCTGGGTTTCCAGATCGGCGGGAAGTCCTCCAATGTAGACGACTTGCTGTGGGCTAAAAAGCTAGATCTAGACACCCCGGGCAAATCGGGGTCACAAGAGCTGTACAGGTTGCATGGTCCTGTATGCATGTCAGGACATGCAGGTCCTGTCACATATACATGACAAGCTTTCCAGATCATGACATGCAGCTCACATCTCCAACATGTCACATGCACAGTGACTGTGCAGAGGATTTCACAGACCTGTCAGCTACAGTTCACATACATGAAAGCCAGTCCTGCAAATGATGCATGACACAGGGCGCAGGAATTCTTTATGTGACATGCAGGACTGTGCAACCTGTATGCCTGTCATGACCCCGGTTTGCCCGGGGTGAGAGGGAAAGGTTAAACCTTACCTGGCTGGTGAAAATTGACCAAGATTTTGATCTGGAAAGTCAGATCTGACCGGCCAGATTTCAGATTTCGCAGGGAAATCTAGGTCTCCAAAGATCCCCGAAGTGATCCAGAGTTCCAGATTTCAGATTTCCCTGAGAAATATGAAATTCCAGGTCTCTTCAAAAGTGGCAGGAAGTCCTCCAACTACAAGGTTTAGTGTTTCCTGCTGAATCTAGCCATTTAAGGCAACCAGAAGAGTGGAGGACTTCCCTTTGATTAAGAGCATTTCCACCGCGGGCGGTATTGTCGGGGCGCTAAAATTTGATCTCTGCAAGTGCACAGCCAGTTTTAGCGCCCCAAACTGCTGCGGAATACACAGCGAGAGTCTCTAAAAAGTCATGAAAGGCATATGTTGCCCCCGGTCCACTTCCCCGTCAATTATATGAAAGGCATCCACCCGGTTATTGAGGGGAGCTCTCTTCTCGATGATCGGAACAAAGCGGGTTGTTCCGGAGTATACAATCCTCTTGATAACTGGAACAAACCGGCCATTGAGGGGAGTACAATTTACTCCCCTCAATGATCAGAACAGACCGGTTTGTTCCGGTCATCATGGGGAGTACTATTCCTCTTGATGACCAGAAGGAACCGGACATTGAGGGGAGTATGTACTCCTCTCGATGACCGGAAGGAACCGGACATCAAGGGGAGTATGTACTACTCTCGATGACCAGAACAAATGGGCCATCGAGGGGAGTACCTTGAGATGGCGGGCCTGCCTTGGCCATCAAGTGATTGTATATTGTGTTTGGGGGTGTGAGTGATGGGGTGAGCTGTAGTTTCACAAGACGTTTGTTCTGTGAAAGGGAGTTGAGGTGGGGATGAATGAGTCCCTAGTGAGTCCCTTGGAGTCCCTACATGTAGGGACTCAAGGATGATATTTAGGGACAGCCGTAAATTTTTGACGCAAATAGCGCCCGCAGTGGCTAACCTAACTAAGTCCCTCCCGAGGGAGGCTGAAGGCCTCCTCTGGGAGGGAATTATGCCTTACAGGTGATTTTGGCCCGAGAGTTATGCCCCAAATCCTTGCCTTTTTGTGCTAAGGTCCTTGTACGGTGGTGTGTTTTTATGATCACCCCGTACATTTTCACTAAGACTCATCAGAAGCGTGGCTATCTCCAGCCACCTTCTGGTGTATTTTTCTCCTTGCCAAACTTGAGATACAGGGGATGTAAACACAAAAAAAAAAATTCCTGGCTAGAACAGATGATTGATCACTGTTTTTCCAACTGGCTCCCTCGGGATTTGGAGTGAATGGCCAAAAATGCATGTTCCCACACGCATCCTGCAGTTTGTGACATTCTCAGATCTATCAGAGCAGTGAGTCCTGAATACCTGTCATTTTGTTTCCTTGAGGCAAGTGTATGGATTTGCACTAAAAATGCTGTTTTAACAGTCTCCGGGTTGGCTTTTGCCATCCACCATCTTTGATGGATCAATGTGAGTGAGGCAGGAGGACTCATGATGATATTGATGCATCAAAAATTAGACAAGATGTTGATATTTCATCTGATCCAAAAACATTGTGGAGATCCTCGGAGGTGAAGGAGCTATGGGAACATTCATCAAAATCAGTGTTTTTGGCCTTTGCTCTCAGTCCTAAATCACCGATACCGCATAAGACCCTCCGGTGGAGGCGCTTCGCGTAAGTTTGCCGCGGTGGGTCGGGTTGAGGTGGTAACGATTTCGGCTCCCTCGGACCAACAACCCGACAACAAAGGGGCCCACGTCAGGCTACCATGTGAAAACAGGGCAGCCCGTCGTTGGGGTGTTGAGACAGTCAGTCCGCGGTACCTCTTGACGTCAAGAGGTACGGCGGACTGACTTCGGTCAATCCGCCGCCTGTCTGCCCGGGTGTTGCCAGCAGGACCCACGGTGGCTTGACCAAGGTCAATCCACCGCCGGTCTGCCGGTCAGTTGCCGGACGGACATTTGCTGGCTCGACCGGACGGTCTGCTGCCCACTGGCTGACCAGGTCCGCACCCGGCAGACTGCCACCAGGTGTTTCCCAGGCCTTTGACGGTCACCCGCCGGGTAACCAACGCCCAAGATTGTCGGCAGCCCGACAATCTCACAGGCTGTTGGTCAGCTGCCCAGCATGCAAGCTGGCAGCCCAACCGTAAGAGTCCCTAAGGACAGCCGCTTGGTCATTGACCAGCTGACCATGAAGCCTTGCATGGTCAGCTGCTGGGAAATTTAATCAAAGCAGTCCGCAGCACCCACTTTTTTCCCCCTTTGATCAGGAATTTATAATTTATGTCCCCCTGGTTTGCTCCCTCCCTTGTCTCCTCCCCTTCATCTTCCCTCATCTTCACCTCCTGAGGCTCCACTCATCTCCGAGAGAGCGCTCACCCGTGCCCACGAGGCCGCACCAGCAACAAACAAGCAGCTGTGGATCAACCGCCGCACGGTCAAGGTACAATCTACAATGTTGTGAATCCTAAGGATTCAAGCTCCCAACCCCTGATGAGGTTGCGGCTGAGGTCGAACCGCACACCCGCCGCTTAACTCCCTCGCCGACATATTGCTCATATTGTCTGAACTGCACCTGTCTGTCACCGTCTTTCCTACTCGTTGTTATGCCTCTACATGACTCATGTCCCCATCCGCATGTTGCTTAAGTCGTCCGTCCGAACTGCGCCTGTCTGTTACCCCAACCAAATGTTGGGGTGTTATATCTCTCTCTTTCCTTCTTGTTGTATGCCTCTATATCACACGACTCAGGTCCCCATCCGGGGTCCTTTCTTTATCTCTCTTGTCCCACCCTGTTATTTGACAGGGGTTGCTCTCTTGTATATAAACATGGTCACTAGCTATGAATTGATTATCTGTCTGACCAAACGTTTGGCTGCAAGTAATCCGGACGGTTGAGCAGTATGGCATGCTCCGGTAGTCCGTCGGACATGAGTGAACGGTCCTCTAATCCTTGGACCCCGGATTAGTCGAGCAGTTCCCCCATCCGTCCTATAATCCTCGGACAGCGGATCGGTCGAGCCGCTCGACCGATCCGCTCCCCCATCCGGTCAAGCTGGCAGGTTGTCTTGACAGCAAACCCTGGGCACCCTGACCGCAGGTCCCCATCTCACAGCCGTGTGAACAGGCCCCTCGGGATGGTGGCCTGACGGCAGGACCCAGGCACGCGCGGCCAGAGGGCACGCACGAAAATCAATTCAAAAATCGTGGGATTCATACATTTTTAAAAGATATTTTTGGCTTTTCTTGCCAACTTTTACCACATTTTGAGGAGAAATTAGTGGTACATTATTCTCCCTTTAAGCATACATGTGCCCATCTTTTCAGAATACATTTATCATGTTTGGTTGTGAGCCAAAGTGGCTTGAAACATTCATACATTTTTGTGCGTGCCCTCTGGCCGCGCGTGCCTGGGTCCTCTGACGGCTGCCTGCCCATCCCATGGGGCGGGGTGACGCCGAGGACGGGGCAGGCCGACCGCGGGACGCTCCCTCGCGATATCTCAGGGATAGGTAGGAAGTATCTCACGAGGGTCGGGACGACGACGGCCTGCCCCTGCTGGCGGTCGGACATGCGACAGCCTTTGTCGGCTGGCCGACAGGGTGGCTGCAAACCTCGGCAGCACGACGGCGGCAACCAACAAGGTTTGGCGGGGTCGGGGAGGGTCAGACCGCCCGCAAAAACGATCGGTAACCCGACGTCGGTGGACTGCCGTGGTGTAGGGCCCCGATTTAGGGCCCGCGGTGGAAATGCTCGTCATCCATGGATGTGGCACTGAGTTGTTTCAAAGCTGCTTATGTAAGCTGAAGTGGAGTGGTGATTTTCTCGGACTTGGAAGACCATCCTGCAGCAAGAACAACGACGATGGACTACTACCTCAAGGCAGCAGCATCCTTCCTGGATCGATCAAACATCTCATCAAACTACACCCCCATCAACAACCCAGCAACAGCAACGGCAACGACACTAACTACCCAAACCGCAAACGAACCCACCAACTCATTAGCTGCGAATTGGTCCCCCCCCACTCGAATAGGCTTGTGGACTGTGCAGCGGTTTGTCTCTTTAGTTGTAAAATCAATAGAGTGCAAGCAACTGACTGTTGAAATTTAACAACAGGGCCACACATAACAGTACCAACAAACTCGTTAGCATCTGGACGGCAGAGAAAAGACTAGACTCATCTCCATCATCCTCACTCTCATCACTGCCCTCACTTGTCAATGCCGCCAACAGCTGGGCCAACGAAAATCTTAGCAATAGCAGCAGCAGCGGAAACAACCCAAATCAACCCAAGACCCCACTAGAAAAAGTAGTGGAGATCTTGAAGAAAGAGGTCAGTCCCCCCAAAAACATTGTCAACATCAATTATCAACTCACACCGATCATCATTTCCAAAGGTCTCTTCCCTATCTCGTTTACGCCATCCATGTATCCTCGAGGTCGTCGAACCGTTAGAAGAAACCAGGCAAGCAGAGATATTTAGCTCACACCCTATGAGTTGCTTAACAAAAATTTAATTAGTTCAACATCGAATTGATCCAGGACAAGTATGGTCTTCGCAACCGAACCAATCACTGGCTGTTTGAAAGATGGCATCGAACAATCCGACCGTCGATCCAGCCTCAATCACCCAACTCGAAACCACCCTCAGATAAACCTCGAATTGGATGAAGTCGAAGTTGGTGATCATGATGATCTTGTTAGATGATCCAATCCACAAGCTTAAATTGATGCCTGTTTCCGACGATTAAGACTCAAAGAGGCCTGCTACAGATCGGCAAGGGTCTCCAGTTCTTGCATGAATCAGCCAAGTTAGTGCACTGCAACCTCACACCCAATGCAATCATAATCAACGCAAAAGTGAGCGGGAAAAAAACAACAACAAGAATCTTGGCAACAAGAGACGATATTGACCAGGAGATTTGATAACAGGGTGATTGGAAGATCTCAGGCTTTGGGCTATCGACCTACCTCAAACAACCCGATGGACATGATTCCAAATGGCTCTTCCCTGAATACGACCACCGCTTGCCAGATTCGGTCCAGCGAAACTTTGACTATCTGGCACCGGAATACTGTCTTGATGAGCATCTTTCGACGAGTAATGACATGTACAGTCTAGGCTGTATCCTACACTCCATTCACACCCGTAGTGGCCCGCCATTCCAAAATCACCATAGCCTCGATCGGATCAGAAAGAATGTCGAGAACCTTGGAGTCTTGAGAACCGCTTGGAGCCGGGTACCCGATGATGTACAAGGTAAAGAAAGCGATATAATAAATTGAAAACCCCACTCTTCTTTTTTTTTAAATTATGATCGCTTTTGTTTGAGTGATTCTTGATATATTTTCGAAGTGCTTTTGCTTTTAAACGTTTTGTAACTCACAATATTGGTTGAACAAATTCACAGAAGTCCTCTCACAACTAATCACTCGAACTCCATCGACTCGATTAGCCGCCTCAGGATTCCTGAATTCACGCTACTTCAGCAGTAACCTACTGGTCTCAACACTAGCCTTCCTAGATCGCGATACTTTCAACTCTAAACAAAATGAAGAGCACGTTCAGTTCATGAAAGGCCTCCTCAGAATCTTGCCTCAATTCTCTCAAAAAGTCGTCAAACAGAAAATCTTACCCTCCTTGATCGAAGAATGTCGGAAACATGTTCTACTGCCCTTCTTGTTGCCCAACATCTTCTTTATTGCACAACAGATGGAGAGCGTAAGGGTTTTTTTTTCTTCTTTTCTCTTTCTCATCTCACTCCCTCACACGCAATCTTACCCGATCATTATCATTGTGATCAGGAAGAATTCCGTACCGAATTGCTACCGCATCTTACCCGATTATTTTCGATCAAAGATCCCCCTCAGAGTATCTTGATCTTATTGGACAACTTATCGGTCTTCCAATCTAAGGCGACCCCTCAAGTCTTTCGAGAAGATGTGATGCCCCTGATTTATGTCGCGTTAGAATCCGATATGCCATCCCTACAGGAAAAAGCCTTGAAAGTTATCCCCGGGCTTTGTGAAACGCTCGAGGTTAGTTGCCAACTATTTTTTCTCCCCATAATGGTGTCAATCTTTTTTGCTGAATTCTGTTCCTTGGCGGGTAAGTACACGCATGTGAAACAAGTCCTGTTTCCTAAAGTCACAGTTCAGTCTTGCCTCTTTTCACATTTATTTTTACCAATCAGGCTGTGACTCAAAACTGACACTAGTGATCAGATGGTATTTTCCAAAACTACCTTACTTTCGGTCAAAGTAAACACGTTAATATGTTTTCATTCGATGGTCAAGATCCTTGATAAATATACACTGACCGAAAAACTAGTGCCGCTATTGGCAAGGATCAAGACCAAGGAGCCAGCGGTGATGATCGCCACCTTAGCAGTCCATGAGGAGATGGGAAAGAAGGTGGAATTAAACGCGATTGCCACCTTGATCTTACCTCAACTCTGGGCGATGTCAATCGGCCCTTTGTTGAACATCGACCAATTCAATCGCTTCATGAATTCAATCGAACAATTGTCCAATCGAGTAAGACAGGAGCATACACGACATTTGGTTGAAGCCAGAAGATTAGAAGAGACGACGGCTCGGAATACTAGCCAACCCAGTCTTAGTAATCACAAGCTTGGGTCTAATTTGCCCAACGAGGCAGTCGACTTTGAGAATCTAGTCAAGGGCTCCAAGACTTGGGCATCATCTTCGAGAACCAATCCTTCTATCCAACAAGACGCCGCACCCACAAGTCCATCGGGGAACAGTGGCTGGGGCTTTGGCAATGACGACCCAATGGGAAGCTTTAATATGGGCGGGCGATCGAGCAGTGGGATACCGCTCAACCGCCACCATTCAAACCCGGTACCGACCATAGAAACGAGGAAATCCCTGACGCCGGCCGGGCTCAATGAGCTCAATCCGAGTCGGTCAACCACCAACCTGAAGTCGTATCCGAGCATCTTCGACACCAACTCTTCTGGGGCGACGTCTGATGGCTCAAGACGTGACTCCTCTACCACCGTCCAGCGGCCCCACTCGATCTCATCCGGTTTTCTTCCTATTCCTACCCCATCCTCTTCTTCCACTACGCAGCAATCCTCCCCCTTCATCGGCCTACCCGCGCTCGTCCCTCAGACATCCTCCTACATTGGTAACGTCCCCTATGGATCCTTCGCTTCCTCTACCCAAACCCAGCAACCCTCTTGGAACGTTATCGCGCCTATCAAACCCTCTCAAAATCCTAATTCCTCTCATCAGAACTCTAATATCACCGCTTCGTTGGCCGACTTTGACCCTTTCGCTTAATTTCTCCTCCTGTCGACCCCTCTTTTTCGTTCTATGTCGTTTTCTGCGACTTTCCTCTTTCCTTTGAGTTTTGCCTCCCTTCCTAGTGCCGAAACAAGGTTTAGATTGTTTTTGTTTTTTGTTATGTGTGTATATATATCTTTTCATGTACGCATCCAAGTCTTTCTGGAAACCTTGCCTCTCGAGTCCATGAAAAAAGTTCAACTCCCCTCCCCTCCAAGAAAAAATCATTTGTGTGTATTGACTTGCAAGAAACCTCTTTCTCTCTTTCCTTCCTGCCCTTCCATGCTTCATTTACCCTCACTTCCTCTATTTTGGAGTATTTTTTATTCGCACGTGATCAACTGCTTGCTGGTCATGCCTCAGCATGAAAGAAGAAAAAGAGTTTCTTTTGGTTTGGGTCATTCTTATTCTCATTATAGTGGTTTTGTGTGTAATTTCCATCAATGTAATTTTTTAAAAGATAAAATCAGGTGCATTTTTATGTGATTGTGCATAAACATCTTTCGTTGGCTGGGACTGGTGTATGTAGACACTGAAAGGCTCGAGAAAATGGTGGTTTCGGGCAGAGTCAGACTGTTTGACCTGGATATTATTGACGGGTCGGGCTTGTGTACTGCTTTCTGACCCGATCCCGCCCCGGTTAGGGGACACCATTCATTTTTCAAAAGGGTCAGCCTTTATGCACACCACATGCACACCATTTTTGGTGTGCACTCCAAGAGATTGGAGTGCACACCCATGCACTCCAAAAAAAATGGAGTGCACACTCATGCAATCCAAAAAATTTGAGTGCACAATCATGCACTCCAAATAACATGGTGTGCAGTGGACTTCCCGTTGACTTTGAATAAATCTGGAATTCCAGATTTCGCAGGGGAATCTGGAATTCCAGATTTTGCAGGGGAATTCAGAATCTGGAACTCTGGATCCCTTTGGGGAGCTTCAGGACCAAGATTTCACTGGAGGACTTCCCATCGCAATCTGGGAGCAATCTGAGAGCCTCCCAGAGTCTCAAAGCCTAAATTTCCCTGCAAAATTTGGCTCAGATCTGGGTCTGGAAGGGGTTCCCAGACTGACGGGAAGTCCTCCACTGCAAAAGCTGAAATCTGTTGCCTCAGATCTGGAAACCCAGATTTTCCCAGATTTTGCAGTGAAATCTAGGCAGATCTAGGATTTGGGACAATCAAGCCCAGATTTCCCTGCAAAATCTAGAAAAATCTGAGTTCCCAGATTGAGGGGAAGTCCTCCAGTGTGCACGGTGTGCACTCCAATTATTTGGAGTGCATGGGCATGTGTACTCCAATTAGATGAGTTCCCGTGGTCATGTAGAGAGCTCTAGATGCCTCTCTTAATCTTAAATTAAGACACCTATCAAAAACTCAACCAGTGTACATGGAATTAATGAACTGTAGGGCTAGGCAAACATTTCCCTTCTGGTGAAAAAAATAAGAATTTGAGTGTGTAAATTGAGATCTGGGAGGCTCCCAGACTTGATAGGAAGTCCTCCATTTTTTGGAGTGCACACTAATGCACACCAAAAAAGGTGTGCATGTGGTATTTCTTTGGTGTGCATAAAGGCTGACCCTTTCAAAACGGTCAGGCGATTGGTGTCCCCTCAACTTCAATTTGATTGGATTCCCCTCTCTTCATCGAAATTGTAAGATCAAATCTCCCGACCTGCACTCCTGGAATCGCCTCTGGGGAAAGAGATTGTCCTTCAAGATTATGTTAGTGTATTCAATTGAAGCCCTCAGCAGCTTGGACCAATCATTAATCGAGGTATGTATATTGATGGAATACACACCAGGGAGGATGGGGCGCCCCAAGGGCGATAATTGTTGCGCCCCCGGGACCCTGCAAACCAATGACCGCAACGGTGGCGCTCAGTCTTGATATGTCCCAGGGGTGCACCACCATGACGCACCTGGGGCGTCATGAACCGTCCCCGTTGCGCAATTTGGTCACGCACCTCTTGTGTAACTTGGAATGGCGCGCCAACGCAACGCGCCCCTGATCGTCCCTTGGGCGGCCCATGGGCTTGAGTATCACAATGCTGGAGCGTCCCGGTTGCTGGATATGGCGACTTTGGGGAGCGCTCAGCCGCTACCAGCGGATATTTGATCCGGTACCCTTGGGGTGCTCAGCGGCGACCCGCCAATATTTGATCCAGCACCAACAATGTATTGGGTCATGCTATCCGGTCACAGGACTCAAAAGCTGTCCGGACATTGCCCCGCGAAAAACTTGCGGGAACTTTTTGGGGGCACAGGCTTCTGGAAGGACAGACCGACCGATCCCATTTGTGCTTTTGGGTCAGGTACGGTTACACTGACAGCAATACATACTACCAAGCATACTTTTTATTTCTGGTGAGACTTTCTGGAAGGGGAGGAGTACATGGGCGGGGCTTGGGGGTACATGAGTAGGATGACACAAGAGCAATGCAAACAGCAACGGTGGGCCAGCTACGCTAACTGTAGCGTTAGCGTGGCGTAGCGTAGCGGAATTCCGCTAAATTTTAGCGTAGCGTTAGCGAATTGCGCCTTCTCTGCGCTAACGCTACGCGCAAAGGGTGCGCAGCTAATTTAGCTGTTAGCGTAGCGTTAGCGCAGATGCGCGCAATTGCGCTAACACTACACACGCAGGGTGCAAAAAAGCGCGCGCTTCGGTGCGCCACAGTGCTTTTAGCTGAAAAAAAGGCCTTTTTTTCCGCTAAAAGCGCTGTAGCGCAGCGCAGCGTAGCGTAGTGACTGTAGCGGCGCGCTAACACTGACAAAAAATTGGCGCGCTGTTAGCGCCGCTGAAAATTAGCGCAGCGTAGCGGCGCTAACAGCGCGCTAACGCTACTCAAAATGGGTGAGCGCTTTTTGCCGCTACGCTAACGCTAAGTGGCCCTGTAGCGTAGTGTAGCGTAGTGTAGCGTAGCGGCCCACCATTGCAAACAGGTAGTTGAAAGAGGAGGGGAGGATGGCTGGATGCTGCTCTGAAGCAGACTAGCTGATGACTGCTGGATATGAGAGTGGGATGGGGGCCTATGCTGGATGATGGACCTGCTGGGATTTGAAAGAGACCAAGGGGATGGTGAATGGTGAGACAAGAGGTGGAGCTGACTTGACTAAGCCTCCCGGGACTGGGGGTGCGGAGCACCCCGATGCGAAGCATCTCCCATTCCCAATGGGAGGCTTATGAGTTATTGGCTTTTTTCCGCGTGAGAGCTTCAGGAAATTTGTGGCTTTTGGCCAACTTTTTGAATCAAATTTACATTACACAGCGCGCACTCATTGTGAGTCAGCGAGCTGAAGTACACGGGATAGCTGAGCATCTCAGCTTCAATGTAGTGTCACTTTTGTGATATCTACACTTGAAGGAGAGTGTTGCCCTTACTCAGCAGTCAAGGTGGATGGATGATGGAGTTCTGTATTTAAATTGAGTCCAAATGGATCTTCTCGGAATTTGCATACACACTTCTGGCCAAACACAAAAAAATCACAAACTTCAAAGGGGGATGGAAGGAGTTTGTGAACGGAAAAAATTTGGTGATTGACACCAAAAGAAAGAGAAAAATCAGGCCTTTAATCTGGCACCACAGGCAATAGGAATACACAAGGAGAAGACCCCTGAAAGGGGAGCGGGAAAAAACTCCCACCAAAACACTGAAAGCTCTCAAGCCAAATTCTTGGCTTTACCTGCAAGTCCCTCCTTCGGAGGTCGCGCTTCGCGCAAGGGCGCTTTGCGCCAGCCCAGGCTGTACCAGGCAAACTTAGTCAGTCCTTCCTTCTGAGTTGGCAGGCTGGCGCCCCTTGCGCAAAGCGCGAGCCTCCAAAGGAGGAACTTGGGAGTAAGCCAGGAAATTTGGTGTGAGCGCTGAGGACCGTCTCAACCCATTTGGCTGGTGTCAAACTTCAACACCACACCAACATAGCATCCCGTGAGCCAAATGGGCCGCCCAGGTGCCAAATTGAAGCCCTGCATCTGGCCTTCAAACCTACACAGGCCACATATTTTTATCTTGAACGGTCTTGAAGTTACAAAGCTTTTAAAATCATGCTTCCAAGATTCTGGCAATGATTGTACACTTCTGCATCCTTAGTAAGTGCATGAAAGCAGTATTTTCTGCTTGTAATTAAATGAAAATGCATATTTTTGAACAAGTTCAATTCTCAATTCATGATCAATGCATAATATTTATGTTGGTATGCTTGATGTACAGAAGTTGGAAAAAAACCTTAATTTGTTGGAGCAAGCTTGGCAGTGATTTTGCAAGGATGTCCAGCGGCCAGCTGGGGGGATAAAAAGCTGATTGGTGGATGGCTGCCTGCGCAAGAAGCGAGCCTACAAGGCCGCACCACTCATGTCCCTATTGTGAAGATTTGACTTGAACTACTGTAGATTTAGAACCAGACTGAAGAAACAATATTAGAATAGTTAAGAAGGGAAAATGACAAGAGAAAGGAAAGAGATAGAGAATTACCACCACAATAGAAATGAGATTCTGAGACAACCAAGGACAGGAGAAAGGAGACAAGGAACAAGAACACTGGAAAAGATAAAGAAAGAGGAAAAGACAGGAGATTAGCCGAGGAAGGAATAGACCAAGGTTATCGCCGTTCTTTTCTCACCAAATTGGAGAGATGAGCCAATCGAGCGATGTCGAGAGAGGAAACCCAAACAATGTCGAGAGAGTAAACCCGAACGATGTCGAGAGAGGAAACCCGAGCAATGTCGAGCAAGGAATGAGTTTCGAGTCTTGAGGAGATTTGAGTCTTGAGCGATGTCAAGACAAAATGAGTTGGTCGAAGGGTGAGTAAGATTGCCCGGAAAGGAGCGATGAAAGAGGAAGAATGATCTTCTGAGCGTAGATGACTCAGTGCTTTCACAAGGCTGTCACAGCAAAAACCAGCGGAAACTAGCGGAAACTCAACACCCCCCGCAATTTGTTGAGAAAAGAACTTCAACCATGAAGCACCGTTCTCGGAGACGATTAAGCGATTCAGAGTTGCTTGGTTTGGTTAGAGCATCAGCGACCATTTCTTCACTTGGAATAAGCTTCACAAGTATTTCATTATCTTCTTTCATTTTTCGCAAGTGTTTTATTTTTATGTCGAGATGTTTAGTTTTTGAATTTGATCCGAAGTTCTTTAATTTTTCTAGTAAGCCTTGATTATCAATGTGAAATTTTGATGGATTTAATTTTTCATTCCAAAGTTCTTCAACAACATATTTTATCCACTCATTTTCTTGAACACCGTCTGATAGCGCATTTAGTTCAGCTTCTGTGGATGACATAGTTATATTCCTTTGTTTTTTGCTGTTCCAAGCGATCGGACAAGACTTCCAGAAACAAATTGAACCGCTGCGAGAAAGACGAGTTTCTAAGTCGTCCGCCCAAGTTGCGTCGGTATAATGTTGAAGTGTTTTTGAATCATCTTCTGAGTCAGGCCGGAGAGTCAGAGCAAGATCAGAGGTTCCAGCGATGTATTTCCAACAGTGAATTACTTGTCTCCACTGTAAAATTCCGGGATCATTATTGAAGCTGGATAAGATGGATACTGCTGGAGCTAAGTCGGGTCTTGTTCTGCATGACAGATAGTTGAGAATGCCGGTGTGAGTTCGATAATTGATTTTTAGTTTTTCAAATTCTGCCTTTTCATTTTCGGTAGCTGGCATGAGTTGTACACCAACACTAAGAGGAGTTTTCATTAGTTTACAGCCGTTTATACCGGCAAGTTCTAGACCCTTCTTGATTAATTTTTGTTGAGAAAGTTTGATCCGACCGTCCTTAATGGATACATCCATCCCAAGTAGCGTATCGGGATCATGAGCTGACGAGTTCGGAAATCTAAGTAAGAACAGAGATTCAAATGCGTCCACATTTCCCACAACAACTAGGTCATCCACGTGAAAGAAGATGACTGAGTGACAATCTTTATGAAGAAAGAGACAAGGGTCGGCCGTAGATTGTTCGAAATGTATCTCTTTGAACCAGGCCGTAAGTGTATCGTACCAATTTGCTGGTGCTTGTTTAAGTCCATATAAAGATTTGTTCAACCGAAGAAAGGGAGCCTTTCTCTTAGAACCTTCAGGAGTTTTTATATATATTTCTTCTTTGAGAGGAGCAAACAGAAATGCACTTTTAACATCGAATTGTCGAATCGGTAGTTTCTTATCTAGTGCAAACATCAGGACAATTAGAAGAGTTGTGAATTTTCCTGTGGGCGCAAATGTATTCTCATAATCGCGACCTTCTACTTGTCGAAAGCCCTGAATGCATAGACGAGCTTTCTTTCTTTCAGCTGACGACAGAGTTGCCGGTTTCGTCTTGAAGATCCATAATGTCCGTAGGAAAGACTCAGGGTGGTCCCACTCATCGTCCCAAACCTGATGTGATTCAATGTTGTTAAGCTCTTCATCGGTAGCTGCCATCCATTCGGTCTTGTTAGGAGAAATCATAGCTTGTTGAAAAGTCTCAGGATCGCTAGTTAGATGTGAGTATTTAACAGGTTTTACTCTCTCAGTGCGATCACAAAGAGATCTGGAAGGTGGAATGAGATTTTCGGCAACTTCATCTTCATCGTTATCTGATTCTTCTTCATTTAATCCGGATTGAGTGTCATTCACTTCTTCAACAGAGCAGCTGGGATCTTCGATGGTGGCAACATTTGGGGGTGTATCTTCCTCATCAAACAAATCCACCACAAATTCAGAGTCGTCTACTTTCGAATCCATTTTGGGAAAATCAAGAAATGACAGGTGTTTGGTATTGAGAACTCTTCCTTCATCCGTTAGAATTCTGTACGACCTCAGTTCTTCATTATATCCGACTAGAGTTCCGAGTCCACCTTTTTCAGCCAATTTTGACCCTGTTCTCTCTGGTAAAAACAAATATGAAACTCGGTTACCAATAGGTTTGAAGTAACTGAGTGGGAGAGATCGATTTTTAAAGAGTTCGAAAGGTGACTTCCTACTTCGATGGGCAGGTATTTGATTGAGAGTTAAAGTGCTAGCTTTGACTACCTCATTCCATAATCTTTTACTTAGACCAGAGTCGTTGAAGATTGCTCGAGTAGATTCAATGATAGTCCGATTGAAACGTTCAGCTAATCCGTTTTGTTGCGGAGTATAAGTGTCGGAGTATCGAGCTTTGATCAAATGTTTGTTACAGAAATTGAGTAGGTGTCTGTTAATAAATTCAGTTCCTCGGTCGGAATGAATGATTGTCGGATAGTAGCCAAAACGTCTAGCTTCTAAATCAATAGCCTGTTCCAAGATCTCAGGCACGTCGCTCTTGCTTTTTAGAGGAAGAGCCGCACAGAATCGAGTGCAACTATCGACCACAGTGAGGAAGTACTTGTGTCCTTCACGAGATGATGGAGTAATTGGACCAACTATATCAAGATGTATTTCCTCGAAAGGTTTGGAAGCAGAGGAGTGTCGAGAGTGGAAAGAAACTTTTGTAATTTTAGCGACCGCACATGATTCGCAAGCTCCGTAGTCCTTTAATTGAATACCCAGTCTCTGACGGATTCTTCGGTAGCTCACATGGCCAAGCGATTTATGAAGTAGCTCACTAGTCGAATATAAACATTGCTGGCTCAGATTCTTGAAGTGAAGTATCGGAAGGTTGTTCTCATAATGGCCTCTCATGATGATGGAGTTTTCTTTCAGAATTGAGAATGAGTTTATTTCAAAGAGTATGTTATAGCCATCGAGAGCGAGACATCGAGCGGAAAGAAGATTGACAACAATGTCGGGTACAAAGAGAACATTGTGTAGAATGAGATCACCAGCCTCGTTGGAAAGTTTGATTGTCCCCACACCCTTGATTTTCAAAGATTTGGTGCCAGAGCTCGTCTTCACGATTCCTTCTTCTTTGAGGGATACGGAGAGGAATAAATTTAAATCGGAAGTCATATGAGCGGAAGAGCCGGAATCAAGGATAAAGTGTGTGGATGGGGATGAAATGGAAGACAGAAAGCTGCTAACACTGTTCTCCAATTGCGTGTTTTTAGCTTGAGTCTTGGCATTGTCAGATTTCGGAGGAGGTCGAAGCTTGGGATAGAGTGACCAACATCGTTCCTTCGGATGAGTCGCCGATGGATTATGATAATCTTCGGTACATCCGTTCTTGGGAGGACCGGTATAGAGCGAAACTTGAGAATTAGAAGTCTTCGAAGATCGATTAATGACGAGATTGTGAGCATGAATTCTCATGTGATCGAGAATTTCCTCGGGTTTGGTAAGACCATTTTGAGTGATAGTGGTCTTCATGCTGTCCATCTCGGTTGATTTGGGCAGTTTCTTCAAAATTTCATACCCGACGATGTCGGAATCTATCTGAATGCCGACTTCGTGCATCTCATTAAGTAGTTTCTTGATTTTAGTAGTAAAAGCCTTTATGTCAGTCTCATCAAAGGTCATATACGAGAACTGATTCCAGACTCTGGCTCAGTTTGCGCTATGTTTGGAGGCAAAGTATTCGACGATTGCGTTCCATATTTTCAAAGCGTCTCCACGGTTGTCCTTGTTCATGATGTTGGATTGAATTTCCACGTCCAGCTCAGAAGTCATAATTGTTCGAATAAACAACTCGTTATCGGCCGATATGATACCTTTGTTAAGAGTGAAGATCTCTTTGACATTGAGATTTTCGAACAAATTGAGCATTTGTTCCTTCCAGCTAGAATAATTCTCCTGATTAAGTGAGGGAATAGCCTTGATAGCGGTTTCAATTGCCAAGGCCTTAAGTTTTTCGGCCGAGATAACTGAATCCGTCATTTTAGAGGCAGAGGTTGTTGGTTGTGGGCGTGGTGGCTGGTTCACAATTGGTTTCGTTTGATTTTCTTCAGAGTTTGACGACATACGATCCTGAGCGCAAGAATCGGCTTCGTTCGACTGTTAATCGTGTGAAGATTTGACTTGAATTACTGTAGATTTAGAACCAGACTGAAGAAACAATATTAGAATAGTTAAGAAGGGAAAATGACAAGAGAAAGGAAAGAGAGAGAGAATTACCACCACAATAGAAATGAGATTCTGAGACAACCAAGGACAGGAGAAAGGAGACAAGGAACAAGAACACTGGAAAAGATAAAGAAAGAGGAAAAGACAGGAGATTAGCCAAGGAAGGAATAGACCGAGGTTATCGCCGTTCTTTTCTCACCAAATTGGAGAGATGAGCCAATCGAGCGATGTCGAGAGAGGAAACCCAAACGATGTCGAGAGAGGAAACCCAAACGATTTCGAGAGAGTAAACCCGAACGATGTCGAGAGAGGAAACCCGAGCAATGTCGAGCAAGGAATGAGTTTCGAGTCTTGAGGAGATTTGAGTCTTGAGCAATGTCGAGACGAAATGAGTTGGTCAAAGGGCGAGTAAGATTGCCCGGAAAGGAGCAATGAAAGAGGAAGAATGATCTTCTGAGCATAGATGACTCAGTGCTTTCACAAGGCTGTCACAGCAAAAACCAGCGGAAACTAGCGGAAACTCAACACCTATTGGGCAAAAAATGGGTGTGAGATCATGGATAAAAGGAAAAATGGGGGTTGGTTGAGCCCCAGGCTTGTCAGCTCTCACACCAAAATTGGTGGCTTGGGGGCAAGCCTCTCTGTGAGACAGAGACCCTGCGGGGCTCTCCTCCAGAGAGGCTTGGTTAAGCTCGTGTACCAGGGCCCTCTGAAGCGAGGGACTTGTGATAAGTCAGAGGTGGAGAGGTGTTGAGCAAGTGCGTTGGAGCAGACACGGTGGATCACATTTGTCTTAAAAACTCAAACAAACCTGGAGCCCCCAGAAAGGGCTCCACTGCTTGAAAACTACTGTTGAAGTCAGACTGGTGGGTGCGAGCCAGGGCTGGGCCCCCAGGGAAGGGGCTACACTACCTCGGGGACAGACGCGGTGATGTGGCGGACTCGTGCGGGCTGAGCTGGTGGGGAGGCGTCCCTGGCTCGTGAAGGTAATTAATTGGTGACCCGGCGGCAACATCCGGTGCGTGCTGGGGCCGGTCATTGTCCCGCGCCAGTTACCCCAAGGTCCCTGTGGCGTGCTGGGTACCTCTCCGATACGCCAGGGGACGCAGGGCGTCACGGGTGCACTATGGGGGCGGTGTAGGACCCAGGAAAGCCCCTATGGAACACAGTAACCAAAATGTATGATTTTTTTGTCAAAAACCAAAAAACCTACACACCCCAGATGTATGAATGGTCATTTTGGCTGGTAAAGGTACTCACCTCAATTGTATGAATTTTTTCTGAGGGCAAGGGGGGTAGTAACCAAAATGTATGAGAATCAGGGGCTCAAGCTAAGGTTGAAAGCCTTGTCTGTAATGATTTTTCAGTCTGAATCAAGTCTACAGTTCTAGGCCGGAGCGGTGCCACACTCACCTACCCTCTGGCTTCCACAGGTTGCATCCCACTTTCTGTCCTTCTTATTAACCCTGCCCAAGTGACCCCATTCCCCCCCCCCCCCCCCCTCAACAGTTACAGCAGTCTGGTTCCCCTTTTTTTTCTTTTCTTTCCCCCCTCTCCACCCCCCCCCCCCCCCCCCCCCCCTTGGCAGCAGCATGCTGCCCAAAAAAACGTAGGCACAAAATTTGTATGAATTTTTAGACCAAGCTCTGAACCTACACACAAAACGTGTATGAATGAGCCCCAAAAATGTATGAATTTTTCAAAAACATGGGAATTTAGGTTACTGTGTTCCATAGGGGCCTTCCTGGGTCCTGGCGGTGTCTCATGTGTGCCAGTGGCGCCTGTGTGGCGTGTACTGCCTGGGGCTCAGGTGGGGCGCAACACCTTTTCTCGATTCGCCCCGCTGTGTACACTGAACTCGGCGGCGAACCAACTTGGAATGGCGTTCTGCGCACAGCCAAGTTGGGATGTGACCGGTGATATGACCGGTAATTATATAAATAAGTCAAGCCCAGCCTCGCGAGACACGGCTCCGGCGAGGCTCCGGGACATTTTTCTAAAAGGCTCAACACATTCGATCGCCGCGATTCGGATTAGATCATCTTTTCACTGTGTAGTGGAGTCCTTCAGTGCACACCCTAAGCGGCAAACATGAAACCATTACCTGGACTTGCCGTGAGCAAATCTTCTGGAACATATCTATTTACACGCAGAGAAGCTTTTCGAACGCTCCATCGAGATCACAGACCCTGCAAGTGCAAGGGTCGGACTGACGAGCTGCTAATCTGTAAAATGTCCTCCCGGCACTGCCAGCCACCCCCCCCAAGCATACACCAATATTCTGTATTCTGAATACGACCCCTCGAGACTTCGGGTGCTGATCGCCAGGCTAATCTTGTTGCCGATGGCGCCAGGAGACGTTACGTGGCTACAGTCAAAATTCCCCATGCAACATTGTAATCTCAAGCAGCTCCGTAAAGTGGCGCAGCATACGGACGGTAAAATAGATTTATAGTATGTAAATACAGGAAATCTTATGTACAGTTGATCCAACAACTTGACATGAGATTTTGACAGCCAGCTTGCATTTATACCCTGAGTGTTCCCGGCGCCCACGCTGCTTCTCAATCCACCTCCCATTTTCTCTTGCAGCCCCTGAAACCTCCTCAAGCACATACCCTCTCCCTTACTAACAGCAACTAGCATTTCGGGATGTCTTTGCGCATGATTCATCTGGCCATCGCTCTAGTGGTAGCAGCTTCATCCTTCAGCTATGCAGCGGAATTGCAAACCAGTGAGTATTTCGGCGCATGATTTCGCTCAGCTTTTCATTCGGCTCTCATCCAACAGTAGCTGGCGCAACAGAAGGACAGACAATCTAATCACCCATCTAATTTCAGAATCTTCGATGCAACCCTTAAGTATCAAAAGCGTTCATGATAACCCGGATATGTATCTCATCCAGACGTTCTCCATTGGCTACCTCGGATCCAAGGCGCATGCCACTGTCGATATTTACGCGGATAAGTCATTAGCCAAGCGGGACACCAAACCGGTCACCGAGGACCCCCAGCCTAAAAAGGAGATCCCAGGCATCACCAAGCCGTTAGATTTGACTCCGGCAAAATGCACCTCTAAAGTCTGCTTTCCAGGTGAGCGCTTCTGCCTCAATGCATCATCTCAATGTATCTGATCAAGCTTTGGAACATGTTGTTTCTTCGTAGGCAGTTACGAACCACCACTCAAAGTACGTGTTTCTCAGCTAAAAACTTACGCCACACCTTGAAGCTTATCGTGAATCTTCCAGACCGATTGCGATGCCCTTGTTGAGGCGCAAGTCTATTATTCTATTGGAAGTCTGAGAATAAAGCCTGGTCCGTCTTCATGTTTCCTTATGCGTTGTGGCAAGATCCAGTTTTAATTTTACTTTACCTTCAGGTTGGACTGTCCTTGTACACGCCGGAACATGTGTGGTTGTCTTGTGAGTTAGACAGGGAAAAAATGTCTAATGCTGAGGATAGGTAACTGACAGCCGCATTCACGGGTCTAGCCAACATCCGGTGGGCAAAGCCGAGAATAACTTAACTTTTGAGGTAGGTTCCAGCGAGCAGTCAATAATCATGTTCATAATCCGGAGCTCACACTTACTCATGTCACACTTTACATAAACATCTGTAGTATAACTGGGCCTCATTGGGGCAGATAATTATAGATATTCAAAAGAAATGCGACAAGCCAGAAGCCCTATCAATCGGTGGCGCTTGCAAAATTGATAGTTACTTGAAGTACAATTTCGAAAATGTAGGTGCCGTATCCATTCTTTTGTGTAATTTGGGTGTTGATTCTTACATATCGCAAACTTTTTAACTTCTTATAATAGGTTCTTATCAGTGTCCAACGGTACATCGCACCAACAACCCCCGCGGCTGGGTCTTGAGAAGTCTACTCTTTGACGCATTGAAGGATTTGTTCCAGTGCGGGAAAGGAAGGGAACCGGAATCGGGCCGTTTTTAGATTGGTGTGGGCTTCAGCCCAAATAATTTGCAGTATCCACACATTTATAGTGCCAGCGAAGATTTTAACCCTAAAGGAAGGCATACTCTGTTGTTGAAATAATCTTTTCTTTTGTTGTGCTTGGACTAACCGAACCAGATGTATTAGGAGCACGTAATTGAAGAAAGTTAAATTGGGAGTACACATTTTTGAAGTAGAAGAGTACGCACATGTATGCTTTGGGTATAATGTGTAATCAGAGGATTTCCAGAATGACTGATTATACTGGTTCAGTTCCGATGGGCCAACTTCAATTAGTTGACATACTGTGTTTTTAAATCACTTGAGAATACAAACAAGCAGCACACAACAGCCCCCACAGGGCAAGGGCCGGCCTTGTGATTTGTCTTTCTTGTACCTTCTGCCTTGCAAGGATCCTCACAGCCACAGTCGAACAAGAATCCCAGGGATTTGCCTAAGCGAGTTTGAGTGCCAAGTGATGACAGGAGCGTCGTTTTTTCTACTTACATAGATAGCATCTCATCTGGCAAGCCAATGTACATTTTTGTGCCTGAGAAGCCTTTGTTGTATGCATTGTTAAATTTCTTAGCATGTCATATCAATCGACTTGATCTTGGGAAAAAGTTGGAGAAAAAGACGCGAAAAGGAAAATTCAACAATCAGAAAATTAGTGTGAGGCAGTGGCTGTACGTTAACATGAATCAGAATGAATAAGTATAATAATTTAATTTGCCAAGCTGAGAAAAGCCCAAAATAAAGCCACATTACAACAACAACAGCAACAACAACATCAAGCAAAAAAAACAATAAAAAGGGAGGTAAAAAAGATATAAAAGCGGCCAGCGGGTTTAGGAAGATTTCTTGGGAGGAGCATTAGGCCAGACGCCATCAAGGATGAATTTCTGGACCTGGTCTCGGATGACCTCTTCGGTCATTTCCGGGAAATTCACCTTGAAACCAACTATCTCCTTGATCTTCGAGCCGTCGAATGCAATGTGATTCTTTGTCAGCAGGGCCCGTGGGAGGTTCGGTGTGAAGGGCGTGTTGGTGATTGGTGGGTTCGATTTTGATAACATCTCTGGCCATGGCTCGCAGTGCTGAGCATTTCCAATCAATCGTCAGAATTTAGTTATTCAATCCTCCTTGAACGGCGCGGTAAGCAGGAAGTATTGCGAATTAGACTTGAAGAGGAAACTTCTTACTTTCTCGTTTACATCCTCGATTACATCGATCATGTTTAACTTTATCAAATAAAGACATGATAATTAATTGAAGCAAGAAAGATTTGAAATTTGAGGAAGAAGAGAAAAATGGGCGGACCTTGGCAAATTGACAGACAACTTTGTTGTAGAAACCGACCTTAACGCCTACGACTTTCTCGGCGATACTAGCCATAAGCCCCTGAGTAGTATCACCGTCGTCGACGAGGTTAAAGAATGGGGCTTTGACGAGCTGGTCCCGAGCGGGCATCCCCGCGGGCAGCTGCTCCGCAGCTGGCAACAGACAGGGGATCGGATTCGCATACCCTTCCGCCGCCGCCCGGCCTAGCCCTGACATCCATCCCGCTAGCGCCCATAGTCCCGCCGCAAAATCGTGGGTGTGGATTGTGTGCAGCCGGAGCTCTGACGACCATCTGTTGAAGTTACCCAATCAAAACAGAATTGTACCAAAGTTAACTTACACGGCGAATTCACTTTTGCTCACTTGGAGAAAGACCCACAAGTGCTCCATTCGTTCACCAATATACTTATAGATTTCACCGATCAATAACCGGGGGGCATCTGAACTCGATCCGGATAGAACCACTGGAATAAGTCGAAGGACGAAGGACAAAGATTTGATCGACGGGGGGATAGGGGAAAATTGTCAAAATCTAGTCACCGTACATCCGTCAACCGCATATGGTCCATACAGTAGAGCCGGACGGGCGACGACGATATTAAGACTGTGAGGTGTTTTTTTTTTTTTGCGGAGAAAAATATCCAAAGATAAGTGTCTCTGGGAAATTGTATGATACTGGACGGAAAAAGGGTGTAAATACTGACTCGGGCAGTGCGGCCATGGCACGTACACCTTCATGGACCCATTTGGAACGCATACTGAACGGTTTTCCCTCGCCCTCCTTGAGTGGTTTCTTGTTATCACTGTGGTAGAGCGCCGGTAGCTCTCGGACGTAGGCCTTGACGCCCATCGCGGCAGCCACCCGGCCAAGCTCGGGCAGTAGCCGACCCGTACGCTCGATGTGCACACCCTCCTCCGCATTATAGTCCGTCTCGCCCGTGAAGTCAAACACGTAGTCATACGTCTCCGATCCCCCACCTCCACTTTCCGCCCGGTACTGCTCCGGTAGTGTGAACGCTTTGCTCCGTGAACCTGCACAATTCGTGCGAGTCTTAATCTTGAACGAACGATTGTGTTTCTTTTCTTTTTTGACTCACTCGCTACCAACAGATTGGCTTGTAAGTATTCTACTCCGATCGATTCTCCTGCTTTCAGGACTTTTTGACACTCTGAATCCTATAAAAAAGGACAATGATGTCATTAAATGCATTTCGCTAATCAAGTATTACTACTTTTTCAAAAGGGGATTTTTTTAGGAATGTATGTACCATGTACGTGGTATAAGCGTCATCCTGGGGTAAACAGAGATACTTGTCAACCAATCTGATATGCCTAGCCGATTGTCTATGATGAATTAGGAGGGCCAGATATTGTGGTTAATACATTTGGGTTTCTATCAGACTTGGCAAGGAGAAAGAGAGAGCTCAACTGGGCAGGATCTGTTATAGAGGGGACGAGATAAGCCAGCAGGGCCCGAGCGTGGCCGTCCTGCAATCCGCCTTGAAGCGGGGAGTGAATTCAGCGGGCATCAGAATGTCGAGGGTCAAAAAAATAGCAATCGGATGGGCAACCGACCTAAAATCAAGACCGACGGCTTTGTGTCCGAGATGGATGGAGACATTCGGGAGCTGGAGTGGTTGGTGGCGAATAATGGCTATCCCTTTGGGCGAGTGAGAATGAAGTTAATGTCGGCGATCTCCCCACGCAAGGTTTCAGACAGTTTCTCAGTCTCACCGGAGGCCGGCTGGCGAATAAATCAAACCTCTCAAAAGCCATAATTCACACGAGCAGAAATAGATAAAATCCAAACGGATGATGGCTATTCTGTAAAACCATAGAGGCTTTCAGTCCGCGGATCGGAGCCGCGGATATCCCACATCCACTCGCAATCAGATCTGCAAAATTAACCCACGGCTGCAACCTGCTGCAACCTAATGTTTTGAAATCTACTTCAAAACTTTTTGAATTTCATTGCAGACGACGTCGGTGGAGCAGTTGTCATAGGTTTTTCAAATGTTTTTGAAAACACTTTGTGAGAAAGGGCCCAAATTTAAAACCAATGGAAAAGAGGTGAAACATTTTCAGAAACCATTTTAATAAAACCACAAACGTTTAAAATTGTTTCCACAAAACTTTTGTTGTATCCCTGGTATAGTAAGAATTACTGGAACAGGAAGGAACAGGATAAAACAGGACCCTGGAAACCCCCTATAAATGTAGGTGATGTAAAATTCATAATTTTGGCTAAATTCATACATTGTGGGGCACTGGGAATGGCTTTTTGTGGCTGATTGGTAATTTTTTTTGCGTATGTTTGAAGCAAAATCCCCCTGGGGAACCTCAAAACCCCAATGAAAAGCTGGGTTCTGCAGCTTTTGGCAGATTTAACTAGATTTTGGCCAAAATTTCATAGATTTATGCCATGCTTGATGCCATCCCTTGAGGGTTTCATAGCCCATTCATACCAAATTAATGCCTAACATTTTGCAAAAAAAATGTTGAGATTCATACATTTACATTACCCACCTACTTCAGGGGTTTCCACTGCCACTGCCAGGGCCCTGATAAAACACCCAGTATGTACATATTTTCAATGAAAACAATACTTGGCTTGGTCATTGTTCCATCCGTCACCTGTAAGGCTTGAAGGTTCCTTAGGGCGGGCACCGTGGGCGTTTTGTTACTACCTGGATCCTCAACGACTGACTGCTGAAACAGTTGGTGGAAGTGCAGCTTTGAGCGTAGCATAGCTCGTGGGGGAGATTGTGAGCTCAATTGAGCTAAACACTGATAGACGATCATTAATTGTACAGACAGCATACAACCAATAACAAGTGGTGTTTTTGAGAAAGTAGTGATTGAATGGATTAGGGAATGAGGCAAAGGAGCAGACATGCATAGATAAGATGATGATGATATTAAATTGAAAAGGAAAATGTATATTAAGTGTGAAATGGTAATTGCTGTGGTCTGGAAAACAAGGATACAAGTTATTATTAGTAGAAGTTGAAAAAGCTCATGGGCTCCGAAGGGATATTATACTGAAGACATTCAGCACTTGTGGGCAGATTTTCCAAAGGCATCTTTGAAGCTTTGAGAGATCTTTTTGCGGAGGGATCGGTGGCTTGATTCAGTTTTTGGAACGTCCAATGACGGAGGAAGGGGGCTGGGGTTCGAGTTTGGGATAAAGAGTCCAGCGGAAGACAGTGCGCCAAAGTTTTGACTGGAGGTAGCCAGGTCGGAGTGAGAGTACATGGATACCGGTGCTTCGATGGGCGAATCGCCGAGGTAGCTTTGAGTCTCCTCCCGGGTCATCGAATAAGACTCAACACCTAGGGGCTGCTGTTCGGGTCCGTTTTCGAAGCTGTAGTTGCTGAATACGGAGGGCGAGGTCATTTGGGAAGAAGGCGTGGGACTGAGGAGGTCGATAGGATTTTCAAATCTGATCCAAGTGGAGTAATCCTCTTTTGAAAACCTCTTTTCTTCAGGAGCCTTCCGGTATTGAGATGTTCTAGGTTCGTATGGTAACTGCAAGTTGTAGCCGATCTGTTTCTCAACGACACAACTGCCTTGGTTAGTCTTATGGGGTAAAAAAATAATGATAACATGTTGACTGACTGAAGAAGTGGTTTCAATTCCTCTTTCCATCCGCGAGGAAGCTGCATAAGGTTGTAATGATTTGGCCCGTTGTCTGGGTGAGAACAGGAAAGTCGCGTCCTGGAGAGGAAGTTGGAGAGGGAAAGATAAGAACCCAGGAGTTTGTTTGAAGAGAGGTGATGGTAGCTTACTGCATCACTTTCTGGTGAGTTTGGTTCATCGAATATGGGACTCAGGTTAAGTGGACGATTAAAGGCCGCTTGGAAGTCGGAAGATTCTACGAGGCCTTTGATATCTTCACGCATGATGAGTTGTTCCATGCTGCGGCTGGAGGAACAGAGACGCTGACTGGCGACCTTGTACCCTTGGCTGGAGACGTTTCCACTGACTCTGGTCTTTTGGTAATGGTATGGATGCGGTTTGAGAAGGGAGTGGTCGGGCGCCGTGCTTCTTGTATTGACCATCAGGGCGCTGTGGGAGGTCGTGATTCGGAGCTCTTTCTTAGGAGACGATGTGTGAACCTCACGGAACGTTTCCACAAGGATTTGTGAGTTTGAGATAGTGGATTTTGAGCGTTTGGCTCGAGTTGAGCGCCGGTTCATGTGAGAATTGGATTCATCATCATCTGAACCTTCCAATGAGATAGGATCACTGGTGTCGAGTAAAAAGGAAGCCCGGTGATTTGCGAATGGGCTGGCCATGGTGGACAGAATCCCGCTGGCTCGGCGGAGAAGACTTTTCTCGGCGGGAATGGACATACTAGGAGAGTTTTGCATATTAGTGGATGATGGTAAGAAGTGAATTAGGGCTGGTTGGCTGCTGGAAAGCTGAGAGTAGTCTTCGGAAGAAGTGAGGGAGATGGAAGTATTATGGAGAAGATGGCGCTGTAGTCTGATGGATTGACATGGAAGGGGGAAGAGGGCCCTCTATTTATACCTTTCGGTTGGCTCAGCAGTTGGCTGCAGAATCACCATCAGAGGCGTGTCTTCCAGAGAGAAGGCGGGATGGAGGCCAAACTGGACTGGGTTGAACTTGTGGCATGCGGGACCGGCAAGCCGACTCATCAAACGACTGAGAATTGCATTGCAAGACGAGAAGGCGGGCTCGCGTATCAGTGTGTGGTCTGTGCTGGTCATCCAGAGGGCGCATACACTCTGGGTGACCGGTCTATGCTGGTCACCAAGAGTTCACTCTCTAGTGTTCATTGCGAGGGTTGTACAATCAACCGACGCGACGGCAGCCACACTCTGCAGTTCAACACGCACCTCACATTCGGAGTGGAGCACCATACAATCTGCGCGCCACAGCTCACAAGGCACAAGGAAAAATCAAAGTGTCCTCCACAGCCTTTAAGTTTAGATAGACCTCCCCCCAGCGTCTAACCCAGAGGTGCAAAAATATTTTGAAAACCAATTAGATTGGGTTTCTTTTTTTTTAAAAAAAAAATCAGCCTGGACTTCCTAAAGGGTCGGCCTAAAGGCACCCCAAACTTTTACTTCAAGTACACCAACATTTTGGGGTACCTCATTGGGCACCCCATTATAGTTGGGGTGCACACCTAATGTACCCCAAGGAAATGGGGTGCGCACTACCTTACACCAAAAAAACTGGGGTGCACAGGCCAAAACTCCCAGACAGCTGTCTTATTGGTGTGCAAAGCCATGTACACCAAGAAAATGGTGTACAAAAGAGGTGCACCCCAAGAAATTCTCATTTTCAGATTTGAACCCCAAAACCTATTTTGGATATTGAGGTGCATTGGGGTGCATTGGGGTGCACACACCAAGAGCCAATAAAATTTGGTGTGCATCAAATTTTTCTGGTGTAAAGAGTTTCTTGAGTTAATAAATCAAGCCTTTAAAAGACCTATTTACATTCAGGAAGAAGAATAAAATTAAATAAAAAGAAAAAAACATAAAATTTCGAGTCATTGAGTGAAGAGCCTCAAGTGAGTGTAGAGGCTCACACCCTTCTCAATGTGACTGATCCATTCTTTAGCAATTTTGGAAGTCACCCGGGTTGCCAATACAGGAGGAGGGATGGGTTTGACACCATCCTTCCCCCCAACATTAGCCAAAACCCAGTGAGAATCATCGACATAGAGTAGGTAAATTGGGACTGAATCTCCGGGGCCAACACATAGCGGAAGGTAGGTGCTGCAGTCTTTGATTGAAAGAAAAACGACTGGTCGTCCGTAAGTGTTCGCAATGATCTGACCGTGTGCCAACTTGGAGAGCCATTGATCGCAACCAATGTTTGCCTCCTCGTTCTCCACCGTGAGGCTTTCAATGACCGATTTCAATTGGCCTTCACCTCCCTGTAACTTTGAGTAAACTCCTCGGTTTTTGGTCGCCTCTTTGACCATCTCTTTCTGTACTCGGAGCCACCCGTTGTCTATGTAACCAAGGGCTTGTGCAATGCAATGAAAGCCGCAGTTTCCATTGCCAGGGGGATCAAACACGCCAAGGATGAACTGTTGAAGATAGTTGGGGATTTGGGACATGTACTTTTCTATTTGTTCCTTATCCACGCCATCGCTTTCTTTGTTTTTGTCGTAATCTTTGTTTTCAATGTTATTGTCCTCTTCCTCACTGCCAGAATCACATGATTTGCCTTCGCCATTGTCTTCGCCTTTGCCTTTGCTTTTGTCTTTGGCTTCGCCTTCATCTTCGCCTTCGCTTTCGTCTTTGCCTTTGCCTTTGTCTTCGCCTTCGCTTTCAAGTTTGACACGTTTTGATTTGTTTCCCTTGGGCACCTTTGATGCTTGCTTTCGAGAAAGATGTTCGCGTTTGAGCTTTGCTTCAACAAGCTCAAACGCCAAAGGGTTCCTCTTGGTTGCTGTTGAAGAGCGTTTGCGTTTTTTTGCTGACGGGCGACCTTTGGTATTCTTTTTGACTTCGGGTGCTTGAGCTGCAACAGCGACATGGGTTCCAGCGGCGATACTTTTCATTTGGTCAATCAAATCCGCCAGCTTGCTGGATGGTTCGTGTGAGAGGGCCACTGTGAGCAGCTTCATTTCTTCGTCCAAATCAACCTCGCGGTCTTTGGATTTCTGCAGGAAGGCCACACAACATTCAGAACCACACTGAGGACAGATGATCTTTGAGAAAACAGGGACTTACCGTTATCTCGGGATTATACTTGAGATTCCATTGGCAGTGGAAGTCATCTGGAGATAACACATCTCCACCTTCCAAAATCTCCGCAATCCTATGGGCACATGGTATTCCGAGTCCAATCCTAACTGTATTTGAGCAAGGTTCCGTCGGATCAAGGTTCTTGAGCCGTTTGAATTGTTGGAGGCATTCCTTGAGTGCAAAAGTTGAGATATTGCCGAGAAGTGGCACAAAACACTTGGGCACATTTACCAGGGTCTTGACAGTATACCGACCAATTGACTCATGCACATGGTTGATTTGTGCATCGACCGCAAGAGCCAATGATTTGAATACCGAAAGCAAGTCGCCAGTGGAGTTCTTGATGAATGTTTTGACATAGGCGTGGCTGGATTCAACCCGAGAAGTGTTGAGATTTCAAAGGTGAGCATACTGGCATGCCCATGCAACCACAAAGAGTTCCTTCACCGGGAGAATAGAACTCTCAATATATTCGAGGACAGCTGGGCGAGTTGCAAGGTGCTTCTTCAAATCTGCGAGTCGTTCGGAGTATATATCGGGAGTTTTTGCTTGGGTGAGGCTGCCCCAAACAGTCATAAATTCCTTCCAGGGATCTGGTGGCGGTTCTTGCGGCGGAGACGAGACGTTTTGCGACTGAGGTTTGGGTTTTGGTTTATCTGGAGGGGGTGGAAAGTATTTTTTACAATGAGTGGTGATGTTCTTGTTGAGGTGCCAAGTGCACAGATTTGCTTGTGTATCAGGAAAGATTTTCGCCAATGCGCCTCGTAAGGCACTGTCGCAATCGGTGATAAATACTTTTGGGATGCGAAGGGGTCGCCAGATATGCTTCTTCAGGCAGCTGACCGACCACAAATAGCTGTCCGCATCTTCATGAGCCATAAAACAAAAAGCAATCGTGAACGACCGGTTCGAGGCGGCCTGACCGATGACATGAAGCAATGGGAGGTCGTATTTGTTTGTCTTGTAAGTCGAATCCATCAGGGCCACATGATGATTGATTCGAGCGAGGTGAACGGAGCCGGGATGGGCACAAAAAATCGATAGAATCGCGCCAGTATCGGGGGAAACCTTGACGTCAACGAGCCAGTTAGATTCTTTCAAGATGCATAAAAGCGCTTCGGTTGGTGACCTTCCATCCAAATCCTCGCGACAAATTTTTTGAAGAGCGTTGCTAATAGTCTTGTTAGTCGCATAAGTTTCATTGTTGGAGGTTTGGAGCTGCAGTAAAATCTGTGCAGGTTTCAAATTTGACTGAGATAGCTTTCAGATTTCTTCCACTTGCTCGGGAAGAAGCTTTTTGTGAGCGGTGTGGGAAGAGGGTCCAGAAGATGCTTGGTGGTTGTGTCCGCCGTGTCGGATCTCTAGTGTCCAAGTCTTATTCGCAATTTTCTTGCTGGTCGGAATAGAACCTTTGACTTCAAAGGGGCACGATATCTTCGAGGTCGATGTTTTTCGCCCAGAGAGATTCATTATTGAGCCGCGAAATTTGCCGGAACGATTGCATCGGATGTAAACATTTTTGTTGGCATTTGAGCGAGACTTGGCGACCGCATATCCATGTGATTTGGCCCAGTTTTGACAAAAACTGACCAAGTCGTCCATTGAGAGAAACTGGGCAGAAGGGGGGGGGGGGGGGGGGGGATCCAATGGTTCTGAAAATAAAAATAAAAATCAGTTAGTTCTGGTAGTTTCTGATACTTCTGGACCTAGAAGGCACTTGCGACCGGTGGAGTAATTGAATATGTTTAAATTCGTGATCACATCAATTTGCGCCTCCGGATTAGTATCATGACCCTGAGTTGACTGCGGCACCAGGGAGATTGCACGAGCTGGAGATTCAGTAGCTTTGTCTGAGGAATTTTTGGATGGTGCCAATGAAGGACCCAACAAAGGGGTGGTTGGTGCCACCGCCAATGGAGTCAATGGGGTTGACATAGGATCCAAGGGAGCCAACACAGGATTTACGGGAGCGATTATAGGAGCCGAGGCGGGGGGAGTAATGGCAGCCAAACAATTAGCACTAGCCTGAGGACCAAACATCGTGAGGAGGTTTTGCATCTGTTCCCATACCGCTGGGGGTACAGTAACTCCGGTTGTTGATGGGGTACCAGTGCTGGTGTTGAGCTGCTGTGGAGGGTTTGACATGGTTGCTGAGTGGGGTGAAGTCGTCGGAGAGTTGGTTGCAGAGTGGTGTTAAGCTGGGTGATGGGTGATGGGAAGTCAGACGGTTGCTTGGGCACCCCAGGAATCATGGGTGCAGGGTGTAACACCCCAGGTATATCTGGGGTGCCGAGTGGGGAACCCCTTTCCCAGATTACTGCTCTATCAAGAATTTGTGTGCGGGAATTAGGCACCCCATCTATGATGGTGTGCCTTGTCTGTGCACACCACGGAAATTGAGGTTTTTGGGGTGCTATGTGGCTCACCCCAGCTGATATGGTGTACACCATGTTGTACCCCAACATTATTGGGGTAGACCCGCAAAGACCCCAACCCCTCTGGTGTGCATTGGCTCCGCACCCCAAACTGGTGTACATGAAGTAAAAGTTTGGGGTGCCTTTAGGCTGACCCCTTCCTAAAAGAACAACCAGTTTTAGATATTTTTAAAATGTTTTTGGAACCACCAGAGGTGGGTTTAAAAATACTAGAGGCCAAGGCAGCTTTTCCACTGCAGATCTAAGGTAAACTTTTGAGGCCTCAGTGGAGGACTTCCCGTTGAGTCTGGGAGCCTCCCAGATCTCAATTTACACACCCAAATCCTTAATTTTTGACAAAAAGGGAAATGTTTTCCTAGCCCTACAGTTCATTACTTTCATGTGCACTGGTTGAGTTTTTGATAGGTGTCTTAATTTAGGATTTAGAGAGGCATCTAGAGCTCTCTAAATGATGACGGGAAGTCATCCAGTCTTGTGCTCATCTTCAAATTAATTCTGCAGTTCACCATTATTCTAATTCTTCAGATGAATTTTATGTTTAGGCTTTGATTGGTAGACCATAATTTATTTCCAATCAAACAGAGATATAAAATAAAAATGGTGCCTTTTTCACAGCCGTTTGAAGTGAGTAACAGAGGAATTGCTGTCAGATCTTAGGGAGATCCAGATGCCTCTCTAAATCCCAAATTAACCCAGGTATCAGACCCATGAGAAGTGCACATGTATGGTATTCAAAATTGCATATGTCACTTAAGGTGTTCAAAGTTGAAATCATAAAATTTTCAATGCATAAAATCATAAAATCATAAAACTTTCAAGTGATGATTTCATACGTATCATTCTAGAAATGTTGCTCTAATTTGAGTGCTTGGGTGCAACATATTTTTTTCAGCTTAGAATTTTATGATTTTATGGTGTTATGATTTTATGCAAGTCAACTTTGAACACCCTAATTTTATGCAGGTCAACTTTGAACACTCTAACTGTTTACATAAAATCATAAAGAGAATTTTGGCTGGGAGATGTCAGTGTGCATAAAACTTAAAGTGACATCTCCCAGCCAAAATTGCAGTTTATGATTTTATGTAAAAAAACCTTATGCAATTTTGAACACCATGTATTTTGAATACCATAATGGAAGGAATTATACACAGGGTTAGGAAAATGTTTTCCCTTTGCAAAAAAGTTAACTGGGGGGTATAAATTGAAATCTGGGCGGCTTGCCAACAGGAAGTCATCCAGTCATCAGCACATGAACTATATGCAAAATTGGGTAGTTACAAAGTGATTTTATATCTGGTAATAGGATAGTTGCTGGGAGAAATTGACACATGTTGTAAACTGAGAGGCTCAAGATTAACATACACAACACAGTAATCACAATTGTGCAGGCAAAAAAGGCCCACAAAGGACAAAAAACTGTGATGCTTTTCAACAATCTGGAACTTGTACTTAGCAACTAGAGGCCAGGGCGGCTTTGCCGCTGCAGATCCAAGATTAATATATTCCAACCCTTTTTCACAATTACCCCTTGAATACTTGACACAAATCTGTGCAAACAGGTAGTTGCATCATGCACTGCAATTCAAAAATTAAAATGTGATTTGAACTTGGTTACACAAGTTGAAATGTGGGGGTCTTGTGATGGTTACAGTCAACTTTCCCTCAGAATTCAAATCAAGAATCAATTTATCAATCAAGATCAGCTCCACAGTGATAGCAAACAACCTAAAAATTTTGATAAATTATCTTTCAAATCAAAAGGATCATAATACATAGAAAACATGTTTGAGGTCAAAGGAGGAGGTTCTATGGATGGGCATGTCAAGAAAAAGGTTTCACAGATACTACCATACTAAAATCATGAAAATGAAAGGCAAAGGAAAAAGAAATTACTTTATAATTCAAGCTAGATTCATGTCACAGACCAGGTGCACCACCAACTTCCATTCAACATTGACACTCTCCTACAACTCTCACAGTCCACACCCAACACACATAAGATCAATTTCATGGAAAAAATCCATTAAAAAAAGTCCACCCTAATTGTTTGAATCCAGAGGGCAGCGACGGCAACAAAGGTGGATGCCTCAACTTCCAGCACGCTGGCCACAGCCAAGCAAGCCTTGCGGATATTGCCAAGGCCAAAGAAGAGCATGACGACACGCTCGAGGCCAATCCAGCCGCCGGTGTGGGCAGGACAAGCCAGTCTGAACCCGTCCAGGTATCCCTTCATCTGCGCCGGATCAATCCCTGCTTCTTTCATCCGGGCCGTTGTGGTCATTATTCCTGTGTTTGTAGGAGAAAAATTCAAACTTTTATGTGTACTCACAAAACGCCTCAAGATACAGCCAAATGGACATCATAAATGGAATCTAGGACCAAAATAACCCCTAGTCACCCACTGAAACCACTCTCATATCTCTACCGGATCAGAAGATACGCAAATCACCCCTTTCACGCACCAGTCCGAGTGGGTTCACACACACAAGACCGCACATATTACGCTAAATTACATTAGCGCCGCTACAAGTGTAGCTTAGCGGTTTCCCGCCAACAGTTTTTGCTCTTAGCGTTAGCTGTAGCTGAAAAACGCTAATTCTAGCGCTAACGTAGCGCTCTTCCCGCTACACTTCCCAGCCCCCCTTTGTAGATTAGCGGATTGGCCCTTGCTAACGCTAAAAAAATTGTAATTTAGCGTTGTAGCTTTTTGAGGCGCTCAAAATTCTACTGCGTTCAAATTAGCGGGCAATCTATTACGCATTTGCAGTAGCGGTTCATTCACTGCAGTGCAAACCTAACGCAGCACGCTACCATTTCAAATGCGCAGTCAAAATAATGATACAACAACCACTCTTGCACATTTCTGGCCAGCTTTGCCAGCACCAAATCAAACGCTTGCTAATTGCTGGTAGAACTCTTACGGTCTCAGCTTGATTTTTTTTATTGTTCTCAGCAGCGGCTGATGTGTGTGGAACCGGTAGGAGTGCCCTATGTGCAGCGACCATCGAGCAATGCGTCAGCAGCCACATCTGGTTGCAAAAAGGGGTGAAGGCCGGGGGTGATTTCACTGATTGCCAGATTGTTCTTGACGCAGCTGAAGCTAATGCAAAATTTGCTACGCATGTTGGCAACCTTATCAACAAAAAAAAGCCAATAAGATTACACATGTTGGAGATCCAGAGAAATAGTGTCTCTTCCCAATTTATGTACAAGTACCAAATTTTCTTCTCTCTTGATCTCACCTCATGTCACTCGTTCAATCCAATCTCACTTGTGCAATATTAGAATTCAAAATTTCCAGGCTGTCTTGCCTTTTTTTTATCTTGTCTGCTCCCTGCTAACGTAGCCGCTAAGTTAGCGGATCATGCTTATAAATTACACGTTACGTTAGCGCTTAGCGCGCTAAGAACAGCTGAAGCGTAGCGGTTTGGGCGCTAATAGGCGCTACCATCTAGCGATTAAAAAAATAAAAAATTTGAGTGGCCTCCCCGTAGCTGTAATTGCAGCGCGAGGGTAGCTACAATTTAGCTTTAGTTTAGCGGCACTCAATTTCGCTAAATTGCAAAGCTACAAAGCTACATGTAGCGAAATATGTGCGTTCTTGACACACAGACTCAACTCTTGGCTACCATACTTGGCATAATGCATACGGCATATGAATTACTTTTCTTCCTTCCTTTTTATCAGTCCTCACCTCCTATTTTCCCCTTGCATATGTTTGTTTCCCATTTGCATATCTTTGATCTTGGAAAATCCTTGTATGAACATATATGATCCTGTTTGCATATCAAAGGGACGCATTGTAGATAGTCTAGCTAAATTCCCTCAGTTGTACTTTCTCACCAACCAAATTCCCTCAAAGCTGTTCCCCTGGAGCTAAATTCCCTCATCATTGTCTATATAAGGAGGCCTCTGCCTGCCAGTTGTTCCCTCCTCATGCCATCCGGCAGTATATATTCCCTACTCACTTATCACCACTCATATTATCATCTATCCATATCACAGTTATCAGTTCATATCACCACTCAGTTTCACATACCTTTCACACTCTATTTGCAATTTATATCACCGCTCAGTCACACACCTTTCACCAGTAACCAGTCCCCGGTTCCACTCCTGGTTGAGCTTAGCTCCCTCTCATCCTCATCACTCCTCACTTTCTGAACTTATATACCCCCAGGCCAAGGACCTAGGTTCAAGCCCCACTCAAGACATCAAGTCACCGTCACCTATCTCATACATCAGTAACCCCATCAACCTCAGACATCAACAACAATCCTCTTATATATCTCATCTTCAAACATATCCTATCACAAAATAAATTGCCAAGCTTACCTTGGTGGTCTTGTTTTTTGATATACAGAAAGGCAGAGCTTGCACCTCACCCATACCTTTCGCCATTCAGCAAAAGGGTCTCACAACACCTTTTGAGTCTTACACCATCAGGAGCTCCGGGTCGTGGATCCGCTGGGCACCCGAGATTATCTCTTTGCCTCCTGCTCGCCAGACCAATCTTCTTGTTAGCCTCTCTCTTCTCTCTTTCTAATGGGGAGGGAGATACTTAACTCATGAAGAAACTGTAGCTGTTACTCAATGTCTGACAAATACATTCAAGATTTTTTGGGTTTTGGAGGTTATTTAACTTTTTAAGCAGAAAACGGAGAGAACAAAGCTCAACTGGATTGACCGGGTCTGGCATTGTGTAGAAGGGTCAGATGGCTAATGGAAAATTATCAATTATGTAGTAATCTGGTGGTTGAAAGAGTTGATCAGTATGCAATTGTTTTTTGCTGATGTTGATTATTGGAATGGCCGCTTACTGGTGTGATACTATATTTGAGGAGCAAGTTTTGCCCCGGGGAGAAGGAGCTCAGCAATTTCTGCTGCTGCTAACAAGAAGAACAAGGACGGGCCTTTTCCTTGATGAGTTTACCAAGGATGTGTTCCTGCTTGGTGCCCATATCCTGACCAAGCTGGATATCGATGCCGTTGTCAATGAGGAACTGGACGGCCTCCTTGTGGGACAAGCGGAGGGTCTGTTCGAGGAAGGTGAAGTCGTCGAGGGGGTGCTGGGACTTGATGGTCTGGATCTCTGGGGCGGAGGAGGCCCGGAGACCTCCGAAGATGGACAGGAAGAGTCTGTCGAGCAGGTCGACGGCCTCGTGGTAGTGTTTGTTGATGGCCATCTCAAGATTGAGCCCGATGAACTCGGCTGTACACACACACACACACCCATCAGTCTCTCTCACAGAGTGTAGGGGCCAGAGGGGGGACTGAACTCATGTGACGATAGGTGTTTGAGTTCTCGGCCTGAAAGACGCGGCCGATCTTGTAGACGCGCTCGAAGTCGGCGGCGATGGCCATCTGGGGCGACTGGGCCAGGAAGGCGGTCTGCTCAAAGTAGCCCAGCTTGAAGACACTCGCGCCGGACTCCGTCGCCGCGCCCTGGATCTTGGGCGTGTGGATCTCGATGAACCCCTCGTTGTCTAGGAAGCGGCGGAACAGGTTGCATTCGCGTGATTGCACCCTGAAGATTGCTTGGTTGACCGGTGTCTGGGGCGGGGACCATCTTGGTCAGCTCAGTCGTTTTTTTTTTTTTTTTTTTTTTGGCTTATAACTTACTCAGAGGTCGAGGACTCTGTTATCCAAGCGATTATCGGTGCCGACGGTCACAAACTGTTCGCCCTCCTTGGGGAGCAGGTCGACGGGCCGGCTGGCGTCTTTGAGCAGGAAGGGCAGCTTAGCGGGGGCCTCGGCGAGCAGGAAGAGCTGCTCGAGCTTGATCTCAAGCTTGGACTGCGAGCAGGTCTTGACGTCCTCGACGGGCGCCTGGAGGTTGCCCTTGACGACGACGATGGACTCGAGCGGGATGCCAATGGCGCACTTGATCATCTGCTTGGACAGTCTGGTCTCTGTCATGGCTAGGATCGCTTGGAGGGTCGCTGTCTGTTGGGTTGGAATTGGTCCACCTGGAGTCAAGGCCAGGGCGCAACAAGGTGCAACGGTTGGTAGGGAGCTAGGTGTGTCGTACGGCTAGCGCTGGAACCCGTACCCGGGCAGCCGGGGCATACCCGCGCAGCATACCCCGCGGGACTTGCTTCGGGACACCTCCTAAGGTGGACCGTTCCCGGCCTGCGGTCCGGGTACAGTCTAGGACCCGTACTCGGACCGCCAGGGCATACACGCGGGATATGCGCCCCGCGGGTATGCCAAGCCTACCCCGCGGGAAGGTGAAACATACCCCGCGGGGAGGTGAAACGTACCCCGCGGTACAGCAGGGATTGTGAATGGGGAAGAGGCACCCCCAAGGATTGCAAATGGGGAATACATTTTTCTTTACGTGTATGCAATGGAGAAAAAACAAGAGAATGGCAGGAGAGTCAGTCGGAATCAATATCACTGTCATCTTCAACATCCTCTTCACTGATTTTGTCGTTATTGTCAACTTGAGGATGTGAGTTGTGAACACCTGACGATTCAAGCATTTTGTCAAATTTTTGGTACCATTCCTTCACACAAAGGAGGTGCTCAATCGCACCACCACTGAGACTGTGTCTTTGCGATCCGACAATTGTTTTTGATCAAGAGAAAACACGCTTGGAAGGAGCGCTGGTTGCCGGGATTCCGAGGAAGCATCTGGCCATCAAGGCCAGGGATGGATATAACTTCTGGTGTTGGGACCAGTAATAAAGGATATCACAGGTGTGGTATTCATTGACTTCGGCTATGTACTGGTTAATCTCTGCCTCCAAGTCGTTGGCAACTGTGGCCTCGCCAAAAAAATTCGCCTCAATCGCCATCAATCGTTTTTTTGTGGTCTTGGCCTTGTCTTGGGAAGGTGTTGATTGGGTTTGGGCAGGAGTTGAAATAGATGAATCCATTCTAGACGGACTTTGATCAAAGTTCTTTGCCTCGGTCTTGAAGATTTTCAATGCGGACTCGGGTGTAATTGTAAAGATGGTGTGTACGTCGAAGAATGCACGATTTCTGTCAAAGTAGCTCAGCTTGACGCAAGGATCGAGTATCATCGCACAAATTGCAGCAGGCTTGTTCAAGGCAAGGGTCAGATATTTCGATAATTTTTTGATCATCTCGTTGGCAGCTGGAATGAGCTGAGAAGAGTCGTACATTTGTCGGACACCAAGTATACTTTTGATAAGTGATATGTATATGGGTAGTGCGACCGTTGATGTTGGATATTTTGAGCGACATAGAATTTTTGTCACATCGTTGAGTGGCTCCAAGAATTTGGCCATCTGTTTGACTTTTTGCCACTCAACCTTGCTGAGTGAATACTTGGAGACCTCGGGGTTGGTGCTGCAGTATGTCTGGCAGACTTGCTTCAGCTTAAGAGCTTGCTTCAGCATTAGAAATGTGGAGTTCCAACGGGTGCAAACATCCCTTATGAGAGTTATATCATTAACGGGATGAGGGGTTGAAGATTGACTGTTTACAAAGTTGATTGCAACTTGAAAAGCCTTGCGGCGCTGAGGCAAATATTGAGCATAAGTGGCAAGTCCGTGAATACGAGAAATGACAGTTTGAGGATTGACGTCGGCTCCATCCGGTCAATCAACAAGACTGTTGATATCCATCTGGTCAATGGTAATTTCCTTCTCTGTATTGTCATATCTGCAGTCGCCAAAGACCTTAAGGCCATCTTGCGCGGCTAGGTTGATGACATGGGCCATGCAGCCCAAGAGTTGAGTGTCTGCATCGAAAATTCCGACCAGCTTCTGTTCAACTCGCGTCGCAAGGGTTGAGTTGTTAGACGCATTGTCGGCCGTAATACAGCAAAGAGCATCGGTAATCTTCATATCGTCCAAACGATCCACAAAGATTTCACCAAAATTGGCCCCGGTGTGGCGTCCTAAGAGAGGAGATAATTTTAGAACATCACATCACAAATCTGCAGATTTTGTTGAGTACTTGCCATGTACTGTAGGCATCCCAACAAGTACATCCAACACCTTCCAATCGGAGGTGATTCCATGAACGGTGATGGCCATGAAAGCCTTCGAATTGGGGGAGGTCCAAGCGTCGACAGTGTAAGAAAGGTACTTCATGCCACTGAGCATCTTCTGGAGATGGTTCCTATGAGCCAAAAATAGCATGTCAACCTCTTTTGCGATTTTTTTCCGGCCAAACTCCATGTTCAGGGTTGCTGGATTGAGAAGCTCAAGTAGATATCTGAATGATTTTTGCTCGACTATTGAGTAGGGTAGGTCCCCCTCAGCGACTAAATATGCGATGGCCTGTTTGAGCAGGTCTGCAGTAAGAACGGGCTGAAGGATGTATTGTAAGCAAAAAGGCACTTATGGTTTAGAAAGTCAAAGAACGTACCCGCTGCTCAACACGCTGGCGTTTCAATAAATTGGGAAAACCGGCCTGATTTGGTGGCAGAACATCGTGGATCCTCCTCAGGTGTTCAGTCATTGATTTTGTGCTACCAGTGGGGTCTCGTCAGAGTATTGTATCACAAGTAGATCCGGCCTTCTTCTTGCTTGCAACTTGACACTGGACTCGGTGTTGTTCCAAACTTTTGAAGTGCATCCAGACCCAGCTCTTCTTTGTCGGACTTGTGGATGTGGCTGCACTTGAATCAGGGGGATGAGACTGAGTTGAGCCTCGCTGATCAACCGGTTCGACTTGAACATCCATGTCTTCTATGTTCTTCTGGCACAGGCAGGGTATGCTTGCGTCGCGCAGGTCAGCAGGGTATTCCCGTGTCCCGCGAACAGGGTATTCCCGGTCCCGCGGGTCAGCAGGGTATTCCCGTTGTCCCGGATGATCCCGCGGAGCCTACCCGATTCCTGTGGGATGGTACCCGCCGGGCGGGTATGTTGCTGGGATTTTGACAAGCGGGAATAAATTTGGCGGGTACCCCGCGGGTTCCAGCGCTACGTACGGCGTGGCGGCATTTTTAAAGCAACAGTTCGAAGGTGGGTGGTGAGTCCGTTGTGATGGGTGGGATGGAGCTTCACCAGAGGATTGCCTATAAATAGGAGGACACTGGCATCCATATTTCCCCAGGCGGCTCTCGAGCTGTAATTCCAGCCCGGGGTCGCCTCACCTCCGTCCGCTGCAAACTTAGCACAAGTCCCTCGCCTGCCGGGGGGCAGGGGCGCGAAGCGCCTCGCACAAAGTGCAACCTCCCGTCAGGGAGGGACTTGCGTGCAATCCACGATTCCTGGCGTGAGAGCCCCACGTGCAGTTGGTGTTTTTTGCAGGTGGCCAACTTTGTGCCCCCAAATCCCCCACTTCCCAGAGGGCATGTTGCCCGCCTCTTGAACCGGTGAAAGACCTGCATCTCCTCTTCAAATTGGTGGTAGGCCTGCCACCATTGCCCTCCTCCCATGAGCTGGAGATTGGCTCAAAGGAGCTCACTTTCCAAGAATCCTTTGAGATGACTAATAGAGTTGTACAGTTCTGTACAGTAAATCTCACTCCCTACACGGCCACTTTTCCTCCATGATTGGAAATTTCAACCGGGAGGATCAGGCCTTATATTGGGAGCTACAAGGCTCAAATTGCATCAAAAGAAGCGCAATGCCGAGCACTCCTTAAGTCCTGAGGGGCGACTTCAACAGATGAACAGTTGATTTTTAAAAAAGGAAAATGTGAAAAAAAGCCTAATACAGGCGGATATTCCTGGGGCTCTCAGGCCAGGTACAGGTTTTTCCAGGTAAGCCTCTCTGTGAGACAGAGACCCTGGGGGGCTGCCCCTTCGGGGCTCTCACAGTGAGGCTTTGTTAAGCTCGCGTCCGCTGTTGCATTTGTGCAGTCCGGCGCGGGATACTCGTGGACCCCCCTGTGCTTACGGGCTGGGGGTCTTCCTCTCACCACTTTTTAAACCTGCTAGACAGGGATGGGTGGTGGGCCATGATACATCAGCTTGCTGATGTTAGGTGGCAGGGTGTGGGCTTGTTTTATCATGTTGTATTCTAGTCTTTTTTTTTATTTTGTAAAAGGGGAAACCTTCTAGTCTTTTTTTTCTATTTTGTAAAAGGGGAAACCTTTGATTTTTTTTTTTTTTGTATTTTGGTCATTTGTAGGGGAAACCCTTGAATTTTTTTTCCACAAAACTGAGGCTTTAATATACTTGGATATCATAACATTGCCAAAAAAAGAAAATTAAGGTGGTATCCCAATGCCAAATGGGCTATGCATTAATCTTCTCATAGCAATCACTGAAAGAACAATTATCACTTTACTGTTGATGTTTGTTCAACATTCCAGTTTTTTAATGTGTGGTACATAGGAAAAAAAGCAACATATTATGCACCATCAGAATAGTATTCCTCAGGTTGGATGAGACAGACTTATTCATAGATAAAAATATAGGATTTAAAGCTTTGAATTGTCCAGTTCAATGGACTTGAAACATACTCTTCCAGGTTCCCAGATTTCCAACGGTTTCTGGTCAAAAAGGTGAGCACCCAAACAGCACCTGACCTGATTGCTTCACTGGATCAAGAGAAGGAAGACCAAGCGGACCTGATCTTGAAACAAATCATTCTCAATCTGGGTGAAGAGAAAACATCAGAGATAGCAGAAGAGGAATGCCGCCAAATGGGCCTTTTGTCAATGGATGTGGAACACAATCTGCCAAAGACCATCAAGCAAGAACTTGAGTTGCATGCCCTGATTCCCACTTATGGAGGGAATCTGCAGAATATGAGATGCTCAAATTTGGTCAACTGGAGGCATGGGTCCCAACAGTGGCACCAAAAGGCTGCAAGGCGCTAGGAGCCAGGTGGGTCTTCTCAATCAAACAAAAGCCTGATGGATTGATTGACAAGTACCGCGCAAACTACGTTGCTACATGAGGGGTTCCCATTCAACCAACAAATGGGGCTTGATTACAATGAGACCTATGCCCCGACGGCATCCTTGAACATGTTACGTCTACTGATCTCTATAGCCATCTCGCACAGCTTTCATGCAGCAATGTTTGATGTCAGCTCGGCCTACTTGTGAAGCCCAATAGAAGAAGAAGTTTTCATCCAACCACCGGTAGAAATTGCCCCATTGCTGAAAGGGAAAGTGATGCGCCTAAAAAAAGTGCTCTACAAACAGGCGGCGTGCTGCTGGTGAAAGTTCTTCCAGAAGACTGTACAATCCCTTGGTTTTGAGGCAAATGAGATCAAACCATCTCTATATCTATTCCGGCGTCAAGGGAACTTCATCAGCATATGGTTAAATGTGGATGATGGATTCACAATGGCATCCAATAACTCATTACTCGCTGATCTGCAACACAGCATGGAGTCACAACTAGAACAAAAGTGGTTGAAAAATGTTCAACGGCTTGTGGGAATCAATTTCAGCTGGGATGGACCTCATCTGAAACTAAACCAATCAATCATGGCAAGGCAGATCATTGAAAAATACCACAGGACAGTTTAATTGCACCACTGCCCACTCCTGGAGGCTGATCTTGAAAATTCAACCAGTGAACCAATTGAACAAATTAATTATTGCTTGACCATTGGCTCTCTAATGTATTTAGCGTGCAGCACAAGACTGGACTTGGCTTATGCTGTGAACTTGCTAGCTTGGTTCAGATCAGCCCCGTCAGAAGATCCAACGATGGGAAGTTACATTATCCAGTTTGCCTAGGTGTTATTTAGTTATCCAGTCCTCTGGGGTGTGAAATCCAACATGAATTGAATCTGTGGGTGTCACAAGAAATGTTCAATGTTGGTTAACAATATGGACCCCAATTTCTTCCAAGGAAATCCTATTCTTGATGTTGAAATATCACTTTTGTGACCAAAAATCAGTTATCTGGGTAACTTAGACCAGATAACTGATATTTGGTCACAAAAGCATTATTTTAACATCAAGAATAGGATTTCATTGGAAGAAATTGGGGTCCATATTGTTAACCAACATTAGAAATTTCTTGTGACACCCATACTAGATTCAATTTATGTTGGATTTCAGTGTTCACACCACATAGGACTGGATAACTAAATCACACCTAGGCCAACTGGATAATGTAACTTACCATTGTTGGAAGATCACTGGAATGCTTTGGATTGGCTCATTGGATACTCAAAAGTGTTGGAATCTATGCGGAATCCTACGGTTACATACGGTATACGCGCTGCGTAGCACGTTTCTAGTTGGACTCAAATAATGACGTCACGAGTGCCGATGCTTCAAATCAAGAGTGGTGTTGACCATATCACCACGAATCCAGTTTACCACTTCTCTCTTTTCCTTCCTCATCTCGACACCATCTCTTAAACCCGCAAGACTCATCAGTTTCTCAACTTCATCTGCGGGCTCTTGTCGAGGTCATCGGTCTAGGCGGCTATTTCATAGGTTCTTATCTTTCCTTTTTATTCTAACCCTATTGACCGTGAATGTTTTCTAATCACTCTTATTTTATTAGCCATGAAGGGCCTAGTGTGTGGTGGTAGTTCTGTCAAACATTGTTCTCATTTTTAACATTGTTCCTGTTTCTTTTAGGTAAAAATTATTCTCATTGTATTTCTTTACTTTGTTATTTTTACTGAAATCAATTTCTTTTAGCCTAAAATTCTCAAAAAGGGATGACAGACAACGGATTGGTTTTCACGGCGGGAACTGGGGGACTTGACTTGTAGACGGATGCGAATTGGGGAGGGGGACACAAACGGTCAACAACTGGTTATCTGCTGGCCCATGACCAAAACAGCATCACACCTCTTTGAACAAGAGGTACCCCTGCGTCTCCGAGTCGGACCAGCTTTCATGAGATGACAAGCGCTTAAAGGGATTTTATTCTTTCACAAGCAAGGGGAAACCATTCACAAGACCAGGCGAAGAAATGGAGCGGAAAGAAAAGTATAGTGAAAATGATAGCATGGTTTGCTAATTTTTTGAAGTTCAAATCTGGGGCGCCTGTGATAATTGATAGAAATTATTTCTCATTGAACCGTAAGGAAAGAAGCCAATGATCATCATCAAGGCTTCTTCAAGTTGCATGAGGTGTTTGTTTATTGAGTGGAGCAGTGGTTTTTGACAAATCGCTTAGTCAAAGGTGTGACCTGTTCAGAGTTAAAAAGGAATCAGTGATTGTAATTAATCGGAACAAGCTATCCCAATACTAAACGCACGTAGCCTGGTTCAACTTCGAGGTCGTCGCAACAGAAACTTGCCTGGATGGCGGCGGCGCCAATAGTCATATCACAGCTGTACCTGCCTAGCGATATATTGGCGATACACGCTAGATTAAAACAAGGGAATCATTGGCTGAGCTGCTTCTCTCAAGGCAAAAGAGGACATGCGGAACACTCACAAGCCCAGTCGTGGCCTTTCCAGCCTGGTACAGTATTAACATTATGTCGATTTATCTTTATCATACAAAAGCCTTTGGCATTTGGTTTGTTGCAGGAGAACGTCGAGGCATGGACAGCTTCACTTTGGATGTATAGCAGCGCGACAAGGGTATATAAGCTGAAGAATTGCATAGTTCGTCGAATGAATTTATAACTCGATTGTCGGTGTGGGTGAACCTTTTAAGGAAGGGTAGGAAAATGGCTGTAGAAGATGGGCTACCATTGCGATCACCGGACCTGGATTGGCCATCTTTTTATCGACCTCGGATTACGGATCCTTATCATTGAAGGTGCGTACATGTGCGTCTGGTCCTCCTACTTCCGCAGCCACACTCATGATACATACATCGCTTCCGGATTCGAGCTTAAAAATGTAAAAACCCCGGGGAAGGAAGAAAAGGTACCACCCGACTACACGATCGTAGCGGGCATCAACTCTCCCCCGGAGAGGTATACACCAGGCCATAACACTCCCCCGCAAGCCAATATCACTGATAACAGAGGTGATATTGGATTGGACACCAAATGGGCTGGTGTGAAACTACATACAAATCTAAGTGTTACTCCCCGACAGACTTGTTAACTGTCAACTTTCACGCATACTGGCTACTATACTAATGCTATTTTTAAAGACTATACTATGATTTATCCTAAAATGGGACTTTTGGCACCCATGAACCGTGGAACTATTTTAAGGCAACCACACTCCTAAATCAATAATCAATAATATGCTTGTATGTAAGACTAGGAGTAGCTAACACAGTTATGTCATGTAATGTGAGGGTTACAAGCTGTGGAGATGTGACATGTGCGAGATGCAGGCAATGGGAATTGAACATGCGACAGAGACAACGCTGGGCTCATAACCTGTAAAAACCCCAGGGAAGGAAGAAAAGGTACCACCCGACTACACGATTGTAGCGGGCATCAACTCTCCCCCGGAGAGGTATACACCAGGCCATAACAAAAAAAGCCTCCCAGCCCCGCAGGGTCGGGAGGTCGCAGTTTGTGCGAGGCGCTTCGCGCCGTGCCCCCCGTCAGGCGAGGGACTTGTGATAAGTTTGTTCCGGATTCAATCAGGCTCTATGTATGATCCTGTGCCTGCCAAATGTGGCGGAAGGCCTACGTACAACGGGCCTATACGCAACACCCTGCCAAGAAGCTATGTACATAGCGGGGCGAATTGAAGAAATGCGCGTCGCCCCATATCACAACACATACATACCTTGCACCTGAGTAACATTTCAGAAACCAGAGACTATCATTTTAACAATGACATCTGGCCCCATTGAAATCACCAAACCATGAGAGGGTGTGTGAACCAATGATCCAAACAGTTTGCCCGTACTCATGCCAAAAGAGTTGCTTCCCGAAACAATTTTCAGGGACAAGCGGCGGCGACCTTCACGAAGATATATTGAGCGCCTTCGCTAATCTTTCTTTGTCGACGGCTCGAGCTTCCCTGTTGCAATTGCACAATGTGAGCAGACCTCGTTTGATCCCCCTTGCCATTGCATTTGTGATAGGCCCCATGGGCCATTGCATTCATCCTTGGAGTTTGGTTCGGCGCTAGGAGCTTTTGTTGGCGTTCCAGGTGTGTACGAATGAACTGATATGTTGGCATGAAACCTGAAACTTGAGGGGATAATACAGAGTCCAAAGGAAATTTACTCACCCCAAAAGAGTTTACTTCCCAAAACAATTTTCTTGAGCCAGTGGGTAAGGAAAAGCGGCGGCGACCTTGACAAAAATACATAGGGGGTTGAGAAATCGACTCCCAAAAATTAAAAAATCGACTCCCAAATCAAGTTTACGTCGCGCGGACCGCCGCGCGACGTCTGTCCCGGGTCCCCATGACCCAATTTTGACCCGGGGGCATTTTGGGAGTCGATTTTGTAATTCCGCAATCTCAAACGGGAGTCGGAATTTTAATTTTGCAAAAAATGCCGGAAAATAAAGAAAAATTTATACCTCCGCACTGGGGCACCCAAAGCCCCCCAAAATTTTACAGCACTCTAGATACACTCTCTAGAGCATATTTTAAGCTTCACGGCATTAGCACAACTCAGGGAGACCCTGTGTAGCTGGGGGCGGATTTGGCGGATTTCCTACTAACGCAATGCGCCATGTCCTGAGATACGGTGATCCAAATGCCCCCAAAGTTTTTCTGCCACATAAATACACTCTCTAGAGCATATGTTAAGCTTCACGGCATTTGAAAACTTCAGGGGGACCCTGTGTAGCCGGGGGGGTGGATTTGGCAAGAGCGACGAGGGGATCATAACCTATTGAGGGGCACAGGGGTCGCAGGACTGAGGTTCACGGACTGAGTCTTGTGACACGGGGAGCTGTTGACACACGGAGACAATGAGGGTTGTATTCAGTGAGTAAAGAGCTCCAGGATCAGAGATCAGACAGACTAAATACAACACCAAAGTGTTGTACGGTGGGGTGGACAAACTCCACATTTGGAGTGTGGCAGTCATAGGAGGCGGGCGAGTTGGAGCAATACAGGACCAAGGATTTTAGGCTACAAAAGATTAAGAGTTCTCGGTCTACCAACGGGCTAGCCTTCACTGATTGACTTCTGGCAATATACAACCCGTTTTATGGTCAAAACTTGTTGAGATCAACCTGATCCAGCGACAAGACCGAAGTGGCCAAAACAGACAAATGCTTATAAAGCGCTTCTGAACCTGCCCCCGTTACCTCCTTCACCGGTCGAAGAAAAAGCGGATCCTTTAGACATCAACCGTCCTCCATCACCATTCATATCGGCTCTATCCTACTGTCAGCCTTAGAGTCATCACAGCTGACCTAAAAGCTGCCTGTTCTACCTTTGTTACATATAAATTACTTTATATCTTTTTCATCTTAAGAGATAACCTTGTTTTGACTTCAGATTCTGTTTCCTCATGCAATTTTGACCCTAGTTACAACTTATCAATTCATTGTAAATATACTCCTTCCCTGAGTTACTGAGTTGTGGCGCGCTTGCGCAGTTGTGACGTGTCAGCACTACCTGGCGCGCCAAACCACATGTACATATGTAAATTACATAAGCAAACTGTGAAAATTTTCGTAGTCAGAATCCCCCTTGCCTGAGGCGGATCCACAGACTTCAGCACACCAGAACCACCACCCAGATAACCCCAGGATCACCACCAAAGAGCCTACTCTACTCCCAGTATACCTACCGTCACAGGCGCCTAGGATATTGACAGTAAGTAACCTCTTTCACTGAACCTTGATTATCTCAGAGGTACAACTCTGTGTCTTGCTTGATCTGCCTTTTCTTCTTGCTTTGCCTCCTCCTTGATCACAGGGCTGTCCCTCCAATTCTACAGGCCTTTGCCTCTATCTTGATCACAGGGCTGTCCCTTCAATTCTACAGGCCTTTGCCTCTATCTTGATCACAGGGCTGTCCCTTATAATCACTTGGCCTTTGCCTCAAAATCTAGGTTGCAGGGCTGTCCCTCAGGTTTCCCATTAAGAACCTTGACTGTCCAGAGAGAAGTCTAAAAAACTGTGGCTGGATTAAACTTATCTAATCCAGATACCCTCCTGAGAGGAAGCTGTAGCACTTCTAGCACAGATTAGCAGCACTCTTCTGAAGAGTAGCATTGCCAGTGGACGTGCATTCCCACTAGAATAACCTAGTACTTCTCTTCTATCTTATCCTGCTTGGTTTCTTTCTCTCTCTTTCTCTTTTTCTCTTACAGTTGTATTTTCTTTATCCCAAGAAATCAAACTGTTGTCCCCCATTTCTTGTGTCCTGCTGTCACTATAGAGACTCAGGCTCACAATTGGGGGCCTCATCGGGAAAATTACTCACCTTTTCATAATTCTAGACTGCTATAAAGCCAAAGGACTGATCCTCCTGACTAAATCAAACAAAAAACTCTTAAAAATTCGAAAAAATCACTTAAAAAATTTTTTCTACATATCCTACTAACGCTGAAAATCTTCTAAAATTATCCCAAATTGCTCTTATATTGATAAAATTCCTAACTGAACCCTTGAAAAATTTTTTTTACGTCCTGTGTACTCGTGAAAGTGCAGAATTGCGACTCCTCCGCGCCGCTATTCATCCCTTCGTCGGACTTATCCTCCCCAGAACCCTCCATATCTTCGAATCAAGAGGAGATAGAGAAAAACGGAGTATGCTCAAAAGATTCTCCGCCTTCTTATCTATAATTGCCGAACTTGACCGTAAAAAAATTCGTGACGGCGCAGACTAGCGCAGAAGACGAAAACTACGACGATAGAATAGTGACAAACCCGCGCAACGGCAATCTTATCAGTAGCTCGTCGTGGACCCCTATTGCTACTGCAAGAGCACAAAAAACTCGTCGAAAGAAGACTTTTGCTCCCGTCAATATAGCCGAGTGGAACTCTAATTCCTCAGCGAAGTCAAGCGCAAAGGAAAATAAGAAAAAAACCTCTTCTACTACGCGGAAAAGCAAGAGAATTTCTGCTAAAGCTAAATCCTCAGGTACTTAACCTTTAAAAAATCCTTATTCTTCTTTTCCTACTCGACTACCAACTTTCCTACACGTGCTCACCATGCCTCCTCACCTTAGAAATGGCAGAGACCTCTCAGCAGAACAGCGCCTCCGCTACCGCCTCAGTCCAGCCGCCGAGGAAAGGCTTCGAAGAGCTAGAGTCAGCATTGCCGCCGCTCCAAGAGGATTTCCTCAAGTTCCCGGAGGAGGAGCCGCTTCCCCCAGACACAGGGATCCCTCCGGCGCTATACCAGGCGAGAGAGACATCAATAGCTCTAGCCTCGAACAGGTCCACGCCGGTACCGCGCCCAGTAGACAGGGAACAAATGATCCCTACGGCGAATTATCCTCAGAAGGATCAACCGCCCTCCCAGCCTACCAACCCCGAGGGTATGAGGCCGAATGCCTCCCCCAGTTTAGCCCTCCTTCCGCCCATTCAGAACCCACGACGGGAAGAGTCTTCCGGCCCGATGGATCTGATCCCAGAAGAAATGGAGCTGACAGGCCTCATCAACCTCTTCAACGATCAATTCGACATGTTTGTCCGAGCGAGAGAGGCGCAGAACACGGCCTCGATGAAGAGACTCCTCTCCCAAGCTTCGATGACGCAAGAAATGATTATAGAGCTGGTTGGGAGAGCAGACGCTATCCGTCTATGCCAAGAATGGATCCCCAACGAGGAGCTCCATCAATTGAATCAATCTCTAGCGCAACAGAACCCGGCAGATCAAACAATCCGCCACCATTCGCAGCTAGCCGTAGCGCCACACGCCAACTATCAACCAATGATAGCCACGCCGACTCCGGAGCCTACGGGCTTACAGTACCGAGTACCAACGCAGGAGTTCCAGGGTCCTACCCCTTCCAACCGTCAGGAACTTCCACAACCGCGTCCAGAAGGTCAGATTTACCACGGCCCTCAAATGCCGCAGCAACCACCGCCGCCGCCGCCGCCGCAAGCGCTCCAAGTGAGGCCAATACCAGCTTCTATACCGCGAGAGGTGGTTCAATTGTTCCGCCCCAGCCCTCATTATCAACCTGGCGGGGTCAATCCACCCCATTATCCTCACACGCAGCAAGGATACGCAGACCACAACCCCCCTCATCCTCAAGACAATTGGAGAGGATCAGGGAGGAACTGGAGACGCCCCCAGGACGACACTCAGAGAGTACTAGAGATAGGAGAATACCTGATGAGAGCCACACGAGGAGTGAGGAGAATCTATGGACGCGGGAGAGCCAGAGGGAGAGGCCCTTACTAGATGAATCTTTACCCAAAAGTTCCTTAAGTAGTGATTCACCACTAGGCCTCAGTTTAGATATTGATAATCTCTCTGATCCTTCAAATAGAGAATTTTTTCTCAATAACCTTAACTCTGAAATGTCTAGAAATGGTCCCTTGTTCCTAGAAGAAAAATTACAAGTCTTGTTCTCTAAATTTCTCTCTGAATTATCTGGTACTGTTGAAACCATTCCTGGTACTCTTCTTGAATCTTGTGTCAGCAATTTTAAAGATGTCCTGAATCATTCAATTCTTGATCTGTTTAAAGATGAATTCATTCCCTTTTTGCTTGATCAAATCCTGAATAACATAGGTGAAAGTGCCAGAGAGAAGTCCACAGTGAATAACAATGTGTTAGAACAACTGAAGAAACACATAGATGATAAGTTTGAGACAGTTCAAGATTTGATTCTGGTAAATGAATCACAATGTCATTCTAACATGGATACAATTGGCCAAAATCTGAAAGATTTTGAAGAGAAAGTGAGCAACAATCTTACTTCCATTGGTAATCAGATCAATGACCTTCATGCCAATGAGAACAACAGATTTGAACAATCTAAGAGAAGATTCAGTGACATATCTTCTGTAGTAAACACTGTGAGCTCAAAGCTGGATTCCGTGTTAATACCAGATGACAGAGACCAACCCCCTCATCTCTTATACAATAATCCCTTCCAGAATGTCCACCATGAGCAACAACAGGAACACAGACCTCCTCCTCCTGTTCCTACTCCTGAACCCCAGAGACCACCAAGAGATAACTTTCCTAAGCCTGCTAGCAATACTCCTGAGGCTAAGACCCAAGAGGAATTCCCCTACATTGATCATGGAGCAATAGACTTTGAAATGAGGAAGGAACTGTGGAAAGGTATCCCCAAAAATGGAGACTGGGAGAAATTCTCTGGAGAATTACCTTACAATCATGAGCTTTGGATTAAAAACACTGATATCCTGGTCAGAGACTACTTGATGCTGGATAACATGATAATCAGTAGATTAACAATCTTGTTAACTGACACTGCAAGGAATTGGTACCTAGGCATCAGAGACCAGTATGGAAACAAATCTTGGGCTTGGTGGAAGAATGCCATCAGAAACAAGTTTGGCACTGAGAACTGGAAATGGAAAATGCAACAAGAGTTTGAGAATGATCACTTTGCCTATGATGGGAGGAAAATCCATAAATGGTTTGGTAATCAGAGAGAAAGACTGAAAGCTTATCAACCTGAACTCAGTCAGTATCTTATTTGTGAGAAAATCTTAAAGCAATGCCCTCCAAACCTTGAGCATGCTATTAAAAGCAGATACAAAAGAGATGCAACTGAAATGAGTTTTGAGGATATGGTTATAATTGCTGAAGAGGTCATAGACAGAGTCATGAAAAGGAACGAGCCTGTGACAAACAATTATAACACTCCAAACAGATCCCACTGGAGAAGCAATCCTGCCCCTGAGAAAACTGATAAGCCAACTGACTCCTCTGCCAAAAAGAATCCTGTCTCTGCCCCTGAGAAAGAAAAACTTATATGCCATTTCTGTAAACAAACTGGTCACTTCTCCAGGGAATGCCCTAAGAAGAAGAACAGGATCAATAATGTAGGAATGGATGATGATGATGATCCCAAGAGTGACAATGGAGAAGATCAAGGTGAACCACACAAGTCTGAATCAGAACTAGATGAAGAAGAAGAGAATCATAGAACCAATCATATGATTCTTGCCATGGACAATGGGAATGGTGCCAATTATGACCCCTTAGTTGATTTTGATTTTGGAACACATGCTGTAGAGTGTGAGATAAACCAAGACTTCTCCATTGCTGAAATTCAAGCTGAAACTCATCAACCCCAGACATGGGACAAATCCTGCCAGTCTTCCCACATAGAGGATGCTAGACTGATGAAATGTAAACCTGATAGAGGAAAAGCTCATCTTACTGGAAAAGCAAATCTTACCACTGTCCTTATTGAATCCAGAGAACAATCATGTCTTCTTGATAGTGGAGCTTCTTGCTCAATCATCAGCAACAAATTGCTAGACTCTATATTACCAGAATGGGAAAACAAGCTCATGCCAATTAACCATGCAAAATTTCACAGCTGTAGTGACCAATTACAACCAATGGGCATAATAGAAATAGCTTTGATTTTTCCTCACACTAAAGGCTCTATCAGAATTCTAGCAGAATTTTTAGTCATGAAAAATGCAAGAATTGACTATCTTATCCTTGGAAATGATTACATGTCTCTTTATGGCTTTGACATCACAAACAGCAAAGAGAGATTCTTTACCATTGGAAATGAGAACAAGAGGAAGAAATTCAGTTTTAAGTCTCATCATCTGGAGAAAATGAGCCCTTCCAATGAAATTTCTGCTGTAAAGAAGTCCAATCCTCAACTGCAGAAATTTATTACAGAAGAACTCTGTGAAGCCAAGTTCAGTTATAAGTTGACTATTGAGCAAAAGGAGAAGCTGTTTGAAGTCCTCCACAATAACAACCTTGCCTTCTCCAATACCAAACAGCCCCTTGGTGCCATTAAAGGTCATGAAGTTCATATCAAATTGACAACTGAGAGACCCTATCCTCCTCTCCTCAGAAGACCTCCTTATCCTGCCAGCCCCAAAAGCAGAGAAGCTCTTGAACAACACATTGAGGAACTAGTAAACCTGAATGTTCTAAGGAAAGTTGGTCATAATGAAGTAGTTGAGATCACTACTCCTGTAATCATTGCCTGGCACAATGGAAAGTCCAGAATGGTAGGAGACTTCAGAGCTTTGAATTCATACACTGCTTCAGACAGGTATCCCATTCCCAAGATCAGTGAGACTCTGAACAACCTGGCCAAAGCTAAGTATCTGACTAGCATGGATGTACTCAAAGGTTTTCACCAGAATGTCATTGCAGAAGATTCCAGACATCTACTCAGGATTATTATGCACAAAGGAATCTATGAGTACCTTAGAATGCCCTTTGGGATCAAGAATGCCCCCTCTCATTTCCAGAGAATGATGGACATTGAATTCAGAAAGGAAATTGATGAGAAGTGGGTCATTATCTACATTGATGATATCATCATTATGTCCAACACTTGGGAGGAACACCTCAATAGGATAGACAGAATCCTGAAAGTTGTCATTAACATGAACATGAAAATCTCCTTGAAGAAGTGTAACTTTGGATTTGATCAGATCAAAGCTCTAGGCCATCTTGTGTCTGGTATTGCCATAGGAATAGACCAGAATAAAGTAGCTGCTGTCCTCCAAAAACCTGTGCCTAGTAGTAGGAAAGAAATGCAATCATTTCTTGGTTTTGCTGGGTACTACAGACAACACATTGAGAAGTTTGCAGAGATAGCCAAACCTCTGACTGAGCTGACAAGGATTGATGTCATATATGAGATGACTCATCATAGAATAGTAGCCTACAACTTGTTAAAAGAGAAACTGACCACAGCTCCATTGCTATTGTTTCCTGACTGGGCCCATCCTTTCACACTATATGTAGATGCTAGTATGACTGGTCTAGGTGCTGCTTTACATCAAGTCCAAGTCATTGATGGAGTGAGAAAAGAAGGACCCATTGTTTTCATATCCAGACAACTGAAGGACAGTGAAACAAGATATGGTGCTAGTCAACTTGAATGCTTATGTCTGGTTTGGGCCCTGGAAAAACTCCATTACTACTTGGATGGCAGTGTATTTCATGTTGTAACAGACTGCACAGCTTTGAGATCACTATTGAACATGAAGACTCCCAACAGACATATGCTCAGGTGGCAGATTGCTATTCAAGAATACAGAGGCAATATGACCATAATCCACAGAGATGGGAATATTCACAAGAATGCTGATGGACTGAGCAGATGGGATTTGCCAAATGATCCCAGTAACCCTGCTTATGACCCAGAAGACAAGGATGATGATAGATTCCCCATCATGGGCATACATGTCTCTACTTTCAAGAATGAGTTCTTTGACTCAGTGAGAGAAGGCTACAAGCAAGACAAGAACACTATCATATTGTCTGAACTTTTGTTGAAAGATGCTAAAGATGCCCAGTTAAAAAATTCCTTACAAGATCCTTGGAGAAAGCTATATGATGAAGGAAGATTCTCCATATTTGATGGCCTCATCTACTTCAGAGAGAAACACAACTCTGTCCTAGTCCTAGCTGACAAAGAAAGTATCAACACCATCTTGCATGAATGCCATGACAGTGTCTACTCTGGTCATCTTTCTGAAGATAGGACTTTAGAAAAAGTAGCTGATACTGCTTGGTGGGCTAACTGGAAACAAGACACTGGTGAATACTGCTCCTCCTGTGATAGATGCCAGAAAGCAAATAAAGCCACAGGCAAAAGATTTGGACTGCTTATGAAAATTGAGGAACCTTCAAAACCATGGGATGTTATTAACATGGATTGGGTAACTTCCTTGTCCCCTGGAGGAGCTGCTAGTTTCAATGCTTGTCTGGTAATAGTGGACAGATACTCTAAGACCCCTATATTTGTACCCTGCTTCAAGGATGACTCTGCCATGGACACTGCCATACTGTTTTGGAACAGAGTAATGCCTAGGACTGGAATCCCCAGAATCATCATCTCTGATAGAGACCCTAAGTTCACATCTGAATTCTGGACTGGTTTGCATAGTATGCTAGGAACAAAACTCTCCTTCTCCACTGCTTACCACCCCCAGACTGATGGATTAGCTGAAAGGATGATTCAAACACTTGAAGATATGATCAGAAGATTTTGTGCATATGGTCTAGAATTCAAAGACAATGATGGTTACACTCATGATTGGGTTTCACTTCTACCAATCCTTGAGCTAGCATATTGCACCAGCATACATTCAACCACTGGAAAACCCCCTGCCATCCTAGAAAAAGGCTGGATCCCAAACCTTCCCAGGAATTTCTTGAAGCAAGACTCTGTAGACATTCATCCTACTGCTCTTGCCTATGGAAAGATCTTTGAGAAAGCCAGAAAACATGCTGAGCACTGCATAACAGAAGCTACATCTTACAACAAAGAGAGATGGGACAAGAGTCACAAAGAACCATCTTTTAAAGTTGGTGATAAAGTCCTAATATCCACAGCAAACTTCAACAACCTGTCTGGCCCTAAGAAGATGAGAGACTCCTTCACAGGACCATTCCTTGTGAAAGCTTTACATGGGAAAAATGCTGTAGAAGTGATACTGACTGAAGAGTTTAGCAGGAAACATCCCACATTTCCTGTCAGCTTGGTGAAACCATACAAAGACCCCAATCCAGACAAGTTCCCCTTGAGACAGAAAGTCAAAGTTGTCATCCCCCCCATGGATAAGACCCCTCAGAGTAAAGTCATACAAAAGATTCTCAGAGACAAGAGATTGAGAGTGGAAAACAGAGATGTTATGATGTACTTAGCTAGATACAAAGGTATGAGTGCTGATCATGATGAATGGCTCCTTGAGAAAGACATCCCAGACTCTGCTATCCTTCTCAGGAAATTCAGAAGTGAGAAGAGGTCTAACCCTGTGGTTTAATTTCTTACAGAAATCCAACCCTTTTGGTGGTAGGGAATGTCAGCCTTAGAGTCATCACAGCTGACCTAAAAGCTGCCTGTTCTACCTTTGTTACATATAAATTACTTTATATCTTTTTCATCTTAAGAGATAACCTTGTTTTGACTTCAGATTCTGTTTCCTCATGCAATTTTGACCCTAGTTACAACTTATCAATTCATTGTAAATATACTCCTTCCCTGAGTTACTGAGTTGTGGCGCGCTTGCGCAGTTGTGACGTGTCAGCACTACCTGGCGCGCCAAACCACATGTACATATGTAAATTACATAAGCAAACTGTGAAAATTTTCGTAGTCAGAATCCCCCTTGCCTGAGGCGGATCCACAGACTTCAGCACACCAGAACCACCACCCAGATAACCCCAGGATCACCACCAAAGAGCCTACTCTACTCCCAGTATACCTACCGTCACAGGCGCCTAGGATATTGACAGTAAGTAACCTCTTTCACTGAACCTTGATTATCTCAGAGGTACAACTCTGTGTCTTGCTTGATCTGCCTTTTCTTCTTGCTTTGCCTCCTCCTTGATCACAGGGCTGTCCCTCCAATTCTACAGGCCTTTGCCTCTATCTTGATCACAGGGCTGTCCCTTCAATTCTACAGGCCTTTGCCTCTATCTTGATCACAGGGCTGTCCCTTATAATCACTTGGCCTTTGCCTCAAAATCTAGGTTGCAGGGCTGTCCCTCAGGTTTCCCATTAAGAACCTTGACTGTCCAGAGAGAAGTCTAAAAAACTGTGGCTGGATTAAACTTATCTAATCCAGATACCCTCCTGAGAGGAAGCTGTAGCACTTCTAGCACAGATTAGCAGCACTCTTCTGAAGAGTAGCATTGCCAGTGGACGTGCATTCCCACTAGAATAACCTAGTACTTCTCTTCTATCTTATCCTGCTTGGTTTCTTTCTCTCTCTTTCTCTTTTTCTCTTACAGTTGTATTTTCTTTATCCCAAGAAATCAAACTGTTGTCCCCCATTTCTTGTGTCCTGCTGTCACTATAGAGACTCAGGCTCACACCTACGTTTTCTCCAAAACTGTTACTCGGCACATAGACGAAGGCTTATCGAATCCGGTTCCCATCAATTACTGCGTAGTCCAGAACCCTTTTGGCCTATCGATAACGACTCTTATCCCAATTCCAGAATATCGGCCAAAACTCAACGTTCCGCGAGGTACATCGCCATCCCACTCACCCTCTGATACATTGTCAACAGAAGATTCATCAAACATTTCGGAACTCTTGTTAGATCCAAAATCTCCCTGTCTATCCATGTCACAGTCAACGTCCGAAGTAACGCCTAGAACCAAGTTCCTTCAACAACCAGGTATCTACAAATAAGACGTAGAATCCTTGGCAGCCAATGGATCTAACTTCACGAAATGGAAGAGGAGTCTCAATCGGGTTCTGCTACTTACGCTCAGCATCCCCAATCTTTTCGACGATCCAAAAAACTACACCAAGGTCAAAGATCAAGAAAACACGAGCATCCTATATCTTATCCAAATTACCATCCACGACAAGCTTCAGTCGATTACGGACCGATTCACCACCGGTACGGAAGCGTTTGATGCCCTCCAGACAAATTTCCAGGGCACAGTCCGATTCCGACAGATGGAACTCGTTGATAAACTTCTTGAATTTCGCGTTACGGGCCCGACAACCGATCCATCTCAGGTTCAAGGCTTCTTCAACAAACTGTTCGACACATTTGCCAATCTCAAGAAAGTCGATGCGGCGCTGCCTCCTCTGGTCGAAAGCCTTATACTTCAAGCAGTCTCTCCAGTACCTCCTACTATGTCTTGGTCGCAAATGTTTCAAAACATTTCTCTCCAACTCGGATCCAAAGAAAACATCACGGCTCGGGACGTCCAAACTATCATCACCTCGGCTTACGGCGAGAGCATTAGGTTTGACTCTGGCCAACAACCAGACGTTTCAGTCTTCCGGGCGTATCCAACCCCAAACGGATCGGCTCCAGCTTGGGGAGCCTCAAGACAAGCACCTTGGAATCCATCGCAACAACCCAATCTTCGACCCAATACTCGCGGTGGGTACGCTGGACAACAACAGCCACCTCCTCCGGCAAGAAACACGACACAACGTCCTCAGAACGTGGGTAGGCCTGGAAATCCCACGGTCGACGACATTTCTGCGGCACTCAACAATATCCAAAAGGGCAACCAAGGCCCATCTGACCCGGCAGTGCATGAGGGCAAGCCATGCTCATACTGCGGTGCGCTGGGACACTGGAGGTCGTCTTGCCCGACCCTCCGCGACGATGCCAAGTTGCCACCTCCCAACACCGACCTTGGTCGCCCCGCTTCCGGTTACGCCCGTCAGGCCGCACCACCGAACGACCCACCCACCGGTCTTGACCAGAATGCGGCAGTTCGGTCAGTGGTGGGTGCGGATGCAAATGGTGCCGCCGGCGCTGGCACTGTTTTGGATTCTGGGGCGACCCACCACATGAGCGGATCTCTCCTATCTTTTTCTTCGCTCCGCCCTATCCAACCACCAATGAAACTGAATCTTGCATCGTCTACGGGCTCCATGTTGGCGACGCACAGTGGTCACCTGACGATGGTCAATGGGGATGGTACCCTAACAATCCCAAGGGTCCTATTCAGTCCGGAAATGACCGGAACGCTTCTTAGTCTAGGACAGCTCATCGAGACCGGTTTTCAACCACTTTTCCTTCCTAACAACAACATAATCTTGACATCCTCTTTTGCTTCTATCACTGCTCACTTTCGAAATCAATCTTGGATAATTACTCCAGACTCCTTCCATTTCTTCCAACCGGCCGCGTATCAAGTTTCTACCCGTTCTTCCACCAAGATTCTGTCTCCATCATATGATTGGCATTGTCGCCTCGGCCACGTTTCCGATTCAATAGTAAAAGATTTTCTTCACCGCTTTGTTCCGTCTTTCAATCTAAAATCATGGCAGCCGTTCATATGCGAGACGTGCAAACAAACAAAAAGCGAACGTCGTCGACAATCACTGCCAGAAGTCATTCCACGCGAACAACGTCTCGACCTCCTCGTTACTGATGTGATGGGACCTTTCGATCCCAACGTGTCCGGCCATCGATTTCTGCTCACCGTTTGTAATCATGCAACCACGTACTCATTTGTATTCCCCATGAAATCTCGCTCCGAGGTACCAAATATCATCATTGCTCTAGTAAAAAAATTCCTTCTCCATTTCAATTCGGCTCCAAAATTCATCAGATGCAACAACGCCAAGGAGTACACCGTTCAACCTCTGTCCGATTACCTCGACTCAATTGGCAGCAAGATCATCTTCACTTCTCCCTACACCCCTGAACAGAATGGCGAGGCGGAACGACTCAATCGCACTTTGGGTGATATCGCCTGATCGACGCTGTCTCATTCTGGTCTTCCGTCAAAGCTTTGGTCTCACGCGTATTGGTGTGCTTGCTACTTGGTCAACCGCCTGTCAAATCAACGCTGCAAGACGACACCTCTGGAAATGTGGTTGGGTCGTCAACCAGAAGCAAACTCGTTTTATCCGTTTGGTGCCCGGGCAGCTGTCCATATTCCGAAAGAACAACGACGCAAACTTGATCAGCGCGGGTGGACCGGCTACTTGGTTGGATATCAAGATGACGAACGGGGCTGGTTTTTCTGGAATCCGATTTTCCAGAAGGTTGTCAACTCTGAGTGTGCAACATTCCTTGATTTTCAAGGAAAGCCTTTGTTTCCAGTTCCCTCCGATTTTGCTAATAATGCCATTGTTCGTAGAGTTCTGACTTTGGGACAAGAGCGGACCAAAGAAATATGCAAGGAACAAGATTCTCAAATCAGTCATTTACAAGCTATTTCCGACGCCGACATTCCGACCACACTTAAGAATGCCCTTAATTCTCCTGATTCGGACGCATGGCGTGAGGCGTGCATGTCCGAATGGTCCCAATTGGAAGAAATCGATACATTTGAAATTGAAGATAAGCAGAACAAACACTCGATCAGCACTAGCTTTGTGTTTGACATCAAAAGGAACTCTGACGGCTCTGTTAACAAACTAAAGGCAAGATTTGTGGTTCGCGGCTTCAAGCAACGTATTGGTAAAGATGTTCAATCGACATTTGCCCCTACGGCTTCACTTTTGACACTCCGGGTTCTGCTCACTCTCTCCATGAAGAACAAATGGGTCATTAACTTGTTTGACATCACGGGGGCATTCGTTCACAGCCCGATCGAGGAGACAATTTTTGTAGATCCGCCGTTTGATTTACTTCCTCACTTGGCCGGGAAAGTCCTCAGACTCAAGAAAGCTCTGTACGGTACTCGCCAGGCCAGCCGTTGCTGGTGGAAACATTTCAAAGGCCTTTTACATGGTTGGGGTTTTGAATGTGACAAGGTTGAAGAGTGCCTTTATCGATACAAGAAGGGCGATTTGGTTATCATCGTTTGGATCCATGTGGATGACGGGATTGTTTTCGGTACACATCAGCAAGACGTTAACCTTTTCCGGGAGAAGATGGAGGGCAGTTTGCGGGTTAAATGGGATTCAAAACCCGACAAGCTGGTCAGCATCAAGCTCGAGTACAAAAACGACTCCATCTTGTTGAGCCAACACCTCCTGATTGACCAACTGGTTAAAAAATATAAAGAAGAAGTTAACCCAACACTTGTTCCTACCAACACTCCACTGCCGGCATGCGATCTCACTACCTCATGGGGGGAGCCGGTCTCGGCAACTCTGTACCAATCTCTCATTGGATTGATTAATTACCTCACTTTAGGGACTCGTCCCTGACATCAGTTTTGCGGTCAACTACCTCGCACGATTCAGCTCAAACCCCAATGATTCTCATTGGAACGCGCTATCACATCTAGTCCAATATATTCACTCAACCCGTTTGAAAAGGCTTTGACTTCACCCTGTCGGAAATGATGTGACTGCGTGGGTCAACGCGAACTGGGGAGGGGAATTTCAAAGATCAACATCCGGATTCATTATCACTATCTTGGGTAGTCCAGTCGCTTGGGGATCTCGACGGCAAAAAGTAGTCGCGACTTCCACGTGCGTGGCTGAGTTCATTTCTCTCGGTTCCTCGGTCGATTTTCTCTTATTTCTTATTCCAATTCTTAAATCTCTCGATATCGATCTCAATTTCAACATCAAATGCGACAACGGTGCGGCCGTCTTGGTTTCAGACAACAACGCCTCTAAAGGACGCATGAAAAGCTTGGAGCGGAATTTCTTTTTCGTCAATGACGCAGTCCGGGAACACAACATCAAACTTGACTGGGTATCAACTTCTGAAAATCTGGCGGATTTTTTCCCCAAAACACTCCGGCCAAATCTTCATGCGGTATCAATGGGTAAAATTTTTCTATGATAGAACTTATTGTTATTTCATCATGATTCTTATTTCTTTTCACCAGTTTTATGTCTCATTTTATTTCAATATTCTATTGTCAACATTTCCATTTATTACTCCTCCTCAATACTTGTTTTCATTTCACTTTTAGTTTCACTTTTTGGTTGTATTTAGGGTGTGGAGTTTGAGGGGGGATGTTGTACGGTGGGGTGGACAAACTCCACATTTGGAGTGTGGCAGTAATAGGAGGCGGGCGAGTTGGAGCAATACAGGACCAAGGATTTTAGGCTACAACACAAAGCACAACTATAGTAGAAGCATAAAGTATTGTATAAGCATCTCAACATGATTTACAACTGATTTCAACAGCTGACTTCCAGTCTTTTTCATACCTATCCAATTTGCATTTACCAAAGGCCTCCAGCACAGTTATGGAAAAAAGTTACGGTAGGGCACTCCCTGGGGAGTGGGAAAGTATCTCCCCTGGTGTCTCCAAACTCAAATCCAAAAACCATTACGTCTTCGTCATCAGTAAAGGGAAGCCCTGACCCGCTCACCAGAGCATTCTGGTCATCAAGCTGGCCTTTCCAAGCTCGGCAGGCAGTATATACTGGCCACCCGACTTGGAAAAACACAGCTGGATGGGCACTATGTACTGTTCATTGAGCTGGGACTTTCCCAGCGCAATCTACAATTCTAGCAGGCCTGACAAGCTGGGAAAGGCCCAGCCACATGTCCACCATCTATACTGATGATTCTGCTGGGTGTTTCCCAGCCCAGCAACCTGTAATTGAGTGGAAGGTGTCTCCACTCATTGCCTCATCAACAATGGTCACCAAGTGGAGAACCCCTCCACTCAGTGGCCAGTACATACCATTTGTCATGTGGAGAATCCCTCCACTCAATGGCATTAACAACCAGTCATCAGTGGAGGCTGTCTCCAATTTATGGGCAGTGACTCAGAGATTTTGATTGAGTGGACACACCCTCCACTCAATTTTTGTCCAACAGTCATTAGGTGGAAGGTATCTCCACTCAATTACTGCACACCCTAATCATAGAGTGGAGGGTGTCTCCACTTGACATCTAGTAAACACAAGTACGTGTAGAATCCTAGGGTATACAAAGCATCAAGTGGAGGTACCCTCCACTTGATTAACAGTGTGTACATGGAGTGAATCAAAGATCAAGCTTTGTTGAACATAAGTGCAACATATTTGTAGCCTGAATCACACATGCTCACACGGCTGACATCATACAGTGTTCCCAAAAAAACATACGGCTTGGCACTCTACACATTCCCCCCTGGTGAAACTGGCGGACACCCTCAAATCTCAAAACCCGCCCCTGCTTCTGACACATGAACCAACTGTTGGAGTAGCAGTTTCCACACCCAAAGCCCCAAAGGCTGCTCAACCCAACAAGTTCAACGGCAGAGACATTTTCCCGCCAGGTCAGAATCTATATGACCCTGAATGTGGCCTTATTCCCCACCAACACAACACAGATCTTATTTGTGGTGTCCTATATGACCGGACCGGCGGGCGTTGTGGAACTACATTTGGGGGAATAGAGCTTAGTGAGGGATGAGTGCATGAACAGCTGCCTCTCAGGTTGGGAGAGTAATATGGGAAAAGAATAAGAGTGTGGGCTCTTAAAGAAAAGTGTGGCTGATGAAGTATTAAGAATAGTGCTTTCTAGACAAAATGAAGGGAAAAGAAGTAGAGTCAGACTGGTTACTGGTATTCTAATATACGGGTAATTCTTTCAAGGTAAGTATATTTCTAATGATATCTAACGTTAAACTGTGAGCAGAGACAATGAATATCTGATGGGGGACAAAAGAATGGGCCAAAAGGCTCTACATTTATAGTGAGGGGACAACAGGTGGTTCAGAGACAAAGACAAAGATGAGAAAAAGGGTACAAAAAGCCTCCAACAAGGGTACAAGGCAACAAGCCAACAGGACTTCTACTACATGGCTTGGGATGACATAAGAGGAAACAATAACCATGGCGCATCAGCCGCCATGCATCTGAGAAAGAGTTATTCCTTGGTGGAATATAGAGGAGTAAATTCTAGTGAACACTTGGGGTCCTTCCTAATAGTCTGGCTGTGAGCCTGTGTCTCTTATGTGACAGCAGGACACAAGAAAAAGGAGGGGGGAATGTCTGGATTTCTTGGGATAAAGAAATACAAACAAAGAGAGAGAGAGAAAGAGAAGATCAGGCCTAGACTTTAAGTCTTTATTAATTGATCTGGGCTATTCTAAACCTGGCAAAGTTGGATTCCAGCTTTGCCAGGCCAAAGAAGAGTGCAGAGGCCTCCACTCACAACAAGGAAATGTTGGTGGGATTCAGAAGTAGGGTTACTACTCTGCTCTGGTTTTATAGGTCTTGACCAGAGACAACCTTTTGATCTTTTATGATTGAAAGAGTTGAAGAAATGAAGAAGCAATCAAGAGCAACAGAGTTTCACTCTGGATAAGCAAGGTTCAGTGAAATAGTTAACTTACTGTCAATATCCTAGGCGCCTGTGACTGTAGGTATACTGGGAGTGTGGTAATCTCTTTGGAGGTGATCTTGGGTTATCTGGGGTGTGGCTCTGGTGTGCTGAAGTTGAAGAAATAATGGGCAATGGCCTGAGACTGAGAATGGTGAGCTGGGAAATGATCAAGCACAGAATCTTTGCAGGGACTCAGAACAACAGATGAGAAGTCTCAAAAGAGCATGTCTCACTGATATGTGCTTGGAACTGAGTGGGGGGTTGTATTTCATGAGGGGACGAATGAAATACATGGAGAAAAAGGGGCCTAAGAGGGGCCTAGGGGGCTAAAGGACCCTGATGGAAAGAAAAGGCACAAAAAGGAAATAAACCCTCTTCTGGGCATGGGGCATAATTTTAACAGAAGTCTGTGTATCCTTCTAGCTGCATGGGAGACAAAATATTTCACAGTTTGCTTACATAATTACATATGTACAAGTGGTTGGAGTGCCTGGTAGCGCTTAAACGTTGAGTTTTGTCCCTTTTTTTCTTTGGCTATTAGCCAAAGAAAATAATGCATTTTTCTTCGGCTAAAAGCCGAAGGACAGCGGAGCTGGCTGGGCCAAGGACAGCGGAGCTGGCTGGGCCAGCTCCACTGGAGCTGGCGCGCTGGCTGGCGCTGTATGAGCTGGCATACATTGTATTGGTGTATCCAATACATACCAATACAATGCATTGCTGTATCCAATACAAATACATAGTGATACGTATCCAATACATACCAATACGTATCCAATACATACCAGTACAGTGTACTAAAAATACATACCAATACATATCCAATGCATACCAATACATACCGATACGTATTGATACATACCAATACGTATTGATACATACCAATACAATGTACTATACACCTTGCCACGTTTTTTTTTAAAAAACTGCCCTAACCCTTAACCCCTAACCCTTAACCCCTAACCACTAACCACTAACCCCTAACCCCTAACCGCTAACCACTAACCACTAACCCCTAACCCCTAACCCCAAAAACCCGCCCCCTAACCCCCAAATGGGGCATGGGGGCAGTGGGAATTGAACCCGCAACCTTGCTGTAAGGAGGTTTGCAGCGCAAACCACTAGGCTAACAACCATTGGTTGCGCTGCCCAGGTTTTGGGGCTAGGTTCCTATGAACTCAGCTCCGCCAGCCCGGCCAGCTCCAGCGCTCCTTTGGCTTTTAGCCAAAGAAAAATGCACATTTTTCTTTGGCTAAAAGCCAAAGAATCATAGTGCCACAGGTGTAAACGTCACTGCTGCGCATGCGCGCCACAACTCAAGAACTGTATGAAGGAGTAGAGTTATTGAAAAGGGGTAAGTTGTAACTAAGGTTAAAATTAAATGAGGAAACAGAATATGAAGTCAGAACAAGGTCAAACATTAAGGTAAAAAAGATATAAAGTAATTTAGTCATAATAAAGTAGAAAAGGGCAGACTTTAGGCCAGCTTTGCTGGCTCTAAGGCTGAAAATGGCTCTGTTTGATGGTGTACTTTCTCCCACTTTGAACCTGATTTATACATATTTTATTACCCATTGCGGAGGGCCATCCATGAAAGTGAATACTGAAGAGTTTGAGGCGCCTTGTAGAGATGATGATAGAGTCTGATCCAATGTCTGTAGGTGGTTGGGGGTATAAATAATAGACTGGAAGGTGACATTCACTTGGCTGGTGCAGATTTATCCATGATAGCTGTCTGCATACTTGATGATATTTTGATTAGGCTCACCACAGCGTATGGGCCGCCCCACACCTCAACCAGGAGGCAGTGAACCCAACCACCCTGACTTACGTGTAATTCACGGCTGCCTTTAAGGGCATGTACTTTGGCCCAGGGAAGAAGGCAAAGGCGGAACGGGCCCTTAGGGCGCTGAAGCAGACCAATTCAGTGGAGGACTACACACACTCCTTTGTCCAGTAGGATTCTGCCACGGGATGGGAAATCCCCACCCTCATCAGCCAGTCCCGCCAGGGCCTGAATAAGGACATCCAGATGGTGCTCATAATCAGCCGCACCTCTTTCACCACCATCAACAAGTTTTCTAGCCTTGCACTAGAGCTCAACACAGCAATGGGCGGAGCAGAGGCGGGGAACGCTGTCAAAATTAAAGTGTGACGCCTGTTAAGATAAGGCTCTCTGCCTCCCTTCTAGGTAAACTCCAGGTTTGAATGGTCACCAGCTCTGGGCTTCCACAACATACAGATCTCTTCAGCGCTCCACAATGAACCTGATATGATCCCCCTAGTCTACGTAAGGCCCAACCGCTCCACTTCCACACAGTAAGCTGTGCAAGTAAGTAGAACTTGGGTGATAATAACTCTCTGCAGTATATCAATACACAAATTTTGAGTAAGAATAGCTGGAAATACAATATCTTTAAAGTGTGTAGTACATAGAATAAGGGTCTTGGAAAAACGACTCCCAAGTTTTGGGAAAACGACTCCCACACGTCCGCGCGACTATTTTTCGACCAGCGCTAGACGTCGACCTAGACCCTTTTTTTGGGTACAGCTTTTTTGGGAGTCGTCGACCCCAAAAAATTATTTTTTGGGAGTCGTCGACCCCAAAAAATTATTTTTTGGGAGTCGTCCCCACCAATTTTTATGAATATTTTTAATATTTTTTTCCCGGGTGGTTTGGGAGTTGTTCACCCAAAAGGAGTGCATCCCGCGTTATTTTGGGAGTCGGCCGCGGGGGCCACGGAAGCCCCCAGGGAGTCGTGACGACTCCCGTTGCCGACTCCCCTTTGAGTCTCCCACCCATCACACAAGTCAGACACCACAACCGCCACACCAACCGCCCGATCACCCCCACCCGTCCACCCCAACCGCCCGATCGATCAAACAAAAAGAAATGTTTAATCCTGCCGCCCGCGCCACCGTCCAGGACCAGGAATCCCAGGCCCCTGTCGCCGCCATGGAGCACGCCGAGCCCCCAATGGCCGCCGTCGACCATGACCAGGAATCCCAGGCCCCTGTTGCCGCCATGGAGCACGCCGAGCCCCCAATGGCCGCCGTCGACCACGCCGAGCCCCCTGTCGCCGCCATCAAGTACGCCAAGGCCCCAATGCCTGGCGAGCACACGTAGCCCCCCTGGCGAGCACGAGCACACCGAGCCCCCAGTGGCTGGCGAGCACGCCGAGGAAACCCAAGCCGCAGGGCCAGGTAAGCCCCCTCTCCCCTGCCGACTCCCTCCCATCCAAAATGGAGGCATTGAGCCCCCAACACCCTGTTCCTGCCCCTGATCCAGGTGCGAATCAAGACGCCGCCAAAGGCCTTGCGGCCCAGGACCACGCAGCCACCCTGGCCATTCTAGACCCCCAAGGAGCCGTCCTAGCCAGCGGTGCTCAAGGTCTAGCGCCCGCCTACGCTGCCGACTCCCGTGACCCCGTCGACACCCAACGTCCCGCAGCCGCCGACTCCCAGCCTCCCGCAGCCGCCGACTCCCAAACGGCAGCCGCCGACTCCCAAACTGCAGCCGCGGACTCCCATTCAGCCGCCGACTCCCAGGCCATTGCCGCTGTCGAAGCTTGCATTCAGACCACTGAAGCCCTTCAAGACGTCACCCTAGACCCCCTCCTCCTTCAACTTACTCAAGAAATCACCAAAAAAAAAACTAGAAAATCAAATCCACAAAGAAAATGAGGAAGAAGATGAAGATTATAGCTTAGATAATCCAGACGAGAAGAAGACACTCGAGGAATATGTAGAGCTAGCTAGAGAAGAGAAAACTATCAAAGATTGTATTGTAATGTTAGAATTAGATGAAGATAATACTACTAACAATGATCCAAACTCTGGAACTGTTCCACCCAAAAAAAACCCAGAAGAAATCGAGAAAATACTCGAGAAAATTGCTGAAGAGAGAACTAAGAAGGAGCTCGAAGAAATGGAGCTTGAGAACGAGAATCAACCGGATGATGAAGACCCAGTAAATGAAGAAGGAGAAAGGACGATTTACAACAACATTCCTGCGCCACCAGCTGGAAATTATGACGACGTTGAATCAGTTAAGGAGGCCATCCAAGAATTTGCTCGGGCGCATGGCTATGGGATATCGGTCAAACGCTCTGTTCCTGGAAAGAGTGTCCATTTTAAATGTGTCAGGTCTGTTATTTACCAGTTCTTTTTCATTCTTCTGTTAGTATTGACTGACATTAAATCCACATTGAAATGATACAGAGGAGGTGATCCTGCAAAAAACAAACGTAAAGGTGATACTCGTTAAAATATATCATCTCGATTGATTGGCTGTCCGTTCGCCGCGGCTGTATACAACTAGAAGAAGAAGGGCCACTGGAAATTCACAGTCTCCAACTTGACTCATAATCACCGCCCCACCGCCGCCGTTGCCCACACTGTTCACCGTAAGCTCAGCGACACTCTCTACGAAGAAATGAAAAGACTTGGCGAGGCCAGATTGCGACCGGCACAAATACTTGAATGCCTCAAGAAGCTGCACCCTGACGAGACAATCCTGGCCACAATTGATACGATTTACTCAGCACAAAAGCGGGCTGCGCAAGAGATGTTGCAAGGAATCAGTCCCATCATTCACCTGAATGAAATTCTGGCTGGAACCGATTTCACGACAATGACAAAGGTCGACGAATCTGGCGAGCTCAAGGGCCTTTTTTTCTGTCATTCCCTCTCTGTGAAGCTTCTCCATCAGTACCATTTGATCCTTTTCCTCGACTGTACGTACAAGACGAATAAGTATTGGATGCCTCTCCTCCACATCACTGGTGTTACTGGAGCCAACAAGTCTTTCAGTTTGGCGTTCTGCTTTCTCGCCAAAGAGACACAAGATTATTACGACTGGGCGCTCGAATCCCTCCTGACAGTTTTCACCTCAAACAAGATTCCCCTTCCTGCTGTTTTTCTGACCGACCGAGAAGAAGCTCTCATCTCCTCTCACCAGTCCAATTTTCCGGGTTCGACTCACATGCTTTGCACTTGGCACATACAGAAGAACTTGGTCTCCAATGGCGCAAAACACATCAAGAACAAGGCGAAGGAGTTCGAAATGCTTCAACACTGGAGCAACTTAATCAAGATGACTAGTCCAGGCGATTTCCGTTCAAGCTTCAGTCGTTTTTGCGCGAAATACGGCGAAGGTTTTGGAGATTACATGATTGAGACATGGCTTCCGGTGTGTGAAAAGTATGCTAACGCTTGGACAAAGGATATACCTCATTTCGACCATCGGACGACGTCTCAAATCGAATCATCGCATGCTTTCATCAAATCTTATCTCCTGGGCCCCAACAATTCTTTTGCCGCCGTCATCAAGTTAATCACGAATGTGCTTGAAGCTCAATCCCACAAAATCTCCGCAGCGCATCACAAGGAGAAGATTAGAAGCCTTCGATCAATAGGGAAGATTTTCTTGCTCTGTCACGGCCGGATCACCCACTTTGCTCTCCGGAAGGCGCAGGATAATCTGAGAGCAAGTGTTGACCTGGAGAATTGGCACAGGTGCAACGGGTGTTACAAAAACCGGATGGGAATTCCTTGTAAGCATACATTCCGGCAGCGCGCAATGGATGACAAGAAGATACTTCCCGAGGATTTTCATGTCCAGTGGCACATGAAGGTAAGATATGGGTCTTTTTTTATCTTTTTGTCATGTGGGGGGGCCTTGGATGGCCGGTTTTTGTGGACGACTCCCATTTTTCCTATGACAACTCCCATTTCTTGGCGGACGACTCCCATTTTTCTCCAACGACTCCCTTTTACCCCCGCGCGCACCTGGGACACAAACGACTCCCATTTTCTGTCCGTGCGGCATGCGAATTGGAATCACGACTCCCAACAACTCCCAAATCGCCTTGCCGCGGGCCCTCAATTGGAAGAACGACTCCCGCTGACTCCCATTCGTCCGGCCATTGCCACTGCCCCTCTGCCACCCTCCCTCCAATTTTTAACCTCCCCTGCGCCATTCCCTTACTAACTGGAGTCTTTTCATTCCCCCCAGGATCTCCATGCTCTTGGCACCAACGCTGATCTCACCCAAATCGAGCAAGTCGACCAGATCCGCGAAAGGCTCCTGCAGATGGCGGACCAGTTACAAGCTATCAACAGCCTATTGGAAGGCTCTGGAACCTTCGTGACAATCCAGGAACCAACACAAGCTCAGACCATTGCAAAAAAAAAAAACCCCGCTTCCCGGGGACACCCGGGGATACAAGTCTGATCCCTGTTTCCCCCCTGCCATCGTAGTTGAATTGAATTTGTGCCCAGCTTGAAACTCCCTGGACACAAGTCTTTTTTTGTGATTTCCACCACATATAAATTCCACTTGTGCTACTCCAATGCTCATGGTTTTGATTGGTCTGGGTACAGCAGGTCCCAAGTGCATCAGTCTTATCTGACACCCAGTGGTACTAATTACCATGTAATAACACCAATCAAAACCATGTTGTTGCACAATACACATGGAAATAATGGTACCTGTGATGAAGACATGCTACCTGTAGGATAAAATTGATGGAAAAATTCAGGGAAAATAAGTGAAGATGATCAATTTACATGACAAAAGTTGCAACACATGCTGGAATTTTCACGGGCATTCTAGAATTGACTGCTCAACTCACATTTCTGCAGCCAGCTTTTGTAATCTCCTCTCTGCTGGTTCCAGGATCACTGAAATATGGATGAACCTGTTGATATCCACCAACATACACCATTATCTTGGAGAAATTTATTTATTTTTGCCTCCAGCCCCCACATTTTTCATTCAGGTGGGTGTAAAGTTATGGAAATTGTGCAGTGTGTATTCACATATACATGGTGCATGATACCAACTGAACAGCTGATGTCACTTCAACATTCACCCTTCATAAATGGTCTGTCCCTTTTTAAATATGGTAGGGAAAACAGCATCTAATATTGTTCACATTCCAAATTGCAGGGAGGAAAATTACAAGTTACACAGATTTTCCCAGATTTAGTGCTGCTTGATACATGAAGAATAGGCATTTGATTTCACACTGCTTTGCTCCCAATTTATCATGGGAATAGACATGGCAGAAATTGACCGCAAGGGTTGATCTTATATACCTGGCTGAGTCATTGCAGTTGATGTATTTTACAATTTTGTTTCAATATGTTATTTTGTGTGTGTTTTGAATAAAAAAAATCAGCTCTGAAAATTATTCCTTGACACCTTCTCAGGATATTTTTGAGCATAAGGATAGTTACATTTTTTGAAAAACACATTGTGAATTGAAGTTTACATCCAGTGTTGTGATCAATATGAACCAAAATTGCAATTCCAACAGAGACATGTGCATCTGTTGGCATTGAGTGACAGATCATTTCACAAGAACTTCACCTACAGTTACCCTCATGTTGGGAAGAAAGTTAAACAAAGAGTTGCAGCTGATATCAACCTCACATCAGACCATTTGACTCATAAAATTACGGCTTGGCACTCTTTAGAGAGTGCCACACATCCCCCCCCCCTGGTGTTTGGCCTTGGATTTTTGGTGTTTGTCTCCCTCATTGTTGACCTTCTTTGTCAGGTTGGCTGCTTGTTGTTTGATTTGAGCAGCTTTGTCTGTGTCCATGGTGTAGCTGGGGTGGAGTGGGGTGTTGGGAAGTCAGAGCGGGATATTCAAGGTCTGGATGGGGTTGGGTTTTGAGGGGGTTTGGTTCTGTGTGTTCTGGTTTCTGGGGTTTGCCTTTTAGTATTGGATGGTTGAGGGAAAAGGGTGGATGTTGAAGTTGGGATATTCAGGGTTTCAAAGTGGGGGGTTGAGATTTTCAAGGTTTGGAGGCGGAACAATCTGGGTTCTGCCGTTCTGTTTGGTTTGTTGTTGTTGTCTCCTTGAGTTAGATCCTGCAATATGTTATGGTCAAGTCTGTAGGAGAGAAAGAGAGGATCTGTGGAGTGGAGCTCAGGGGGTTCTGGATCCAAGATGGTTATAGATTGCAGGATGAGGAAGCAGTCTGGGATCTCCAGGCTCTTGAACCTTGAGAGTGCTGTCTGTGACATGTACGTGTAAGCTATGTAGATGGAAGCCTGTGCTGCAGAGCCTGTGCCACAGCTCATAACATCTCCCACTAGTTGAGAACACAGAATTGGAAGCAATTGATGTGATTGGAACCATCAATGAAGTTTTTGCCAGCTTGGAGAGGATTTAAAATCTTAGATGGTAGGTGCACCAGCCTGAGCTGGCAAGAATCAAGAAATCTGGAGATTCATTGAGAACTGGAGGTTCTTGAAGTTAGCTGAGGTCAAGCTTGGCAGTTGTTGATATAGCTTGGGTGGAGTGGATTGTTGTGAGATGTTTCTTGAAACACAAGATGTATTTTGCAATTGTGCTATCATAGCTGGGAGGTGTCACGAGATTCCAAGGATGACGTTGATGATGATGATGATGATGATGGAGGTTTGGTTTTCTTGCTTGTGCCATTTGTGATTGAGGATGTATGTATGTGGTAGTGGCAAGCATTTCCATTTATTTTCATCTTGTTGATTGCCCTGCTCAGTGTGAAATGGGGTCTAGTAGATGAGAGCGTGCAGTCCCACTCCAGGGGCTCCGGCGGTGAGCTTCGCCAATCGGCTCCTCTTGCGAATCGACTCCGACCAACGACCCCCAACGCCCATCCTTCGAAGAGCATGCACGCCGGGGCTGGGGAGGAGGACGAGGAGAGCACGCCACTGCTCGCCGGCAGCCTGGGCATCCACCAGCTCATCCACCGCATCCGATTCGACCTGCTCACGCTGATTGGTGAGCTAAAAAATAAAACAAAATAAAACAAAAACAAACTAACAAACTAACAAAACAAAACAAAACAAAACAAACAATATGTAGACACCCCGCTCTCAACTGAACAGCTCACATCCCCAGCCATCACATTCTCGATCACCAGGCCACTCGAATCCACCTACCTCAGCCTCACCAACCAGGCCATCATCTTCGCACTCCTCGTCAACCGCGTCCAGTTCTCCACCGACGCATCCCACGCACTCACCCTCCACTCCGTCAACGCCACCCGCGCCTCGCTCTGCGAAATACTCGCCACCAACATCCTCAGGCGCCTCCACCAGGCCGACCTCCTCAAGCACAAGCACAACACAACCACCAGCCAGAAACTGACCCCGGAGGAGGAGCAGGCCTGTCTGCTCAACTCCGCCAATGTGCTGGCCACCGCCTTCAGCCCCTTCGAAGGCGCCCCCGCTCAGGTCATCGCCGCACTCCAGGCCGACTGGGGCGCCTCGGACTCCAAGAACCTCCTCGCCCGCCAGTCGAATGCGCTCGAGATGGCCATCGTCAGCGAGGCCAAACAGTTCATCCGGAGCCCCGCCTGCCAACGAGTCATCGGTACGTCTCTCCCCTAACATCCACACCCACACCCACACCCACACACACCCACACACACCCACACACACACACCCACAGACGCCATCTGGTCCGGCAAGATCGTCTACACCTCAACCGCCATCGTCGACATCCTCTCCGACAGATACAAGCACCGTCCCGTCTCGCTCTACAACCCACGCAATGCGCCCCTCCTCAACCACTACCGCCTCACCGTCCCGCGGAACCGGGCCGCCCTCGAATACTTCCACTACGCCGTGCTCATCGGCTCCTATGTGGCCACCCTGCAGACCCGCCAGCTCGACAGGATGAATCCGATCGAGGTCTGGTTCAACGTCTTCACCCTCGGCTTTGCCGCCGACAAGCTCGGCTCCGTCCTCGAACACGGCTGGCTGGTCTTCATCGCCAACCTCTGGAACGGCTTCGACGCCGCCTTCATCCTCGGCCATGCCGTCTATCTCGCCCTGAGGATCACCGGCCTCGTCTACCTATCCCACTACGAGCTGGACTCGCACTGGCTCAACGAGCAGTCCCACCAAGTCCTCTCCTGTCTCGCCATCCTCATCTTCCCCAGACTCGCCTTCATCACCCTCTCCGATAACATCCTCATCCTCTCCTTGAGATCCATGCTCAGCGACTTCGTCTTCCTCATGCTCCTCGGCGCCTGGTGCTTCCTCGGCTTTGGGTACGCCCTCTACTCCCTCCAGCGAGGGAAACTCGAGTTCGACGGCCAGGCGCCTTACTCCCTCGGCGAAATCGCTATCTGGATGGTCTACATCTTCTTCGGCCTCGACGCCACCGGCATCTCTAATGCCCACCACTTCCATCGCATCTTGGGTATGGATCCATGTCACGTTCATCTGTCGAAAGCTAACTGACCTTCCTTTCTTCCTTCCAGGCCCCGGGATCTTTATTATCTATGCATGTCTCTCCAACACCTTGCTAGGTAGGTAGTCATCTTCTCATGAAGACCGTTAAAAAAGTATGACTCACAGATCTAGAGCCACACAGTCACCGTGCTGGTCTCGATCCTCTCAAAGATCTTCAGCGACATCTCGAACGACTCGATCGCTGAGACGCTATACCGGAAGGCGGTTCTGACGTTCGAGGGCGTCAAGTCCGATGCGCTGTTCTCCTTCCAACCGCCATTCAACATACCGGCGATGCTGATCCTGATCCCGCTGAAGCCGTTCCTGACCCCGCGGAAGTTCCACACGGTGGTCGTGTTTCTGTGCCGGATGTTTGGCTGTCCAGTGCTCCTGACGATCAGCTTCTTCGAGCGATACGTGGTCGGCCCGTTCGACAAGGACCGCAACTCGCTCAAGCTCACCGTCGCTAACAGCCTCGGAGGCCTGGCGTTGAACCACTTCAACGCGATCATCAATAAGGGCAACAACCATCCCGTGCCCATCGGCGCCTCCGCCCCGCGCAGACGCACAACCATGTCCAAAATGTCCTCCCGCATCACCCGCAACTTGCGCAAGTTCGGCGGCCTCGCTGTCATCAATGCTTGTTTCGACTACGAGCCCTATCCCCCCGTCCAGACCGAGGCCGAGGCGCAGGAGAACGAAGACCATCTCGCGCTCCTGCGCGACAACAACAACAACAAGAAACTCTCCCGAGAACCGGAGCAACTTGGAAACAACGATACGGTGCGCAAGCACAGCAAAGACAAAAAGAAGGAGACCGGGGGTCCACAGGCCTGCGCCTTCGACAAGCCCTCGGAGCTCGAAAACGGCACCCTACGCTCCCCCTCTACCGTGCGTCTGGACCCGGCCAGTCCGCTCGGGCCTCCAGCCGGGCGCGAGCTGACGACGCTCGAAAAGCTGTTCCTGCCCCACGCGGGCATCGTCTCGACCTTCGTCGGCCCCGTCCCCTCCTCGGACCGCCCTGTGCTCACGCTTCCCGACTCTACAGTCGAGCGCGCACACTCCCCACGCTTCTCCTCCTCGTCCTCCTCCTGCTCCTCGTCGACCATCGACAAGCCCCCCGTCCAGCCCCGCCCCGCGCCTCTGCCCTCCTCCTCATCGTCGTCGAGACCGGCGACGATCTACCTCGACCCTCCCCGAACGTCGCTCGGAGGGAACCACAAGCCGGCGTCGATCATCCAGGACGAGCTCGAGGAAGACACGCTGGGCCATCGCCGTCGTCGTCGGAGGACGCGAAGGGTCCGGACCACCGCCAGCCGGCTCTCGCTCGCCCGATCCCCGTCTTCGTCCGAGTACGACGACGAGGACGACGGCGAACAGGCGCTCCTCCTCGGCCTTGACCCCGGCCCTTCTAGACCCGCTGACCACAACGTGCGCATGGTGCCCATCGACCAGGTCGATCGGCTGCTCCAGGCCCGGCTCGCGCAACTCGAGGCCAAACTCACTTCTTCCTTCCAAGCCCTGCTCGATAAACTCCCGCCTCCTCCCGCCCACCCCTCCTCCTCTTCCACTGGTCCGGGAGACCCCGCTGCGCTTCTCCCGCCGCCTGCGCCTCCTCCTTGACCATCATCGGCGCACAGAAATGAAGCGTCAATGACACCGTCGGCTGCATTGTTGTATCTGAACACTTGTGCCCACTGTTTATCGCAGTATTTATTGTCTACTTTTAATCTGAAAAATAAGCACATGGAGGGTCTGTGCCGCCAGCTGGGGGCACCCCGTGCGGTTCACATAGCTCCGCGCGCATCGCGTCGCCCGCAGAGACGCGGAGACCCCGGCAGCATAAGACCCTCCTTTTTCTGTGGCGGACAGGCGCGCCCCTGCTCCACAGAGAGGCGTTGTTCAGCCTCCTCCCGCCGCCGGGGAGGCGCGAGACGCTTTACGCCGGTCCTCGCACTGGCTGATGGCCGCGGCTGGCATTTGAGCTGGCTCCCCTTTCGCATAGCGTAACGGGGCTTCCACACGCGGCCACTCCGCTACACACTTCTGGCACGACGTTCTGATCGGTGTCGCATGAGACACGGGTCCCTCTCCTGTGGCAGTTCTTAATTCAAGCGCCATACATAGTCTGACACCACAGTCCAAACCCGAATTCGATGTCAGAGGCCGAAGCAGCCAGCGGGGGTCCAGGGCTTCTCCAATATACCTGCCGAGCTTCACTCGCGATTTATCGCCCACACTTCCGCCCGTCTCTTCAAACCCCCAGACGGCAGCTGACTAATATGAACTCGACTTATCTCCTGCGCGGCATTCTTCTGCTGGCCCATCTCCTCCATGATCGCGCCTCTGCAGCATATCGAGGACGTGAGGTTGAAGAAGAAATGTCCAATTCGATCGAATTATCTCATGCTCCTCTTATAAAGCAGAGCGTACCGGAATCATCCGGTCAACGTGTGTTCTGGTTTCTGGATATTTTTTTTTTGATACTTTTCCGCTCATCTGAAGTCGCTGCACTGACTATGTTCCCCGTTGGTCAATCTCCTTATATGTTTTCCCTTTGGTCAATCTCCTTATTCAAGGGCAAGAACCATCTCGCAAAGGAATATTGGCATTTTTCCGAGCGAAACCCAAAGGTGCATCAGTCGAAAATTAGCGGTGAATATAGGGTCTCAACCTGGGAACTGACAAAGACACTTGCCCCAGGTCAAACGAGCTCGCCGCAAAAACCTGTCGGAGTGGATAAGGAACTCAGAAAGTGGCTGGATGATATTTGTAAGTGACTCACTGACTCGCAGTCGCACATAAGTTGATAAAAACAGCTGAAATACATTTTTTTTAATAATAAAAACACTTACTTCCGAAGACAACTACGCCGCGGGAGCCTCAGGATTCCTAAGTGGTACGTTTGGCCAAGGTGTTGTTCAACAGATTTGCTCTTTAACTGACGGGAATTGGTCAACCAGGAAGATGCAAGGAACCCCAATCGTTCAGGGCGTACGCTGAAACAATCGACCCGGTTCGCAAGCTGATGAAACAACTCAAGAAAGATCCAAGAAGTCCACATATGGCCGGACTGCTCACTGAGGTCTTGGAGCAGATCTTCGTCCTGAGCGGAAAAAACGATGCGGAGCGTGTCGTGATTGCAGCATGTGCCAAAGCACTTGCCGATGTTACTCAAGCCTTGCAACTTAAAGCAGAGTCCATCAACATCGAAAAGTGGCATGAGTATATGAAAAATCCTGACAACTCCCAAGTCGTTCTTTTCTTGTACCATCTCCAGATAATGTGGTTTCCCCAATTCTGATAAGGTCAACTGCAATAACTCCCTCTTCCTCAACCTTGCAACACCATACTCACATCGTTCAATTAGATTGCCTCACCCAAATCTTCCAGTTTATCAAGATGTCTCCTATCTAATAATCATAACGGGCTCTCAAACTTGAAACAGAAAATATATATTGTTGTGACATAAAGACCTTCTTTGCAGGTGCAGATCGCATAGGCAGATGCTTGACAGTCCCTTCAAACAAGGCTTCATGTTTTCAAGGCACATGCCCATGCGCCCTAACTTTGAGATCTGTAAAGATTTATGTTTAGTAAAAATTGAGGCATGGATCTTTGCATATCATCCTTATTTCTCAAATAAATGAATAAAGAAATCCCTGCGAGAATTGAGGTCAATATTTATCTCACCATTCTACGCTGATTGCACACAAGGAAGCAACATCAAACAATCCAACAAGGACCAAAACTAATGTTTTACCTGAAGAATCAAGAGAGTCCTAGACAGTCTGGTGGAAACTTCTGTCTAGCCACTGCACCTGCACCCGGGTGCGAAGTGCTATCTCTAACCAGAAAACAGGATTCCTCACAACAAGCTAAGCTCGACCCTGTTTAGTGTTCAAATAAAAGTAGCTTCAAAAGTTAAGTCCCCAAGCCCTCCTTGTTCCGCGCTGGGAGCGGTGTCGGCATGCGCGCGGCCTATGCAACCCCGGTCGCATCGCGCTGACCGCAGAGACAGAGACCCGGCGGTACTCGAACTTTACCAAAGTCACTCCGTTCTTTCCCTCCATTCTCGTGGGGCCCTCTCCTCCACCAGAGAGACTGAGCACAGTCCCGTCAAGGTCTCCGACACGCTTCAAGCTGATCTTTGGACAGGCTCGCCGGGGCCGCCCCCTTCGGCTCCGGAGCTCTCACTTGAGGCTCGTCTTCTTATGAGTTGGCTCTCAATCCACGCATGATCATAGGAAATCTAGGGGGATCTTCCTGGATCTTTCAGACGTGGGGCGTCCAAACGGGGCCACTGTACACGAAAAGTAGCCATTCTTCTTGCACGGCGTTCTGATCGGGGTCGCATGAGACACGGGTCCCTCCTCCGGTCTCAATTCACGCGTACATAGCCTGACACCACAATCCAAACCCAAATTCGATGAAGAGGCCGCTGGCCGTGGGTCCAGGGCTTCTCAAATATAAAACATGACCGACGACCTTGGTTGATAATTATCATCTTCCCACACGTAAACTTGTCCCTTCAAAACCCAAGACGTCAGGTGACTCATGAACTCGACTTATTTCCTGCGCGGCATTCTTCTACTGGCCCATCTCTTCCATGATCGGGCCTCTGCGGCATATCGAACACAAGAATATGGAGAGATCGCGGAGATAGGAAGGGTCGATTCGATCGAAAGTGTACACGCTCCTCTCCTAATGAAAAGTGTTCAGGAACCATCCAGTCATCGTGTGTTCTCCTTCTTTTGAAATTGGGCAAGCTTCTTGGACACTGATAACAATTCCAAATAATCTCCAGGGAAAGGGCGCCTTTCATCCATACATCAGAAGATCAAAGGTACGAACATCGTCAAAAAGTGGGGGATATAATCCATGCAGGGGTTTCAGCCTAATCACCGAGAAAAACACTTTGCACAGGTCTACGAACAAGCTCGCAAGAAAATGGACCTATTGAAGTGGACAAGGAACTGAGAGTCTGGCTGGACAAGATTTGTAAGTGACCCACTCACTCGCAATCGGAGATCTGTAAATTAACATGTGTTTGAAAAAATAAAAGACAAACCAGACGGTGGAATTGAACTGTTCCTAATTAGTGGTCGTGCTGGTATGTTTGGTCAAGATAATATTACATGTGTAGATTTGACGGGGATTGGACTACAGGAACCCCATTCCGACGAATCCAGCGACCAGAATCGTTCAAGGTGTATGCTACAGAAATTGAACCCGTTCGAAAGCTGATAGAGCAATTCAAGGCAGATCCAGAGAGTCCATATATGAGGAATCTGGTTCATGATGTGATGTGGGAGATTTTCACAATGACCGGAAAAAACGATGAAGAGCTTGCCAAGATTGCGACTTGTGCTAAAGCACTTGCCGATGTCACTAACGCCAAGCAATCTGACATCAACAAGTTAACTGAATTCGAAAAAGTCAACAGGGAGTCCTTCACCTTCCACCTCAAGCCATGGACGGCACACCGTAAATCTGTAAACAAAAAAGCGTCGCTTCTCTTGCACTATCTCGCACAAATGTTGTCCGGCGGATTGCCATCCATACCTTGGGAGATAAATTGGAATATCATTAGAGGTATTAAAGGTACGTGAATGAGTCAAAAAGCGGTGAATATAATCCATGCAGGGGTTTCAACCTAATCATTGAGAAAAAAACTTTGCACAGGACCAAAAACAAGATCTGCGGAAAATGACCCTGTCAAAGTAGCCAAGGAACTGAAGGTCTGGCTGGACAGTATTTGTAAGTGACCTGCTCACTTGCAATTGGAGATAGTTTAATGAAAGCAGCTAAATTAATATTTGTTTGAAAAAATAAAAGACAACCCAGAGGGTGGAATCGAACTGTTCCTAATTACTGGTCAAGCTGGTATGTTTGGTCAAGATAATATTGAATATATAGATTTGCCCTTAAACTGATGGGAATTGAATTCAGGAAACCCATTGAAACGAATCCAACCTCCGAAATCGTTCACGGCGCATGCTACAGCAATTGAACCAGTTCGCAAGCTGATGGAGCAATTCACGGCAGATCCAAAGGATGAATCTATACAAAATCTGGTTCATGATGTGATGTGGGAGATTTTCAGGATGTCCGGAAAAAACGATGAAGAGCTTGCCAAGATTGCAACCTGTGCTAAAGCACTTGCCGATGTCTCTAAAGCCGGGCAATCTGACATCAACAAGTTAGCTGAATTCGAACAAGCCAACAGGCATCACTTGACCACCCACTTTCAGTTTATCTCCCCATGGACTTCATACCTTTGCCCTCCTGTAAACAGACAAGTCTGGAATCTCTTGCGCTCCCTTGAGATAATGTTGACGGGCGGGTACCATTGATACTAATTAAGTCCAACCATGAGAATCTTTTCTTCCTCCACCTTTCAGATATAAAATCAGATAGTTCAATAAGATTCCCTCAACCAGATCTTACAATTCATTAACATGTCTCCAACATCACAATAGACGGGTTCGCAATTGAATTTTACTAAACTTTGGAGCCAAATTTAAGGCCTTTATGAACAAAATTTCAAAATTTTGGGAAAATGCACAGCAGCAGGTGATACTGATCAATCAGTGCAATTTATCAATTTTTGAAAAAAAAAAAAAAAAAAAAACATCAACACCTTGAAATGTGTCCCAAAGTTGTAAATTTCAATTGTGAACCCCCCTAATGATAAGGATCCTCATTGTGAAAACATAAAAATTCATCATTTCTTGTCATGTTATGACACACTACTATACAGACCTTCTTTGCAGCTAAATATGAAGATCACATCAGCAGATACTTGGCAGACCTTGCAAAGAAAGTGTCAGGTATTTGTGACAAATGCCTGCGCCTTAAACTTGTGCAATGAGCTCCCAAAATATATTCCGCAAAAATTGATTCTGACATGAGGTCATGCAGGATCTGTAAAGTTGCTGTGCTCCAGCACAGTCTGTGTGTATGGGGGTTGTCAGCCTGTGCCTGAGTGGTGGCAGGAAAAAAGAAAAGTGGAGCAAATCAATTTCTTTTTTTCCAAAGAATAGAAATACAATGAGTTAAAAGAGTGAGGAGGGGGGAAAAGGGCCTCAATAAAGAGGGTATAAGCTTTTTGCGCAATCAAAACAGTCTTAATTTCCTGAAGACATTTAATTTCCTGAAGACATTAATGGCTATTGATCAGCTGTGTTCATTGACATTCCTAACCTGTGACAGCTCAATTTTTGAGGCAACAGACAGTTTTGAACTAATTATATTGAAAGAGAAACCTATGAGTTTTTTTCTAGTAGGAAAAATGAATGAAAAAAAGGAACTGTGATAAACCCTCAAGAAACTGCTGCCAGTTGACATGCAATATTACAAGGGACTTGTTGAGTTTTTGCTGTGACAGCCTTGCGAAAGGGCTGAGTCAGGAGTAGAATCTATTCTTCAATGGTCATTTCCCCCCTTGCTTCCACTCGCTTGTCTTATCCTTTCCTCACAATTCCCAATCATATTCCCTTCCTTTTGACCAACTCCATCTCTTGTCTTGACTTTGATCAGACTCAACTCTTCAATACTTGTCTCAACATTGCTCAAGACTCAAAGCTCATTCCTTGCTTGACATTGCTTGAGTTCCCTGTCAATCCCTTGTTTGGCTCTTCTCTCCAATTTGGTGAGAAAAGAACAGCAATAACCTCGGTGTGGTGATCCAGATCTGTTGCGCGCAACAAAACTGCCAAAACCTCAACTCACAGCCTACAATACTAGCATATGATAGAATATTATTAGAGAAATAGATTCTAAATACAAACTTAACCCTAGTCACTCACTTCAACTACCCAGCTAGCTCTTTTAGTTTAGAAGTTAGTTACAATTATAGGTTTAGTACAGGCCATACCCAGGTGGAAATTCATATAAATCATAAAAGGCATGCATATATAGAAGAGTATAGTTAGATTTACTAGTTAGGCAGGCCTCCACTATTAGCTACAGATCACCTCACGCAACCTGCGCGTTGGAAACTGCATTGACTAGGCCTCCACTCAACAACTCAACAGATTTGCACGGACCTTACATCGATGCATGCGGTCAGAAAGCCTCCACTTTGGCAGTGCAACCAACCTAGGTGGACTTTGCCTTAAAAAGTACAAATCACACATGGTCATGCGGAACATCAGTTTAAGTTATGCACCCCTGGCAGAAGGCAGTGCAATCCACAGGGTCACCACCAGCAGAAATGCCTCAAGTGCAGCCCTCACCAGCAAAAATAACTCAGAAAAGAATATATAAGGAGGCCCTCCTCCCACCATTTTTCCATCATCACCCAGGCACCCCAGCTCAGTGGTCACCAGTCATCATTTTTGCCATCATCACGGAAGACACAGTCATCATACATTAACATAGAAATCCCATACCACACTCCATCATCATTTCCCTCTGCTGAAACCATTAAAAACCCAACAAAACATATTCTCACTTGATTATATTCTTTGCCCATCTTGCCATATAGAGGTTGTATACGCACCTTGTACTTGTTAAAACTGATCTAGGTCTGATAGAGACTACTACATACAAGTTTTCTCCATCATAAAGTCACGCCACAACAATAAATAAATTTGTTGTCAGAATTCTGTGTAGTATAATAGAGGGGCAGGTCTTTCAAACCACCCGTAACAGTAGTATTACTTAGCTGGAATATCATATTGTTATTTCCCCCTCAAAGGACTGCCAACCCATCCCAAAGGAGTTCTCACATTGTTCCATTCCTCCCTTGGCTAATCTCCTTTTCTTTTTCTCTCTCTCTATCTTTTCCAGTGTCCTTTTTCCCATTCTCCTCTCTCCTGTCTATGGTTGTCTCAGAATCTCAATTCTATTGTAGTGGTAATTCTCTCTCATCTTTTCTCCTGATGTTGTCTCTATTCCTTTCTTAAACATTCTAATGTTGTTTCTCCAGTCTGGTTCTCAATTTCTCAGCAATACAGATAAAATATTCACACAATTAACAGTCAAACGTCGCCAATTCTTGCGCTCAGGATCATATTTCATTGAACTCCGAAGAATCTCAAAAGAAACCAATTGTGAACCAGCCACCACGCCCGCAACCAACAACCTCTACCTCTAAGATGACAGAATCCATTATCTCAGCCAAAAAAACTGAAGGCTTTGGCCATTGAAACCACAATCAAGTCTATTCCCGCACTGAATCAGGAGAACTTTTCAAGCTGGAAGGAACAAATGCTCAACTTGTTCAAAGATCTTAATATCGGGGAGATCTTCACTCTCAACAAAGGTATCATTTCCTCTGACAACAAGTTGTTCATTTGAACCATTATGACTTCTAAGCTGGATGTGGAAATTCAATCAAACATTGTGAACAAGGACAACCGTGGAGAGGCTTTGAAAATCTGGAACGCAATCATTGAATATTTTGCCTCCAAACATAGCACAAACCAAGGCAGGATATGGAATCAGTTCTCTTATCTGACCTTCAATGAGACTGATATAAAGACCTTTATCACAAAAATCAAGAAACTTCTTAAGGAGATGCACAAAGTTGGCATCCAGATTGATTCCAACATTGTCAGGTATGAAATCTTAGGGCTGCACATTATTCATCATGCATTAACAACTTCAAACCTCATTTAGACCTGATTCCGCTGAGCTTTATGTCCATTTTATTTTCTCAAAAGAACCTCCTGAATCTCTACTCTCAAATGAAGCAATTTTTACATGCTTCTGCTGACTAGAGATGGCCCCGACGAACCCGTTGCAGGTACCTGCTATCCGCTGGCGGGTACCCGCCCATGGTCGGCGGGTACCCGCCAGAGTGTGCGTATTTGGGTGCAGATGCTGGATTTCTGGGAGAAATCAAGCGGGTACCCAGCCTGCTCTTGTTTGGGCAGGTGGCGGCTGCCACGACGACCGGAAGGACTGGGAAGGCCTTCCTTCTGGTCGGAGAGGTTTTTTCACCTCTTCGACTGGAAGGAATTCTTCTGGTTGAAGGGGTTACAGAACCTCTTTGACTCAACTGGAAGGAAGGCCTTCCAGTTGAAGAGGTTACAAAACCTCTTCAAGCGGAAGAATTCCTTAAGGATTCCTTCCAGTCAAAGAGGTTTGTAACCTCTTTGACTGGAGGGGCCTTCCAGTTGAAGAGGTTCTGTAACCCCTTTGACCAGAAGGATTCCTTCCAGTGAAAGAGGCTACAGAACCCCTTTGACCAGAAGGAATCCCTCCAGTCAAAGAGGTTTTGTAACCTCTTTGACTGGAAGGAATCCTTCCGGTCAATTTTGAGGACCTGCTCTGACTGCCCCAGGCGGTGCGGGTGTGGGTGCTGGTGTCAAACTTTTGGCAAAAAAGCTGGCGGGTACCCGGGTTCACAGGGGTCATCTCTACCACTGACGTTTGCATTTTTACAGCACTTTCCATCCAGCCTTCTAAGTTCTGCTCCAATGGCGGTGCGCGCACCCCCCAGTTACATAACCGTAACAAACTGGTGCATTGGGGGTGAAATATTACATGATGTTTACATGTTACATGTTGGGTTACATGGTGAATGCTGCGTGTGTAGATGTGTTTTTTGGTGTGCGTACTTGTTGCTTACAGGTTACATGGTGTTTGTGCATGTCACGGGTGGTGTGTACATGTTACATCTTATACACATGTTACACTGTTTGTAAACTTCTTGCATGGGGGTTACATGGTGCAGGACATTCACGCGGGGTACTTGGGGGTTACATGTTGCGGGAACATTCTACATGGGGGTTGCGTGTTGCAGAAACATGTTTCATGGGGATTGTGTGATGTGGGAACATGTTACATGTTGAAAAAGCTTGATACATGGGTTACTTGTTGTAAATTTTACATGGGGTGTAAAAATGTCATACGGGGGGTTAAATGCCACGCAACAGTATTACACGGGGTTTACATGCCGTGTAACAATGTTATACAGGTTTTACATGCTGCATAACAATTTTATACGGGGTTACATGTCACATCACAATTTCATACAGGGTTAAGTACCGGTGCACGCGGGCGACTCCCAAAATGGTGTTCTGCAGAGGGCCAATTAGGCAGCCAACTCCCTTTTCTATTGTCAAAAAATTAATTAAAAAAAATGTGCGGACGATGTGGTGGAAAGACTGGTACACGCGTGGGAATCAAGATTTTATTGCGCGTGGCGCGCGCCAGAGGCCGTCAAGGCTCAAGACAGCAAGACCTCAAGTTTCTCAAACCTCAAGGCTTTCTCAGGTTCAATGGTGTGGCGTGGCGCGCATCCTCAAGGCGTTTCAGGCTTCTTCCTTTCCCCTCCTTTTCCTTTGTTTCTGTGTTGGTGGTTTTGTTTCTCCTGTTAGTTTTTTCTTATCATGTTTTGTTTTGCTTCTTCTTTTTCATTCTGCGCGCGTTGGTTAGGGTTTGGATGAGAAGGTTTGGTTTATGGTTTTGTTCTCTTTTGTCTTGTTTTGTTTCTTGTCTTGTTTTGTTGTAGCGCGCGCGTGCGCGCTAGGTTGTGATGAGCTGTCTGTGAGATGTCACAAACTCCAAGGTTTGAGTTCAGTTCAAACTCAGGCTTTGGAGCGGCATGGACCCACTCTGAACCATTTTTTTAGTTTATCCATCAACAATTCAAAGTTATTAGTCTTGGCAACTGTCTGCCCAAAGTCTCAGCTCTTTAAAGTTCATTTTCCCCACAACGCCGATCTCTCCCAACTCTTGGTTTAGATCACAACCCCGCCGGCAGTATCCCCGGTTTCTTTCTCAAACACAAAACACCGCCGACGCGCCATCCAAGCCGTCGTAAAATCACAGACCCCCCCCCCCCCCCCCCAACGCTACACAAATTCTCCGCGCTCTTTTTTTGGCCAATCATCCCGGAGGGCATACACAACTCAGGTTTCCTTTTTTCATTCCCCTCCACCAACTGCCTACCGCCTGGCACAGTAGGAGTTCCTCAACAACTCCCAAAAAGAAAGAAAATTGGGAAAACAACTCCCAAACCCGGTCCCGGAGATGTATGGGAGTCGTTTTACCAATTTATGGGAGTTGTTTTTCCAAGTCCCTATTACAAAGGCCACTTTTTAATATTGCATGTCAACTGGCGGCAGTTTGTTGATTTTTTTTCACAGTGTGGTGTTATTTTTTATAACTACTGCATTTGATTGGAACACGTAGCTTAATAGCTAAGAACTATTTACCTAAAACACCTCCAACTATTTCAAATCTATCTTTGATAAAAAGGAGAAAAGGTTTAAAGGTTTAAAGCATCAAGGCCAACCAAGAATAAGGAGTTGAAGGCAGAAATAGTCTGTTTGTTTAAATGGGAGCCAGTCACTACATTAAATTGTTTCAGAATAAATTTTTAGCTATGAAACACTGGGCAAAAATAGTTTGGCTCTGGTGCACGTGCGTGGAATTGATTTTTGAGAGTTAAGAGCATGCTGACCAGTTTAGCCAAGTTTGCACAATGTTTGACTCACAACTATTATTAACTGAAGTAGCAAGGTGTGATTTGACTGTATTGGTGTGTCAGCTTTGTGATATTTGCGGGTAGATAGCTAGCTTATGAGCTAACTGTTGCTATATCACTGCCAGCATGTTTGGCTGGGATGCACTCAGTCAGTTCAAAATGGGTTGATCTTGAGTCTTGACCAATGAAATATAAATCCAAGGTACCCCCCTTGGATTTATATTTCATTGGTCAAGATCAACCAAGTTGAAATTGGTTGATTTCATCCCAGTTTAACTGAGATAACCTTATCCCAGCTAATTCTGCTGGCAGTGTATGTAGCAAGGGTTAGCTAAAATCATAGCTTATTGCTAATTTAGCTGAGGTTTGGCTCAGCCCCGTGTGGTTGAGTTTGATGGCTAAAATAGCTAACTGCGAGCTAAACTAGCCACTGACAAAAATGCTCTAACAAGTCTGCAAAGGAGAAGAGTGATGAAAAATTGATTTCAGGGGACTATGTTTAGTGCTAAACAGAGTCCATACTTAGAGGATGAAGTCACATTATTTCACTCTAGGGCAGGGAATTCATTAAGATCACCTTACCCCTGAATTACTGCATGTATGATCCATAGCGCTCTAAGCTTCATTACACTGCCAGCAAGATGGGCTTGGCTGAGGTTATCCCAGTTAAACTGGGATTCACTCAACCAAGTTGAACATGGTTGATCTCAACTGATGAAATGTAAATCCAAGGAGCCCCCTTGGGTTCATATTTCATTGGTTGAGTGCATCCCAGTTAAACTAAGATGAATCAAACCCAGCCAAATATGCTGGCAGTTTTAATACTACAAACCTCTTGCTCTAAATTTTACATTGTCTCTTAAAGATAAGAAATTGACCCTCTGAGTCCAATTGGGCAATACAGCACATGCTGTAAGACTCAAAAGGTGTTGTGAGACCCTTTTGCTGAATGGCAAAAGGCATGGATGAGGTGCAGGCTCTGCGTCTCTGTATATCAGAAAACAAGACCACCAAGGTAAGCTTGGCAATTTTTTTTGTGATAGGATATGTTCAAAGATGAGATATATAAGAGGACTGTTGTTGAGGTTGGAGGTTGATTGAGTTATTGATGTCTGAGATAGGTGATGTTGACTTGGTGTCTTGAGTGGGGCTTGAACCTAGTTCCTTGGGCCAGGGGTATATAAGTTTTAAAAGTGAGGAGTGATGACACTGCGGGCATCTTGCTGTCGCTGCGGGCCGCAGCAACATCTGGCCGGCTGATTTGCCTTTGGACAGCCGGCCACCGCAGTACATACATAAAAACCTCTTGATGACCGGTCCTTGTGCCAGCCATTGAGAGGATTACACACTCCTCTCACTCCTCTTGGTGACCAGCTCATGGACCGGTCATCGGGAGGAGTCCACACTCCTCTTGATGCCAGCACACACCGGCGTCAAGAGGAGTACAGACACCTCTCAATGGATGGCACAACAACCGGTAACCAAGAGGAGTACGCACTCCTCTCAATGGCTGGCCCAAGGCCTGGTCATTGGGAGGAGTACATACACACTTAACTTGATGGACGGCACAGACCGGGCATAGAGGTGTATGTACTCCTCTCAACGCCGGCCTGTGTTGGCATTGAGAGGAGTATGGATTCCTCCTCCCGATGACCGGTCCTTGTGCTGGTCATTGAGACAACGATGGGTAGTTACGGTACGGTTAACGGTAACGTAACGGTACCGTAACAATTTTCTGGCCGTTATCGGTACCAATAACCGTAACACATGCGCGGTACGGTACTGTTTTTTAACGCGGGGGTACTTTTTGATTCCGTTACGGTACTGCGTACATCTGGAATTACAACGTTACACTACTGGGAACTAGGTTCTTTTTTTGTTACTAGTAACAAAAAACAAGGAGGTATACAGTTATTGTATGTCAATTTTTGCCAGGTAGGAATGTAACTAAGCATTCGCCAGCTTTGGAAAAAGTCCCAGTCAGAGGGACCTCCTCCCGAAGCCACATAAGGCTACTGACACAGTGCGACATTGTAGAAGGAAGTAAGCGGCCGCGGTTACTGCTGCATACATCTGCTGCGGCAGAGAAGAGTCTCTCCACTGAACAGGAGGAGCCTACTTCTCCTAAATATGATTGCGCCATGACGGCCAAAGTCGGATAAGCCTGTTGATTGAACTATAGGAACACATGATTTCAGCCAAGGTCATCAAAGACAAAAGAAGGCATAAAGAGGGCCAAAAATGTATTTATTACCTTCCACCATTCTAAGGGAGTTTCATGGCGTGCTATGGCTCCATCCTTGAATTTAAAGTTGGCCTTCAAATAAGTGTCAATTTCGTTCTCTTGAGGTGTTTGATGGGACATGCGCGAGGCCAGACGGGCCATGATTGATTGCAGCGGAGCGTCGATTGGTTTTTCAATGGCCATTACCTCGGAATCAGACACAGTCTGCGGTGCTGGCCCGTTAAGCTTGATTCTCTCCTTGGTGTTTCCAAATTCTTCGTTCAGTAACTGCTTTGCTCCGACCACTTCAGAACTATCCGATCCAAAACCGATCTCAAACAGGTGCATCCTGTAGCACGGGTGTAAGATTGTAGCCAGGATAAGGGTGTGACATCGCATTGCTTCATTTAGATACTTGTTGACTCGTTTTAACATAGCGTGATACATCGGGTATAGCAAATCAGTTTCGAGGGAGCTACCAAGCTTCTCAGTTAGGCTTTCTTTGAGCTCCAGGTATTTTGGAATTACATGGGCTCCGGTGGGCTGATTGCCTTCCATGTAGGAGGTCATGTCGAGGAATACCTGTTGAAAAATTGAGGAAATCAAAATATAATCAGTCAAGCTGTGTTTGAATGGCCATTGGTACTACTAGGATGATGGCCACACTCACCTCCAGCTCGCAGTTGAGATTGTCTATCTCTTTCCACTCGCGCGGCAAGAAAAAGGCATCCTCAAATACCCCAGGCGCATTTGGTTCTTGATCTTCCTTCAATATCCGGTCGATGACGTCTCGAGCATCAACAGCTTTGCGGTAGCTTTGACATTTTATGTTCCAGCGGATTTCGTAGCCCGCAATCAAGGGGGCGACCTTGATTTTCATTTCCCGTGCGGTTTTATCGAAATAAGCGCGCTGAGCCGCTGATCGTGTGATTTTCTTTATGACGGTGTCAAGCTATCAGGTGATTGAGTAAGTTCGCGAAATCCATGACGTGACGGTGTGGACAGAAAGTGAACATACCCTTTTACATAGTTCCTGAAGCTTCAAGCTCTTCTGGTGTTTACTCGGATGCGGACGTGTGCTAGCCGCTGTATCTTGGGTTATCTCGTTGTCTGAACTCGCATCAGACTCAGTCTCAAGTGCACGTGGTTCATCATCCTCATCATCTGCATTCCCACATTCGCTATCTAAATCAAAGTCTTGATCCGCATCGCTAGCATCGAGATTTCCGACGTCATGTTCGGACGGATTGATTAGCGTTGACTCGTCTGGCTCCGGTGCTTCAGCTAGCCGACCCAGGACGGGGAAAAAGCCGAGGATGGACTCCTTTGCTTTACCGGGAGGGAGGGTCTTGAGTGACAACGCTGCCAAGCCTGCATTGACAATCAACGCAAGCTTATGGCAAAAACAGCGGATGTGACTGTTTGCTGGGTCCCACGAATCCGCACAAGCATTTCCATTGGGGCTATCATTAATAAGCTTGTGCATATGAGTGGCCATCGTGTTGTTGTTCGACCCCAAATCCGTGGTCTGCGCAAGCATGTAGATAAAGTAATAGGTGATGTCAATCTATGTTTCATTGACCACGTTCCAAAACCAGGCATAACAAGAAGTGGAGGGAGCTTATCTTGTGATGCAAATCTTTCTTCTTGAGGATACTTGCAATTGGGCGAGCCAAGAGATGTCCGTGATGTTTCCACGGTATCATTTTCAAAGCCAAATGGCGAACGCAATATTGCCAGTTGGTATTGACATAAGAAACTGCGGCCCCAATGAAAGCGAAGCGGTTAACCTTCGTAGTCCATACATCATGGACCAGGGTAAACTTGGTATTCATATTCTGTTTTTTTATTTGTTTTGAAAACGGCATTAGTAATTGTTGGTTCTCCGGTGGCATGAATAAGAAGCAACTCACATGTAACTCATCAAAGACAGAGGTCTTGAGCAGAGAATATAACTTTTTAGATTCATCAGCAGTCCATTGGCGACCATATAAATGAGCTTTCCGATTACAGTATTTGATGGTGGCCCGAAGATACGGGTCTTCTATGCGAGACCACGGAAAGGCTTGGCGAATTAGCCAAAGCATGATCAGCTGATTGAGAACTCTAACGTCAAAAGCAGGCCCCACGTTCATAAAAGCCGCAATACCCGGCTGTTTGACATCGCTAAAGCTGACTGCAGCGGCCTGGACCTCTGCAACCAAAGGAGGCAATTTGGCTCCTGCCAGAATGGCTTTCTGGCGATTGGGACAGCCTTTAGCATTTTTCCCTTTCTGGGAGTATCCATCTCAATGAGCTTTTAGATTTCCTCGTGAAGATCCATGTCCCCGGCAGATCGCAGGACACCACTTGCAGGAGAAGCTCAAGGGGTTCTCCGGGCTGTCAGTCTTGTTGCACACCGGCTCTTCGAAGTAATGCGTAATATCGTCATACATTGATTTTTTTTCCTCTTTTGTTTTTCTAGCGACAATCTTGATAGAGCCTTCATCGGTGTCTTGGTTGTAGTCATAGCCCGTGTCTTCTGTAATCGCCTAGAGAAGAAAATATAAGTAAAAAATAAACAAATTCATCAGTGTAAACATCAGGTGTTCTTTTCAAGAAAGCAAGACAATAAAAAGGTGAGACCTTTTTTGAGGGGTTTCCTGATTTCTTGGTCTTCCCCAGCTGACTTGTTTTCGCAGTTGTCCCACTTGGATTAGAATCCAAAGCAGACGAGTTTTCCTTTGCGCCCAATTTTCGTGTGCATTGCTTTTTGCAATTTTTTCTTTCTTTCCTTGGACAGAAACCAAATGCCCCGAACTCGACAGAGAGGATTCTACAACCCTTTTTGAAGCCGCTGGCTGGGCTATTTTGACACGGGAGTCAGTTGGAGCAGGCACCATGCCTGGTGGAATTCACTGCCAGCATATTTGGCTAGGATGAAGTCATCCTAGTTTAACTGGGATGCGCTCAACCAATCTTAAATGGGTTGATCTTAACCAATGAAATATAAAACCAAGGGGGGTTCCTTGGATTTATATTTCATCAGTTGAGATCAACCAAATTTAAATTGGTTGAGTGCATCCAAGTTTAACTGGGATAACCTCAGCCCAGCTAATTATGCAGGCAGTGATTACTATTGAGGCAGATCGTCTCGACCGGCGGTGTTGGGTCTGTGATTGGTCCGTAATGTTGCCGGTGTGGTCATTATTCCTGTGTTTGTAGGAGGAAAATTCAAACTTTTATGTGTACTCACAAAACGCCTCAAGATACAGCCAACTGGAAAGCAGAAATGGAATCTAGGACCAAAATAGCCCCTAGTCACCCACTGAAACCACCCTCATATCTCTACCGGATCAGAAGATACGCAAATCACCCCTTTCACGCACCAGTCCGAGTGGGTTCACACACAGACTCAACTCTTGGCTACCATACTTGGCATAATGCATACGGCACATGAATTACTTTTCTTCCTTCCTTTTATCAGGCCTCACCTCCTATTTCCCCTTGCATATGTTTGTTTCCCATTTGCATATCTTTGATCTTGGAAAATCCTTGTATGAATATATATGATCCTGTTTGCATATCAAAGGGACGCATTGTAAATAGTCTAGCTAAATTCCCTCAGTTGTACTTTCTCACCAGCCAAATTCCCTCAAAGCTGTTCCCCTGGAGCTAAATTCCCTCATCATTGTCTATATAAGGAGGCCTCTGCCTGCCAGTTGTTTTCTCCTCATCCCATCAGGGGACATTCCCCCTCAGATCCTCATGCCATCCGGCGGTCTATATTCCCTACTCACTTATCACTCATATTATCTATCCATATCACAGTTATCAGCTCACACCACCACTCAGTTCACATACCTTTCACACTTTATTTGAAATTCATATCACCGCTCAGTCACACACCTTTCACCAGTAACCAGTCCCCGGTTCCACTCCTGGTTGAGCTTAGCTCCCTCTCACCCTCATCACCCCTCACGTTCTGAACTTATATACCCTCAGGCCAAGGATCTAGGTTCAAGCCCCACTCAAGACATCAAGTCACCATCACCTATCACATACATCAGTAACCCCATCAACCTCGGACATCAACAACAATCCTCTTATATATCTCATCTTCGAACATATCCTATCACAAAATAAATTGCCAAGCTTACCTTGGTGGTCTTGTTTTCTGATATACAGAAAGGCAGAGCTTGCACCTCATCCATACCTTTCGCCATTCAGCAAAAGGGTCTCACGACACCTTTTGAGTCTTACACCGGCATGGGAGTCACTCTCTTTGTTGAGTTTGGAACTTTGTACTTTGGTGACCATTGTAGGATGACAAGGTAATAAGCGCTAAGCAGGCGATGAAGCTGGAAAATTTAAGAAACAAGGGAGGGCCTGGCGACTCGTGCCTTGGTCCACGGGCAACCAATATGGGACAGGTGGTGGCGTTTTCTGCCTCACCCCTGTGTATACAGGGGTAAAACACGTCGCTTGGCGGGTTTCACCCCTGTTTAGTGTGCGTAACTTGCAGGTAACGCATTGGTAACGCGCTAGCGGTTATTGTAAATTGTGCGTTACTAGTTATTGCGGTTAACGCGTTAACACAGACCAAGAAGTATATGATACGGATGATTTTTTTGGGGGGGCAATCCGGACTAGGTACGATAACCTCTCTGGGGGAATTCCGCCGTTACTAAAACCGCTAACTGCTCTGGATAGTAACGGCGGGCGGTACGCTACGCAGATAACGCTGGTTATTGTAGCGTATCGTAACTACCCATCGTTGATTGAGAGGAGTGTGGACTCCTCCTCCCGATGACCAGTCGTTATGCTGGTCATCGAGAGGAGTGTGGACAACTCTCAACGGCCGGCACAAGGACTCCTCCTGATGGCTGGTCCTTGGGCCAGTAATTGAGAGGAGTGCGTACTCCTCTTGGTAACCGGTTGTTGTGCCGGCCATTGAGAAGTGTGTTGTGTGTACATACCCCGGTGGCTGGCTGATGGACAGCCGGCCAAGTGTTGCTGCAATACTTGTTGCGCAGGGTTCAAATCCCCACTGAATTGTCAGATGTCGCTGCGGTCCGCAGCAACATCAAGATGCCTGCATTGTGAGGGAGAGAGGGAGATAAGCTCAACCAGGAGTGGAACCAGGGACTGGGTTACTGGTGAAAGGCGTGAACTGAGTGGTGTATTGCAATAAAGTGTGAAAGTGATGTGAGACTGAGTAGTGATATGGATTGATAACTGTGATATGGGATAAAGAAATAATATGAGAGGGGATGAGTGAGTATGGAATATAGGCTGCTAGATGGCATGAGGATTTGAGGGGGAATGTCCTCTGATGGGATGAGGAGGGAACAACTGGCAGGCAGAGGCCTCCTTATATAGACAATGATGAGGGAATTTAGCTCCAGGGGAACAGGCTTGAGGGATATTAGCTGGTGGGTAAGTAATAATGAGGGAATTTAGCTAGTCTATCTACAATGCGTCCCTTTGATATGCAAACAGGATCATATATATTCATACAAGGATTTCCAAAGACCAAAGATATGCAAATTGGAAACAAACATATGCAAGATAGAAAATAGAAGGTGAAGACTAGTAAAAGGAAGGAAATAAAAGAAACAAATTAATTCATCTGTCATATGCAATATGCCAAGTATAGTAGCCAAGAGTGAGTTTGTGTGTGAACCCGTCTGGACTGGTGCCTAAAAGGTGTGATTTGTGTATCTTTGGATCCGGTAGAGATATGACGGTAGTTGCAGTGGGCATCTAGGGGTTATTTTGGTCCTAGATTCCATTTATGATGTCCATTTGGTTTTATTGTGAGGCATTTTGTGAGTACACATAAAAGTTTGAATTTTTCTCCTACAAACACAGGAATAATGGAGGACTTCCCTTTGATTTACACGGCCATGTAAAGTCAGATCTGGCACTTGTAAAGCCAGATCTGACTCACCTTGTAATTTCTAGCTGTAAAAGCTTTTCCCCAGGGTTGAGATGCCAGAATACCTGCCAGATTTACACCCCAGTTATTCCAGCAACCCGGGCCTCATCCCTCAATTGTTAACCCGGTCATCAAGAGTAAACTCAATGCCCAGTACAGGCCGGCCATCAAGAGTACGCAACCCTCTTGATGCCCAGTCTGTACCAGTAATCAAGAGGATTCAGCCCTCTTGATGGCCAGTACAGACGGGTCATTGAGAGGACACAGCTCTCTCAATGACCGGCCTGTACCTCAAGAGGACACATCCCTCTTGATGGCAGATCTGTGCCAGTCATTAAGAGGACACAACCCTCTTGATGACCGGTGTTGTGTCCTCTTGATGGCTGGTACAGAGGACACATCTGTACCGGGCATCAAGAGGACACAACACCGGGCATCAAGAGGACACAACACCGGGAATCAAGAGGACACAACACCGGGCATCAAGAGGACACAACACTGGGCATCAAGAGGACACAACACCGGTCATCAAGAGGACTCAAACCTCTCAATGGCAGGTACAGATGTACCCTCTCAATGACCGGTCTGTACCGGCCATTGAGAGGGTTGTGTCCTCTTGATGACCGGTGTGTACCGGCCATTGAGAGGGTTGTGTCCTCTCAATTAGTGGTACAGACCGGGCACCAAGAGGGTTGTGTACTCTCAATGGCCGGTCTCTACCAGCTATCAAGAGGGTTGTGTACGCTCAATGGCCGGTCTGTACTGGGCATTGAGATGGTTGTGTACTCTGGATGGCCAGAACAGACCAGCCATCAAGAGGGTTGTGTACTCTTGATGACCGGTCTGTACTGGCCATCAAGAGGGATTTCCTGGTTTAATCTAGCCGCTGACAAGTGCGTGTAAAACCAGGGTGTAAAAATCTGGCTTTAGAAGTGCCAGATCTGACTTTACACGGCCGTGTAAATCTTAGAGAAGTCCTCCAATGAGCACAACGCGCAGGGCTTACAAGGCTGAATTTGGACAGATTTTGATGCATTTAAACATCATTTGAAATCTAATCTGTTGTTATATTGCAAGCTCCAGAGCAATACAGGAAGCAGGACTTCTTTTCACCACCAACTGTTGAGTGGAAACCTCTAAGCCAAAAAGGCTGGAATCAAAAAATGAAATGCTGTCAGGCCAAAGTACTTGGACATAAGGGGTAAGTCAAACTTACCAATTCCCTCTGTTGCAGGTGTGTGTCTTGCAAAAAAAGCCCCTTGGCAGGAGGGACCACACTACATATCACCCTTTTTGTGGAGCCAAGTTTTGGCGGGATTGATTTTTGAAGCTTTAAGGGCCCAATTAGAAACTAGTTTTGGGATAATTTCAGGTTTCCTTTCAAAGAAGTTTGGGATACCTTTTTGCTAACTCGTTTTGAAAGTGAAAAATCTCAAAACAACCCAAACAACCTCGGGGAGGTGGCTTGGGGGAAACTGGTTGACAACGTGATTACATAATAGCCTCGGAAGAGTCCTAACCTGTATTACTAAATATGAAACAAGTCTTACATTTGCACTCGTACCGTTTGCCAATTCCTTGGACCCGGGTATCATGATATTACCATGCCGGTTACATGGCCCTGATACATACAAAAGACCAGTTTGCCTCTGACCTCAAGGCCTGGCTGATGACCAATCCTTTGATTAATCATGTGGCTTCCTCATTACTTGCTTTTTATTGTCTCAATTATTAGCCAGCGCATAATAGGCATCTACACGTCCCTCGATGCTACCACATCAAGACTTTGGCTTCCTATATGGCGCCCGCTGGCCAAACCATTGGCGGGCAGCACCACAGGTTGCTTGAGCTGCCGTACTTCTGGCTTCCATCAATCAGACTTGTGTATGTGCTTACTGGCCTCAAATCTCCACAGGACCCACCTTCCCAAAACTTATCTACTTGATCAACTTTCTGCTCTCCCAAGTTCTGACCAGCTTGTCTCATAAAGAAGCAATTGATGGTTTCAGCGCTCAATTTGCCAGTCTAGCAGTCCACTCTCAAGACATCCGCGATCAACACATCCTCTCTCCACTTGAAGAAAATCGCCTTCAAGACACTAAACTTCAAGAAATCCGCCTTCAAGACATCCACCGTCAAGATATCCACCTTCAAGATATCCGCCGTCAGGACATGTACCCTCACAACATCCACCTTGAAGACATTTACCTTGAAGATGTCTACTCTCAACTTCATCCCATCGACTCCCAAACTGGAAACGTCCGCTCTGAGGGCAGGTACTCTCACCTTCAAAAAATCCGCTTACAACAGATTGAACTTGTGTGCCAAGTGTTAAACTATCTTCTGGGCCACCCAACCATGCCTCTGGAACATCTAGAGGAATGGTGTACAGTACTCGCCAATGCCGCATTTGATCACAATGGGGGACACGGAAAGGTTTCCGATTCAATTATCCTTGCTTTTTACACAATCTAGGTGCAGCATCACAATAATGCTCGTTTCGCAAAGAGAATTGAAGATTTAGCAAAGTATATCAAGTTTCACACAATCCATCCCTCAAACGTAAGGGTCCAATGGGCACATGGTGTGCCTTTATAAACAAGTTTCACCAGGAAAATAAAATAGTCACTTGATGACAAGTGACATCATGCCAGCTCCAGTGGGCTACCCACCATCTACCCACCATCTACCCATCATCTACCCACCATCTACCCACCATCTACCCACCATCTAACCACTTTAAGAATTTCCACAGGAGATCCTCAGTTTCTGCTGGGCACCACTGATCCCCATTTCTGGTCAGCTGATACTCAGCTTTAGCTCCCAGCTTATGCTCAGCTTTGGTGCCCAGCTCATGCTCAGCTTTGTTGTACAGATCAGAACCAGTCCTGGCCCAGCTTATTTTCAGCTTTATTCCAGTCATGGCTCAGCTTAGACTCAGATTAGGACTATCATTGGCCCAGCCAATGCTCAGCTTTGGACCAGTATTGGCTCAGCTGATTTTCAGCTTTGGATAAATCTCGGCCCAGCCAATGCTCAGATTCTGAGTCTGACCACTCCTGTAACAGCTTATGCTCATCTGTGGACCAGCCTTGGCTCAGCTGATGATCAGCTGTGGACCAACCTTGGCTAAGACAATGCTCAGCTGTGGACCAGCCTTGGCTCAGCTGATGCTCAGCTGTGGACCAGCCTTGGCTCAGCTGTGGAACAGCCTTGGCTCAGGTGATATTAATCTTTTGAATAGTCTCAAACAATCTGATACTCAGCTTTGGAACAGCCTTGGCTCAGCCAATGCTCAGATTTGTACCAGCATTGGCTCAGCCAATGCTCAGCTTTTGAAAAAATTTGGCCCAGCTGGTGTTAATCTTTGGAACAGTATTGTCCCAGCTGATCCTAAGCTCTGCACAAGCCTTTTCCAAGATGATGCTCAGCTTTGGACCATTTTTGGCTAAGCTGATGCTCAGATTTGGAATATTCTTGGTCCAGCTGACACTTGGATTTGTTTCAGGCTTGGAATATCCAATGCTCAGCTGTGGCCCAGGCTCAGCCAATGCTCAGATTTGGCCCAGGCTCAGTCAATGCCTACTGCTCAGCTTATGATGAGCATCAGCTGTTCCTGGGAAAAAATTAGGATCAGCTGACTGTGCCACATTGAGTGCTCTGGTGCAGTCCTGCAAGCTCTACAAGTGCTGGTGGAGCAGACTTGGAGCAGCACTGGAGTAGCTCTGGAGCAGAAACCAAAGCTGCATCATGTCACTTGCCATCAAGTGACTATTTTTTTTTCCTGGTGTTTGGTTTTCTTTCTGGATGATATTTAAATACTTACTAAAATCTTGTTTCAAAAAAATAAAAACTTTCAGAGCTCCATTACCCCATGTACGGTTTCAATCCCAATTTTTGTTAGTCATCCAAAATACACATCAGAAAACAAAGTAAAACTGACACCGCAATTCTGATCATGTTTATAATTTACATCAATCTGGTTATTAAAAGAATATGAGAAACTGAAATTATATTTCTTGTTAGATGCTGAAAACAACTTTCACTATTGTAATAAACATGACAATAGAGCTGGGAGTATTGTACCTGAAAGCAGAGCGAGATGCACCTGCTATGAGAGAATGATAAAGGAAATGGGCTAAGTCTGTTTGAGGATTTCCTCTGTTTCCACGTTGTGGGTAGTTCTATGAACCTGCCGAGATATTGATAGTGTCAGCTACTAGTCTGGCTGCCCTCTCCACTTCTCTCTTGGACTTACTAAGCGCTAGTGTGTTAGCGAAGTAGTTTTGTCTTGTTCTGGCAGAACGACTCCGCTGGGTCTGGGGCTGCTCGAAGAATATTGTTCAATTCAAGTCAGCTGTTTGTCTTTTCTTTGTCTGGTAGGAACTGCCCTTGACTTACTTGTAGCTGTAGCTTCCAAGGTCCTCGCAAGCAGTTCTTCTTGTGTCTGGGGACCGAGACGTTCCGCGAGCGTTCTGCGAGGGAACGGGAATCTAGTTAGTCTTGAGAACAAGAGACTTTCATCCACGGTACGTACAAGGTTTTGAATCTTGTTTGTCTCTTTGGCTGGGCTTTGACCGTTAAGGTTCTCGCTTGCTTATCCGCTGCTGCAAAACGCCGAGGCAATACTTTTGTCAGCTTAGGTGGCTTACCTCTCTTAGAGCATCCACCACCGTCTATGTAAGCCCGCTTGGTAAGGCATATTCACCAAGTATGTAAGCCATTTTCCACCCCCGTGCCCTCTTTAGGGCTCGTTAGCTAAATAGTCGTTCGGTAAATCTTTAGGGCTCGCTAGATTTACCCATTGCTACAGAGCCTCTGTAAGGGAAATTTTAACGAGTCTACCAACTGCCCCCTGCACCCCCATGGGCCATATGTCTTTTTCATGTGTACCCCATACATTTAAGTACATACATCCCTCCAGCACCAATCTCATCATCACCCCAGCTACACCTCCTTGAGGTTGTGCCCCATTCGATTCCTCAATAGAAAGTTCATTGAATTGAAAAACCGCTCTATCAATGGCCGGTCTTTTGACCAGTCGGTCATCAATTGAACGGTCATAGAATTGGGTGTAGAATCACATGACTGCTTTATCAATGACCAGTTGGTCATTGATACAACAGTCACATCAAATTAAGACCAGTTGATCATCAATAGAACAGTCACATTGAAAGACCGGACGGTCATCAATAGAACGGTCATAGAATCAAAAGACCGCTCTATTGATTACCAGTCTCTTGACCGGTCGGTCATTGATAGAACAATTGTAGGATCAAAAGACCGCCCTATTGATGACTGGTTTTTTGACGGGTTGGTCATCGATAGAACAGTCACATTGAAAGACCCATTGATCATCAATAGAACGGTCATAGAATCAAAAGACCACCTATTGATGACCGGTCTTTCAATGACCGTTCTATCGATGATCAGTGTTTTGATGATGAGTCTTTCATGAAAGACCTGTCCATTGGTCTTTTGATGACCAGTACTTGATGACCCGGAATATGTATGAGATATAGAGTGCTGTGTTTTATGTTTACTACAGAGCAGCCCGGGCCCCGATGGACACGAGGGTGGTGATGGTGTCTTTATCTCAACGTGCGCTGCCTACCGAGTCGATACCTAGCGACGAGGGAGGCTTTTTTCTTTAGCTAAGCAACCGAGCCTCGTGGGACTCGCTGGCTACCTAAAGATTTACCTAGACGGTGGTGGATGCTCTTAGCAGCTGGGTCTTGTCGACTGTACCGCGCGAGCTTCCTTAACGGTTGCTGCGGGCTGGGGTCCGGGCCTGTATTCCTACAGTTAGGCCCTGTTTGGCAGCGTGATTATTACGCAATAAATAATCTTGCCATGTCCCCCTACATTGTGTAAGACACTACTTTTCCGCCTGATCTTTTCAAAGTAAACTGCCAAGCCCTATGAGGGTTTACTTTCAAAAGATATCCTAAAAAGACATGTTTTACCATATGTAATGTAGCATGTTTCCTATTATTACGCTGCCAAACAGGGCCTTATTACTCAGGTTTACAAGCTGATCTCCAGGAGCTGATGATCGATGAACCAAGATTAGGATCTCTAGGAAAGGCCATGAATATAAATGGCACGCGATATATTACCCAAAATATTGACAGAATCTTCCAAGAAATCTTCTCAACCAAACCAGCGAAGGACCTATCCGCCGAAACCAGATTAGCCGCATTAGCTGTCCTTTATTCGCTGGCCACAACAGAGGAAATGGTTGTCAGTAAGAAGGCCAGCCGACTGATGAAATCAATCATAGAGAACAAACCACGCTGCTTCTTACTCAAGCATGAACATACACTACTAACAAAGTTGGCTGGAAAAATTCGAACAAACCCGTCCGAAAAAGGCACCGAAGTTCCCCCAAGCTTTGGTTCATGCCCTGATCAACTAGGGGTCGAGCTAGGAAAAAGGATTAAAAAAAACTCTACTCAATGTGGTGCTTACTGCTCCCTCACATACATAATTGCTGGAATCTTGCTCTTTACCTTCCACACCCCGAAAATATCTCCTTTTTTCTTCTTCGCTATCCTGCAGTGTTACTCATTGTTAGATTTCTAGCTTTTTATCATTCAATTATGCATATCTGATCAGTGTGTCATCTGAGCAACCCTGAAACATCTGGAATAGTCCAAAAAATAGTTGTTCTCCTATAGCTAAAAGTTTTGTGATCTTGTGTAACACTTGTGAAACATACTTACTGTTTTTCTTTTCCCTCATGAACACATCAAGTTGTCTCCCTTGAACCCTCCTCCTTTTTCCTTCGGTATCTCCCATCCCATCCCTCACTTGATGTGTAGCAGATATACCCCCTGGGAAAAACTCTGCATGCTCTGTGGAGATCTTTCCTCGCAGGCTTCTTGCAAAGTGCCTCTCCTCCGTTCAATCGGTAGTTTTTCATATTTCTTCATGCCATGACAAGAGAGTTGCAAGCCGGCTGGCTCTGAGCCGCGTTCTCATGGAGGCTGTTGCATTTCAAACAAAAATTTGGCCCCGGATTATCTGCAAGTAAAACGAAGAAGGAACTGTCTGCAGAGAAGGCCAGAAAGAAAAGAGAGCCAAAAAAACAACAAATTACGGAGGGAATTGTGGGCAACCAAACCCACTGCACTTCCCGGAAGTGGTGTCCCTCCGTGCGACGTAGGGCAGATAGTTTTGGACAATTATGATGGGATTCTTCGGCTACAGACATGAAGACCCGGCTCGGGGATCAGGCCGGGAAGATTGTATAAACATGGATTAGGAGCGTATCCAGTGCGGCTCCTTGGGAGATGCGGAGGCTGCTCTATGCACAACGGGAGGCTCGCCGGGAAGGTGTGAAGTAGCCTTTGAGACTGTCGAAGCTCGGCTTGGGCTTGTAGTCTTTGTCGAACATCAGCGCTTCGCCGGCGTCTGGCGCGGCGAGGGAAGGAGAGGAAAAGAAAGAGGCGAGCGGTTCAGCTATGTCGGTGTTGGAGAACGATCCGTCGAGCGCGCTCACCTGAGGTGCCCGGGGTCGTTGGGATCCACGAGTACTGGTCCGAGACTCCCCAGAGCGTGATCCCAAGACAGCCGTCGAGACCCGCACAGACTTCAAATGCCGCCTCGAAGTCCTTCGTCTGCTGCTCTCTGTCTTTGGCGATCTCGCTTTCACTCCTCCCTTGCAGCTTGATTCGGATGTCAAGCTCACTCAGAGCGACAAGTAAACCTTGGAAGAAAAGGACGGCTTTAGCGGGCTGTGGGATTCGGTGGGAGTAGCGCTAGGTCAATTACCTGCATCTATGAAACGCTGCAAATTCTTCTGGAAATCTTTTAAATCGGCCAAAGAGGAAGAAGAAATCAAAAGTCAGTGGGATGGGAGACCAACAAATGTGAGAGCCCTTGCTAGAGATTGCCGGGTATTACTGTACCTTTAGGAAACTTTCCAACTTCCAGGTGACTTTGGAAGCCGACGGCATCCAATATGCCCTTTTTGTGCAGGGAGGTAGCCAGCTCGAGCATCTTGTCCGACTTGACATTCTTCTCTTCGATGCTGAAGTCGTTAACTGGAAGCCAAGCAGTCAAGATAAGAGAGCATACCAAGACATGTTCAGGAGAGATGGTTACTGACTGAACAGCAAGACGTCAGGGTTGTACAGCTTCGCCAGCCGTCTGGCCTCAGTGTAGATGTCGACAATGAACTCTTCGCCCCAGGTCTGGAGCCAGACGGTCTGTCGGAGCACGCCGCCGGTATCATCGATGATCTCGTTGCAGACGTCGAGGGAGATCATGCTCTTGGCGTACTTCTTGAAGATGAGCTCCATGTGCTTGTACGCCGCCGCCTTCATGTCCTCCTTGCTCAGGTTCGAGACCCAGTTAGGATTCTGGGTATGACTGTCCCCAGCACAAACGGTGCTCTCAGCGCGTTGTCGCTCGGGACGGGAAGAGTTGGTGAATGACCTACGCTAGGATGGCGTGGCCCCGGAGCTTCTTGCCGTTCTTGATGACGTACTCGTGCAGGGTGTCGCTAAAAACCAAAGACGAACTCTCAGATCCTCAAAAAGGATTCGGCCGCTTCCAAAGACAGCCCGACTTACAGGTCCGTAGTCACCTCCTTTCCGCGCTCCTTTTCAGTCTCGCCCCACTTCATTTCTGGGGAGGGTGGCGCGCAGTCAGCCGATGAGAAAAAAAATGCGCATCAAATCGCGGCTTATGGTCCGAGGACGTGAGGCGGTCAAGACTGACCGTTTTCGGGGGTGATGACGCTGAAGAATTGGTCGACCAGCTTCTTGTACGCCGGGTCCTCGGTCAGATGCTTCACACTGACAGCCGCGCCCACATACATCTGCTGCTTCGCGGGCGGCGGCGAGGCACAGCTCGCCAGCGCGGCCAGCAGGAAAGAGAGCCCGAGCAGGGAACGCGTCTTGGCCATCGTTAAGCGGGCTTGAGCTCAACTCAATAAGAAAGAAGAAAAAAAACGACGAAATGGGTTGGACACGGCGAGAAAGGATAGGAGGCGGAGCGAGGTGTGTGGGGTGGCAGGCCCTGCTGGGACTGCGAAAGGGCGTCTGCTTTAAAGGACGCCCGCACGAGCAGGCCAAGCATCTGTTGCCATGTAGCCACATTAGCAGTCGGCAGTGAGCGCCGCACCAGTCGGCCCTTAAGAATACAGACATGGGTGGGGGGGGGGGGCGTGACTCCCAGTCGGCGGAGCTACAGACGGCACCCTTTTGAAGGGCTGGACTAAACTCGGTCTTGGATACATTCGCCTCGCCATGCACCTGAAACGGGAAGGGTCGAGGCCCCACGCAACGCCAGGGTGGCGTTGCTAATTGTCCATCGATGTACATACGCCGTCACTCTGCGCGTCTCCTATCCGACCCTGGCGCGAGTATGCTGGAGTCAAGGGGGTTGCAAGCTGCGACTATTCTTGGAGGGCCTCCCCTTCGCCTTGGCTCCACACATATACACCTGCGCGAACAGGTTTCTGCGAGCCTCCCGTCCTGGCCACTCATACCACAGACGACACGGCGATGTAGCCATGGTCCGACCCACGCCCGCAGCCCGGCTCCAGCCAGCACCGCTAACCCTCAACACCCTGAACTCGTTGAGCAGCCAGACCCAACCCAGCAGGGCCCGCTGTCCTCAGAAAGCCGCTGGCCAGCGGCTCTGTACGCGTGCTAGCTTAACTAAGCCTCTTGAACGGAGGGTTTGGGGGACCCCGCCCGGAGGGCTCTCCGCAGGAGAGGCTTACGACTAATGTCTGAAGTCTGGCAGGGAAAGGAAGGATATTCAACCCCAAAACCACTAAATAATTATTTTTTGAATCAGCAAAATATGTACAAAACAACACTGAATAGACAGTTTCATTGGCAGTGCTGATGCGCACCCTCACCCAAAACTTTGAGCAAAAAGCTCCAAAACTGATTGAAGGAATTTGTTTTGAGGGTCAACGGAATCCTGAAGGATATGACAATGCTCTGAAGATCCATGTTCAGATTTTCTGATAATATTGTGTTTTGAACAATGCTTGGATCTTTCCTCAAATTTTCTGGTTTCTTTCTGGTTTTGTTATGTAGTAACTTTATTTTAAACTTCACACCAAACTGTAAAAGCCAGACCCAACTTTAAACAAAACCTTGAAATTGACTTCCGCCCGGGATGTCTTTGTGTCACAAACCAGCGCTTGGTTGGCCTCTCCCTGCCCGGCCCATACTGGCAGAGGGCAACGGCTGCTGGTCATGGCCTGTGATGGGGAGGGTAAAGAAGATGCTCTGGTTCTGAAAATGAACTCGGTATTTCTCTAACCCAACTCCTTCACCCCCTACTGGAGGAAATTGGCTCCGGAGGTGGATTTACACGGCAGTTGCATAGCGCGGTCAAAAGCGCCGCAAGTTCGGCCATCAAATTGACGGTCCCCCCTCAGCCATTGTTGACCGGAAAAAAACAGCCCCCGCGTCAGCCGTCAAATTGACGGCCGAATTGTCAGCCCGCCCACCAGAGAGCAGTCGGGCAAACAGCTGGCAAACCTTCCGGCCCGCCGACCCGAGCGGGAACTTGACGTCAACCCCAAGCCCGTTCACAAATGCGGGCAGGCACTTTTGTCCACCGTTTGACGGCAAACAACCGCCGCAACCCACGATTCACTCGGAACAAAAATTGGCGGCCACCAGGGCACTTTTTTTTGGTTTGTATTGCATGTTTTGATGTTTTTTTTTTTTCTTTTGTTTTTATGCCTTTTTTTGGTTTACAAATAATGATCTGGGAAGAGAAACAAGAGTGGGAAGAGAACAGAGAGTGGGAAGAGAACCAAGAGCGGCAAAGAGAGAGAGAGGTGGAAAAAACAAAGCAACACAAATGAAAAGGGGAAAACCATGCTACTTGGTAAGGGCTGCTTCTCTGTTGAGAAGTGCGGCTATTTCCTCGTTAGAGGGATCGGCCCCGAGTTGGGTGAGAATTGATCGCGCTTCTATATTGATCTCAAGCGCGCTGGGTAGTCAAATCAGTTCGGCAGGGATATCTGAAAACATCACGTTGTCTGGAAAGAGGTCCCGATTGCAACGCAAAATTAAAATAGCTTGTCTGAAGCAAGGAATCCAGTCAGCTTAAATATGGAGGGCTAATTAATATATGGTCAGAACTTACGCATGCGTTTCAAGAAAAGATTTTTCCCTGATACCGTTCATGATGCTATTAAATCTCCTCAACAAGGCGGGCCAATCAAGTTGTGAGTGATTAGAATCAGCATTAGTAGTAGTGGTGGTGGAAGTGGGATATTCCAGCCAGTGATGAGCTCATGGTTTTTTGGAATGGATGAGGGTGGAGTCTGGACTCTAGAGGTGTGGAGGGTGAGGTGTGCTCTGATGAGCGGACTTTGAAAAATGAGTGAGGACCAAGGGTGACGTGTCCCTCCAATGAGCGGACTTTGTACACCCGGCCACCTCTGCCATTTTGGGGCAGGTTAGGGCTGAGCCTTGCAGCAGGCAAGTTAACAATAAGTTGCCTGGATTCAAGTGCTGGCGGGTGGGCTGGCTATTTGGCTGTCAATTTGACGGCCGAGGCGGGGGCTGGTAGCTGACCAGTCAAGCCGACCAATACTTGGCCCCTCACGTCAATTTGCCAACCAAAACTTTAATATGTGAAACTGCCGTGTAGCCTTTTGGCCTCATCTGACTTCTGTCAAGATGCACCATGTGGAAAGGATATCGAAAATATCGAGCTGACCTCGGTCAACAAAACCAGGAAATTTGACCAATCATCCAAGCTTCATTCAAAACACAACATGCACAATTGAGTGTCCTATCTGCCACAAAACGCAGCACTACATGTGTAGGATCTGCGGGTGTGCGGATCGAGGATCGGCCAGGCATGATGGTGGTGCATCCTTAGTTTACATTTCTTCATGTTTTATTTATTTATTACAGTGCAAATGGTTTGGATTGAGGAGACAAGACTGGTGGCGAATGAAGACTGAGGCTGAGAAGTATCTTGTGGCTCTGGGGCAGGTCCACAGGGCCTGAGGGGGAGGCAGGCCAAGACTTTTCTCCTTCCAGCCATTTGTGGTTTCTCTCCCAGCCAAAATTTCGACATTACAACGCGCAAGGCCCTCCCTGCGGGAAGGGCCGCTTTGCGCCCAGCCACAGCGAGCCTCCCACCAGAGGGGACTAGGTACGCGTGTGTAGGCCGCGGACGGCCAGGCACGATCCGCCTGCTCCAAGCGACCCCTGGACGCCATCAGCCTGGCGACAAGCGCGAGATAGGCGCGCAAGGCGGATGAGACAAGCTCCAGACAACCTTCTCAAGACGAGGTCGAGCGGCGGTTGAGCCGCGCAAGCGTGTCGCCCTGGTCCGACGCCGGGAGACATGCCGGCGGGGCCAGCCGGCGGACGGGGCGGGATGGCTAGTGTGTGCAGAGAAGCCCGGCGCGCGCCGTGTTGCCCGCCCGGGCCCGAAATCCTCGGGACGCAGCTCAAGAGAAGTGTGTCTGTGCGGCGGCGCCTTGTCGGCGTGGTCCCCGGGCCGGGTCGAGGCGCAGGGCGACAGGCGCGTCTGTCTGGGTGCGCCGGGCGCGAAGGACGGGGCGCGGGGGGATACAAGACGAGCAGTACACACACACACACATAAACAGGACAGCAGCAGTGCCCGAAGACTACACAGATATGGACAGCAACGAGGGGATGCAGGCACGTATTCAAGGCGGGTGGGGAGGGATATATCTGGACGGATGGGGGAAGCTCTATGGTGAAAGGGGGGGGATATTAAGGTGTCTAAAGAGAGGTGTGTGGGGTTTTTTTGTGGGGGTTACTTGTCGAGTTTCGAGGGTTCTGTAAAAGAGAGAGAGAGAGGGGTCAGAAGACGGGATGGTCAGGGTTGGTGAGTGTGGGACGGACCGCGGTCGGCGAGCGGGAGGGCCTCGTATCTGTGCGGGTAGTCGGGGGACCAGGCGGGGATCTTGGGCGAGCTTCCGGGGGAGACGGGGTGGTGGTGGTGGGGGTCGTCGGGGCAGGGGAGGGGGCAGGGCTGGACGGCGAACTTGAAGTAGAGGAGGCCGGAGGCGGCGAGGCTGTAACCGAGGATCTGGGTGGAGGAGACGTGGGAGCCGAGGAAGAGGACGGAGCCGAGGATGAGGCAGATGTCCTTGAGGATGCCTGGGGTGGAGGAGAAGGTCAGCCCAGCACACACGCGGGGGATGGGTGGGTGGGAGGAGACGGACCGGCAAGGGTGAGGACGAGGGCGTTGGTGGAGCTGACGAGGAAGAGGACGGCGATGTTGAGGGCGAGGGCGAGGAGGATGGAGCCGGCGAGGAGGGGGAGGCCGATGCGGGGGACGATGAGGAAGAGGGGCTGGAGGCCCTCGAAGAGCGGGGCGAGGAGGAGGGCCATGGCGAAGCATATCTTGTGTGTGTGTGTGTGTGTTAGTTCTGTGTGTGTGTAAGTGGGGAGGGGGTTGCTTACGGGGGAGAGGGCGCTGAGTGCGACTAGGGGGTCGACGTTGAGGTCCTGGAGCAGACGCTGGGTGGCGATGAGGCGGGCGACCTCGGCGAGGGAGCCTGCGAGCTGGAAGAGGACGCCGACGAGCACGCTGGGCGAGGGATGTGTCAGCTGGCTGTGTGTGTGTGTGGGGAGGGGCGTGCATACAATTGGATCTCGCCGTATGCGGCGACGGCGACGCCTGAGGAGATGGCGAGGACGACGATGGAGGTGTGGATGGGCGGGGTTTGGCGGTCGAGGATGGCGGTGGCGAGGACGAGGATGACGGGGGTGAAGGCCTTGAGCCTGTGTGTGTGTTAGTTCTGTGTGTGTGAGTGTGAGTGTGTGTGTGTGTGGTTTAAGAGAGAGAGAGACGGACATCTGGACGAAGGAGACGCTGAGGCTGAGATAGCTGTGGACGGAGGAGGGGTCAGCAGATGGATATGGATAGGGTGGCTGTGGGGATGGGGCTTACGCGAGGTTGGAGCAGAGGATGGCGGATGCATAGGCCAGGCCGACGGAGAGCACGTTGCGGGACCAGAAGCGCCAGGTGATGCGGTCGTGGTAGGCGGCGAGCTGGGCGGGGCGGAGGGTGGTGGCGAGGATGCGGGATGTGAGGGAGATGGCTGCGAAGTGGGTGGCGAGGAGGTAGAAGGGGAAGGGGAAGCTGAAGGCGGTGTAGATGGCTTTGTTGAGCAGGGTGAGGGATGCCGAGAGGGTGATGGTGAGCAGCAGGGTGAGGGTGGGTGTGCGGCTGGTGGGGCTGGGGCTGGGGCTGGCGGGGTCGATGGGGATGAGGAGGATGGCGGCGTGGCTGAGCTGCTTGGAGTGGCCGACCATCCTGGCTGGTCCTGGGGCTGGGGCTGGGGCTGGGGCTGGGGCTGGGGCTGGGTGGACGGGCTTAAATTGTATAAGAGTGCAGCCCCGGAGATGGCAAGCTTCCCCCGTGAGCACCCGGAGAATGGCAGCCCAACCTACATAAACCGCAATTGTCGATCGAAAAGGGAGGTCAACCTCACGGGCAAATGGGGCATAAAGTGCCACTATGTACTGCAAGCAGAACAGGCACTGGTACAACAACTGCCGGGCATTTTGGGAAGACATCCCATCGGGAGAAACAGGGCCTCCACCAGATGGACACCATGCCCCTGCTTCAAACTACTTGCCCCCGGACCAATCCTTCGGCAAAAGCACAACCATCTACCCCAGCTAGATATCCCAGAAGTGAGCAACGGCAGGTTGCTTGACAGAGGCCGGCTGGAAATTTAACTTTCAAGGAAGATCAGCAACCTCAACTAGTCCAAACAATGCTATTTTCAATACATTGTACAAGAATTTTTGCTGGTTTCTTTCTCATCTCAATCAATCCCTGCAATTGAATAAAGTTACCCAGCATCTGTCTTTCAACCCTTTCTTGTGGCATCACAGACGTGGTCACGTATCCAAAGAGGTTGTTTGGAGATACCTCAACGTGCACCACCCTGATGAAGTCCAAGGCAAGACTTGGGAGTCGTTCTTCTGTACCCAATGCACTAAGTCTAAGAGCATTGCTAAGAAGTCCCCCGGCAGTAACTCCCTCATACCACATGAAAACCCACTCAACCTACTTGCCTCAGATGTGGCTGGTCCATTCCCTCATGACATGTCCGTAAAACAATATGAGAGACCCTTCCTTGACCTACATATGGTGTGAAGTGATGGCCCAAAAGAAGTGAAGTACCAAGCAAAATTATGTCCTGGCTCAATCATCTAAAAAACACTTTTGGCTGATTTCCCAAGAACATCCGTTGCAAGAATGTGCCGGAGTATACAGCATATCTTTGAAGAAGCTTCTGATCCCTTTGGGCGTGGGGTTAGCACCAGTTCCTCCATATAGCCCAGAGCAAAACGGTGAAGCGGAATGGGTTAACTGCACCTCAGGCAACATGGCAAGGACAATGCTCCATAAATCCCAGATGCCAAGACCATATTGGAGCTACCCATATAAACTGGCTGCGCATATTCACAATAGGATCCCAAACAAGAAGATCAACTCGTGTCCAGCTACCACCCTGTATGGGATTGAGATTGATCCTAATGCTCTATACCCCTTCGGCGCGCAGGCAATTGTGCATATTCCCAAAGAAAAAAAAGGGATAAGCTGTCCCAACACGCAATTGAACGTCAGTTGATTGGTTATCTGGCTTTGGGAGGTGGTTGGCTCATTCACTCAAGCCGCAATGGGTGTATACTGCATTCGATAACAGTCATCTTCCCTGAGCTCCAGAATCTTCCGGTCAAGAAGAAAATACCAAAGAAAGGTGATTTGGACATGATCTTGAATCAAATTGTCCTGAAACTTGGAGAAGAAGAGACAGAAGTGAATGCTAAATCCTGTGAGAATTCACGCCAAGGTGAAATGCAACATCCTCACAAAGTGAGAAGGCTGCCGGGATCCCAAACAGCTGTGGAAAATGGTAAGCAAAGTGAACCATTTCCCGCAGTCCAAATAGCCACACAGCGGAGAAATGCAGATAATGATTACATCGCTTTGACGATTACAGTCTTGGCACCCGCGAGCAGCAAAACCAGACACGTGGAAGAACACTGTCCAAGACCGTTAATCAACAGGATCTCAACCAAAACCAAAGGTAAGGATGAGACCTGTTGTCAACTGGTGCAACAGATCAGCTAACGCTATCTTATATCCTATCAGACATCGTCGATCAGGTGAAGACCAAAACTCATGTTGTAACTACTCAAAGAGGAGAAAAAAAAGACGGTGAGTGTTTGAGTTAAAAAGCAAGGCACAGAGAAACATCAGACTAGAGAGAACCTCGCTGTTATCAACAGATAATGTTGAGCTTCTACTACATTGTTTCGCCAAAGCTGAAACAGCAGGACAATAGGAGTCTTCAGGCCCTGTCAAGTAAGAGAGTCTAAGACAAGAAAACTGAAAGAGCACAAACTAACAACCAACATCGCAACAGTTCTGTGCCAAATCTACTCTCTATCTACTCTCATCAGCCTGGTGAACCAACCAAGGCCATCAATCTTTTTCCTAAGAAAGAGCTGCCAGTTGCTTGCTCTTTCTCTACTAGCTAAATCTCTACATCATATAAGTTGTACATCTAACAAGCTATTTTACTAAGGAAATGCACCTCTTAGTCCTTTGGATTCTTTCAAATCCAAACAAGAGGCAATGTCAAATCTCCCAGTAACTAATGACAGACGCCTTCCAAAGAACATCAAGTTGGTGTTGACGGCTCCTGGGGTGTCAAAGTGGATTCAGGCAGCAAACTATGAAGTTGATAAATTCTTTGAGCTTGATGCATGGGATGTTGTCAACCCATTCAGTGGAGTGAAACCCCTTGGATGTTGTTGGGTCTTTGTCATCAAACCAGGCAAAAGTGAAGGAGACCCAGAAATCTTTTGAGCTTGATATGTAGCAAAAGGATTTAATCAGGTGATGGGCCGCGACTGCAATGAAACATACACTCCCACAGCTTCCCTGGTGATGGTGTGTATGCTAATCTCACTGGCAATGAAACATACTTACCCCATGGCCACTTTTGATGTCAGCTTGGCATATCTATACAGTCCAATTGATGAAGAAGTCTACATGCAGCCACCTGTGGAGATCAGACCTGAGTTGAAAGGGGAAATCTTGAAGCTCAAGAAGGCCATGTATGGTACGCAGTGTGGTGATTTAGATAGGCAAGCGTGGTAGAATGTCCACTCGGGGATAGCGCGGGCGGGAATGCACAGAGCGGCTCAGGCAGAGTGCATTCCAGTGACATCAGCACTGAGGATGATGTCAGAAAAGCACGCTAGGAAAGCTTACGGAAAGTCACGCACGGACCGGAATGCACGGATTGCGGATTGGGTATTCGGAGTGGAGCGGAAAAAGACAGGGCTGGACTGCGGCGGACTACACACGTGGACTGGTAGCAGCGGCGCGTCAGCGGGTGAGCCACGACAGCCAAAGCGGGTTCCACCAGTGGGAGGAACCGGGGCGGAGGCGATGGCGAGAGACCGACTGGCGGGGGCTAGACAGAGGACGGTGGGAGGACAAGCGTCGGAGATGAGCAGAGTCTGGGAGAGTGACGTGCGGAAGAGCGGGCAGAGCTGGAGGACTAGTGCAGGAAAGTGTCAGATGTACGGGATCGGGTGGGAACGGCGATGTGTGTGGAGGGAAGGACGGGATAGGGCTCATGAATTTCTTTCCTCTTTTCTTTATCCTATTATCCTATCATCTTACGGATTACTCATTATTGTACTTACACACTTACGGACGTACCAGAGTATTAGGAGATATATCGGTGACCCTATCTTGACCTTCAGAGTTAATTGCGGATTCTGTGCTTACGGAGTGCAGAGCTTTATTCACTTGCGGATTATTACGCTATAGATCAGGCTCAGTGGGGAGCCCTGAAGGCTAGCGGATAGTAGCAGTGCAGAGCCAAGTCACCAACAATCACACAGCCCGGACACTAATATTCTTGAGGAAGGCGGTCAGCGGACATTTCCACTGACTAACCAGCTTTTATACTCACAGCGGCAAGCCGCTAGGTGCTGGTGGCTATTCTTCAAGAGCAAGATGGAAAACTCAGGTTTTGCGGTTTCGGAACTCAAGCAATTGTTATACATCTATCAAAGAGGAAATGACTTTATCATTATTTGGCTTCATTTGGACAACAGTTTGGTGGTGGCTTTGCGCAACGGTTTGATGAAGGAATTGAAAGACGCAATCACAAAGGATCTCAAGAGAAAATGGCCAGACAAGGTTTGTGGTTGAGTTGGACTGAACATCAAAATTACAGGCCGCATTGTAGAGTTAGATCAGGAGCGATTAGCGCAACAAATTGTTGAAGACTACCCGCGCTGTGAGAATGAAAGCTGATTAGTTGGTGAAGAAAGTCCGCTAACCGCCTCCTTCAAGAATATTGATGTCGGGGCTGTGTGATTGTTGGTGACTTGGCTCCGCACTGCTACTTTCCGCTAGCCTTCAGCGCTCCTCTACTGAGCCTGATCTATAGCGTAATAATCCGCAAGTGAATAAAGCTCCGCACTTTGTAAGCACAAAATCCGCAAGTAACTCTTGAATAAGGATAAGAACACAGATAATCTTCTTAATAGCTCTAGTACGTCCGTAGTTGTAAGTACAATGATGAGTAAATCCCTCCGTTGATTGATCATAGGATAATCTGAGAAGAAGAAGAAGAAAGTCCCCCCCGTCCTTCCCTCCGCGCACATCGCCGTTCCCACCCGCTCCCGCACATCTGACACTTTCCCGCACTAGTCCGCCTGCTCCGCCCGCTATCCCGCTCGTCACTTTCCCAGACTCTGCTCCTCTCCGACGCTTGCCCTCCCACCATCCTCTGTCTAGCCCCCGTCAGTTGTTCTCTCGCCACCGCCTTCACCCCGGTTCTACCCGCTGGTGGAACCCGCTCTGGCTGTCATGGCTTACCCGCTAATGCGCCGCTGCTACCAGTCCACGTGTGTAGTCCCACCGCAGTCCAGCCCTGTCTTTTTCCGCTCCGATCCAAATCCGCGATCCGCAATCCGCAATCCGCAATCCGTGCATTCCGGTCCGCACGTGACTTTTCCGTAAGCTTTCTTAGCGTGCTTTCCTGACCTCATCCTCAGTGCTTATGTCACCGGAATGCACTCTGCCTGAGCAGCTTTGTGCATTCCCCGCCCGCGCTATCCCCCGCGTGGACATTCTACCGCGCTCGCCTATATAAATCGCCACATCCGCCCCAGTTTTGAAGTCCTGCCCCCAGGATCTTCCCACCCATTCGCCCGCTCCCACACTCGTCACACATCTTTTCCTGTTCAATATGGTAGCTTGCAATCGCTGCACTCGACTCGGACTACCCTCCGTCTACTCCCGCGCTGGTCATGCGTGTAACAACTGTAGGGATTCAAAACGCCGCTGCTCTGCCTTCACTCCCAAATCCGACAGCTCCCGCAGAAACCGCGAATCTCAAAACCGTCCACCGCCGTCTGGATCCCGAAGCTCTCGTGCGGAACGTTCCCCGTCCGTTATCTCGGTCAGTTCCCGCACCAAGTCGCCCTCCGCACACGGTGAAGACCTTATGACGCCGCCACCCAATTGTGCCAACTGCTTGAGCGCCAGAGAATACGTCCAACAAGCCCAGGCGTGGGCCCGTAAACACGGCGTCAACAGACCTTTAGCGTCTCAAACGTCCTCAAGAACCCGCATCAACACCTGCCGCTGGACCTTCATCAGCTGCCGAGCCTTCTCCCACTGCTGGTTCGAAGCTCCCCTCGGCGGATTCTACAGATTGATCCTTGAAGCGTCCATGCCCAGCCGGTTCTCAGACTCTAGGTCTCGCAGCCCGTTTTTCCGCTTGTCCGCGTGACCCAACGCCAATTGTTCTCTCTCCAGAGCCCACGTTTCCCCAGGCTCCCGGTAAGTAACTTTCCGCTTCTACTTGTCGAGCCGTCGCTAACCATTGACCGCTTTTTTTGCTCCAGCCACCCCAGCAAGGGACACCGAGATGGCACCTGAAGACCCGTCCCATACTCCTTCCGGCTCGCCGCCCAGTTCCCCGCAGTCCGTTCCGCACGCCGAAATCCCGCAAGCCAGAACCGCCCGCGCCGCCTCAATCCACACGTTGGAGTCCACGGACCCGCCTTCTCCGCCGGCCAATACCACTCCAAAGGCGCCTTGACTCCTTGCCCCGCCAGCCGCCGCTGTACGAGCCACGTCCCATGACTCTCCGATTCCACGTCCTCAAGCCTCGTCGGTACCTATCCATCTGCCACCGCCAGCCAAGCCTGCCGCGGACACCCAAGCCGGGTTGCTAAATCACCAACTCGCGGAAATCTCCCGCGACCTACGCGACACCTTCCCCAACAACCCCCTCTGGGAGCAAGCCGTGTTCCCCGCCGCCGCCGTACTCGACTTCGTAGGCGCCTTCCGCGATATGTACCGCGCTCTGCTCCACATCTCCACGATAACACCCGCACAACGCCGCCGTAGGTACGCATTCTTCCTTGTCGGCATCAACCAGCTCGTCGAACGACTCGAGCTAGCCATTGTCGTTCCCGCCGACGAACGTACTCTCCGAGCTCGACAGAAAATGGAGGAAGCGCTACGGAACAAGCCGCACCCCGCACAACCTGCCGCCGCGGACTATGACGCTCCTATCCCTGCGGAGCGCATTTGTACGGAGCGTACCCGCCGCTCCTCTGACTCCAGACTTCCCTAGCTTCCCTTTCTCCGCTTTTTCTTCTCTTTCTTTTGTTGTCTCCCCCCTTGTATATAGCCCTATCCTGCGGGAACAATGCTCGTAATACACGCGCAGTCTGAGTTCCGCACCCGGATAGTTTCCGCCTAGAGAGAGCTACCAAGAATCCAAAGCAAAGTGAGCAAAAACAAAGGTCCACCGTCCCGAAAAAAAAAATTATAAGTGCCTGGACCGACCCAGAATGAGAACCACTTTAGTCCCCGCACTTCCTTTTTCCATTTTTATCCTTCTTTTTTTTTTACCACCTTTTACCGTACACCATCCAGAAAGAAACCGCAATCCATGAGAGAGAGAAACCAGAGAAACCGCAATCCACAAGAGAAAAACCAGAGACCGCAATCCACAAGAGAAAAATTCCGCAAGGTACCTGGTCTGCCCCAGAAGGATTTTCCGCACAAAAATCCCCGTACCCCGCACCTAGAAATACAGATAGACAACAAGCCAGTGAAACGTATAACAAAACTGAAACTGAACTCTATAAGATAACAAACATTCTGGGGTGGCTATGTAACCTGGCTGTAGACCAGATAGCGCACCCCCTCGCCAATAATCACTTGTGGCTTTTGCCTGCCACGGCTTTCCCCGCCCCAGCCTTTTTAGCGCTGTCCCCAGCGGTCCGCAAACGCCGACTCCGTTGCAATGGCGGAGGTGCCTGATCCGCACCATCCTCCTCCGACGCAGCTTCCGAACCAGAATCTTCTTCGCTAGCCGCCGCGCCCGTGTCCTCCGCACCCTCTGAGCTCGCTGAAGACAAGGCGTCCTCAGGGACCCAAACCTCCTCCTCAGAATCATCCAATTCCGCGGTCTGATTGAAATCCGTAGAACCCCGTGCGTAAAACCGCTTGACATGCGTCGCCGCCGCCCGCCGCTTCAGAAGCATCCCGTCCAGTTCCTCCAGCTGATAACTTCCACCAGGGAATTGCAACACAACGCGATAAGGACCATTCCATTGGTTAGCAAACAACTTTCCCCACTGAGACTCAAGGCTACAATTGTAAAGAAGAACCAATTCCCCCTTGCGGAGAGAATCCCGCAAGCGATGAGAACACCGACGGTCCCAGTACCGGACCGCCTTAGCACGACTCTCCTTAAGGCGCGCCGCCGCCTTCGCGATAACTGAATCCTGCCACAACAACTGCTCCGCTCGCGCCAAAAGCAAGTCGTCCGCCGATTTAACTTTCCACCAATCCACCGCCAGATACGTGAACATCTCTATATCTACTGGCAATACCGGCTGGCACCCAAACAACATCTCGTACGGCGAATACCCCGTCGTCCGCTTAGTGGAAATCCGATCTGCAAACAAAACAGCGGGCAGATACTGCTGCCACTTCTTACCGTCCTCGCCACACAGTTTCACCAGAGCGCTCTTGATTGGCTGATGGCTACGCTCAATCATTCCCGCACCTTCAGGGTAGTACTCTGTTACTTTGCCAAACTTGGCACCGCACGACTCCACCAATTTCCGCAAGCCGCCACGAAATTCCGCACCGCCATCCACCGTGATAAGTCGCACACTCCCAAACCGCGCAAACCAGTCCTCTTCCAAAAACTGTTTGACTTTTGCCGCCGTAAGATTCACCAGAGGCCGCGCCTCCACCCAACCGGAAAGATCATCTCGCGCTACGATCAGGTACTTGAACTTCCCTGCCTTGATGTGCACCGCATCCATTGATATCCTACTGAATAGTGTGTCCGTTTCCGTAGGTTTCCCAATTTCTTTAGGCAGTTGCTGACTACGCCTCTGGCATTGCTCGCAACTCCGCACCCATTGCCGCACACTCCTTGTAACACCCGGCCACCAAAACCGCGACTGAACTCTCCGTCTAGTTTCTGCTTCGCCTTGATGACCCAGCTCCTCGTGTAAACTCCGCAGGACAGCTTCCTGATCAATGCGCCGAGTCACTACCACCAAGTGTACCGGTGCGCTCCAACGCCATAGTTGACCCTCATGCACGAAGAAATTCGCCGCCTTACGCTTGACCCAGCGCTGAACTGTTGGCCCAATTCCCGCAGGATAGCGGAGCGTCTTCAGGAACACCACCAAGTACTCGTACCTCGGCGTCTGAGTCACCGGCAAGCCTGCGCCCTCCATCACGACCGCGTCCTTCGCCATCCGCACATCAAGAATCCGCCGCTCAACGTCCAGCTGCTCCGCCAGCGCGAACCGATCCTCATCGTCATCCAGGGGAATGCGGGAAAGCGCGTCCGGCAACGTAAACGCCTTGCCCGGCACGTGCACCACTTTGAAAGAAAACAGCTGCAAGAATGCCACCCACCGCGTCATAGGGGCATTAGGCAACGATGGACAGTTGATCATCCGCATCAACCAGTAATTTGAAATAGACGCCCCACAGTACGTGTTGCAATCTCCGCACGATTTTAGCCACTCCGCACAACTCCAGCTTCGGCTGGGAATACCGCGATTCTACATCTGTAAACGTCACCGATTCATACAGCACGGGCCAATCCTTCCCGTCCTCTTCCTGGGTGAGTACTCCGCCCGCACCAAACTCGCTTGAGTCCACTGCCAACCAAATTCCGTTGTTATTGTAGTCGAGTTCCTTCAACAAGATTTTCCTGCCTACTATGTCCTTCAGCATTGCGAACGCCTCGTCACATTCTTGGGTCCAGTTCCATTCCGCGTTCTTGCGCGTCAATCTCCGCATTGGACTCGCAATTTCCGCAAACCTCTTGATAAACATGCGCACGAAACTACATAACCCAAGGAACTGCAGGATATGAGACGCCGTACGTGGTTTTGGCCAATCCAGTATCTTGTTCCGCTTAGGTTCCGCGACCCGTCGCCCGTCTTTAGACACCTTGTGCCCCAAGACCTCCAGCGCCGGTACACAAACCGCAAACTTCTTCCCAGAAACCGTGAGGCCTGCTTCCTCAATTCAAAACAAAACCCGCTCCAGCGCCACTGCATACTCCCAGATAAACCGACGAATATTAGGATTTTCCGCCAACGCCGCTCCGCCGTAGTCACTCCTCGGTCCTTGCATGGCCGCATCATCAATCAATATCTGCGCCGTGTGAGGTAACTCGTCCTGAAGGATCCAGGACATCTGCGCCTGATACACCGCCACCGAATTGGTAGCCCCCTGCGGAAGCCGAGTAAGCTGCAAGCGCCCCAATTGTGTCTTGAATGCCGTCAGCGGCCTTGACTCCGCGTGCAATTCCCGCTGGTCGTATCCGCCCATCACGTCCACCAGGCCATAGCAAACCCGCCCCGCCATAGTGTCAATGAATTCCTCTATGCGTGGCGGTAATCCAGCGTCCCATATAGTGACCAAATTAAGCCGTTGCAAGTTGTGCACGATCCGCAGACTCTTCTTGTCCTGCTTAATTACCGCAAAGATTGGGCTAGAGTAACTGGAGCATGATTGCTCATACAACCCTGTCCGCAACCGTTCCCGCACCAGTTCCGTCATCTCCCCACAAATCGCCGCCGGTATAGGGATGGGCCGTATCTGCCAGGGCTCATGCGGAACCGTGGGGATTCAATAAGGATCCCCAATACACCGCTTGAGTAAGCCCCGATCTTCCGGTCCGAATGACAACGCCTTCTCCCGCAACGTAATAGCTTCGGCCAATAAGTGAAACTCCTCCTCGTGGAGCCATTCCGGTGGCCCAAAGTTGAGACTGGCCATCCGTTCCGCCGTAATCCGCTTCGTCGGCTCAAACCTTGGCGGAACCCAATGCAGAGGTGTCTTGAACGGATCCCGGCTCCACTTGATCTCCCTCAATGGCGGGTTGAGTTCCTGCGGCATTGCCACATTCCGCGGCCGCACCTTCTTTGCCACCGGTTTATACCTCCCACCGTTGACTCGGCCCATTCTTGCTTCACCGTTGTCGCCGATTGTCCTAGCCACAATCAAACCCCTGCGCGGACGTCTCATTTTGCTCACAACCGTGGCACAATGGTAGGGTTTCGTAGAAAGCCGACTCGGAGTTGCATACTTGGGAGGACTTACTTGTACAATGCTCGCCTCCGCCGCGCAGTTCCCGGTTTCCGCACCAATTTTTCCGCCCTTGTCCATTCCCGCTTTCCGCTCGTCACTCGTCCCTGTCGCAGAGTAACGGCTCACCACAGTGGCGCTATGGTAGTGCTTTGATCCTTCCACACTCAGAGATGCACACGATGGAAAGCTCACTTTGGTATTGGACTGCCTCGCCGTACCTTCGCCAATACGCTCCCGCTTCTTAAATGTTGACCGTCCAGGCTGAGTCAAAGCTTCCTCCACCCGGATAGCTTGGCCGACAACTAAAAATCCTCCGACGGAGGCTCCGCACAGTGATGCGGTGCCACATCGCCCACCTCCGTCACCCAATCTCCGCTTTGAGGCTGGCAGATGATCGTCTCGTACTGCTTCCCGTGAGTCCCTTCCACCCGCATCACTTCCTCTTGCCTTGCGGGACAGAAACGCAGTTGCGCTTGAAAAGCAAACAGTGCTGGTTGACCAAGGATGATCTCGTGAGACCTAGTTACCAGGAACAATAACTTCTTGACCACTTTCGCCACCTCCACGGTCTCCGCCTCCGCTATCCCGTCCACTTCACAAGTAAACCCGCCCATTGTGCGGATTTTTATGTGAGTCTTCTGCAGCACCAAGTTAGCCTCCAACGCCAAATCCGCTGGGAGAATGTTGATCATAGCCCATTTTGTGACGTTTCCTACCCTCATACTCACGTATCCCAGTGGGCAGGACACGGCCGTAGATGGTAGAACGGGAATTGAATCCAGCAAGTGTCCAAACTCCGCACACTTAACTTCCGCAGTTTCCGCGTTAGTGGTGACAGCCGTCGCCGCTGGCTTCCTTTCACCTGACGCCTCTTTCAACACGCTGATCATCTCATCCGCCATCACCGGGGAAATTGCCGCCAGCTCCCTCAAGGTAAGGGCTACCGTGGTTTCCGCGCCCATTGCTCGCCGTGCAACTTCTGCCGCCTTTTTCTTGTTGCCCCCCGCCACCAAAGCTACCGGAAGCTACTTGACCGGCTCCGGTCTGGCTTTAGGAGCGGGAACGGGATCCAAATCCATCTTCTCCAAACGCTCCCCCAAGAAGACTTCCCCTGTTTGCACGCACTTCACACTGCTGGCCACTGCCGGCGGCTTCCACACCATGCCCTTGACCATCCCAATATTCACTTTCCCTTCCACCTCTTTTCCTTTCGCCAAAGGTTGTCCGGCCCGCACCACGTCCCTCGGAATTGGTCCATCCACTGGTGTACAATCCGGCCAGAAGAAAGCGCGCCCCCACAAGGAAACTTTTCCCGCAGCCCAATCCGTTTCAAAGTACTCGCACTGATTCCGCATATGGCCAGTTTCCTTGTAGTAGTCACACACCGGAGGTCCTCGCCTCCACGGCGGCATCCCGCCAGCCTGCGGAGCACCATCCGCCTGGGGAGCTGCTGGTGCCACGGCCGCCTGTTGTTCCTTTGGTTGCTTGTGCGCCGCTTTCTGCATGAACAGCTTCAGTTCTTTCAGCGTATCCGCCAGGTCACTCACGTCTTTGACCGTCACCGGCGCCTGCGGAGCCGGTTCCGTCCTCACGACCGCATCTCCTTGGCTGTTGTTCATGATTTCCAACACTTTGAGTTCCGCCTTGACAGCGGACCGCAGCTCCTTCATGCTGGGCAACAGTTTTGGCCCACCAATTCGTGGTTTGACCATCAGTCCCGGCTCGTTAAGTCCCCAAAGCACCTTCTCAGTGAAGGTCCGGTCGAATCCCTTCAAGAAAATCCGCTTCGTTGTACCCATATCGGCCGTCACAATCTCGTTCCGCTCCAGATACCGCAGAACCTGGTCAAAACTGGTGATGTAGGACACATACTCCGCTCGTGTCCAAACACCACCCTTTTCCGCACGCTCCAAAGCCACTTTCTCCAGGTCGCTCTCCCAATTCCTGGGTCCACGGTCTTCCCACCTCTCAAGTATCTCCTCCTTGAGCTTGGTCCAATCCTTACTCTCGAACCCCTTCATGTCCTCCACTTCCCGCAAGTCCTCGCCTTCTGGAAAGAAGTTGACCACCTGGTACGCTTTATCCGCATCCGTAAGACCTTCTTGCAGAGCCGCTCTTTCGAACCGGTCGATAAAACGCTCCACCTCCGCCTCTGAAAACTTAAGGTGCGGATAATCCCTGGGCCGTATCTTTGCTCCGCTTGGCGCAGGAGCAGTAGGTTGTTTTCCACCTAGTGCTTCTTCCATGGTCTCGTCTTATGTCTCCTCTGGTTGAACTCCGTAAGTTCCGCTCGTCGTTCCTCCCGTTGGCACCGCTGGTTGATTGTTTAGAGTGCTCCGCTGATACAACTGTCGCCTCCTCGCCGCGATTGACTGATTAGGTGAAAACTGGCTCCGCACCAACAAAAAATATGTCTGTCCTAGTCTTGGTCCTCCCACTAATCCCAACCACGATTGTGTTTCGGCTGGTCTTGAAGAAGAGCCTTCTCCGTTTTCCGCAATTACTGTGTCTCCGCTGTCCGAGCCGCCTGATCCGATCTGAGCTTCTTCGTCGCCTGGAGTAAAGAATTTGCCTTCCAAAGGGTTCATTCAACGTTTCCGCGCAAGTCTAGTTCCTGAGTATCCGATAACAACACAAAGTTGGGTTCCCGGCCAGACCCCCACTTGTGAGAATGAAAGCTGATTAGTTGGTGAAGAAAGTCCGCTAACCACCTCCTTCAAGAATATTGATGTCTGGGCTGTGTGATTGTCGGTAACTTGGCTCTGCACTGCTACTTTCCGCTAGCCTTCAGCGCTCCTCTACTGAGCCTGATCTATAGCGTAATAATCCGCAAGTGAATAAAGCTCCGCACTTTGTAAGCACAAAATCCGCAAGTAACTCTTGAATAAGGATAAGAACACAGATAATCTTCTTAATAACTCTAGTACGTCCGTAGTTGTAAGTACAATGATGAGTAAATCCCTCCGTTGATTGATCATAGGATAATCTGAGAAGAAGAAGAAGAAAGTCCTTCCCTCCGCGCACATCGCCGTTCCCACCCAATCCCGCACGTCTGACACTTTCCCGCACTAGTCCGCCTGCTCCGCCTGCTATGCCGCTCGTCACTTTCCCAGACTCCGCTCCTCTCCAACGCTTGCCCTCCCACCGTCCTCTGTCTAGCCCCCGTCAGTCGTTCTCTCGCCACCGCCTTCACCCCGGTTCCACCTGCTGGTGGAACCCGCTCAGGCTGTCATGGCTCACCCGCTAACGCGCCACTGCTACCAGTCCACGTGTGTAGTCCCGCCGCAGTCCAGCCCTGTCTTTTTCCGCTCCGATCCGAATCCGCAATCCGCAATCCGTGCATTCCGGTCTGCGCGTGACTTTTCCGTAAGCTTTCTTAGCGTGCTTTCCTGACCTCATCCTCAGTGCTTATGTCACCGGAATGCACTCTGCCTGAGCGGCTTTGTGCATTCCCCGCCCGCGCTATCCCCCGCGTGGACATTCTACCGCGCTCGCCTGTATAAATCGCCACAGCGCACAATATTCACTCAACGCAGCACACTCCCGGATACATTTCTCAAAATCAATACAGGAGAGCCAGTGGACCAAACTCAATACAGGTCCATTGTAGCAACGGTGAAAAAAATACAATACATGTATCTGTATCTGCCTGTATTTGTGTTTGTTTTGCACCCAATACTTTTTATTTGTATTTTATTCAAAGACCAATACTATACGGGGCAGATGATTTTTACGGGGTACAAGGCCCTGTAAAGCAAGGACCCTGTAAAAGTGTACATTTGGGGGGGCTATGTGTAGTTTTACAGTGGGGTGGCCTGATTTGTCACCTTGCAAAGGGAGGCCATGTAAAAAGTGTCCCATAAAAGTAACAATGAGATTACCTATGCAGACTTTTACAAGCCCTGCTTTTGCAGGGTGGCACTTTGTAAACTGAACACCCTGCAAATCTCAAGTTTTGACCTCCAAACTGGATTTTAACAAGTGGTGAGGACTACCGAGCAAAATTTAGGTTGTAAAAAATCATTTTAGGCGTTGCAAAAGTAAATTTACAGGCTGCCCAATGAAATGCACAAGGTGCTTGACTACTTACAAAACACTAAGAAAAAAGAAACCAAGCAATAAAAAAGAGGAAAGATCAAGGAATTACTTCCTAGAGGACCTCTTACTCCTTTTTTGGATTGCCTTGACTTCATTGGCAGACAATTTAGGTTGATCAGCTTGTTCCAAAGGGGGAGAGTTGGAGTTGGGTGATTCGGGCTGTTTGGCTGGATCGGCGACTCGTTTGTGCGGAGATTCTTGCGCAGGGTGTGCAGGGAGCTTCAGTTTCAACTTGATTGTTTTCTTGGCGAGGGGTTTGGTTGGATTCAAAACCACAGAAGTCTCTTCATCGCTCAAGTCGGGTATAGCATTGTCTTCTTCACCCGATTTGGATTTGGTCTTGCTGGAATCGTCGTCCGAGTTGTCATCAGGCTCGCTAGCTTCCAAATCTTCAAAGTTATCCACAATGTACTTGTCATTGTCAAAAGGTCTTTCCTGTTTGCGACTAACCGGGCTGGAATTAACTTGTGGATTGATCAGATTGCCCAAGTTCACAAAGGGGGTGTCGCCATTGGCATCTGGGTGGTCAGCGCTTATCTTGCTGATTGAATCCTGTACATATTTCTCCTCTGAAGCGGTCCAGCAACGGGAGTAAAAGAGCCAACTTGTAAATGGATGACAGCCCCCAATGGACAAGGCATCAGTGTTCACGAGTCGAGCAATACCTTTGTTTTGCTGATCATTGTGTAACCATACACCGGTGGTGCTTCCACGACCGCTCCGGACCACCTTGCACCAGTAGTGGTGTCCGTTCCAGAAGCCGCGAGAGAAGAGAGTGTATTTCTCGCCAGAAACCTTTAGTTGGTATGGCCAATCCATTGAACGCATGTAATGTTGCTGCTCAATTGGATCCGTGATTGAGGTGACTTCGGCAAAAAAGTATATATGTTGGGGAGGCAGTTCTTCTTTGAAGGCTAGCCGAGAGTTCTCCCGAACATACTGGACCGAGTGATTTGGATCTCTTGTGGTTTGAGAGAGCACCTCGACTTTGTTCGTGAGATCGTCCTTCTTGACCTTTGGGGGTCTGCCCCTTGATTTGGGCTTCTCCTTTTTTGAAGCCAAGACAGATTTGCACCGACACACCAGTCCGGGTGATTTGGAAAGCCCAGTAGTTGTCCAAACATTGATCAGTCCCTGTAAATCGGATTTGGCAACGTTGTTCTCCTGAAACATCTTCCGTTCTATTTTGACGGTTGTCACCGATCGGACTTGTTCGTCCAGGCATGGCTTGGCCGAGTTACACACAAACTTCCGGTGCTCAACAAGCTCAAAAAGTCCGTTCAAAGCCTTGGTTGGATTGAACTTGGGGTCCAATAGGAGCTCCAAGAAGAAGTCACACGAAGCAAACACGCCAGGCCGAAAGTTGGCTTGGTGCCGTTCGTTGCAGATCTTGAACAATTTTGACTGTCCGTTGGTCAAGACTGTTTTTATGCGGCCAATCTTGGTGATGTTGAAGGTCGTTTGGGAACCAAAGTGGAGAACAAGATGATAAAAGAGGGTTGCCCCTTTCCCCTTGCTGTTGCGAAGCCAGAGGGGGTTGTACAGTGCAAACAAGGACTCCATGGCTGTGGCCATCCAACAACGGTTTTGTAAGTGTTCCTCAGAGGAGGCCGCATACGATTGGTAGGTTGACCACTCGCTTCGGTCGACGTTCGGAGAGTTTTTTGGTCGGCCGAGATTCTTTTTCTTGGTTGATGGATCTGGTCCTTCCAAAAGAGCAGCAGTGGTGTTGGGGGGTCGACCATCATTGATAAATTTGCGCTTGGTGGGTTTGGCCCACCCCATCGAATGCAAAATGTTGACTTGCATTTTAGTCTGAGATCCATACTCAACCGAGATGCCACACATGACAGTGTTAAATTCTTCCTCTAAGATGTTGATGTAACTAAAGAGCTCAACCATGCCTACCATTAGGCATTTCTTGCCCGAGCTGAAGATATCATAAGAATCAGCATCAAGCTTGACGCAACATAGCAGGTCAAAAAGACTCACCTAATCATGTAATAGACCCAATGCATGCTTTTGATGGCATTGGTTGTATCAGGAAGTCCGTCGTTGCCATCAGGATGATCATCTAGCATAGGCCGACGAGACGGAAAAAGCATGGCTTGGGCATCAGACATTGTCCACCAGTCAAGCCAACGTTTGGTTTTGGGGAAAAGGCGGCATATTTCGTCAATCTTTTCCTCATGTGTAGGTCCACCTTCTTCAATCGGATCGAGCAAGGCCATGCACTTCTTTTGGAAGTCAGCCTGAAACAAGCTTGTCAGATCTCTTGAAGCTAAGGAGAAAATGATGAAAGGTAAATTAATACTTACATCTTGATCGGCTGCGAGGATTGAGCAATTGCGCCTGACCCTTGTCACCTGGGCACAAAAGTGCTGGTGACAACCCTTGATCATCTTAGCTGCTCGAGTAGGGTCTGTACATGCGAAGACGTCCATGTACGCCGCTTTGAAGCCTTCCGATTGTGCAAGCGAGAAATCAACAACTTGGCGAACCATCAAGTCCCGCTCGGCAGGTGTCAGGTCTGGCCGAACAATCTGTCTCAACAGCGCTGTGAAGTGGAGCTTGTAATAGTTCGTGCTGAGGCCCCGAATCCACGATAGTTGTACCGGAATCCACCTTGCGGTTTGCTCGCAAAACATTGACGTTGTAAGGAGATAGCCATTCTCAAAAAAGCGATATGCCACGTCGGATATAAGGCCTCCCTGGTAGACCTCGTTGTTTTGGTCTCGGGCCATCAGCCGGTCGGCCATCCACTTAGTTTGGAAGGTGAAATGTTTGGAGTTGGTCTGAAATCCCGATGAGATCACCAGCAGACCGCGCCTAACAGAGAATAATAAATCAACAGGGGGAAGAATTTAATTGAAACAGCAGGAACAGATGTGATGTGACTTACTTGTTCCACTGGAACATGTCCATCATAAATTTATCGCCAACACCGGCTCCTAACTTGTCAGGAACAATGTTGAGCTCACAAAGCTTGAGGCAACGGTAGTATCTCAAACGATCGGCATTCACCAGCGAGCTGTGGATATCTGTGACACTGGTGAAGGGATCATCAAGGCTTTCGGATTGACCCATCTGGCAATAACAAAATTCAGGATGGATGATCTGAATCTATGTGTGGAAGACCAAAAAATAAAGCCATACCTTTAATTTCAAAGCGCCCTTGGTTGGGTTCTTGACGATCTCAGCTTTGAGATCCGCACGTGAGAGGGGGTTGGGTTTTTTGGATTCAGGCCATGGATGATCATGCACACCTCGATGTCGGAGTAATGCCCACCCGGGCGGGACATGAAAATCAAATCGTGTTGCTGTCTCGTTGCAAGAAACCCAGATGACTTTTCCTGGGCATCGGCCGGCGGCTCCTGGGCACTGCGGCTCCCTAAAGATGAAAAAGAGCATGATGATTTTAATTTTTTTGGGGAATCAACAGCAGAGTGACCGATAAAACTCAAAAAAATCACCTATCAATGTACTCCTGGATGGCACCTCTGGCAGTTGGGGGTGAGCCAACCCACTGACAAGTGTCCATATCACAAACCAGGGCCCCAAGGCAATAGACCCTCTGGACTTTCCAGATGCCTTTGGCTTGCTTCTCCACTCCGGTGGTTTTTGTAAATCCGACGGATCCAAAATTTACGATTATCTGATCGGCCTCCTTGACAAACGTGGTGGCGCCATTTGGGTAGATTGGGTAGTTTTCACGGTCCAAGGTACATCCATGATCTATGAACGTCCGGAAGCTTGCAAAATCAAGTGGCAACTCCCACTTGGTAACTACACTCAACGGATTTGAGAGGACTAGATCGGATGGGTTATTCAAGAGAACTTCATCTGATGGGTTGGACCCGGGTGGGTCATGGTCTATCAAGGGAGAGGTGGACATTGGACTAGCCGGACAGGTTTGTGGTCCGGGATGGGGGGAAATGAGCCACGGAAGAGGGGACAAGCGCTTATATTGGGATGGATCAATTGGGCTGTTACATATGGTCGGCTCCGACCACGTCTTCATCTGCTTGATACACACATGCACACAGTTCCATCTGTGCTTGTATTTTTGAATGGAAAGCCGCAGAAGCTGTATTTTTGCAAGCCCTGTTATTGATTATTTTGGCTGTATGATAGTAAAATTCCACGTGGGACCTCCAATTTGGAGATTTAAACAGTACACCTGGCCGCACCGTAAACTTGGTAGTGTAATACTGTAGTTGAAACAATGAGGGTAGCATAATGCAAAGTGTTTTTTGCAGGGCATCCCTTTGCAAGGTGGAAAATGGGGCGGGCACTTTGTGAAACTACACATAACCCCCATGTTTCGATAATTTTACGCTGTGCAACTTTTACAGTGCCTTGCACCCTGTAAAAGGCACTTTGTAAAAATCTATGTCCCCATACTATACAAATGTATTCAAACTTTGGTATGTTGTTGCAAATACAGCCCAATACAAGATACTGTATTTTCATGTTTTTTTGATAGTTTTTCTGTATGCAGTCCACAGTGGCCAAATCAAGAAAATCAAGTTTCAATACTTTATTGATACAATACTATGGTATTGTATCTTCAGCCAGATACAATACATTTGTATTTACAATTTTTTATTTTTCAACAGATACAATACACAAGTATCTGAAGATACTGTATTGTATAGTATCTGTTTCACCGTTGATTGTAGGATCTCTTATGTACAGTGGGTCATCTAATGTTTTTGGCACTGCATTTTTCATCACAGAAGCTCAGGCAACAGACCCAAAGTCATGGGATTGGCTGCAGGGGTGTAAAATAAGTTCCCAAGAATGATTATGACAGAAAAAAATGAAAGTGAAAAATATGAAAAGTGTGGAAATTTTCCAATTTTGTGCAAATTTCTCAGAATCTTTATTATTGTTCAAACCAAGGAGAGAAAATTACAGAGCACAGTATTGCATGTGACAGGAATGATAAAAAATGAAAAAATTGAGGCAGAGTATGTGGCGTTATCCAATGGAGCTCAACATCTAGCGGGACTTTCAATGGTACTTGAAGAGCTCAATCACACGCTCAATATCAAAATTTTCTGCGACAATGAAGCAGCAGTGTTAATTGCGGGTGATAATGCGTCCAAGAAGAAAACAAGATATCTAATTAGGGTGTTCTACTTCATTAATGATTCTGTACGGGAAAACAAGATCAAGATACAATGGACCAGCACAAAAACACAGCAAGCCAACATTCTCACCAAGAAACTTGGACCCAACAAGATGGAAGCAGTGTTGGACAAACTTGGCATGAGGGCCTAAGGTTTGTAATCTTGGGGGGGGGGATGTTGGGAGCTGGGAGTACCAAGATTACAAACCACAGTAATCAGAGCAACATATACATAACTTTACTCATCATGTGGTTATGCATACACCTATTCATGTCACCTAGCTACTGCGGCTGCGGCCTTATTGTATGTACACGGCAGGGGTGCTTCCTGGCCCGCCGGTTTGTGGAGACAATGGGATCACTGGATACGTGAAACCCACATCGTATTCACCACTCCCCCCGTTGTCTCCACCCTCCCATGGAAAATGGGTTGAGACAACAGGAAAGACCGTTGTGTCCACCCGCCTGTGATTTCCTTGTCATTCCAATGAGGAAAATCACAACGAGTCCGCGGCCGCCTCTGGGATCTCAGTGGAAACATCCACGTGGGTTCCTCGTTGTTCTCAACAAAAAGGAACCCACGGGTGCCCTTGCATTGCCAGTGTTAGGGTTATTTCAGTGATATCGGCCATGGCTTGTGTGCATTTTGAGGACGCGGCTCCCAAGGGAAGAGACTTTGGAGTTTTTAGTGTTAAGTTTGAATTCTGAGACCAAGACTTGAGTGGCAATCGCAACGGCCTCCCTGGGGAATACACCTCACTCCGCCTTTCACGCCCACACCGCTGCCCTCTTAGACCCGCCCCCGCTCAGCGACCTCCAGCCCATCATCCTCCCCTCCCCCAACACCCTCCAGCTCGCTCTGCTACCTCCAGGCCCTCCTTGCTGCCCAGCCCCCAGAGACCAGAACCTACCAACACTGCTGACAAGGACAACTAGGAACAACTGACAAAATTCCTTTCTACATGTATTTCCTGACCATTTCTGCTCTCACACTCTTATCTTGTTTTCTTGTTGTTTTTCCCCACTCTTTTTGTCTGGCATGTTATTGTTTTTATGTTTGTTTATTCACATTTAACAGCTACTTGATATGCAATGCTGTTGTGGTACCCTGGTGATACCACATTCTGCAATATTACCCGTGGATTTGATCCGCTCCGCCCCCCCCCCCCCCTGGGTTACCTAACCAAACCACATCTTGTGGGCCTGACCCGCGCGTGGGTATCACAGCAATTCCTTGGGGAGCCCACGGTTGAAGGAGCTGTGATCCACCCGTGGGCTTGACCTTCACACTGGGATAGGACCCTGGAACGCGCGGCCAGAACATAGTAACCAAAATGTATGAATGTTCCAAGCCACTTTGGCTCACAACCAAACTTGATATACTCAATCTGAAAAGATGGGCACATGTACACTTAAAGGGAAAATAATAATAGGGGGATTCAAAGTTGGCCATGCATGACTTGCATGTACTTTTGCAAGTTGGTGTTCAAGGCTTTTCTCAAACACCAACATTCAAAAAAACATTCAAGCAGGGTTGGGGGGTGTAGTAAAATGTGACTTGCATGCACTTTTGCAACTCAGTGTTCAAGAATGAACTTGAACACCAACTTGCAAAAGTGCATGCAAGTTGCATCTGGACAACTTTGAAACCCGCTAATGTACTGTTATCTTATCCTGAACATGTGCCAAAAGTTTGAAAGAAATGAAGAAAAACCTCTTTCAGAAATGTATGAATCCCACGGTTTTGAATTGATTTTTGTTACTGTGTTCTGGCCGCGTGTTCCAGGGTCCTGTTGGGATCACTGGGAATCCACGCGGAGCCAAAAGCTGCCATGGAATCCACAGGATGATCACGGGGTGGCCGCGTGTGTCAAACTCAGGTCAGAAGCAAGTGAACAAAAAAAAAAAAAAATATAAAATAAATGTTTGTAAATTCTATGTAAATCCTTTAGTTACAAACTATATTTCACACAAATCTCTCTTATAACAAACTACAATTGTACAGATCTTATGATGGGTTATTTTACAGTTGTTGTAACAACATAGCAGAACGGTTTATCGAAATTCTTTCATTACAATTATTCACTCTTATTATAAATACAATGAAGAGTTATGATGTTTTTCCTTTTCTCAAGAGACTTATTTTGTTATTTTTGTCAGCTACCATCTCAAAACCTTTTTCAAAGTTATAAAGTCAAGTTTAGTTTTGTCCAAAAAGCCATAAAGTTTGGCGTGTTCTTTACAGCGTGATCCTCCCGGTGGTGACCCCGTGTTTCCCTGGACCAACAGCCGCTGGTCCGACCTCGCGCGCGGTGGACTCCCAGTGATTTCCCCTTTGAGCTGATCAGCGGCGTGTTTCTTGTCCTCAGATCCGCATCCCGTCAGCTTCTTGCAGCCACAATGGGCGCACTGCTCAGCCTGGTCAGTCACCACCCCATCCACCCACATCCTCATGCTCACCAGGCTGCTCCTCCTCCTCCTCCAGCCCACACCACCAGCCCAAACCATCACCACCACACCCACCGTAAGCCCGCCCACAGCCCAGAAAGATCAAGCCGCCCACTGACCCCCGCCCGCAGCTCGTCCTCTTCGGCTCCCCCGCCCGGCCCTGGACGCCCGCCGCCTGGCACCCAGTCTCCGACACCGTCCGCGGTGGCCGCTCCCACGCCTCCCTCGCCTCCATCGACCCGAGCCGGCCCGACACAGGCGTCGTCTTCGAGGGCCTGCTCGACGCACACACACTCGGAGGCGCAGGCTTCGCCAGCGTCGTCTTCGCACACCCCATCGCCCTCCCCCGCCCGCACGCCCTCTCCGCCTTCGTCCTCGACGTCGACCCGCTCGACCCCGCCGCCCCCGGAGTCCACACCTTCACCCTCGCCGTCCGCGACGCCCCCCGCTCCTCCGCTGGCCCCCAGCTCATCTTCCAGGCCGACTTCTCCATCCTCCCCTCCGCAGACGCAGTACCCTCCGCGGACGCCAAGCTCGACCAGCTCCTCACCGTCCGCATCCCCTTCGCCGCCCTCCAGCCCACCCTCCGCGGGAGACCCGCACCCCCAAACCACAAACCCTTCGACCCCGCAAACCTCGCTCAGATCTCGCTCATGGCCCGCAGCTTCTTCGGCAGCCAGGCCGGCCCCTTCCTCCTCCATGTCCGCAGACTCGCTGTCCAGTAGCAACCCAATCTCGCCCCAAAAACAGGCAATCCAACAGTTGTGTCAGCTGGACACCCACACCCACGGGTAGAATCGCCATGGCGAGAACCCATGCTGCTGTGTCAATGAGCCACCAAAGAGTCTCGCTTTCTAAGCGTTGCGTGCACACAATCAGAACAGAGAAACAGTACAGAAAAAAAAAAAACGAGGTATGCAGCTGGCTGGTATCCCTGGACGAAGCACAGCGGAAAGAAAGCCAGAATAAATTAGAAGGATAAGTACAAGACGGACGGCAGCGAGCTGGGCGGTGCTCGAGAGTGTTTTGTGTGTGTGTTGAGGGTGGCTGAACGGGATTATCGGGTGGAGGAGGCACACGTTTCTTTGAGGAGTGTGGGGATACAAGGGAATCGGGTGGGGCGAAGAGGCTGGACCGGACGAGCGCGCGCGCCGTCTGCCGCTCGTCGTTTCAGACCGCCGAGCCGACGGCCTTGCTGACGAGCGCGCGTGCATACGGGATATCTGTCCGCAGAGCCCGTCAGTCTCTCCACATCTGGGCGGAGGGGGCGGGGCGGACTCACAGGAGAGGGAGTACCACGTGTACGAGAAGAACGTCAGCACCGCGAACACCAGCACCAGCACGTCGTTCTTGATCGCAAACGCAGACACAAACACCATGATCACACTGCCCGCGTCCGCCGTCAGTCTTCCCTCCATGCGCGCGCGCCGGGCTCAGAGCGCAGGGAGCACTCACCAGCCGAGGAACAGCACCGTCGCCACCACCCGCACCGGCTTGAACATCTGCAAACAACAACAGCGTGAGCCGGGGCATTCATGCGCGAACGGAAACACGCACCGTCTTGATCTGTCGTGCAAACTGCGGCGGAAGACGGCGTCAGAATACTGGCTCCAAGAGAGGGAGGGAGAGGGGACACACGTACGCCGATCAGGAAGCCGGTCCCGGTCAGCGAGATGAGGATGCCGAGGGTGTAGAGCAGGGCGAAGCTGACGAGGCTGCCGAACACGAACAAGATCGACCCGATCATCGACACCGCAAACCCGCCTGTCCCCCATCACCACACTCAGCTACTCAGCGCCTCATCGGAGAGAGGAAAGGCCGACGCACCGACCAGACACCCAAAGAACCCGTACAGCCGCTGCTTCTTGCTCAGCCCCAGGAACTCGAACGCCGACGGCTGCGCCGCATCCAGCAGCTCGTTGTTCGTCACCTGCACAAGGCCGTCAGTCGGGGCGAGAAACGGGGGGGGGGAGGCAGCGGACGGACCTTGCCGGTGTCGATGTTGGCGAAGACTTTCGGGAGGCCCATGGGCGCAGAAGAGGCGGGAGGCGGGTGCGGAGACGGGTGCGGATCAGGTGTAGCGGAGGGTGTGGCGCGGAGGATCTCGAGGAGGGTGGAGGGGGTGTGTGTGGAGGACGGGCTGGCGGGCTTGGAGGCGGGCAGTTGGCGGAGGTTCTGGGGGGTGGAGGGTCGATGGTCGAGAGTGGCGGCGTCGTGGAGGCGGTGGTCGAGGCCAAGAGAGAAAGCCGCCCTGCTGCACGACCGATCCCGACTATGGGTTTACACAGCCCCACAGTGCCCCGGGGTGTATCCATATACACATATTACTCATCGGCGGCCCGGCCTGGGGAGACGGGGGGCAGCCCGGGGGACTCGTGTCTCCACCATCGCAAAGCCTGTGTGGAAACGGGCAGAATCTGGCCGGCAGGGGCAGCCCCCCTGTTGGATCCGGCCTGCCGGCCGGACACACGCAGCTGTCCCGGAGGTATTCAACAAAACCGTTCGGATTGGAGGAGACATTTCACAGCCCGACAGGAGCATCCAGGGCTCCTTGGTGGGCGGACTGAAGTCCCCCAGTCTCAGAGGCGCGCGAGCGCTGTCCCCCGAAGGAGCGACTTGCACCCAACCTCGCCAGACAGTAGGCAACAGAACTCCGCTTTGGCTGGGGAAAATGGTCAGAAACGGTGGCTCTTTGTGCCTTGACGCAGGCAAAAGCTGTCACACGCCTGGGCAGACAGACTTGTCCGCCTACGTCTGTAAATTTAGGACAGAAATGGACCAAGGTTGATCGAAGTGAAAACACCTTATAAAATAAGAATGGGACCGGGTAAATGACTCTGAACTCTGACAACTCGACGACACGGACTCTCAAGCAAACACACCTGCGGTGGTAAGCGCAGTGATATAGTTTTGGTTTTTAATTGGGGATTTGGGTGAAGGACGCGCACAAGAGTGATTTGGATCTGGGGATGAGAAAAGGGATAAAGGGAAAGAAGGGAATGAGAAAAGATTGTGGTTAGTTGTTGTTGTTGACGGTTGTGAGGTTTCGGGTGAGATGTTGATGGAAAATTTGTGCTTACTAGTCTCTTCTTCACAGGTTGATAATGTAAACGTGTGAAGAAAAGATTAGTAAGCTTGGGGGCGGGATGATTTGACTTTTGTTGAGGGTGGAATTTCGATATGGTTAGGTTAAACTTTGATATATTCAAGATGCAAGTGAGAATTGAAAACATGCGCTGCGTATTCATAATGAGTAGCCGGGAATCTCGACGCAAATTGCATGTAAGTCAACAACGTCTGCACAGACAGATAGAAATGTGCACCCCAATCCGCGTGATTGTCAAGAAGGCGGAGGCCAGCTGCCAGGTGTCAGGAAAACATGCCCTAAAACATCTGCAAGCACTTGCAAGAAGGCAGTCAGATGTCTTGTGTTGGATAGTTATTTAAAAATCAGGTTTACGTGTTAAAGAAAATTTCAGCACTGGAGAGCCATGCTTCTTGCCCATCTTTTTTAAAGCAGAGCTGGTACGACTTGGATAAGAGACTGGGGGGATTGACTAAAGATAAGTTGCTATCTTTGTCCTTCCATTCCACCGTCCGCCGCTATCAGCAAACGATGGCTAATTCCATTGATGCTCGGATTGCCATCAACGAGGCCTATGAAGTCAAGGCGGAGGATCTCCTTCAAATGGCGACCCGTCTCCATCAGTCTGCATCGGCGTCCGGCTCTCTTTCGGCGATGGCGGCATCGACCCAGGCGAATCGTGGTGGACATTCTGGTTTTTCTCGACTGGGTCGAGGTCGTGGGGGTTTTCGTGGATCACGCGGTGGTTATCGGCAGCAGAGTCAGCCCAGCCAATCGAACTCGTCATCTCCGGTTCTGCCACCTGACAACTGGGCGAGGCAGTATCTCACTGCTGATTTTCCCTGCAACATATGCTGGGAATGGGGTCACTGGGCTCCTGACTGTCCACGGGTGAAGAAAAACCAACCACCCCTTGATGATCCATGAAGGAAGAATCCAGCCTGGAAGCCTCAAAAGTCTAACATCCTTTCTGGTCGCCTTGTAACTCAGTCAGGCGAGATCGCGTCAATCTCAACGACACCGGAAAACCCGGAGGACCCTTTGTGCAACACTGGCGCTACTCATCATGTAAAATCACACAGCTCTTTCTTTGTCAATCTTCGTCCCGCTAATTTGCGGCTGCGTGTTGCGTCTCAAGAACGCATTCCCGTAGATGGCGTCGGTGATGCAATGGTTCCAACCCGGTTTGGCGATTTACATCTGAAGGATGTGTTATTTGTCCCGCAAGTTTCTGGCACCGTCATCTTAATTGGTTACTTCAATAAGTGGGACGGGACAGTGAATTTTGAAGATGGACGTTTTACTCTTGATCAACAAGGTTCGAAATTTCCGACGTACATCAGCCAGTACAGGTGGTTCATCCCTTCTCCAACTTCTTCTGCTTCAATTCATTCCTGTTATCTTAATCCATATCTCAACTCTTTATCTGCTTCAACACTCTGGCATGCTCGGCTTGGACATATAGCCGTCAGATTTTTCAATCAAACAATTAACAGTCATTGCGTGCACGGAATCCCAATGAAAAAATTGTCTCTTCCTAAATCTAAATGTCATTCCTGTTCCCTTGCAAAAAGCACTCATGATCCTGTTCAGTCTCCTTCGCGCGAAAGCGCTGATGCCCCGGGAAGAATTGTTGCAGTTGATTTGGTTGTCCCATTCCCTGAGGCCCTAGATGGCAGTACTTACGGTCTTGTTATTCATGACATTTACTTGCGCATGACTTTGGTGATTGGGTTGAAGACTAAGGCCTTGGCGAGCAAGGCAATTTCAGATTGGATTCTTGATTTCAATAGATTGACACCTCATCGAGTGAAGACAATCCGATCTGACAACGCTGGAGAAATGACATCAAACAAGTTCAATAAATTTCTGAAGGACAACAATGTTGGTCACAAAATGAGCATCCCATACAAGCATCATCAAAATGGCAATGTTGAGCGAACGAATCAGACACTCCTGGATATGGCAAGGACTTTCATTATTCACACCAAGTTGCCCAATTCTCTTTGGTGTTTGGCTATGAAGCAGGCGGCGTATATTTTTAATTGTGTTGTTCATACTGGAGCTGAGAAATCTCCTTATGAATTATCTTTGGGGAAGCAACCTTTGTTGGACATGGTTTGAGTGTTTGGATGCAGGGTGTACCTTCATGACATCAACTATCCCAAGCAATTTGTCCCGCGTTCATCTCCTCTCATCCATGTTGGCATTTTGGACAATTCTCATGGATGGCTTTTGTGGAATCCGAATTCCAAGAAACTCAAGCAAGGCGCTTCCATCATCTTTCATGAAGACAATCTCCCTTCTCAACTCACCAACTCAGGATTGGTGAATGCAATTCTCAACTCAATCCAGGTCAATCATCTTGGAGATTTCAGTCAGCTCCGTGAATTGGATCTACAGGATGCGTGTTTAGAATCCGCCGTATTGGAGCAACAGTGGGCCGTTACAGTTAACCGTAACTGTAAAGTATTGTAAAGTATCAAAAAATAAGTTACAATACAGAAAATTAAGATTATCAAGTGTATAAAATAAGTTAACTATAACACCCACGGGTGCAAAAATATGCAAAAATACCCTAAATAACAGCAAATATTGGCCATTTTTCATAGATACAGCCAAAAACGTATTGTAATCTAAGTTTCATGAAACCAATGATTCATGGAACCTAAGATCATGGGTTCTCCCTCCCCATTCCCCATCTTATTTCTAGGCTGGCGCGGGTCCCGCTAACCAGCCTAGAGCCAACAATTCAATATGAATTTCTCCAATTCAATGTGGAAAATCCACAAGGTTGGCGCGAGTCCCGCTAACCAACCTCAACCCCCTTTGCTATAACCCCCTTTGCCCACAATGGCGGTTCCGGCGGCATAATGAAGCCAAAGCCCGGAACCGCGAGGAGCAATCCATATGCGCCGTAAGTCTCTATTTATAATTTTCCATTCCCTCTTTTTTTTCACTTCCCACGTGATCTCTCGGATTCAAAACACGTCGCACCCTAATCCTTGCCACCCCCCCCAAACGCCTCCCCCTCCGATTTTCTTCGAACTCACTGTATGATACTCCCTAGACGCCCAAACTCGCCTCTCAATACCCTCATCCGAACTTGGTCTCGATTACCCATCAAATCCGTCGCTCCTCCTTTCCGATTTCTCGCTACTTGCGGCCAATACTGTTGCCTACGGGCCGACAGCCTCACCAATTCGGTACTTCACCCACTCCTGTTTGTCATGACCTCCTATCTTTTACCATCCCCTCGCAACCGGGGTCCACAAGGAACCTTCCAGAATTACTTTTACCTAAATCTTTCCTGTACTGATCCCACAAGGGCCTGTCATTCAGGGGCGCAGTTGGACCGCGAGGAAACATTCCGATTCGTATCCGCCTTCGCGACCCTCAACGCCTTCCCAAGCTGGAGGCGTCGTCTCGCAGAAACGATTGTCAAACTCTCTTTGGTACGAGGTCCGCACGTGTGCATACAACGCGTTCATCTCCGGTAACTGACCCTCAACCTATCCCATTACTTGCTCTTCCACCCTTCCGTATTGTCACCCATTGTTTTTTGTGGACCTCTAGGCATGAATACCCGCCCACGTTGCCTGATATTGTCATTCCCGTGAGTTCTTAAGACCCTGACAACATCGCGCGCGACCAGCTCCGACATGTCACCGTCTACTGATCACATTCACTTCTCTTAACCGCTTCCCTATCATCACCCTTACTTCTTAGTTCACCCCTTCCCTCAAGTATTCGCTACCATGGCCACCGTGTCCTTATCGTCCGTTACACCAGGCCCTGAAAAAACGGAGCGATAGGAGCTCCGCGAGCAAACATTGAACATTGCGCATGGCGACAACTGACCCTCGCCCAATTCTATTGTTTTCACTCAAACCCTTCTGTAGTGTTACCCGTGTTTCTCCGTGGACCCCATTCCTCACAACATGGCCCAATATTCTCCTTGGCCCGAGTGCCGTTGTCTTGAACTTCCCCAACCGCGATATCACTGCTTAGCTTGAACTTAAAACCTGCTCGCCTTCTCACATTCCCACCCCCCACTACCTGATCACACTCATCTTAATCTCCTGCCACCTGAAAAATTCCTCATAGATTAGATCCACGCACATCGTCTCCCACCACCAAGTACCATTACCCCAATGTCGAACGTCCGACCTTCAAATCATCCGAGTATCGTATCCGGACATTTTGAAGCCTTGTCCGACGTAAGCACCCCACCATCTTCAACCTGACCGGATTGTGACTTACTCGTTCCCATCCTCAAAAGTCTGAAATAGACGTTGTCAGAGGAAACCAATACGGGCTCCTGACAACCGGGACCTTTTTCCAATGCGCAGGGGTTGGAGGCGATAAAGAGGTCGATTTCGAGGTCAAATTAATGGCCAATACGGCCGTCGCTAATGCACTTGAGCAAGGGATAATATATTCGATCACGGGTGCTCGGATGATCGCTCTTAACGACGGGAGTCCTCCTACCGTGACTTACACACAGGATTCCATCATGCGAATTGGCAAAGCGACTGATTTGAACCTTGATTTCACGAATAAGACGGGTATCGTCGGCCTAGGCGTAATTGTTGAACGTGCTGAAGTTCCCAGCCCGAACCCTGGAGAGGAAGATCAACTCGAAGTCATTGTCTCTCACAATGATTGGGATCCTGTTGTAAGTCAGATTTTCATTTCAAGTCGACGCTTGGTACTAATACCCAGTCTAGGCACGCTCCCACCGAGCTTTTCTTTCGAAGTATATAGTCCCAGCTACTCGCAACATGGTGAAAACCCATGTCCTTTACACTGTGGGACGGGAAATGTCGATCGTTGGATCTTTGGTCGATTGGGATATCAAGGCAAAGATGCCCATCATTCTTGTGCGTCGAGTTGATACTGTCTGTTCCATATCTTAATACTAATTGTTTGGGAATTAATTCTAGGTTGGTGGCGTGAGTGTTACGAGTGGTCATCAGTCAAAGGGTAGCAATGGCAAATTAGGGGTAGGACCCTCAACTCCAGCCTCGCGTGGAAGGAAGTTGTTAGTTTAATTCATCATTCAAGATCGGATTAGTTCTGACCATGATTATCCCACCAGTATCACCTTCAAGAAAGACTCAGAATCTTCTCCAACCCCCTGCGCATCTCAATCTGGCACCACTGGGCTGCTACACACTCTGATCTCTCGCAAAGGAAAAGAAAAAGCATCCCCCGACGAGGTCCAAGTTGCCGATGATGAAAACCACGACAACCATGACGAAGACGAGGTCGAAGAAGATGACTATCCGCTCCTCAAGAGGAAAGGGCCAGGCCGCCCACGCAAGCAACCCCCAACCGAGGGAAGTAAAAAGTCTAAAAATGAATGATTCACCGGGCCACCGACGGCAGCAAACCCCAACCGAGAGAACTAAAAGTTCGAAGATCAATAGTCCATTTGCCCGAATTCTTGCGCCCGTGAGCCAAAGATCGAACCCTCCGGGGCCATTTTCTTACTTTGTACGGATCCATTTTCCCTTCATTGCTCATTTTTTTGTCGTGTCACATAGTTCAAAAATCAACATAAAAATCTTATCATAAAGAGCCACAGTTAATAGAAAAAAATTTAGAATAGTCTTGTAAAAAAAAAGCGGGCCAAATTGTGGATATTGTTAGTTAGATGAGAGCCAAATAATAACAACCATACTTTTTGCCCGCGCCTCACAACCAGGACCAAACATGTCAATGCGAGTCCGGTCATTCGAGTTGGATAGGCCCCAATACCCTTGCTAGCGATTTGCCCGCTATTAGTTTTCCTTCATGAGCTAGGATTCTTAGATCTACTGGGCCAACTGGATTCGCTTGAGTGTCACAACCTGAAGGCCCATTCATCATCAAATGACTGGTCCAGCCACATTCGCCTTACCGTCATGCACGTTCAGGGCCTCTTGGTGTTGGTTTGATACCAGTTGTGGGGGCCAGTTGACATTGCGATTTCAACATTCAACCTTCATTGAGACATTCTCGGGACTAATTCTGCCAAGTTACTCGAGTGGTTGGTGCGTAACACGATTGACCAGTTCATAGTCCTCACTCTCCTCACTAGGAACATTCTCCGTAAATTGTGTGTGAGTCTTCTAGCAATAAATTTTTGGACAGCCCTCTTTGTTGTTGCCTTATATTTGTTGAATTGTCAGATAATCATTAACTATCGGGCCTCATCTCGTCAACATCTTATCACATCTCTATCCCCAGTTACGATGCCGTTCAAGTTCAAGGCTATTACCCGTGAATGTGACAACAACGAGAATTACATATTGAACCAAGTCCTATTTACGATTCCCCACTCGCTTGGAAGGTGCATAATCATCTGTATAGGTTGTGGTGCCCTTCACTTCAATGAAGAATCGACGAAACTCGACCGTGGGAAGACGGAGAAAGACTTCACGATGTGCTGTCAGAAATCGCAGGTCATATTGCCCATGATGGATCCAGCTGCCCCTGAAACGCCTCCGATACTCGAACAGTTGTTCTCAGGAACAGACGAGAGTATGTAACACATTTGACAAAAAGGGATGTTAACTTCTTGGCTGACTATTCTTTAGGAGCTATCAACTTTCAGGCTCTTATCAGACTTTACAATAACTGCATTAGCTTCACGTCGCTGGGAGCTAATGTCGACAAAACCGTCCGCGGTCAACTAGGCATCAATGTTTTCCGAATCTCGGGCGGTCTGAGCCACCTGATTCCAAGTGTCGAGCCCCTCAATTGTTCCAACCCAGGCTATGCACAAATTTACGTCATCGGGAATGGCGGACAAGAAGATACCCGGCTGCGAATCGAGAAAGCCTCTGGCAGACGAAACCCAATTGGTGCCAAATTCGTCATGCAGGAAGACATAGTGTCAGATTTGATGAAGGTTATGTATTCATATAACCCATACGCGAAAGTTTACAAGAGTGCTAGAACCGTCTTGAAAAACTCACCGTCAAAGACGCTTGCCCTAACGACGATTCATAAACCGGGGACGAACCCGAAGCGTTACAATCTTCCAAGTCCGGAAGAAGTTGCGATCGTTGTTGAAGGGGGAGGTGAAATTAACAAGACCCGTCATATTCAATTGAGGCGGAAAGACGGACGATTAGAGCATATCTCCGATTTACATTCATCTTATTTCCCTCTTCAATACCCCCTATTCTTCCCTTACGGATCCCAACAGTGGGATAACGTATATGTTTGTACAACCTCTCAAAGTGAGTCCTTTTCTCGGATCAGAACAATGACATTGTCTTAATAGTGGTGCTTTCGAAATAGAAACAAATAGACGCGTCAAGTCATTGGAATGGTTTGCATTCCTCCTGTTTGCAAGAGTTGGTCGATACTCGATCATTCTCCATGGCCGTACGCTTTTTCAGGAATTTGTCGTGGATATGTACGTATGCGTAGAAGGCTCCCGTCTTAATTTCATTTGAAACCATCAACTCGCCTTGAAAGCAAATCAATACCAGTCCCTTATGACATCCATTGAGAACTTCGAGGTCCCTGAGGGCCGGCGAGTCATACTCCCCTCGACTTTTATCGGCAGCCCGAGGGCGATGGGCCAATTGTACCAAGACTCGATGGCCATCGTAAGGAAATATGGCCCACCGTCACTTTTCATCACCATGACTGCTAATCCAAAGTGGAAAGATATAACCGACGAAATCGGACTCCTGGCGTCCGCGGCTGACCATCCTGTGTTTGTCGACCGTGTGTTCAAATTGAAAGTCGACGCACTAATTGAAGAAGTTATCAATTACGGAAGGTTGGGAGCGGTAATTTCATACGTGGGGGTCATTGAATTCCAGAAACGGGGCCTTCCCCATCTCCACTTAATGGTCACACTGAGGGAAGAAGATAGGCCGGACACCCCCGAGAAGATTGATTTTCTCGTCTGCGCCGAGGTGCCTGACCCACTGAGTGAGCCCAAGCTCTACGATATTGTCTCCAGGCTAATGATCCACGGCCCTTGTCCCGGACGCCCGTGTTGGTCAAAGAAAGGCTGTTCTTTGGGTTATCCAAAACCACTCACACCAAGGACAATCACAATCAGTGGGGCGTACCCAGTATATCGGCGTAGGGTGACTGATTTTGTTGTTGCAAAAAACAAACAAATCTTCAACAGCTCTAATGTTGTTCCGTATAACAAATACCTTTCGTTGAAGTTCGACTGTCACATTAACGTCGAAATACCGGTGGACTCTACTGCGGTGAAATATCTCTACAAGTATATCACAAAGGGACATGACCGGTCGTCTATGGAGATAAGGGATAATGACGAGACTAAAGCATTTATTGACACGAGATTCATTAGCGCACCAGAAGGTACGCAGTTTGTCTAATGTGTTTAGTGGGACTTTGGCTGACACATAAAATTAGCCGCATGGCGTTTACTCAAGTTTCCCCTTTCTTTTTGGTGGCCCCCAGTCACGCGCCTCTCAATACACGATGTGGATGAACAAATGATATATTTCAGGGACGGAGGAGAGATAGCGGACAAATTGAAATTTCAAGAACCTGAAAAGACGAATTTATTGGCTTTTTTCGACCTCAACCAGACTGACGCTGTTGGGGCCGAAGGGCGAAAAGCGCGAACCTTGTTGTATGAAGAAATACCGGAGTATTTCACGTGGAGCAAGGTGGATAAGGTCTGGACGCCGAGAAAAAACAAGACGATTTCAGTTGGGAGGATCTTCAGCGTGTCGTTTCGGGCGGGGGAAAAGTTTTACTTACGCACTCTCCTCTCCCACCGAAGAGGGCCCTTGTCCCACAAAGATCTCAGAACTGTTGATGGGGTTCTCGCGGCGTCTTACCAAGATGCCTGCAACCTGCTCGGGTTGTTGATCAATGACTATCTGTATGATAAAGCTCTCGAGGAAGCATCTATATATCAGAGTGGTAATGCCTTACGACACTTCTTCGCACTCATGCTGGTAAACTCGCCACCTTCGAACCCAACAAGCCTGTACAATAAGCATTGGGATTTGATGACTGACGACCTGTTGAGATTGGATCGAGGGGATCGTAACGCGATTCCTTTAAGCCGGTCAAGAAGGAGGGTCTTTGGTTTGTTTAAACTATCAATCATGCTAGGAAAAATGAATTCGACTCTGGCGGATGCCGGGATGATAGTGTCGTCGACGGATCAACGCAAGATGAAACAGTTCGACGAGATACCAGGGGAACTCGAGTCTCTCGCGGCTGTAGCAATTCGCCTCGACCACTCAGAAGGCCTTTTCAATCAACAACAATCCCAATTTTTTCGCAAGATCAGAACCGCGGTCAAGGCTAAGAAGGCGAGTTTGTTTTACTTGGACGGCCCCGGAGGCACCGGCAAGACATTTTTGTTGAATGCGATCATTGACCTATGTCGCCTCATGGGAAAACGGTCCGTCGTGGCAGCGTCGTCTGGAGTAGCTGCTCTCTTGCTGAAGGGAGGTCAAACCTCTCACTCTGCGTTCAAGATACCAATCAATCTCAAGCCAGAATTAGAGTGCAGTTTTGAGCCTAACCATAAGTTAGGCAAGGATTTAAGCACTACGGATTTAATCATATGGGATGAAATCGTGACGATTCACAAGTACGCAATTGAAGCCGTTGACAGATCATTGAGGCGTTGTTGCCGCTCTGATTTGCCGTTCGGGGGGAAAGTAGTAATTTTTTCAGGCGATTTCAGGCAAATCCTCCCAGTCGTCAAATTTGACGAATTTCCGCCGTCCTATGACGCAACGATAAGGTCTTCTCCCCTTTGGGGCCAACTGGAGCAGTTCAAACTCGTGCAGAACATGCGAATCGCGGCGAACTCAACGGTACCTGAGGACGCCAAGAAGAATCATCAATTTGCATCTTCGCTGCTCAGCTTAGGTGAAGGTATCGGTCAAACAGAAGACTACCACGTTGTCAAAGTCTCTGAAATCAATATAACTCACGCGGCGAGCGAGGCGCAAGGCAACAAGACGGTCGTGGATTTCGTCTACGGTGATATGACTTCAAGGCATAACTTCAGCGTGGATACTAACCTGCCTTACCTAGCGGAGCGCTGTATCTTGGCACCCTTGAATGCCGACGTTCGCAAGTTGAACCGTGAAGTGGCACTGAGACTCGCCGGGCCGTTTGTTAGGGCAACATCGATTGATATGCCAGATCCCGAAGGAGTTGACAGTTTGCCGGAGGAAGTACTCAACAAGATGAGCATACCTAGCTTCCCCGAACATATCATCGACTTGAAGGTGGGAATGCCGGTATTAGTCATGCGAAACATGGACATTTCCGCGGGGATATGTAATGGCACTCGTCTCATATTGACTAGGATTGGGACAGGATCAATAGAGGGTGTCTTGATGTCCGGGCCATTCAAAGGACAGAAGGTGATGTTGCTGAAAATCAAACTCCATCACAAGGGGAGTCAGAAGTTGGGATTGAGTTTTTTCAGACATCAATTTCCCATAACTCCGGCCTACGCGATGTCAATTAATAAGTCGCAAGGTCAGACACTCGCGCGAGTGGGTGTCATGTTAAAGCATTCATGTTTCGCACATGGTCAATTATACGTTGCGTTGTCCAGAGTGACACATAAGGACAATTTGATCGTGTGTAAGCTTGACAGGAAGGAAGGCCTTGTGAATGTTGTTCACAAGTCTATTTTTGGTGAGTGCGATCTTCATTCTTTGCGAAGAGATGAATGCAGCTAAGTCAGGTCGTACGCTAGGCTCACCTGTAGGTCACAAGGGGAGGCGGCGTACTTGAAATCTCACATGTTGGGGCCGTCTGTGGATGAAAGAGTCGCACTCTTGTTAGCAATTGCTATTTTCTTTCACTTTGTTGCATTGTTCCTATATTCCTCCATTAATCTCCGGAATTGTTTTATTTTTTAATTAAAATTCTTATCTTTGGAACACTACAATTTGTACTTGTGTAATTGCTTTGTTTGATTTTCTTGCGACTGATATGGAAGACTCAATAGAGCTGGAGCACAGTTGCGCGTGAGGTATCATTGGGTGATGATTGGGTCAATATCATCTGGTGTTGCACATTACTCAAATTGAATGAAACAAAAACTGTAGGCACAAGTTGGAATGGGAAGGGGAATCAGAAAACATGGTGATTTTGTACGGAAAGCTCAGGTATGGAGCGGTCATGTGAGAACAACAATTCGGAGATAAGCAAATCGAAGGCAATGCACGAGAAATCGCGTGTCGTACTTCTTGTGGCGTAGTTGATGTGAAAGTCTTTTGGGGAGGGTTGTTGGGTGCTTTGACCCGTAGCTCGGACTTGTCAAAGTGGGGGGTTCTGCTTTATCATATGGCGAATGTGGTAAAGTTGATGAGTTGAACCGCGGTAGATAGGGTTGGTGTAAATGTCTGTGGGTATCTCGATTGTAGAGGTCGCTTCAGATTGGTCTTCGGGTGATTGGCTACAGATAGGCGGGGGATTCAGTCTGTGAGATCTATGACGGATCGGATAGGACCGTTAGAGAATAATGGGGGTAGCCCAACGTAGCCTGACGTGACCTGAGGAAGATGTCAGTTATGTGAACTGTTGGGGTTTGGTTGTGGCTCACTTTGATTATTAGAAGCCCCGTAATCGCACATCGGTCGGTTAAGGTGCCTTTGAGTTGAACTTTTACCCCAGGTTCGAGTGGTATGATATCGGAAGGAAGGGCAGACGTTCCTTCTATGATGTATTTGGCGTAGAAATTTGCGCCGGAATAGGCCTATGAGTCGACGGCGTCAGTAATCGTCTTAAAATTTGAGATATGACACTAACGTTAGTTTGGTGCTCAATGATGAGCTCTAGATATGGAAGGGATGAGGTTTGGGTGGTGTTGTCCGAGTGATTTGGTGGGAGGGTAACTTGTCGGATAGTCCCGGTGCCTTCCATTGTAATTTTTGCGGGAGAGGCTTGAGCTTGTGTGTGGCGTTTCCAAGTGACTCGTTGGGGATGATAGTAGAATTGTTGGTTGCCGTTTCGGTCGGTTAGGGCGACTTGACCTTCAAGGCGGTAAATCTCGCCGTCTTCGAGTTGTTGTCGTGTGGTATCAAGAGGGGCTAATGTGATGGATGCCCGTGGAAATTTCGCTGGGACGGTAGGTGAGGTGAGAAACGAGGATCGGGTGAGCTGTGCTTCAAAGGGATTGGATTGATACTCAAAAACCTGGAATAGTTCGTTAGCGACGGGCTTAAGTGCTGCGGGAAGGGGCCTTACAGATGATATCGCGGTGAACTTTCCACAAAACGTCAAGGTGTCGCGAGTGGGGAGACTTTCGAGCCAAGTGACTGGCCATATCATGATGATTGGGATTAGATTTGTTAGTGTTGGGTATAGTTGGCAGCTGATTGGCAAGGGAAATTGGTCAAATTGATGGGGGGCGAGGGGGGGAGGAGTTGGCCGTCCGCGTAGTTATGCCTTGGCCCATCGTGTGGTCGGAGGGAGTGGATGAATAGTTGCGGTGATGGTCGTGCGGGTCCAGTATACCAGGGCCTGTGGTGCTCTCAGGGTTTGGTGGCGATCAGTATTGGTCGGGTGGGTCGTTGCCTTCGAGCTGCTGGTCGAGGTTTGGCTGAGGGTAGTACGGAGACAGCTGGGGTGTGCGAGGGGGGGGATTGAGTGCGGGGGTGGGGGGGTGGCAGGGGGGGAGTGGGCGCCGGGGGCGCGGGCGCTGGGGGGGCCTGGTGAGGCGTACGGAGGCCCGCGCGGGGAACCAGCGACGAGCGGCGGCGCAGCCGCCTTGAAAGTCTAGTTTATTGTAAAGTATCAAAAATTTGATATTTTTTTGATAAAATTAGGGGCAGGCTAAATCCACACCAAAAAATTACTACATCGACTCCAAAAATGGAGTGAACAGTAGTCCACTCCAACTTTCATTGGAGTGACCCATAGTCTACTCCAAATTTTGTTGGAGTGAACAAATTTACACTCCAAAAAAGCCTGTTTTTTGGAGTGGAACCATGATGCACTCCAAAAATTTTGGAGTAAACCCAATTCCACTCCAAAAATATTTTCTCTAAGGTAAAATGATTCATTTTTTTTGGAGTGCACAGATTTTCACTCCAAATTTATTGGAGTGTTTTTCAACAGTATTGCAGTAAAAGAAGTCAGGGTTCTTAAAGAGGAATGAAACCTTATGTCAGCATCATATGTGTATTTGAAATACATCAAAAATGATGTATGTAAGATGTTTTCAGTTTCTACAATGACTAAAACCTGAACCAGAAATAAATTCAAGGGGATTAAATTTGGTTGGTTCATGTCACCTGCCTACTACTGCCCTAAAGTTTTCCTGGTACTCCACCTCAAGAACTTGGAATATACATTTTTCAAAGTTACATGCAAGTTTCAATTGTACAGATTTAAAATTGCATTTTTTTAAATTTGAGAAACCTTAATCCACTTCAATAAATTTGGAATGAACATCTGTGCACTCCAAAAAAAAATGAAAAAAAATTGCTTGGAAAAAATATTTTTGGAGTGGAATTGGGTTTACTCCAAAATTTTTGGAGTGCATCATGGTTCCACTCCAAAAAACAGGCTTTTTTGGAGTGTAAATTTGTTCACTCCAACAAAATTTGGAGTAGACTATGGTTCACTCCAATGAAAGTTGGAGTGGACTACTGTTCACTCCATTTTTGGAGTGGATGAAGTAATTTTTTGGTGTGGATTTAGCCTGCCCCTAAAATTAACACCTTTTTCTTAAAAATAACGGTTGATGTGTTACGTGTTTAGGCCTAAATATTGTAATGTAACGCATTGGCCCACCGTTGATTGGAGTCTCCTTTCACGTCTGATGCACCGTTCACCTATCAAAAAGCTATCAATTCCACTCTTCGAGCTGAATGGAAGGCGGTGATCAATGCAGAGGTTGGAATGATGATTGACCTTCAAGTCTGGGAGGAGGTTCTGGAGACAGAGGCTAGGGATATCTTGACCTGTTGGTGGGTCTTTGCGTTGAAAAGGACGCAGGAGGGAGAAATCTCAAAGTTCAAGGCACGGATAGTGGCTCAGGGATTCAAGCAGATTCACGGGCGGAACTTTGGCAAGACTTTTGCGCCTACTCCTACTTTTCCGACACTCCAAATTCTGCTCGTAATGGCATCCAAGCTCTGGTGGCCGGTTGCATCCTTCAATGTTAAGAGCGCTTTTTTGCACAGTGATATTGATCATGAGGTTTTTATTCGTCCTCCGCCATGTGTCAAGGCCAAGCCCGGTCTGTGAGCCGCGACTCCCGCGAACTCACAGGAAGTATCACAGGAGTATCACGGACCAACACCAAGCACCCTACTTAGTCTCCTCCGCCCCGCCCTCCTAGCTTGGCAGGGAAGTACTGAGACTTCCCCCAAGCTAGGTGAGCAAACTCCTCCTTTTCCTTCTCTTTCCTTTTCCCCTTTCCTTCTCCCTTCTCCAAAAGTTGTATATAGAGGGAAGTACTGAGACTTCCCCCGAGCTAGTTCCATTGTCCCCTGCAATACAAACAGAGGTTCTAGAAGCTGCTCTGTGCCCTCGTGCCCTCGCCCTCACCCTCGTACCCTTGCCCTCGCCCCTCGTCCCTCGCCCTTGTACCCTTGCCCTCGCCCCTCGTCCCTCGCCCAGTGAAGCTCCCCAAGTCGAGAGCTTACACGGTCACGTTTTGAAACTTCGGAAAGCGCTCTACGGTACTCGCCAGGCAGCCCGATGCTGGTGGCTACATCTGAAGACGCAGTTGGAGAAGATTGGCTTCTATCCCACTCTTGAGGACCAGTCAACTTACGTTTATTGCTCAGGGAACAACATGGCTTATCTTTGGGTACATGTTGATGACGGCCTTTTTACGGCCAGCTCCAATACTCTGTTGGAATCTCTGAAGGCTTGACTGTCCTCTGTCCTTGATCTGGAGTGGGAAACGACCCCATCCAGCATTGTTGGTTTACGTGTGTGAGAAGTGGACGGGGGTTTTGCTATTGATCAGCCTATGCTGATTGAGAAGATCCTAAATTTCCAACCGTCAAACATTCGTACTTGCACTCCCATTGTTTCAACTGATCTTCAGTCAAATCCCTCCAACAGTGTGGAGTTCTGGCGCGTACTCAGGGTCAAGACACTAGGAAAAAAGCCTCAAGACCATCAAGACCTTCAATCTCAACGGCGCGGCGCGCACAACACTCTCAAGACTTTTTTCAGGCTCCTGCTCTCATTTCTCCCCTCTTTCCTTTCTTTTCCTTTCTTTCCCTTTCTCTTCTTTCTTTCTTTTCTTTTGTTTGTTTGGTTTTGTTTTGATTCCCCCATTGATTTTTCCTTTTATACATGTCTTTTCTTTCCTGTTTCTTCTTGGCGCGCGTTGGAGAGGATGAGACAGAGGAGGGTTGGTTTTTGTTTTGTGATGTTGTTTGTTTGTCTCTTTGGTTTTGGTGTGGAGGTTGTTTCTCTTTGGTTGTTCTTTTGTTTCATCTTCTCATCTTAGTTGTAGAGGCGCGGCGGGCACGAAGGCTCGTCGCGCGGCATGTCGCGGGCCTGACTCCAAGTTCAGCCGAACTTGGAGGAGGGATCCGCATGGTATCCACCTCCGAACCACAAGGAATATCATCAGTTTTGAGTTTTTGAGCTTATTGATCCCGGATCGTGTTGATCCATCCCCGCATCCTCTTTTGAGTTTGAGTACTGAGTTTTTGGAGTTTTTCCCTTCTTCTGATCACTTCCCGATAATCCGACGACCGCGCCGGCTTCTCTTCAAGTCTTCTTTTTTTTTTCCCGAGCTTTTCCATCCAACTAAAACCGCCGAGGGTATTCCATCCCCTTGTTCCCTCTCAAACAAATCCCCCCCCCACCGCTATCACATCTTTTGACCTGTACCCAATACTTCTCGCAGGATCACCAACGAGGGCAGCGCTCAAGCACCATCCCCTCAACAGACTGCCTCGGCTCAGACCCGACAGGATTCCATAACGGTTCCATGGACATTGACTACCTCTCCCGCATTGGATGTCTTCTGTACCTAGCTATGGGTTCCCGACCCAATATCACCTTTGCTGTCAATTTTTTGGCTCGTTTCTCGTTGGTTCCGGATGCGTCTCATTGGGTGGCTCTTGATCATCTCATCTCTTACGTTTGGTACAGTGCTAGTCTAGCCCTTCCAATTGTTGCCTCTAAACCGCTTGAAGCCGGAATTACCACGTACGTCGACGCGAACTGGGGTGGAGAGGCATCTCAATCAGTCCATGGGTTCATTTTGACCGTCTGGGGTGCGCCAATCTCTTGGTTGTCTAAACGTCAAACCTGCGTGGCTTGATCCACCTGTCAGGCGGAATACATGGCGCTTTCATTTGCCTCAAAGGATGCTTGTGTTCTCTCTTCAATCCTTTTGCGTTTTTTCAATCTTCCTCCGCCGTTACTCCTGTGTGACAATAAAGCCGCAGTCTAGACCAGCTCAGATTGCCGTACTCGCAAGGAACACCAACACATAGACCGAGAATTTCACGTCATCAACAAACTCCTTTACTTCAAGAAGGTCTGTCTTGAATGGATTTCCACCAACAACCAACTGGCCAAAAGTTTCACCAAGGCTTTGGGATGGCGAAAAGTCTCTGAATTCTTGGCAGGCGTTGGATTGCGGTTGCAATCCCATATTTTGGCAAGTAAAGGGGGGGAAGTATGCGCTGGCTGCGATGAACATGCACCCCCCGCATCTGTTTGTCTCCCTCTGCAACTCCCACCACCTGATGGCGATTGATTGGTTCTTCAGATGCTAACCATACTCACTTTATATTGTGCAGGCGCTCTTGGATCGACTGGCTCCATTGGATTTTTTCTCTCTTATGCCTTTGTTTTGACTTATTTTTAATTCTTATCACTGCTCAGTTTTCTTTATCTCACTTGTCTTAAATTTCCTGTCTTTTATTTTTATCAGTTTTATATTGTTTTCTTGTTTTCTCTTTGTTTTGCTTTCTTCTCTTGTCATGTTTTTCTCTTTGTCGTTTTGTTGTGTGGTTGATGAGGGGGGGAGTGTTATTTCAAAATATGGTCTTAGGTCTTTTTCTATGATTTCTCATGCTGTCACGGTTGTTCATCTATACATTTTCTATTTACATAGTTTCTCATGGATTTATTTCTGCTCATCAACCAAAATATGTATTTACAGTTACAGTGTATATACTCGCTTACTCAAAATTATATGCCCCTGGGGGAGTTTCTCTTTCTTCATCTTACTACTAGGATTCAGCGCTCTACAGGCCTCAGTACAGGTTGGATAAAGGCCCCAGTGGGTTGATCTGTATAGTAAGTCAAGTACAAAACCACTCACAATTTTGAGCTCTTGTGCATGTATCAAACAGGGTTTGATGTACTTGGAGCCTTCTTTTTCTTATTCTTCTTGTTATCTTTGGCAATATACAGATGGCACTGCAGCCCAGTGACGCCTGCAAGACCAATTTAGGACCACTGAGTTGTGATCTGGGTGATGTTTGAACGGTTGATGTGATTCTTGTCAAACATGTCGCGGTCAATCATCAATCCAGTCAAGGACCTTTCTGCCCAAGGATGCTATGCCTGACTGGCTTCAGGGTGCGCAGCACAAGAGAATGTGCAAGATTTGTGGACCTGGAAGAGCAACAGGAGTACCTTTGACAAGTTTTTGCAAGGATCAATGCACATACACAAGAAAAGATTGGCAGAGGAAAGCACACCAGGAAAAAAGTAAGGTCTTTGGTGGGGTAGATTGTGTGAGAATACCAGTCCAGGCAAAAGGCACAGCACTCATAAATTGAGAGAGCGGCCAGAAGCTAAATCAGCGGCGCAACATGGGAAGAAAAGCAAACCACTTCCCCAGTCCAAAAAAGCAGCACAAAGTTGTAAAACTGAAACTCCAAATTTGGTGTATGCAGGTCTGACTCCAGCAAGCAGAAAAATCAGACTCAAGGAAAATCCCAATTTTCAATCACTCACAGACATAATATACAAAGCTAGCGCCAAAGGTAAGCGGTCGGATATAATTCTGTCGTGCTAATGCCGCATCCCAATAATTTCCTTTGACATTGTCAAACAGGAAACAACGGACCAAACTGATTCCTCTCAAAGAGTAGGAGAACAAATCAGTGAGTAGTCTCTTCAGAATACAAAAGACTAAAGAGCAGAACTTCCTGTCACATAAATACAGACAAAGTGGGAGTGCTCATATGTTGTTTTGCACAGGCCCATCAAACTGGAAAAAGAACCTTATTGGGTAACTCAAGTAAGGAGAAATATCCCCTGAGAAAAAGAAGATAAGAAGCTAAAAAAGCTATCATTGGTACAGCTCAAACTCATCAGTCACAGAGAAAGCAAATTGCTCTTCTCTTGACCAATTCTTTTTCTATTTTCACCATTAAGCAAGCAGCGGTCTACTTGCCTGCTTTTAGGTAAAAATCCAAATCAGATTTTTTATTCTAAGCTTTTGATGTATTTAGTTTAGAGTTCTAACAAAAAGAAATGAACTTTTGGTCTTCTGAAATCTTTCAGATTGAAAATTTGTTGAGTGTGAACCCCATGGAATCTTTGGGTTTTAGTTTAGTGGTGCTCCAGAAGGATAAGGCCCCAATTATAAACACTATTTTGAGATAATTTTGAAACAGTTTTGAAATCAAAACCAACTTCGTTTTGTTTTCTTTTCATTTCAAAAATCACTCAAAACTCTTCAAACACACCCAGGAGGGGTGTCTGAGATTTCAGCAATCCAAAATTCAAGGAATTGAACTTTTGAAATGGCAGTACACCTGTATGGTTGCCAGGCCACTACTCCCCATTGAAATTGCTGTACTGGGTTGGCGGAGGTTGCAAATGGGTACATCTATACCACCAATTCTTGGACCGGCATGTCCAACAACTCCTCTAGCCAACCTATCCAAGAAGTTCTGGGATATGGTGGTCCAACAAGAGGTTAGACTTGCCTGTCCGAGCAGATGGGCCGATTGGTGATGGCCATGTCAAAGAACTGCTCGGACAGGCCGCTCCGAGGACTCGTTGGACTTACCGGTCCAAACAGACAATTCAGGTGGTGCCCGTGCCAAGGTCTTTGGCAAGAAAGGAAACATTGCACACGAGGAAACCTCCTGGGCCAGCGGAGCATCCGGTTCAAGCTCCGGTCCTGGAGCTGTATTCCAGCTGTCCTGACCCGTGTCACATACATCTTGCCCCTGCCTACCCACTCCGGCAGGCTACTTGGTCAGGGATGCACAAATGTTTATATGTGCACCCTGTTGTTTGAAGCTTGCCCAAGAGATTTTTGAAATCAAAAATCTTTCATATTGGTTTCATTTTTGTTTCAAATTTCTTTTTGAATAGTTTCAAAATAAAACTCAAATATTTGTTTATAATTGGGGCCTAAATGTGAGACTAGATTGAAAAAAATATCATTGTGCTTGCCACCTGGTTGTTGAAGCCAAAGAGACCACAAAAAGAGAAACCAGAGTAGCGGCTAAAGATGGCTGTTTTGAACCCAGATACCCTCTTGTATTTGGGTATCCAAGGCTTTTTTTGGCATTTCTAGACATCCGCATCTGTTGGCAGATAGCCGCGCGGGTATTGGCGGATACCCGCCCCTTAAAACTTGGCAATTGGGGAGGTGGCGGAGGGGATGCAACCTTGGCGACCGGAATGAATCCCTTCAGTCGCCGAGTATTTATCACCTCTGCAACCAGAAGTGAATCCTTCCGGTCGTTGAGGTTTTATTACCTCTGCGCCCAGAGGGGATTCATTTGGGTTGTGGAGGAGTCACTTCTGGTTGCATAGGTCATACAAACTTGGTTACTGGAGGGATTCCTTCCGGTTGCCAAGGTGGCATAACCTGTGCAACCGGAAGGAACCCCCTCTGGTAGCAGAGGTAAGACAACCTTGATGACCAGAAGGGGCAGGGGTTCCATTCTGGTGAAAGAGGTGGGCGGATGCGGCTGGAAAATACCCGGATGTCCACTGGATTTTCCCAGGATCTCAGACATCCGCATCCGCTGGCATGGAGCGGATAGCGGATACCCACGGGCAAAGTGGCCATCTCTAACCACAAAATTTACAAAATTCCTTGCATTAAATGATGATTTTGGAAAATATTCAATACTATTCCAAAAAAATAATGAACAATAAGAATCAATAGACTGACATGTATTGAGAATGATAATGAATGAAAAAAATGAAGTCCAAAATTCATTCTGAGATTTTATGGGCAGTGAAAACACATCAAACACTGGTTTTTTGTTGCATGCAGTGTAGTTTTGTACTTTTTGGTGTGTTTTCACTGCCCACAAAATTCCAGAATGGATTTTGGACTTCATTTTTGGGTCTTGAAAAATTGACTCCCAGAAATTAATTCTCCGACTCCCAAATGTCGCGGAGACCGTTTCTGGATGTCTCCTGCGGGTCCTCAGGACCCAATTTTGGTCCGGGGCCCATTTGGGAGTCGGAAAATTAATTCCGCCATCCCAAATGGGAGTTGGAAAATTAATTCCGCCATCCCAAATGGGAGTTGGAAAATTAATTCCGCCATCCCAAATGGGAGTCAGAAAATTAATTTTGCAAAAATTGACAAAAAAAAAAGAAACAAATTATATCTTCTCCCTGGGAGGGCCAAAGCCCCCCAAATTTTCACAGCGCGCAGAATACACCCTGAAGCTCCCATGCTGAAATTTTGGGCATCACCCCACGCCATAAATGGTGTGTGCTACTGTGCCTCTAATTTGGCGGATTTCCTACTAAGGAAATCTACCAAACCCTTAGCTACGGCACCCCAAAGTGCGCCAAAATTTCACAGCACAGATTTAAATAGCCTCTCAAATGGTTAGCTTATGGGAAGTACTCTACTAACAGAAATTAATTTTGAGGGGGTGGCGGACTCCGCCACAGTTAATAGTGGCTCTGCCACAGGTGATAGTGGCTCTGCCACAGTTAACAGCGCCTCCGCCACTATTAACCGTAGCCACTGTTAACTGTGGCGGAGCCACTATCAACTGTGGCAGAGCCACTGTTAACTGTGGCAGAGCCACTGTTAACTGTGGCAGAGCCACTGTTAACTGTGGCAGAGCCACTGTTAACTGTGGCAGAGCCACTGTTAACTGTGGCAGAGCCACTGTTAACTGTGGCAGAGCCACTGTTAACTGTGGCAGAGCCACTGTTAACTGTGGCAGAGCCACTGTTAACTGTGGCAGAGCCACTGTTAACTGTGGCAGAGCCACTGTTAACTGTGGCAGAGCCACTGTTAACTGTGGCAGAGCCACTGTTAACTGTGGCAGAGCCACTGTTAACTGTGGCAGAGCCACTGTTAACTGTGGCAGAGCCACTGTTAACTGTGGCAGAGCCACTGTTAACTGTGGCAGAGCCACTGTTAACTGTGGCAGAGCCACTGTTAACTGTGGCAGAGCCACTGTTAACTGTGGCAGAGCCACTGTTAACTGTGGCAGAGCCACTGTTAACTGTGGCAGAGCCACTGTTAACTGTGGCAGAGCCACTGTTAACTGTGGCAGAGCCACTGTTAACTGTGGCAGAGCCACTGTTAACTGTGGCAGAGCCACTGTTAACTGTGGCAGAGCCACTGTTAACTGTGGCAGAGCCACTGTTAACTGTGGCAGAGCCACTGTTAACTGTGGCAGAGCCACTGTTAACTGTGGCAGAGCCACTGTTAACTGTGGCAGAGCCACTGTTAACTGTGGCAGAGCCACTGTTAACTGTGGCAGAGCCACTGTTAACTGTGGCAGAGCCACTGTTAACTGTGGCAGAGCCACTGTTAACTGTGGCAGAGCCACTGTTAACTGTGGCAGAGCCACTGTTAACTGTGGCAGAGCTAGCACACACCATTTATGGCATGGGGTGATGCCCAAAATTTCAGCATGGGAGCTTCAGGGTGTATTCTGCGCGCTGTGAAAATTTGGGGGGCTTTGGGCCTCCCAGTGAGAAGATATAATTTTTTTCTTTTTTTTTGTCAATTTTTGCAAAATTAATTTTCCGACTCCCATTTGGGATGGCGGAATCAATTTTCCGACTCCCAAATGGGCCCCGGACCAAAATTGGGTCCTGATGACCCGCGGGAGATGTCCAGAAGCGGTCTCCGCGACGTCCGCAACTTTTGGGAGTCGGAAAATTAATTTCCGGGAGTCGATTTTTCAAGTCCCTCATTTTTTTCATTCATTATCATTCTTTACACATGTCAGTCTATTGATTCTGATTGTTCATTATTTTTTTGGAATAGTATTGAAGAATGCAGATACAATAGGGGGTTTCAAAGTTGGCCAAGTATGACTTGCATGAACTTTTGCAAGTCAGTGTTCAAGTTTATTCTTGAACACCAAGTTGCAAAGTTGCATGCAGGTCACATTGTACATACTAAGCCCCCTAAGCCTTCTTGTACATCTTTTTGCAAGTAAAAGAAGAAAAAACAAGGGGTAGAGACAAAAGGAGAATCAATGAGGTAGGAGCTTGGGGAATCGCTTTGTGTCATGTAAGAACCGTGCTAAAGCCACTTCAGCTTCCGAATGTGGAGTGTCTTGTCGAGCCCCTCCGCGTTGAAACGAACTCCGAGGCGCCGCAAATGTCTCCTTCATCGTAGTTGATGACCTCGCTGCTGATACGGTTATGTTTTTAACGAGTTGCACGCGCCCCGACGGTACCTGTCTTCGCATCGAATACACTTAACAAAGCAAACGTGGCATAAAATAAGCTGACCGGATAGGCGACCAAGAGCCGCTGCTCCGACATCCTTAGCACCGATACAAACATCCCAGATGCTGAGTATGAACACCATAGAATTGAAAGTATTGAGAGTATATAGCCTAAGTAACCACTATCAAAAGTCAAAGTTATGCACGCTCATCGTCAGAACGCGGGAATGGAATATAAACAATAAGAGGGAGATGATCGGAGGATTAGGTTTTAACTTACTCCATGCTCACGGCTACCGTGATCAAGCTGAGTAATACCAATGGTAGTAGGCAGTAACCCAAGACACTTGCTACCCTGTAAGCATCAATGCCTGTCTCGGACATCAGATTTAGCAACAGATAGAATGACAGATCGCCCAATAGAGCTAGACCATAGATGTAACCGAACTGCGGTTTCCCTGACTAGAATTCGAGAGCAGGAAAAGTTCAAGACTATGTTCAGTTGGATTTGAATAAGATTGTAATCGTACGTTGATTCAGGATTGGACTATACACTTACAAATAGGAGGAACATCCCAAAGCAGAAGCAAAATACGAGAGGTCCAGCTAGATCGGCGTCATCCATTAGGTGTTGATCAATTTGTCGAAACGGATTCAAGACCGCGAACGATTTCCTCTTGATGTGATCGAAATTTATACCCAGTTCTGAGTCAGAGAGAAACCAAAAAGGTAAACAAAGAAAAAAAAAGATATCATTGAATTTTTCGGAATCAATGTGTATTGAAAGAAGTAGGTGAAAAAAAAATTGAATTCAAGACAAAAATTGAAAAGCACCTTCCAATAGGGGGGGCTCCCCATCTATCCCGCCGGTACCGAAAGCGCTCCAAAATCCACCCGAACTAGCAATAGAGCCACCGATCCCATTTGAATAGGGAGACGATGATAACATGCTGCCCGTCACACCATTACGTTGACCTTCGAGACTCTGTCGATCGTAGTAAACGTTCGGATCCGCCGATCCCGAGTAGAATTGTAAGGGCTCGTGGGTGGTCCCATATCCCGGATCGTAAGGTGCCGACGAAGAGGGGTAAGTTCCTTGATCGTACATGCTCATTGCAATGCGTTGTCGGCTGTTGGGGGTTGGTCCCTTCAGGCTTCAACCCTGCCATATATACCGTGCGGGCTATCCGGTAGTCAATCCGATATATCTGCCAGAGGCCCGCGGATCAGGCCAGATATCTGAGATCAGGGATTACCAAACATGCGGATATAGACAGATATCCCGATATCCGCGGATATTCCTTGATCCAACAATGACACACTCCTTTGGGAAGCAGTTGGGCAAACCCACCAATGGGCCGCCCAAACCTCCCCGGCAGGCTGGGGGGTTGGCTGTTGGGGAAAATTTGTAATGTTGGCCCAACCCAACAGACCTCCAACCTCAGAGCATCTCCACCCCAGTCCCTATTCGGGTCCCTACCACCAGAAAAAATAAATTGTCACTGGACTACAGGTGACATCAGCCTAAGTCCACTGAGCTACCCACCAGTTGCACAGTTCGCTGCATGTACAGCCCCCTGTAGGAAACAAAGGGGCCGTTGTAGCCTAGTTGTGGTAGTGCCAGACCTGGAAAAAAGTGACAGCCATTGTTGCTTGATGTCACCTGATGTCTGGTAACAATTGATTTTTCCTGGTGTATACACTCCGGGCGCACAAGTACGTCTGGGGACGGGCTGATCTTCCCATCTCAGGACAGGACCTCCCTCGCAACAACATACGGCCAAGCTACAGGCCCCACAACGGCTCTGTGGAGCCGTCTTCCACCCCCTTGCATATTTCACCGTCTGAATCCAATGTCACAAGACGCAAGCAGCTGACATTACTCAGCTGCTTGCAGCACGTCAACCAAACGGCCGGCCATACCAGATGGCCAATATATACATCACACGGCCAAAACCAATGCATGCCATATGTACGGCATTCTACTTCAACTACCGTGTGTGACCGTCTTAGGGAAAATAAAGCTTGCAAAAATCTCACATGATTTGTCTGCTTGCTTGCGGCAGTGGCACACAATGCGACCAATAAATACAAAAGAGAGTGGGTTGTTAATTGTGCACATATCAGGGATAGGAAAGCAATCTGCCCAGAAAAACAAAATAAAAAAAGCTAGTAAAGACACAAATGAAACAGAAAGAAAAGAGAAACAGAAGTTTTATGTACAGGGGGGATGGAACAGGGACATGAGTCAAACAGCAACATGGAAAGAAAAGAGAAATATGTACATTGAAGTTTTTATGTACAGGAGGGGGGTTAAACAGACCAGGAACATGCATGAGAGTGGACGCTTAGCGGGTTGCAGGGCCAGAAGCAAGAGCAGCGACTGCACTTTCTTCTGCAAGAATGACCATAATTGGCAATTATGGTCAAAGTCATGGCAATTAAATTGCCATGACTTTGATCTCAGTGGGGGGCCAAATGCTGTCTGCATCCAGCTGAGAGAAGAAGGTATCTCCTTTGGCCAAAGGACCAAGCTCTATTTATGCAAACTGACCACCTGCCACTTGCGGAGATGAACAGTTTGGCCTCTTGGCAACACTGTGACAATGCAAACAAGGACCATTACTGACATCCTAATCCGCAACCCATATCAAATTTACTTCAAACTTCAGCGCTCATCATCCATGTCCATGCACACTGTGGAAGGGCTGTGTCGTGAAGCCATGCCTGTGGTGGGGCAGTATTCTTGCTGGGGCAAGTATGTTAGAATATCTGTCTCTCTGTTTGCTCACATTCCCCTACTTTCCCCAGTCCCCAGTCCCCAGTCCCCAGTAAATTATCCAGTCCCCAGTAAAGTATTCTTTCCCCAGTCCCCAGTAAAGTATCCAGTCCCCAGTCTCCACTCCCCAGTAAATTATCCAGTTCCCAGTTCCCAGTCCCCAGTAAAGTATTCTTTCCCCAGTCCCCAGTAAATTTCTCTGTTCCCTGTCCCTGTCCCCTGTCCCCTGCCCCCTGTTCCTGTCACCTGTCCTGATTTGTTTGGCCGAGTGGCCATGACTTGTCTCCTGTTCCCTGTCACCAGTTCCAGTCACCAGTCCTGTTCCCTGTCACCAGTCCTGCTCCCTGTTATTGTTGTTAGGCCCCCCTTTGGATCTTGCTGGGGGGCGCTCTAGTTGCTTGATTAAAGTCCGCTCCTCGGACATGAAATAAAAATCATCAAGTCTGAGCCCCAACAACCTCTTTTCAAGCTCCTTGGATAGTCCCTCCCTCCTTGTTGCCTCTTTTTGTTGAGCTGAAATCTTAGCAAAGTACGGGCAATGTTGTTTTGGACGGTGTGTGAGCACTGTATTGCAACACCGTTGTAATGTGGTAAGATTGCTGGCTTGTCAATGGCAATTTATGCCCAACGGGGCTAGAAGTTCTGTTTGTGGGAGGCTGGCCTGGCCCCGTTGGTGGATGGCTTTTGACCGTCTTGCCTGATGGGGACTGATATTTGCCATACCTGCGGTGTTTCAATGTCAAATTTTTGCCTTGGGTGGTTCGACAATGAAATTTGAAATTTGTGCGCTGTGGCGTGCCAAATATGTTTCAAGTATCAAATCACATAAAGTCACAGTTTACTATTGATAAGGAGACATATTTATAGATGAATTATTTCATAATTGAATTCTACAGGTCATTTAACCCCTAGTCACTCACTGGAACCACTAGGCTAGCTGCACTCAGTAAAAAGTTATTAGGATTATATGGTTTTCATAAGCAGAATTACATACTGTAGAGATATTTTTATAGTACATAGTATAGAATTAGACTCAAGTACATATTTATTGTATATGGGTGGCGTGGTTTTGGCCCTGCCCATGTACCAAGGCATGGTTCCACCTGTGGACACCTCCAGGGTTGTTGTTTGGCTCCATCCACATACCACGGCATGGCTCCACCTGTGGACCCCTTCATAATTGTGTGGGCTCCATGGGCAAGGAGGAGATTTTCCCTCCTCAGTTCCAGCATACCACTCAGGCAATCCTAACCAGAACACACATCTCACTCAGAGTTACAACTCCCATCCACATAAATCCAGCAGTGTGATCTCAATCAAGTTGCCCATCAAACTCTTTCATGCCTCAGAGGATATATAAGTAGTCAAGTAGCTAGCATCACCACTTGTGCTCTTAACAAGTCAAAGTGATCTTAACCCATTGTGCTCTTAACTGAAGGTTAAGTAAGAGGGCAAAGACACTGTGAATAGTTCACATATAACATCATTTCTCTCAGAAGTCTTGTATCAGTTTATATCTGCTTTCATATCAAAAACATATAAAACCATATAAAACATATCTTACGTTAAGACTCATTTCCATTATCTGACTCAAGGCTGCTGTAAACCACTCTGACTCCATTTCCCATACAAAATCCACTTTCTGCTGAATTCAATTTTGATCTAGGTCTGATAAGAGACTGCTGCACATGTTTTCCCTATTACTAGTTTGCCACAACAATAAATAAATTTGTTGTGATAGTTCTTGTGTAGTATCATAGAGGGGCAGGTCTTTCAAACCACCCATAACAGTTGTAATAGCTTCTTACATCTTTGAAATATTATAACTGGTATTTCCCCCTTGCAGAACTGCCACCCATCCCAAAGGAGTTCTCACAGCGCCCGTGGTGTTTGTGATCAAAAAGGGACCGCGGGCCAAAACCACAGCCACCGCAGTCCCTATGTGGTGCCCTAAAAAAGGGACAACGGTCAAAAGTCTCTGTTGGGTTTCTATATATATACAACCCAAATAGGGACCCTTGATTGGGTTGTATATATACAACCCAATAGGGAACCACCCTATTGCACTGCCCCGTGTGAAACCTTCTGTCCTCAAAAGGTTTCACACATTCTCACGCTCACCACATCCCCAATCAGTTGACTGTCACCAGAGAATACAGCCCATGCGGTGGAGAACAACAATTTGCACCTGCCGGCATGCACTCATGACCCTTTCATGTTTACATGTCCCCTTTGAGTTTTTTTACATCCCTTTCAATACCCCTTTCATCATTCAGGTTTACATACCCCTTTGATGTTTACATATCCCTTTCATGTCCAAATACTCCTTACTGCACATACCCCTTTCATGCATACATACCCCTTTCATCATGTGTACATATCCCTTTTATGTGTTAATACACCTTCTGACATTCCCCTTTCATGCGCACATATTCCTTTCATATGTACATATTCCTTTCATATGTACATATTCCTTTCATGTGTACATACCCTTTTTATGTCATTCTGGCTTGATTCAATGGCACATTGAGTGTTTACTAAAAGAAAATAAAAGGGTGCTCAGGGGGATGCTCATTTTCAAGGTGCAAAATTTGCCTCAGCCTACTGCATGAGCACTAAGTCTACAGCATGTTCATCATTGGGATGCTGAACAAGGTACACACTCAAGGTGAACAAGCACGGAATTTGGGTGCTTGAATCCAGCTTGAACTGAGGATTGATTCAAGCTTGCTGCATCTCAACAGTAAGCAGTTTTTAGAGTTTTTCTTGCAGTGAAGTACGTTTGTGTAGCTGCTACAGAACAAAACCTAACAAAAGGTTGAAAACAAACTTCTGCTACCTACTGTTTTGTGAGGTTGGGTGTAGTCCCTCCTTTGGAGTTTTGCTTTGTGACAGCGCTTGCACACCTCTGATCAAGGGACTTAGCTAAGCTCAAATGTTGGTTCTTCATAGCTCCAAACACTTCCAACACATAAAATCATAATATTTGCAAGAGTCCCTGAAAAAAAAGTCTAATATGATCATGTTGAGATTCTATGCTCATTTCCAAATGGGATGGCACAGCCTTGCATTTCTCTTTTTTTGTCTGCTCCCACAGATTTCACTGCTCCGGCCTCACAACCTGGTTGTATGTAGTCTATTTAGACGCTGTTTGTGAGTGGTAGAAGCAAGCATGATGAGTATTCTGGAGGCAGGTGAAGTGCAACCCCCTTTTTTGCGGTAAGGATTTCTACATGTCACAAAGAATAAATTATGCATCAAACTTGATTATGATGCAAAAATTGGGGCCTGATACTTGTAGGATACCTTGAATGGAAAACCATTGGTTCTGATCAGCTGTTCCTTCTCTTCCTTCTGAGTTCCTTTTTCCCCTTTGGTTGTCTCATACAAGGCTGAGGCCTTTTACGCCTCAGCAATATTGAGATCTCTTTATTCTGATATTCTACTGCAGCCTAACCTAATCTCAAATGGTGCTTGCAGCTCTACACTGCCTTTTTAATTCTCCTTGGGGCAAATCCCTTGACATCAATTAACACAAAAAATATATAGAAACAAGGATGGAAATCATGTGATCTTATTTCTTGGAAATTTTTCTGGAGAGAATGACAGTGGATGGGTAAGAAGTTGAGAAGAATGACTTCAAATAGGGAAAAATAATTCTTGACTTCCAGCAGTCAACATGTGAGATACTCTGGCATAGGCACCATTGCAACTTAACATAGTTATGTCATCAAATTTCTTTCACTGTTCTGAAGATTCTCTGAAACAACTGTTTTCAAAGGGTTGAGTAACATCACAAGCTACCCTCAATTTTCCACATTTTTAATGGGATGGTATTTAGGTGACCAACTTTCATCTTGATAAGTTGTGAAGACACTTTTTTGAAAATTTTTGACCAAGAAGTTGTTGGAAATATGCTTGTCTAACATTTTCCTCAATCTGATACCCAAAGGGTTCAGAACTTGTTCAAAAAAATACTGTGCCAGCAGTGATGTTGGAAAACACCAGACATGATCAGTCTAAAAAAGGTGAAGAGAAGAATGCAAAACAAACACATCCAGAAAAATCTCATTGATTCATAACAAAGTTCAAGGAGCACCCTTTGAAGGAAATATTTTGGTAGGGTGTGTGGTGGAAAAGCACTCACACTGCTTCATGAATACATATTTGTGACCGCAGTTAACTTCCACAGAAGTGAAGATTCTTGGATTTCTATCTCAGATTAGGATTTACAAGCTATTATAATAGTGGTGATAAAAAAAGGTAAACACATTAAAATGGAGGCAGAAAGTTTGGGGACAGCAGTGGAACATGCATGTGCATTATGGAGGGAAGCAATTTTTTTTAACTCTGACAGCACTGGGCCGTTATCAGTGCTTGGTATGTATGATTTTGGATTGGCTAACTTCATGGTTTAGCCAAGGATGAATGAGGTATATGGAAAAACTGGGTTAAGGGTGGAACATCAATTCCAGATAAACTTTTTGGTGGTTCTCATTGGTCAGAGGACCAGGGTTTGGAAAGAATGGATAAACATGATCTTGTTCTTGGTGAGGATAAGGAGCTAATGATTTTGAATGATCAGGATCTTGAAAATATAGATGGTGCATTCTGTGGGTCAGAAATGAACCAGTGGCAGAGCAATAATTGATGCGCTTCTAGGCATCTTGCAGAGCTTGAGAGGCAATCTGTGCTGTTGGAGTTGCACCTCCACATAACATGTTTTCTATCCCAAATATCCAATATGATTTTGTCTGATTCCCACAGACTGGCAATCTGATTTAATAGCATAAATGGAACTCATCTATGACATAAATTAATCATCATTTTTTCTGCACACTGTTCCATGGGGTCTTCACAGGATAGAATACCTTACAGTTTGAGTCATTTTCTGCCACACAATCACATGCTAGAAACCCAGACCTATTATTGAAGGTCCTCTTTGCTGTTTTAAGCTCCAGATTATCTCTTGCAGTATTGCTTTCTCTTTTTCCATCTTGGCCTTAAGATCCGTTTTTAAACACATCTTGATGATCTAGAACTTCTGAAATCATCTTTCAGTTGTGGATGCAAAACAGAATGACAGATTTTCATCTAATGCTTTGAATAAAACAAACAGTAACAGATAAAGGAAAGAGGAGATGGTGAAATTTCAATGATTCAATTTATTCCATGAAAATGGGTGGGTTTTTATTTTATTTTTCTTGGGCACCTGACTTTCTCAAGTCTTCAAACAAAGTTTCAATTTTTTTTACCCATTGACTGATGTCAATCCCATAATGTTCAATTTCTTCTGTAAGGATTCCTTTTGAATGTTCATGCTGCTTGATGCTGCAAATTGAGTGATACACGTATTTGAGCTGTTTGTTGAGTTTGTCAGGGATGTAGATGATCAATTCATCTACTAATGGCTTGTAGTACCTCTTCATAAAATAAACCATGTAGTAAAGGCTGAGAAATTTAAATGGCTGATTGTAACCCTTCAATATATCTGAAGGTTCATTGAAGCATCTAAACATTTCTTGGATTGCACGAGCAGCTTTGTGTTTTCCAATCTTCCTCATGTTTATGTATGTATCTTCACTAGGAAATCTCAGCATCCGATCAATCTCATTTGCATCCGCAAGAAATTCATCAGCACCAAAACCTTCTAGAATCCTGGTAAACTCTTCAACACCCACATCTTTACGACTCATCCTTGATATTACTATAAATTCTCCCAAGATGGATTTGATGTAGTGATAGGTAAAAAGTTTCTCATATTCCTTGGTTGCTGTGGGTTTGTCTGTATTAAGGAAGATTCAATTTTTCAGTACCACTGCATATTTTGAGACTTTTGATTTGCAAGATTGATCAAAATGAACATACCTTGAATAAGTCTTTTTAATCCACTCAAAACTGTATGTGATTTCAGTATTTCTGGCCCTGGCATAACTCCCTGTGGCTTCCACACAAGTTTATTCCGTGGCTTTCCATGTTCCAATGACCTGGTAATGAAGAAATTGATGATGGGCACAAGGCTACTGGGCTCAAAAATTTTGATTTGTGAAGTGAAGCTTGGTGGCAACAAATTGTACTTCTTGATGTATTCATCCAAACTAAACACAGCCTCCACAAAATCCTGCATTGCCAACTGCTCTCTATGTCTTGAGTATCGCCTCGTTTCAAAATTTTGATCAGAGAATTTGTACCAGTCGCGGGATGAGTGCCATTGAGCAACCAAGGGGTCCTTGGGATCTTTGTCGTCGGCCTCTGTTACGCCATAGAACATGAGTGTTTCCAACCTCCCCCACAATTCACTAATAGGAAAAAGCTTGTTCTGAATCAGGTGCAGTGGTTCACCGCTTAATTCAACCTGTTTACGCTCGGTTTCCACGATATGCCGACTTCCGTCTTGATTCAGAGTTTCGAGTGGACGTGCTTCCGTGGTCCCAGAGCTCCCAGTCAACGTGTTGTCCAGGCGAGAAACTGGGCCAGTGGATTCCTCCAAGCTTCTAATTTTCGGTATCCGATCTTCGTTGCTATCAATTAAATATTTGAGCCCAAGGCACTGGAGAAATGCAAAAACTGGATTGGGAGCGGAGGATCTCTCCTCTCTTTCGCATGAGGGAGAAGGCTTGGGGAATTGCGGACTAGCGGGAGCTTCTGAAGCATGATAGCGCGAGCAGAGAGTGAAGCCTGAATCTGCGTAAAGGTCAAACACTCTTGCTTGAGCCAGCACCTTCAGGTGGCGATCGAACGTTTCCAGTTCACTCGCAAGGAATTCGTCTCGACTCTTGACATCGTTGATCTTAGACACAATTGGTTTGCGGTCGTCTTCCATTGCTTGAATTTCGGCTGTCCAAAGTGATCAAATTTGAGCACCATCGTTCACTCGGGTGGAACAAAAAAACCAGAAAGCATTTACCTTGATTTTTCAACATCTTGGGGCGTATCCTCTCCAGTTTGTCTGGCTCTGAGGGATCTCTGGGAGCAAAATTAATTTTTGACCGGGGAGGCTTGTCGGATGATTCAGTATTCAGGTTAAAGTAAGATTCTATTCGTAGGTTTTTCATGACTTCCTCTCGTGCACATTCCACTGGGCTGGATCTTAACATTTGACAAAAGCCTAAGATACGAAGAGTGATGTAAAACAATGACTTTGAAGGGATTCTCATCCTGGTTGTGATTGGAGTTGAGGAATCAATTCTGGCGTTCATTCAATGTGACCATCGATCATATGACAGTTTTGCCACGATGCTTAAAAATCGAGACGAAGCCCGAAGGTCTTAAATGAATGGCACTCGTTGACCGGTCTACAGTTTCACCCAGCACTCTCCCAGTTACGGTGACCCCGTGAAGCGTGTGTTAAATGTGAAGAATACAGTTGGATGACACTTTGCTTGGACAAACCACGTGGATCTTGATGTAACAACAGTACAACTTATCGATCTTTCACTTCCTCTTACTGATAGTCCATTGACGTTTATCCACTCCAAGAGCCTTGTCTCACCTCAAGAAACTTTTGGAATTGCATTCTGGGAAACGGGAACCTATGCCACAGCTCAATATTCTTGTCGTGCCCGCGTGGGTGACAAATACAGGCTGGTCACATCATGCCTCCCCTCATTGGGGATGGGTCAAGCCAACGTGGGTGTTACCCTTCCAACTCACGGGCCGGGACTGCAACCCTGCCAAGTCCAATGCATCATGTTTGCAGAGTGGAGTCCACCTATGCCTTGCCCAGCCCACAGGCTGTCCCTAATTAGGCAGCCTATGTTATGGGCAGTTTGAGCCGATATTGAGCCAACAGGAGCCAACCAATGAGCCAAGAAAAAAAAAAACTCTTCAGCAGTTAATATGTGCCTCTTTCCATGTAAGGAAGAGGCCACATGCTGAGAGCTTATAAAAAAACTGGAGAAATATTGGGGTGTTTGGCACCAACAAAAATATTGGTGATATAACAGCTGATTAATTGAATAAACAGCATAAAATTCAAAATGATGTAACCAAGTTGGTGTACAGGCAAGATGAAAAGCTTTCCTTGTCAGCATTGGCCACAGAGTGGATAGATTGGGCCATCTTCAGCACCAAAATAGGTATTTTAAACTTTACATTGGTCAAAAGTGGAATATTACCAATTGGTATTGAAATGCTGAAGTCAGTGTGATCAATCCATTATGTGGACAACATTGATGAGAAAAGTTGTTCACTTTGCCTGGGTACCAATTTGGTTGCATTTTCTTTTTTTTCATGTTTGGTCAGGCATTATATCACCAATGTTTATGCTGGTGCCAAATGGGGCCTTAGATACCACATATTTTAGGGCTTGATGTTTTCAACAATGTTTAATGTAAAAGAGCTGGACAGAGATAAGATTCATATCTACATCCAGCTCTCTGCTTTGCCTATCCTTTGATATTACAAGTATGCAGAAGCCATCAACTGAAGTCTGATCTCATTGGATTTCTGTTCTGACATTCTTCAATTTACAGTCCATCACAGTGATTCACACCTGACAGAAAGATTATAATACTTCACAATATTGCATGAATTTTTTACAAGGAGTACTGTAAGAGCTAGCCTTGTTTTGTGTTTCCATTGTGAATGCTTCTTTCTATAATTTTCATTGTACATAAAACAAAACAGAACAAAAAAGATATATATGCATGTTCTTATATGAGGACTGGCAGCCAAGTCTAGAAAAAGAAGCGTATAATCAGAGAACAAACCAAAAAAAATGAAAAAAGTGGTGAAATGGAGACAGCAGGGGAAAAAGTGGAATGGAAATAAGCGAGGACTTTAGAGATAGATGAAGAGTACAATGGGATCTACTTTATATATAAAGGTAACGCATCTAGAAGGCAGGTCATGGGACATGACGAAAAGTTCCTCAGCAAATCCTGACTAATACCAACGATAACATACAGGGGGAGGGTAGTTGATGGGCCCACGGTGTGCTAATCTTCTGAGCTAGGAGCGAGAGGATCAGGAAGGCCAGAGGGATGCTTTTCGGGGAGAGAGGGAGGCTCGGAGCCAGGAGGGAGGTTGTTAGCATTAGATTGGGCAGGAGTAGAGGCCGGACTGTTATTGACGGTCGAAGCCGCCGGTATCGTCGCCGCCATGGCAGGTGGAGGAAATAGGTCGGTCTTCAACGTGTTCAGGACCGGGTCAATCCGCTCAAAGGTCGCGTTCCATAGATGACTCTCTTCAGGAGACGGATTCTCGTGCGGCGGGATTAAGAAGCCAGAGGCGTGCATGACTAGTAACACGTTCTTCAAGTTCTCAGGTACGGCCTCGTACTATACAAAAAAACCAAGCGGTTTGTTGCAAAGATTAGATCGGTTGTGATGGCATGTGGAATCCTAACAGGCTGGCAAGCAAGGTAAAACAACCTCACCATTTGGTCTCTCCTACCACTATGCATGAATCGATCCAAGAAGCCAAGAATTTGCAACCACAGCTCGGTCATCCTAGCCATACCCTGCTGACTCAGTTGGACCAAGTAGTGGAGAAAGATCTTGCAGAGCAGACCGGAAGCTCGAAGACGAGTTTCCCCCATCCCGTCGGGATCTCTCCTGAAGACCTGAGGCTTCAAGAGTTCCTCGAGGACGGGGAAAAGGACGCGCTCGAAGATGATCGTCAAGTCGACGTTCCCGTTCGACAGGATCTCCGGAGCCATCAGCGATCGTTGTAAGTTGGCAAGCGCTTGCTGGCGGACCTCCCGATTTCCGTTGATACTCTGCTGACCATAGGCTAGCAAGACCGGCATCCAAAACGACGCCCACGGTCGAGATGGGTCCGATTGCGCCTTGGCTAGCATCCCAGGTATCATTTCTTGTGCATTTTGAATCATTCCGACTGCTTCTAATGCCCTCTGAACCACCTGCCCATCCGTCCTGCTTTTTTTTGTTTGTTCGTCGAGTTATATAAATGTTATCTCAATATTCCTCAGTTTCTTTTTTTTTTTCTTCTGGAGCGTATGGGGGAATCCGTAGAGCCCACTTACTTGGACACATTCTGAGCCGGAAACCTCGACGAGCCATCTTGCCCACACACGCTGGCAAAGGAATTCAATGCCGAGATGAATGGGGCAAAGTTCTCGGCGACGATTCCAGGAGGTAGTTCGCCAGAAGCTAGTTTGTTGAGTACTTGGAAGGACTCCTTGGCAGCTTCTTCGATACCAGCTGTAGCTGTGAAAATCGAGAACAGCATGTTCCACTGGGTCGACGTTCTGAAGCGCGCGTGTGGAATGGATAGGTTGAAACAAACAAAGCAAAAATTTTGTCAGCTACACACCTGGAGAACCCTCACGGTCCGTGAGACTACCAACCTGAACACCTGCGGGTTCCCATATGCAATCTGACAGACTCCGTGAATCATAGGCTGAGCAACGGAGTTGAGGATGGCCTGAGGCAGGGATCGGAAGACGTCTAAAGCCAAGAAGAACTGATCGCGGAGGCATTCCTGCTCGACAGCGATCGACTGGAGACGGAGCAAACCAGCGATGGCACGCTCGACGAGCAACTGACTCAACATGACTGAGTTGGCCAGAATCTTGGAGATGCACTCGAAGGCGGGGGTCCATAATTTGCTCAGCGCATCCGGTTCGTGGGTAGCTACCGAAATGATCAGCTCTAGTAGGAATAATGCGCTTGGATCGTAGTATGCCTGCGATCGTGACCATTGCGGCGATGAGGGGGGAGAGGGGTGATCCACATTGGCCCCTCGCGCTCGGGTAGCTTTAGCTACTTGGCCGTCGGCAAGCTCTGCCAAAATCTTCAGCACATTGTATCTTAATTCGACATCCATCGTGCTGTGACAAGTCGAGAAGCTAGTAAGTTTCCAATATGACCATTAAGAAGCGTATGAAATGATTGATGTAGAACCCACAAGATACCATTGTATACCTCCGCGAAATGGCAAGAGGCCAAGCAGTCGATCGCGCAAAGGGTCGACTCAACGTCATCATTGGTAATCTCCCGTCCAATCCCATCGGAAGGTCCAACATAAGGCGACAAGAGATAAGAAGACAGAGTGGAGAGTAACCCTGCATCCGCTCTTCGTTCTGGGGGCTGGGCGGGTGATTTCAGGGGCCGGATAGGAATCGTACCGACGTTGGCGAAATCTGGCAAGAGAAGAAGCTCGTTGGGGAGGATGGAATGGGCGAATAAGCTTTGCATGATCTCAAAGATATACAGCCATCCCCTCCTGATAGCATTTCCGTCGGTACTAGCCACCGTAAAAAGGACCACGGCGGCCAGTTGGGCCTTGAAGTTCTTTCCGAATCGGATCGAAAGTGGACTGATGGTTAGGGTTTGGCCGTCCGCGGGGATCGTCGGGAAATTCACTTCGTGCGACGGCTGGTGAATCAGATCGGTGATCCGAGCCAAGGCTGCAATCGTTTCGTCAAACACCTCCGGTAAACTGAATCGACTGGCCAGGGTGGCGCATTGCTGGAAGCCGGCAACAATCCTTTGCAGCATGAAGTCATCGTTGAAATGGGTGAAGGCGTATGATAAGGAGGAGACGATTGGCTTCCACGAGACCTCGAACATCGCCTTGTCGAAAATATTCGTATTACATGTGATAAATGTTCCTGCGACAGTCATGTACTTCAAGTTAGTAACCAAGTGGTAGCCAATCAATCGGATAGCTCTCAAGCTCTAAGCTTGATATGATTTAAGCCAAGGTCCACTATCAAAACCACCACAGCTCCTTGGCATCAAGGATTTTACGCCTGGAAAGTGCGAGATGTCTTTTCTTGACCGCAACAGTGGGTCTAAAGCTCGCGGATCTATCAAGCTGAAAAGAGACTTAGAATAGATACACACCTGCTTTTTTGGATCGACGTTGGAGCTCCTTCCAAGCATACTCGAAGCCGAGCTGGCCGGAATGTTCTTCGGGCATGACGATTTCTCGTTTCCTAATTGAGTCAAAGATAGCTTTCTAATAACCACCAAATTAACTTCCGATCCTTCATCTTTGATCGATTATCACGCTGGTCAATCCTACTGACCAGATATTCTGGACTAAAGTCCTCACCATCATTGACACCCCGAAGGTTTCGTTTGTAGTCCTCCAAGGCCATCTTTTTCTGCATGGGCGAAATGACTGATTAGTTAATCGATTTAGAATTATCTCAACAGTCGAGATTGCGGAGAGACTAACGCGGTTCTGGGGGTTGTGTTGATCGGTATTAAGCATGATGACAGAGTAAGACAATACATATGCCGCGTCTTCAGTTTTGACATCATCTATTTTGTTTCGCGGATAGGGGTCGAATCCATCAATAAAAAGAACCAGCCTCCGTTCACTAAAATAAAAATAAATCCAACTCACGCGCTCCAGCAGCCACATAGACGGCGGCAAACACTTCCGTGATTCGTGCAATCTGCTGAGATTCTCCAGGCAGACGGAAAGTTTCCAGAAGCTCTCGAAGGCAATCGGAGATCAATTTCTAGCGTAATGAAAGAAAAGATGGAAAAAAGATCTCGAGTGAGGCGCGAGCCAATGGAAACTAAACAAGAGGGATGCACGAGTATACGTACGCCGCGGAAATCGAAGAGAGTCATGAAGGCCTTCAAAACCTCGAGGTTTTCCGGCCTTGAGATGTACTCCCCGAGGAGTTTCTTATCCAATCGGGGGCAGGTTTTGAAGAAGAAGGCGAGGCTTTGGGGCCGAGGCAGGGTCGGGTCGTCGTAGATGATTCCCTTGGCTTCCAAGAACTTGAGGCCTTCCTTCGGTTTCTGGTTGAACTTGGCCGCACCTTCGAGTAAGGCACGTTTGCCCTCCTTGTCTCTGGCTAAGAGCACCGGCGCGGGCACGTCGACTGACGGCTGGACCGAAGACTCCAGTCGGTCGATCATGTGGCCTACGAAGGCCAGCAATGTATCCAGACATAACACTTGCGATCCTTCTTGCGATTGGGAGTATGCTGGATTTAGTGGATAGATTCCCTGGCAAAATAGGTTAGACAGAAGATTTTGATGTGATCCGAGGGGAGCTATGAGGGCGATTGGGGCTTGGCCGTCAGTGGAATTGACTTACTCTGGCAAGGAATCGGATCAGTCGCTCGAAATTGTCTTCACAATCGACGTTACAGTCGAAATTCACCCAGAGGTTGGCCATGAAATCAGGCACTCGGGAGAAATACGCAAGATATTCGAGCATCAACTGTCTTGCTTCGCCGGTAGCCACCATTGCTTGCCGGGCTGCTATCGTATGATTGCGCGAAGAGTTGGGTGCGGAGGTGCCGGTGGCAGTTGGCTGGGGGATTCCGTCGATCCCGTCGTGGTGCCTCCAGGTGATCTTGTCGAGCTGTTCTTCGAATTCGGCCGTCGTACCCGTGTGGCCATTGGTAAGTTTATGAATGGTCAGGGTGGGATGAGGACGCAGTCTGTCCATGAGATACGATAATAGTAGTTCGAGATGGATCTTCAGGTAGGGTCGCATGGTGTCGAGGAGGTTGGTCATACAACGTAGAGAGGTCGATAGAATGCTGATGTTCTCGGATCGGACCAGCTGAAAGAGATTTTTACACAGGTCGTCGGAGACCATGGCCCTCAAGCTGCGGAACCGACCGACGTCTTTCCCAGCCACTTCGAAGACAGTAATGAGTATGTTGAGTGCCGTCAATCGCATAGTGTCAGTATGCTGTGGGTCGTAGGGATCCAAGAGGGAGATGAGCACCCGGATGAGCTCTTTTATCGAGGGCAATCCATGCGGTTCCAGATCCTCGGTTGCATCTTCATTCAGATCTTCCTCTTCGGTCGACGATCCATTCACGATGGGCTCAGGCGTGGGCTCTTCAGCAGGCTCGAGTAGGGCCTGTTTCTCGTCATCGGCTTGGGGCTCTTCAGGTTTCGAGTGTTCTTCTGGAAGGCTGGGCGGGGCCTTTTGAGAGAGACTCTGACTGCGTTCGCGCTCCTTGCTGGCGAGCGATGAGGCGGCTGGGATGGAGCCGCTGCGAGGATCGGGGGTTAACATTCGCAGTCGTTCCTTGAGCCCGTCTTCCTCGTCGGTATCATCATCTGGGACAAAGTCATCGACGGACGGATCGAGGTTCTTGAGCCGTCCAAAGATTGCAGACACCATGACTTGCATGGTCCGCTCGGCAGACCGGCGAAGCATCTCTGCAGTATTAAGAAGAAGAAGACAGTAGGATGAGTGGCTGGTTGAGACTGGGAACTGTGAGTAGTACGACCACTGACCGCTAAGTCTCATCTGACAGCACATGCTCAATCCGGTCTCCATCATCTGACACACCGCTCCATCGGTCAGAGTGTATCCGACCGGGCCGGTGAGCGCATGTTCGAGGACGTCCAAGATTTTGAGTAGGACGATCTCGTCGCTGAGACTATCGCTGGCCTCGAAGCGACAGTGGGTTCCGGCAGCACTGATCTGGGACATGGCGATGGGCAGGGACGAGGAATGGGGATGGATGAAGGAGTAGGTCAGGAACTTGTCGATCGACGACAGCGCTAGGGCGGTGATCGGTCCGTTGGTCTCGTTCGAGCGGATAACCGCGAGGAACGGACTCAGTAGAGTCAGCGCATCTAGTTGTGAAATGTCTGAAGAAGGTTGCAAGGAAGAGTAATGTAAGTCACAACTGTTGGATGCCAGGCTCAAGAATCGAAAAGAGGATGGCAGGCGAGAATAATTTCTGTTAGTTCAAGTGCAAACTCTAACCTTGACACTCCCTCAGTTCCATGATCAGCGTCGCAAATCCGGCCATCAATCCGCCTCGGACGTGAGAATAGTTGGAGCTGGCCAATGCGTTCTGGTTCGTACTGCTGCTGCTTCCACCACCGTTGCTATTATTGGCTGGTTCTTCGGGGCCGGTCTTGAGGTTTCTTAGTCCGATCACGGCGCTTGATCCGGCGGCGCGATCGGCATGGTTGGCCAGCGGGACGAACGGCGAAATGCTGCTCCCGGCCCACCTCGAATTCCGTCTCATCGCACTCGTCACCGCCCTGATGGTTGCGGAGGGAGATAAGGTCAGGAACTGGACGGATTATTTCTCAGGAACCGAATTACTGCTCACACGATCTCTCCATGGATGATGTTGAAGGCTGAGGCCTGGAAGTTCCACGGATGGAAGTCGGGCTGAGGGTCTGAGACTGCCATGGCGGGGGGACCAGGGAGGATCGAAGTCGTCTTTCGTTTTGGAGATCGGGATTCGCTGTGAAGGCTGAGTGTTTTCCGTGTTGAGAGTGGTGTTTCTTGTGGTGGTTGTTGGTGGGGCTGCGTCGGCGGGCCGCCACCGAGACACACCACTCCACCCTCGACCCCCACAAGTATATGCACAACCACCCATCACCACTTTCTGAAAGCACATTATGATCTCACTGAGAATCCACCTCACTTGGATCCCAACCTAACTTGACACAAGTCGGGAGGCTCGCTGTGGCTGGCCGCGAAAGGGACTTGTGCACAAAGTCAAAATTTTGGCTGAGAAAGAAATCACCAATGGCTGGAGGAAAAATGGAGGACTTCCCGTCAATCTGCAGCCTCCTGCAGAGTCAGATCTGCAGCCAGAAAAGCTTAATTTTTGCGGGGAAATGCTGTCCCAAGGGCTGCAGATTTGGCTCTGCAGGGTCTGTAGATCTCGACGGGAAGTCCTCCAATAGTGGACCTGCCCCAGAGCCCAATTACACTTCTCAATCTCAGCTTTCAAATGGCACTGGTCTCATCTCCCCAATCCTTATCATTTTTGCTGTACTAATGTTTTTTTTTTTTAAAAAAAAAGAAAGAAATGTAAACCAAGGAATTACAACCATCATGCCTTGTGGATATTGGATTCACAAGCCTGCAGACATCTGCAGATCCTACACCTGTAGCCAGGACCCTGGAAAGCCCCTATGGAACACAGTAACAAAAATGTATGAATTTTTGGTCAAAAAACAAAAAATGTATGCACCCCAGATGTATGAATGGGAAATTTGGCAGATAAGGTACTCACCCCAATTGTATGAAGTTTTGGGGGACAAGGGGAGTAGTAACCAAAAATGTATAGAATGAGGATACGATGCCAGGGTTTTTTTTGCACACACACCCCCCCTATATTGGTCCAGCTCTTCCTGTATCAACCACATATCCCAATTGCAGCTGGTTTCTACACTTCCTTGCCGAGTTCTAGGATTTTTGTGCATCTTGAAGTAGCACATCTGCGCCATTTATTCCCAGTCACCAAAGGCTTAAATATTACGGATGCTGGTCGAAATTGTGTATCCATCTCCCAGAGATTACATTCTCTTCTTATTACAATGTCTCAAATTGCTTTTCTAGAACACTGGCAGAACAAATTTTTGAAGATACAAGCTCTCAAAAAAAGCAATAAAAATGTAGATGAAGAGTAACAATCAGTTGTTGATGATAGTCTATGCAGTTTTCTACTTGAATATGAAATTTAAAATATCTTCTTCTTCCATTTTTTACCTTTGTCACTGCTCCTCTGGGTATGTAGCAGAAATGGCTACTCAAAAAAGTATTTCTGGGAGTATTTCTTCACGCCCGCAGCAAAAAAAAATGTACCGCAAAATTTGTATGAATTTTTTGAAAAAGCTCTGCACCTATGCACAAAAGGTGTATAAATGGGCTCCAAAAATGTATGAATTTTTCAAAAATCTTGGAATTTAGGCCCCGTTTGGAGCCAATATAAATATAGGTGACATGATCATTTGTAAATTCAATAAAAAATACAAAACTCAACATAAAGATTCCAATTTTTTTTGTAGGAAACCTACAGTACTGGTCTCATCAACTATGAAGTCAGATTTAACTGATTCAGCCATCTTCAGCACCATAATACCATTATATTGCTTTGTTTTGGTCAAAAGTAATATAATGGTACTACAGTACTGAATATGGCTGAATCAGTTGAATCTGACTTCATAATTGAAGAGACCAGTATTGTAGGTTGCCTAGAAAAAATATTTGGAGGCTTTATGTTGAATTTTGTAGTTTTCATTGAATTAACCAATGATTATATCACCTATATTTATATCGGCTCCAAACGAAGCCTTAGGTTACTGTGTTCCATAGGGGCTTTCCAGGGTACTCTGTAGCCACCCAATTGTTGCATATAGGATATTCAATTGTGCATATTATCAGAAAATCCAAAATTGGATCTTCAGTGCAATGGAATATCCTCCAGGATTCCTTTGACCTCCAAAACGGATTCCTTCAATCAGTTTTGGAGTTTATGCCTCAAAAACTTGGGGGAGAGTGCCCATCAGTACTGCCAAGAAAACTGTCTATTCAGTTTTTCTTGTACATATTTTGGTGAATTTTAAATTGTGTTTTTGTGTTTTTAGGATTGAAAATCCTTCCTTTGTCTGCCAGCCTGCAGACATTATTCATAACCCTCTCCTACCGTGAGCCCTCCGGGCGGGGTCCCCCGGACCCTCCGTTTGAGAGGCTTAGTTAAGCTAGGATCCCAACCGTCCTTAACTTGGTTTATCACCAAGCAGCTCACAGGTGGCGTCATTTCCCCCAGAGTGGTTAAAAGTTGTGGATGTGTGATATTAGCATCACGGTGGTGCTGTCGGGGTATGCTTCTATGGGGTGCTGGCCCAGGCCCGGCTGATTCCGTCACATCGTCAGTCCTCGGCGCAGAAGCAGCAGCCCCCTCGAGCAAACCACCCTTTCAACAAAGAAGACCCAGAAAACCTCACCTCGACACACAACTTCGAAATGGCCCGACCTTCCGCACCACCGTAAGTAGCAAGACATGATCCCTTTTGTTGGTCTCTTGTTTCTCAAACTCACGTTGGAGTCTCTCCTGCTTTCTGGCCGTCACAGACGCCCCCGATTCGCACCCAACATCAAGCCACAACCCCACCTGATGGGCGTCACCTCCTCAGTCCTGACCCGATGGGCACCGATCCTCGGCGTGAGTCCTTCAATCTCTCCATCTTCCTCCTCTGGTTCGGTGGCTGATATGTCCTCTATGACGTCCATCCAGATCTGGGGCGCTGGCGGAGCTGCGTTCGTCACCCTGGCCGCATCCTCAATGTCCGTCCCCATTCTTCATCCTCGCTCCATTCGCCGCCGTCCCCCTGCCCCTCCCGCTGACTGCTCTTCCCTATCCCCAACAAACCTACTCCAGACCTCGTTTCCAAGAAGACGTCTTGAAAAAGATCCCCGGCGTAAGCTCTCTCTCTCTCTCTCGGCCTCCTCATCCCACTCAAGACATACTTCCCTGACGGTTTTATTCTGCTTCTTCCTCGTAGATCGCCTCGTACTACGAATCCACCATCCCCGATTGCGACAAGCCGTTCTAGTCCACCCGTCTCGACTTCCTCCTTGTTTAACTGTTCTTGCTCCCTCGCCCCGACTATTTCACGTTCTTCTTTAGAGGTGTAGGAAATAGATTTTCTTTTTCTTTTTTGAATGAAGTCGTCGTCTGGGTGTCCCTCCCTCGGTTTCCATTAATCAGATCCTCAAAACCTCAAGCATGTTCCTGCTCCTAATCAAATCAGTTGATTGACACCTAGACTACATACGACATGTAACAGCAATGTGAAATGTAAGAATGTGAGTGACATGTGAGAAGCATAGTCCACTTCGGCTGTTGCTCTCACCTGGTACTTGCTGCGGGAAACTGTGTGTCAGTCCCCCGCAGCAAGTGCGGGAGGAGAGGCAGATAGGATGATTCCTATACTGACCTCGACCAGGGAAGAGAAAGGAAGTCGGAAGGTTTCTGTTCCCGGCAAACATCAGAAAGTGGGGGTTCAGGCGCAAGCCCAAGAACCCAACTTCTGACGGGCGGGTGGGTGGTGTTTGAAAATGATTGCAACTCTGAAGCGAGTGGCACTCTGGTGATCTGAGGTGGGGGGGAGGAGTCTACAGCGGGGAGCCCCATGACTGCCTCCTTGACGGGGTTCATATATGAAAACCCGTCGTGGCTGGCGAAGCCTGCGCATAGCACCAAGCTCCGGCTCGATCACACAGGTGCCTCACGCTTAGCCGCCTCCATGGACAGGGGGGAACTCGTCGGTTCCCTTCTCGATCCCCTGCAAAGAAAGAAAACACAACCTGAGTCAATAATCAACAAGAGCCACTCACCACGAGTGTTGGCTTAGCCAAGCTTGCCCTTTCATGCACAGTCACCGTGCAATTTACAGAAAAAATTCAACCTTTCTTCAAAAGACAATATGATTTTCAGCTGAACAATTCATTTTTGTTGTTTCCCCAATGTGAAGTTGAATGGGCTAAAGCCCTTCTCGCAGTAATCTGGACACACGTTTCTCACAGTCACCGTAATTTCATGTGCCTTGACGTGGTAATGATACGCAGTCAACGAGTGCCCAACTGTGCACTTCGGTCTTGTGACACAATTTGCAAGTAAGCAGGTAAGTAGCTCGGTTCAAGCAGCTTCAAGGTAAACCTCACCCACGATGTTGTTCCGATTCAAGAGGTCGGTTTTGTACATCGTTTTGCACTCCTTGGGAGCTAGTCAACTACTACTACCTGTCTTGAGTAAACTTGATGAAGCGCAGGAGTCTATCATGAGTGCGACACCATCTCTTTTCCATTCTAATCTCATGCCGCTCTACTAAATCACCTTGATAATTGCTGTCATGATTCGTATGTGCTTTCCTATAAGGCATAAAGCCCCAGATTCATCACTCCGATAAGCATTTGAATGCGGTGAAGATAGATGGGACAACAGGTCACAACAGTCAAGTCATGATTTTCCAAAACCAGCAGGCCGGGACAAGTCGCCAAGCTTTGGATGAAAGGCAAGGTAAATCTGAGTTTCATTTCTTTTTTTTTTTTTTTGATATTTCTTGGAAATACTTCCTCCATGTCTGAATTGATTTTTGTGGGTTGAAGTCAATGCTTTAGAACATAGAAAGGTGCAAAACATCTGGTCATTGCACATACGGATCACATGGCTCATCAAGCAAGGAAAAAAAGAATTCTCAGATATTGGGAGAGATATGCAAAAGATTTATCCCTACAGCCCAAAAATTTCTGAATCTGAATTAAGCAGAACTTGGAAACATCTAACGCAAAAGCTAGAAGAAATGGAGGCTGAAGGTCACTCATACTCTCGGCATCAGGATCTCAAGTTGAAGTTTATGAAAGCTCTGTTCATTTTACGAGATTGTCTCGCCCCAATTCTTCCAAGAAGTACATACTTTGGCAGGTTTGAACCCAAGACTATTGTCAGAATGGTCAAGTTCCATACTGAACTGAAGATATCTAGCCTGAGAGAGAAATTTTTAACTAGGTCAGATGCAGTCATACCCCGACTGGAATTCTTCCTCACCAATGTGTCGGTACAGCACTTCCAAGAATCACTTAAAGAAGGTGAGCTTGGTTATTCTTTGGCCAAATGTTTTGTTTAACCCTTTGGGCCTCTTCACAGTACTTGCCTGGCTCTTAACACAAGTCCTAAACTCTAACTAACATGATTATCTCTGGAAAGGTCTTTTGGGTGATTATTTGCCTGTTGTCTATCTCTGTCTGAAAAGCGTAGTGAAGAATTTCAACTTGATCACCTCAAGGAAAGAGGAACTTCCAGAATTCTCTGATTTTTTTGAGCTGTTTTTGAGCAAAGAATTTATCAAGAAAACAGAAATGCTTTCAATTGAACTGGGCTTGTCTCACAGAGGGAAAGGGGTACAGACCTTGGTGGAGAATAACCCCATTTTTCTGCACATGAACACATTGATCAGCTATTTTTATCACCCCCCATTATTTAATCTTGAGGAGCATACAAAACCAGACTTTATGTTGGTTTGTTTCTTGATAGATTTCCTTGAGATTTACTACCAACCAATTATGAAAAAATTCAAATACAAGAATCCATCATACAATAGTGCCTTGAAAGAAAAAGTGGAATTCATGAAAAGTTTTTTCAAAATTTACCAGGAAAACTCAGAAAATGGGGCAAGACTTCAACAAGAAATTTGGAAACTGATTCAAAATCACCAACTCCAAAATCCCAATAAAACAGAAATGATTGGCTGGATGACTAAGTTCACTATCAAAGTGATTGATCTTACACCTCAGCAGATTGAAAAGATGAATGTCCTCCCCACTTATACAAACATGTGGTTCATGAAAAAAGTTAGTCAGTTCTAGGACTCCATATAGAGGATGTCTTTCTTTTTGGCAAGACTTGCTATCTTTCAGAGTCATCATTTCATGCTTTCAATTAAAGAAATCAGATGGCCATTCATTATCAGATCCATAATTCTTAGTGCTGCTGACAAGATCACAGTTGAAATACATATTTCCCTTTTTGTCAGATGGTTATTGATGTTATTGGCCATATTAGATGATGATTAGTGGATTATACACAGATAGGCTACACTAGCAGGGTTTAAATAGTTACAATACATTGCTAACGGTGTGCACTACATGCTCGTCAGTGCCACTTGTCCTCACAGTTTTCTTGATTGCTCAATGACTTCTAGCTATCTTGGTACATCATGTCTAGAGAAGGCTTAAATGTTTGCCCGCTATGTGGCATGATGTGGAGCAGTGACTAGATTTTAGTGGCCAATCAATTTTATGGTACATTCATCACAATTGAGTTCAGTTCTTTGCCACCAATCAAATTTTAGGTTGCAAGGGCCCTGAGGCAGCAGGCGTGGAAGCTTTCTTCATCCTTCCACAATCCTCAAACACCGCCCGCATCGTGCCTGCTGTTCTCAGGTAGGTCCTTTTCTTTCATCTCTCTCTCTGAGTTGTTTCCTTCTCTCTTCTCTCTTTCTTTCTCCATTGATCCATTCTGACATGAAATCAATCCTTCCACAATCCTCAAACACTGCCTGCATTGTGCCTGCTGTTCTCAGCTCCAGTTTAGCTTATCAGGTCTGGGCAGCAGCCCAGTCTCACCAGAGAGGTTTTAAGCACAAGCACACCCATCACAATTTTTTGTTGTTTTGTTTTCTGGCTGTTTACCATGCTCGTGATTTTTCTGTCTTTTTTTGTTGTTGTTGTATTTCCATTCCTTCATTCTTGAAAACGGATATCAAGAAATTCGAAATTAATCACTCCAATTAATTAAGTGGTAACATTATATGTCAGTCCCTCCCTCCGGTCGGGGTTGCTTCGCAACCAGCCCTGCACGGCCCGCAACGGAGTAGGGACTTAGTTAAGTTCAATCAAAGGGCATGATGTAATTATGTGGAGTTACAATGGCAGTTACACTGGAGTATGCCATATGTCAACTTCTGCCAGTTTCTAGAGTTTTTATTGCAGTGCTTGAATAAATATCTGAAAAGATGTTTGATACTGAAGAGAGATGGTGGCTGGGGAATGGGCAGTCACTACAAGAAAGACTCTGGAATAGAGATGGTCACTTTGAATCCATATAGTATACCCACAACATTTTTTAGTCATTTACAGACATCCGCATCCACATCGGCATCCAACTAGAGATGGCCATTTTGCACCCGCTGGCGGGTACCCGCCACCTTTCACAAGGCAACTGTGTGCCCTTGCAGGTACCCATGGCGGTGTGGGATGTTCAATCCTAGTAAAAACTCAAGGAATTCACTCCACAACAGCCCTGGGTACCTGCCAGGGCACACAGTTGCATCCTGAAAGGTGGCGGGTACCCGCCAGCGGGTGCAAAATGGCCATCTCTACATCCAACAGCTGATACCCGCCGACATTGATGGGTATCAGTGGATACCCGCCCCTCAAAGCCCACTTAAAACATAAAATATAGAATTTATTACTAGATATGTAACCACGGAGGAAGCTGCTGTGCGGACTACTGTGATTGGGTCCCAAGTGGCAAGATTCAATGCAGACATTTGGTCCTTAGATCCAATACGGTAACAGTAGCCATGATGAATTTGGACTACCACAATTGGGTCGCAGGACCCAATTTCAGAGGTGAGTGGCAGAGGGTCAGCCGGGGGTGGGGGGGCTAAGTGCAGGCAGGCAAGCCGGTTTGGAGATTGTGTGTTGCACATCTGCGGCTCACATAGGCCCCAGGATGAGCGGATACCCATTTATATACCCACATATCCGCTGAGTTTTCCCAGAATCTCAGACATCTGCATCTGCTGAAATTGGCCGGTATCTGCCTGTGGATAGCAGATACCCGCAGCGGGTTTGATGTGACCATCTCTACTCTGGAAACTGCCAGCAGTCAAAATGCAGAAACTAAAAGGAAGATTGGGATGATCATCAATCCTTTACCAAAGGTTATTTTACCCAAGCTGCAATCCAAAATAACTGTGCATGAAATGAGATGATTTTTAAAATGAAAGTTACACTGGAGTATGCCACATTTCAACTGCTGGCAGCTTCCAGAGGTTTTCTTGTATTTATTGTGTTCAGCATGAAAAAGAAGGCATGGGGCTCCAGATTGAATATAGCCAAGATCAAGGCTTAAATCTGGGCAGAACATGTTTGAGTTGCTTGTCTATTGTAAGGGCATGTCCTTAGGGAAATCAATTTGTTTTAAAAGGCTTGAATTTATCATCCACCTTTGCTTTCCAGTTTACAACTTCAATTGCATCACTATGAATTTCTTTTTTGAGGTTTGAATGATTGTTTTCTTGGATTTTGTGGAAGAAAGTATTCATGTATTCAATCTTATTATCAAAGACAATCTTTTTGATTTCAGGTGGCAGGATTAATTCATCTATCAATTCTTTATAGTACATCTTCATGAAATAAACCATGTAGTAAATACTGAGAAGTCTGCATTCCTGATAGGTCCCCTTCAAAATATCTGAGGGCTCATTGAAGCACATGAACATTTCTTTTATTGTTGGAAAAACCTTGTGCCTTCTAATCTCCATCTTTTCTGATGCTTTGTGTACACCTTGGATTGGCAATTTCAGCATTTGATCAATCTCATTCAAATCTTCAAGAAATTCATGGGCTCGAAATCCTTCATGAATCCTGATAAATTTAACACAACCCAAATCATCAATGCTCATACCTTTTTCTTGTATAAACTTTCCTGAGATGGACTTTATCAGGTGATGTGTGAATATCTTGTTGTATTCTTTGCTGGAAACCTGTTCTGTATCACAAAAAGGTTTCTTTCAAGCATCACTACCATTGCAAGACATTTGGGGTATTTTTCTTTTTGGATATTGGCAATCAAAAGAAACTCACCTTGAATGAGGCTGTGGAAGCACTCAAAAAAGTCATACTTTTTCAAGAAATCTAGCCCAAAGATGAATCCTTGAGGCTTCCATATGAGTATTTCCCAGATGATTTCATCTTGAAATGATTGGGTGATGTAAAACTTGATGATTGGCACAAGGTTATCTGGCTCAAAGAGTTTGATTTTTGAAGTAAAGGTGGGTGGCAGGAGATTGTACTTCCCGATGTATTTTCCCAATCTGAACACTGCATGCACAAAATGTCGCATGGTGAATTGGTGCTGATCTCGGACTAGCCTGGAAGAAAGGGAGTCATCTTTCAATTGCCCCTCCTCACGACTTGAGAGCCAATGAGCAACCACGGGGTCAACTTCCCTGAGACATGGCCCACAGGGCTCTGTTATACCGTAGAGTATAAGATTTTCTAATCTCTCCCACAATTCACCCAGAGCAAAAACCTCATTTTGAACCAAGCCCAGTGGGTCTCCATGCAATTCCACTTCTCTATTTTTGGTTCCTTTTCTCTTCAGACTTTCATCTCCATTTTCATTTTCAATTGTACGTGCTCCAATATTCTCAGAGAAACCTGATAACGCTTTTTTGTCTGGGTGAGCTACTGAATCAACGGATTCACCCAAGCTGTTGGTCTCCGAAATACGATATTTGTGGGTATCAATCAGGTAGTCGAGCCCGAAACACTTGAGTGATGGAACGAACCAATTGAAAGCTGATAAGAGAGGACTGGTCGGAGGTGGGGCAGCCTGATGGCTTGCGCAGATGGATAATTCTGAGTCTGCGTAAAGGTCATACAGTCTTGCTTGAACCAGCACCTTCACGTGGCGATCGAACTTTTCCACTTCCTCCCCCAGGAATTCGTCTCGCCTCTTGACACGCCTGATGCTATTCACAATGCGTTTGTGGTCTGTTTCCATCGCTTCAATCTGGGCTGTTCAAGTGGTCAGAGTTGAGCACGATGGTCCAGATTGTTATGTAGAACAAGAAATTCATCATGGGCAGATTTACCTTGATTTTTCCACATTTTTGGCCGTATCCTCTCCAGATTGTCCGGGCCTGACTGAGGAGCTGGGGGGGTAAACTCAGAACGTAGCTTGGGACGCATAGCCAGCCATTCCGAATCCAAGTTGAAGTACGCTTTTGTTCGTAGATTTTTTGCGACTTCCTCGGGCGCATGCTCCAGTACCGGGCTTGTCAGTGCCATTTGACGAGCGCCTAATCTATGAAGAGCAATGCAAAAAAATAAATTTGACGGGATTCTCATCTTGCTGAAGGGGTCAGCACCCAGATGAAGACCTCGAAGGGTTGATGATCAGCTGTTCAGAACCAGCCAATGGGAAGGGTTTACGCAACCGGGAGAAACATGTCTCCAGGGAGTCCAGATGACTGCGACAAGAGCTGTATAACCACCACAGTTTGTTATATACTGGCTACTAGATAGGTGCGCAAAGCTGGTTATACAGACTATCTAGTAGCCAATTCCGGATTCCCGTCAGCTCCCCGCACTTCTGTTACATTGCGACCAATTTACATGTCATCCAACTTCAACCGGCTTGAGCCCCCAACCAGCTGCTGTGCGCGCAGCACCGTGAGCTGCAGCCGCAGGTCTCTTGGCCATCGGCCATCCTCGCCAAAGTCCAGCCTTCTCTTCTTTGCATCTCAGCTCAGTAGCCTTACATCACTCATCGCGCGGCGCCATCGAATTCAAATCAGCCGGCTTCCTGCTCAGATTACTTGCCAAGTCTCTCTACTCGCGAGTGGCCGAGCCGCGATGGCTGAAAATCGGGCAATTGGTCATTGAATACGATTGGAAGCTGACCAGGTTCTCATTTTTTTGTATCAATTAGGTTTTAGATATCGTTGGGAATCTTATCATGGTCCTGCAGACAATGCAAAAATTCAGGAGTGTCATTAAACTAGCTCGATCCTGGGGTGGCTGACAAACCCGCCAAGTGACGCTTTGACCTTCCCCGGCGGCCAATACTTCTCCATTCTCAGCTCGCTCATTTCCATCTCTCGCCACCTCGCATCCAGCTCTCCGCCTCCAATCGTCCATCGCGAGTTGATCGTGGAAACGGTCTGCGCCACGAGATAACTCAGGCGTTCAGGAACGCACTCAAGGATATCAAGCTCTCTGTACTATTGCTGACCATCTTTTCATCCGCTTGGTTAAGCTTTCTATCCTTCTCATTGCTTGTCGTTCCCGATGGGGCACCACCCTGGGAGGAAAACCTTTGCGAGAAAAAGTAGATGAGTATGAGCTGGATCAAGTGCAGCTGATCAAGTCCCAAGCGAACTGGAAAGAGAACAAAGTCAGAGAAGTACATCTCATCAGGACAGGGGGAAGCAAGGCCCAACGATTCCAGCGAGACCATGTGAAGGTGTAGATTGTCAGAAGTGAGAGTGAGAGCAGGAAGAGCAGGTGTTGGCTGCTGGTTTGTATGGTTTTCTGATGCTGGACGAGCTCGGTGGGGAGCATGCTTGTTGTCCTATGGGGAAAAAAACAGGGTTGGACCAGAAGCGTGATTGTGAACGAGAAAAAGAACGCAATCTCAGGCACTGTAAAAAAGAAAAGGTAGGGACGGGCAAGGATGGAGCTTTGCCTTACACCGGTACTACCATTCACGCTCAGGGTCAATTTCAACATGCCCACGCCCAAACAGTCCTTGTCTCACCGCCCTGAAGCCAACCCCTAAGCCCCATGCCAATACCGCTGCCACCGTTTTGGAGGTAGTTGTCCTTGCGGGCCTTTGTTGCTACTGTCTTGAAAATACCACATCATATGGCCATTGTTCACAGTAGTGTCCTGTGCTAGGAAGAAAATAAAATAAGCAAATGAGTGGTGCCATCATGATTGCTTGATACAGCGTGGAGACATGCCTCCTTCCTTTAACTTCTGAGCATTTCATTCAACCTGATGCAAAACAGGAGACTTGTGAAAGCTCTTTCAGCTAACAACAAGGAGAATATTGATTTCACCAAATCACTGCTTGTACTGGACAAAGGCCAAGGAAAAAAGAATAACCTTGTGATTGTCAAGTTACACCAAATGTTGGTTAAGGCATTCAAATCAACAGGCAAGATGAGGTAGTTGTGTTTTTTGGCTTGTCCCAACCCATTTTGCCTATAGTCAAATACAAGGAAATCCTCTGGTGTGCAATGCAACCATAAAATTATCTTGCATTTGGGACTCAATTCTTTGTAATTGTCATATTTTGATGGCTTTGTGTATTTTTATCAGTGTTGTGTGGACATGCAATGGGTTTTTTGTTAGTTCAATTATTGTGGTTGGAATTATTGCTTGAGGAAGTTATAGGTTAAGAATTTTACTGCAGATGTCTCTGGTACACAGACAGAAACTCAGCTGCCGCTGCCTACAGTGTACACTGAGGTGACACCAAAGTTGGGTAGCATAACTTTGTCTGCTTTTTTAGTTCAATCAACAGGAAAAAGCTAAGACAGTTAAGACCTTTTTTACATGTCCCCAAAGTCTATAAACTTCAGGGAATTGAATTTGGTAATATTATTATTTTCCCTCAAAATTTTAGCAATAGGGTGTAATTGGATGATGAAATATGGGTTCTGCATTCTGCCCTACTAGCAGTAGGAAAAACAAAAGATAATGAACTTTTTGTGAAATTACAAAATGTTTGGGGTAATAAATATGATGACAATGTTAAATTCCCACAAAATTTCAGCAATGGAGTGTAATTGAATATGGGATATTAAAGGTTGCCTGATTTCCCCCTATACCAGTGAGGAGAACCTGAATATATATTTTCAGACATTCCTGGAGTCTAATAACTGTCATAGTGTTAAATTTAATTATAATACTCTGTGCCCTCAAGCCTTAATTTTCCTACTCTGCAGTGCATACCACCGTTAATCAAACATATGAATGATTCCAAAGAAGGTATGGTTTTTTCATGAGAATTTTGGACAAATGATATTTGATTTGGAAAAATGTATTCAGCCCACACGTGTATGCCCCAAATAGCATATGCTCACCAGAATTTGTTTGTTTTGACAAAACATGCATAATTTGAGGGAGCATTACTTATCTCTCAAATTGAGCAGGGGGCATTGCTAAAGGTTTGGGGTCACATAGTATTATCATTATTAACAAAATCATATTTTTCAGACTCTAGGAACATGCTAAAAATACATTCAGGCTCTTCCCACTATAATAAATCATGTATAAGGGGGAAATCACACTAACCTCAAAAGTTGAAATCTCATCTTTCAATTAAAGTCCATTCCTAGAATTTTGAGGACCAATAGCAATATCGCCAAATTACTTCCCTGGAATTTTGAGCAAGAGGCATTTGGTTTTTTCCTACTGCTATTTGTAGGGGGTAAATGTAGAGATCACCAAGTGGACCCGCGCGCGGGTACCCGGCACCCGTGGGCGGGTACCCGCCACATGGCGTCGGGTACCCGCGCGCGGGTGCCGTGTACGGGTCCGGGTGCGGGATTTCGGGCAAAAACGCACCAGGTACCCGGATACCCGCCAAAAATACCCGCGGCAGGCGGGTCTTCCAGGTACCCGGGTACCCGCTGTCACGGTCACCGAGGGGGTTGATTCCTCGAGATGACCGGGACAGATCCTGGTCATCAAGGGGAATCAGCCCTCTCAATGACCGGGACAGACCCCGGTCATCGAGAGGAATAGTACAGCCCTCTCGATGACCGCATCAAGAAGAATCAGCCCTCCCGATGACCGGGATCTGTCCTGGTCATCGGGAGGGTTGTTTTCTCTCGATGACCGGGACAGATCCTGGTCATCGAGAGGAATCAACCCTCTCGATGACCGGGACAGACCCCGGTCATTGAGAGGAATTGAACCCTCTAGGTGACCCGGACAGATCTCGGTCATCAAGGGGAATCAGCCCTCTCGATGACCGGGACAGAACCCGGTCATCGAGAGGAAACAACCCTCTCGATGACGGGGACAGAACCCGGTCATCGAGAGAAAACAACACTCTCGATGACCGGGACAGGACCCGGTCATCGAGAGGAAACAACCCTCTCGATGACCGTGACAGAACCCGGTCATCGTGAGGAAACAACCCTCTCGATGACCGGGAAAGAACCCGCTCATCGAGAGGGTTGTTTCCTCTCAATGACTGGGACAGACCCCGGTCATCAAGAGGAAACAAGCCTCTCGATGAGCGGGGTCTATCCCGGTCATCGAGAGGAAACAAGCCTCTCGATGAGCGGGGTCTATCCCGGTCATCGAGAGGAACCATCACTCCCGATGACCAGGATCTGTCCCGGTCATCGAGAGGAAACAACCCTCCCGATGACTGGGACAGAGCCCGGTCATCGGGAGGAACCATCACTCCCGATGAACAGTCTGTAGCTGTCATCGAGTGAGGGTGTTGGATAAAAAAGGGCACAAGTACCCGTGGTACCCGCAAAAAGTACCGCCGGTACCCGCCCGCGGGTGCCGTGTACGGGTACGGGTGTCTGAATATCACAAAAAACACCGCGGGTACCCGGACACGCGGCGGGTACCCGGGTCCACTTGGCGATCTCTAGGTAAATGCAGAACTCATAATCCAAGTACACCCCATTGCTAAAATTTTGAGGGCACAGAGTATATCATGAAAGTTAATGGCCTGAAATTTCTGGACTGTAGGGACATGTCACAAAAAATGTATTCACTATTTCTAGGTTTTCCTACTGGTAGAAGAAAGTGAACATATCCATAAAAAGTTGGGGACAAGCCTCTCTGTAGGCAGCAGCAAATGAATGCGCGTCTGTGTATCAATCTTTGAGAGACATATACAGTGATATCTTCAATGTATATCTCCTTCAAGCAAACATCTAGGCAACAATGATTAACTCATAGCCGGTTAATATCATAAAAAAGAGGTTCATTACATGTTCACAACACAAAAGCCACAGAAATCTGACAATTAAAAAGACCAGGGGGGGGGGGTGAAATAACATGTCAAGATAATGCAAGCTGTGATAGCTTTGGATTACCCCAGGACCTGCCAATTGCCGGATCAGATCCAAAGATCATAGGCCAGTGCCAATCTTGAATGTGTATATCAGAATAAGAAAATAATATTACATTTCCCCACAACACAATAAAAACCGAAGACAAAATTGCTAGCGTTGGGTGGATTGGGGGCCAACCCACCCACAGGATGCGCCGAGAGAGAGGCGAGCTCTTAGCAAGCTTTCTTGGCCATAGAGCCTCGCAGCGTGGGGAAAGAAACCAGCAGAAATTCAGAGAAGGTCACACATCCCAGCCATCCGACGATCCCCTCAACTGCTTCCCGCCCGCTCGCGCTCGTAGAACGCCCGCTCACACTTGACTTCTAGTGACCCCTGTTGGTGCACCGTCATTGGCCGCGGCTCGGGATCGTCATGAGTCGGCTGCCAGCGCCATTTGCCCTCGCCGGACGTGCAATCCAGCCATTCCTGCAGAGTGGGGTGTTGGTTGTTGCTGCGGATCATTGTTTCTGGCACACCCTTTGTACCAGCCTTGAATTTGGGTTTGCTGATGATAGGATCCTGATTGGTCAGCCATAATACAGAGAGCTTGATATCCTTGAGTGCGTTCTTGCACACCTGAGTTATCTCGTGGCCCAGGCCAATTCCACGATCCACTCGCAATGGACGATTGGAGGCGGAGAGCTTGATAGGAGGTGCCGAGAGGTGGAATTGAGCGAGCTGAGACTGGTAGAAGTATTGGCCACCAGGGAAGGTCGAAGCGTCACTTGGCGGGTTCCTCAGCCATCCCAGAATCGAGCTAGCGTAATGACACTCCTGAATTTTTGCATCGTCTGCAGGACCATGATAAGATTCCCGAAGATATCTAACACCTAATTGATACAAAAAAATGAGATACTGGTCAGCTTCCAATTGTATTCAATGACCAATCGCCCAATTTTCAGCCATCGCAGCACGGCCGCTCGCGAGTAGAGAGTTCCTGAGCTCATTGGTGGGTGAGATACACAAGCGGATGAGTGGTAACTTGGCAAGTAATCTGAGCAGGAAGCCGGTTGATTTGACTTTGATGGCGCCGCGCGACGAGTGATGTAAGGCTACTGAGCTGAGATGCGAAGAAGAAAAGGCTGGTTGTTTTCAGTAGGAGAAAGTGAGGATGGCCGAGAGACCTGCGGCTGCAGCTCACGGTGCTGCGCACAGCAGCTGGTTGGGGGCTTGAGGCGGTCAAAGTTTGACGACATGTAAATCTGTCGCAATGTAACAGAACCGCGGGGATCTGGCGGTGTGGTGCTCCATTGGCGTGACAATGCCAAAAGCACATTGCAGAGGTATTGGGACAGCATAGATACAGCTATCATTCATTATAAGAGGAGGAAGTTATATATAATACAAGCAGTGTATGTGTACATGGGAGGGATGGAGTCATTACAGACGGATGGATGATGGATAGCGTAATCACGGATGGAACGGCAGACTAGGATTATGTAGGATGAACGGCGTGATCAGGGATGGAATGGAGGACCATGACTAGGTAGGATGGTCTGGTGTATCAATAGAAGAGGTGGAAGGTATTGGGAGCACATGTCTCAACCAGGAATGGAAGGGAGGATGGTGTGGTGTATCAAGTAAGGCAGTGTTATAAGGGTATATTACTTTTATAAGGGCATATTATCTTTATAAGGGTGGTATATTACTTTATAAGGTTCTAGGATTCAGTATGATGGGATATGGATGGAAGTATTAATTAGGTGAGGAGGAAGAAGGAAGGAAGGAGCAAGGTGGGAGGAGAGGCTTTGACCCCCAATATTCTGGATGGAAGATGGCAACAGCTGGACATGCAGGCATATGGTAGGTTACAGAAGGTTGTTTGGGTCACCTAGCAACACATGATATCATGCAGTGCAGTATATGCAGGAAGATAAGGTGTTCAAGGAGTTTCCTGCAGAATCAATTACATCATTGTTTGGCAGGCAGTGCAACACATGCATTATTGCTGTGCAACTGATATCCCCTCCTGCAGAATCCATTACCTCATTGTTTGGCAGGTAGTGCAACACATGCATATCTTGCTGTGCAACTGATATCCCCTGAAGAAAATAGCCCTCACAAGGAGTTCCCCTGGAGCTAAATTCCCTCACCCTTCAATATATAAGGAGGCCTCTTTCCCCCCTTCATCAGATCTTTTCCCCATCAGCCTAGGAAGGTTTGGTCACAGTGGTTAGTTTAGTTACAGTGGTAGTTTAGTGGTAGTTTAGTGGTAGTGGTAGTAGTAGTGGTAGTGGTAGTAGTAGTGGTAGTGTTAAGTTTGAGTCAGTAGTAGTAGTAGTAGTCAGGAGCTCTAGTAGTAATTAAAGTGCCTTATCAAGAGATTGTTAAGGAAGAGATTATTACCAACTTCATCAACAACAATTATAACAAGTAGTAGTAGTGTAGTAGCAACCAGGAGCTCTAGTATTGATTAAAGTGCCTTATCAAGAGATTGTTTAAGGAAGAGATCATTACCAACCTTCTCATCAACAACCCAACATCAACAACAATTGTATTTTACATAATTAATCCCACTGGATTATATTATCCCCCATCATCAGAAGTTGTAACAGATCTGCAAGAATAGTGATTTGAGGAATCTAAGTCTGATAGAGATTACTATACAAAAGTAAGATCTATCTTGGAATCAGCCACATCTTTATAAATATTGATTACAAGACTCTTAGTTATTTGCATAGTACCATTAAAGGGGCAGGTCTTTCAAACCACCCGTAAGTTGTAATAGCCTTTCAACCTATTAGCAATTTATTTCCCCCTCAGAGGATATTTTCACCAAATAAACATTTAGTGTCCCACAAGAGTCCCTACAGCGGAAATCCAGAATTGGCTACTAGATAGTCTGTATAACCAGCTTTGCGCACCTATCTAGTAGCCAGTATATAACAAACTGTGGTGTGTATAACATATTGTCTTTTCCAAGAAGCTTGGACAGATTTTAAAAAAAATGTTTTCGAAAATCCTTTGCAAATCACATATCTTTCATATATACTCCGAGTTTTGATTTGACAGGTGTCAGATACAGCCCAAGGCTAAATTGAAACCCAGAGCCATCATCCTTGAGAAGATGGTCTTGGAGTAGACCTCAGGAAAAACTGAGCTCATATTCGGAACCAGAGCTGCTTGTTGACCCCTCCAACCATGGCGCATGGTGACAGACCGCTGCCCTCTGCCCGAACGGAGGGGCCAACCAAGCACCAGACCGTTACACAACCTGCAAAGGACAAGAGGGCTGTCGGATACTCCAGCCAAAAGTTAATCTTAAAATCAAAAATAAACCCATACACCAAAAAAAAAAAAGTTGAAAAAGGTCCAACCTTCTCGGAAAAGACAATATGTATATTGTGACGGATAATACCGCAACTGTTGACACTACACTCACTATAAACATCTCAAATTTCGCCCAGGGGTGATTCAATCTTTTGTGCTGGGTAAATTAAAAAAATTTTATTTTGAACATTCCCCAGAGGTAAAAAAATGAACTAAATTCAGCATGCTAACCCAAAAAGCCAAAAAAATCCAAACAATGCAAAAATGATTTGGCCAAATATTTAAAACCCTGTTCAAGAGTAAGGTCTAGATTGCAGGATGGAAGCCCATAAATTTTAAATGAGTTCCATTTTTGGGGACTGCTGAGTGCTGCCCTCTTGCTGCTGGGGGAGGGGGGGGGTCAGAACAGGGTATGACAAAGTGTCTGAGGTGCCAAGCAGAGAAAGCCTTTCCATTGACCTCACACAGTCCTCTTTCAAAGCAATCTCTTTGAAGAGGGTTTGCTTTCCAATAGTTCTGTCCTCCCCACCTCAACCTTGTAGAAGCTGGGAATTGCTCAAGCTTGCTGAGGAGTTGGAGCCTGATAAGCTAGACAGAGGCTGAGAGCAGCGGGCACAAGGCAATGGGGAAATTTACACTCAAACCTTCATCATAGACATCTTTCTTTTATTTGAGCCAGCCAGTCAACCTGTAATCAAACCCCACTGTGTTTGGTCCTGGAGGTTCCTTAGGCTCTCTGGCCCACTCGTAGTATGCTTGTGTAACACCACTGAAAGAGTTTTTGGTTCCAATTTTAGATAATTAAAATCTATCCATTGTTAAGTTATTTTTTTGCACAACATACAAATCAACCTGGGTTATAAAGATGCCAAAGCCTTCTATAAATGCATCATTCAAAAAGATGAACACATCATGAACTACTGTCACAGGAGCTGGGAAGCTGGGCTAAACTATTTTCCCAGGCCTTTCCTTGAACCTAAACAGTCCCATCTTATTAAAAGGTCACCAATGTAGATTCTTGTCAGAGCTTTAAATCCTCCCACCCCACACTCTTGCCCCCAGGCACACACTTTTCCTGGGTGACAGGTGCATCTGGATTTACTTTGAAAATGGGAGGGAGAGAGGGGATTGGGCATGACCTTCTCCCCTGCAGCGGCGAAGCCGCCTTGGCCTCTAGTCTTTCTTTTATATTCCATACTCTCACAAATTTCCTTTTACTCTCATGCTCAAGAGAGGCAGCATTTTGGGCCATCATACTCTCACAGCTTCATTTAATAGAGTATTGCTACACTGCCAGATTGATTGTTAAGTTAGCCAAAATCTATCAAGCCCACTTACTTCCAGGTGCTGTACATACTATGCCAAAATTTTGTTGTTGTTTTCTGGGTGTTTGGGTGAGGGGTTGAAACCTTTAATTTTTCTCTGGCACTCTATTTATTGGTCAGGGGGGAACCATGAATTTGTTTTTGAAAACATCTGGCTTGAATATGTTAGATTTTGAGTCTCCCTGCTCACAGTATTCATTGGTAATCTAAGACATCCATTTCTCATGTTATTCCTTTTATTTTAGACTTTCAGCTCTAAAATAGTGGATTTTACTCTAGACTTGTAGATCCATATTCTCTTAGAAGGATATTTCTTTCTTGAAAAATGTATCTTGGTTCAATTTTGCATGAAAGAATCCCATTTATCAGCCCCTCTTTCAAAAATTACTTCAACACCAACTGACCTCAAATTCTAAAAGAAGATACTTGAATACTATTAGTGGTTTGAAATTTCTCAATTAAATCTTGTCTGAACATCTGAAATCAATCAGGCAGGTAGTTGAGCTAGCTGAGACCTCTAGATCTGGCTCAATAAATTCAAAGGGTTGATTATCCAAGTTTATTAAAGACACAGATTTGCCAGAACTTAAAAAAAAAATTCAAGGGTTTTGCCTACAATTTACAAAAAAAATCACAAAAATGGCGACAAAAGTACCCATCCCCCAGCACAAAAACATAAATAACCTACAAATACAACCAATCTAAAATCTACGGTCACATAAACCCATTAAAATTCAAGGAAAAAAATTAAAATAGCCTTCCAACATCAGCAGAAGTGCTGTGCCACAGACTCAGCCCCCAGCCCGCGTCAAGCGCACGGGTCAAAAGGACTGGACATGAAGGCCCCCGGCCCGCAGCAAATGCTGCAAGCCAGTGGGGGGCCCACTCTTCGCCCTTCAAACTGCGCACGTGCAACAGCGGAAGGGTTGAGGGAGGTGGTTAGCTTCACATTCAGCATCCCCAAACTCCCTGGGGAACAATCGAACACCCGCCGGTCCTACCTATATACACGAATGCCGACTCGACTATTCTAACGTTGGACCCTGCCTCATGTGTACGCCCACCAAAAAGCAAACTCACCAGCAACGGTATCCATGTGAAACATTCCTTCCCAATTGGCCATTTTCGCGTGGACACAGAAAATCAACAAACAGACCAGTACCGACAGGCCTACAACACGTCGATTCCTTTGTTTCCCTACTCGATCGTTGAACCCTGCAGCGGTTTCCATAATGGCAATCCCACCTATTCCCCCCCCCTCCGCGCGGACCCGAGGAAGTCAAGGAACAGGCCAATACCGCCGCCCTCACAACAGGTCGTTTCCATTCCTATTCCGGCCAGCCCGTCGTCTGGTGTTGTGACGGTTCCAGCAGTAATTACACCCTCAATTCAATTAACCGATACACCCCAGGTCGACTGTCACAAGGCGCGACTAATTGGGCCAAAGTGGGCCCAAGGTTACCGTTTCACCCAGGCGCGCGATCCCAGACAAATCTGACTGTGGTGGTTCAATAACGCCTTGGTATCAATCCTTTCGAACGTCATCATGCGTAGCCAGTCCAGCGAGGCCAGGGCATGTCCTGCATGTCCACCCCACCTGACCCTTGACAACCGTCACCGTAAGCCTCAACGTCTACATTATTTAAGAGGGACTTCATGACCAACTTCCACTGTTCCCCATCGTCTCATCAAACAACTGATTTTCACCTCTTATCCATCATCTCATCAATCAATACTTTGAATCCAGCTCTTTGCATAAGATCAACACTTATCAACAAATTTCAACCGTTAGCCCCTGCCTCCTAGCCAGACTTCTATCAATTGCATAAGTTCTCCTTCTCGCACACCCGATATCTCACCTTATTCCTTATCGTTACCTATAGCGTGAACATGTCTCTTGTCCGCACGCCCAACCACCCAGCCACTTTCACCGGGCACTTCGCCCCCATTGAAGACGTAAGTAGTTCTGCTCAGCCATCAGTTTGACATCCTGTCCTTACAAAAATCCCATTTTCAAGTCCTCCGTCGACACTGTTTGCGCAAACCAATACGGATATGTCAAAACCCCGAGTTTTTTCCAATGCGGTGGCCTCGATGCTAACAAGCGCGAGAACTTTGAGGTTCAACTTCTCACGAACTCGGCGCTCAATAACACCTTAAGCCAAAACTCGATCTACGCGATTTCCGGTAAACTTATCGCAATGAACAATGGGTCAACGCCTATTTTATCTTACGCACACGAGACTGTCACCCGAATCGGCGAAAATGGCCCGGATCAACCTGATTTCAATTCAAAGACCAATGTCTCAAGCCTCGGAATGGTGGTCGACCGCCGCGAGATTGTGTCAGATCACGAGACCGGGACTCGGCTAGAGGTGACTGTAGCTCACTGTGATTGGGACGCGGAGGTAGGTTCCTAATAAGACCTCTCGTCGTTGTGTACCACAGCTAACCAGGATGCTCACGCAGCAACGATGCCACCGTCGTTTCAATATTAAGTACGTCGTCCCCGGTACAAATAATTTAATTAAAACCCACACATTGTATCAAGTTGGACGTGAAGTCTTTATAATAGGCCGACTCGTCGATTTCGATATGGATAGTCACACAGCGGTTGTTTTAGTTATTCCAAATGATTACGTAAAGCTTGTGGTTGTGATATTGTAAGCTTATTTATGCACACTCGCTCCCGTAACCGCAGGTCTCGTCGGTAAGCATAACTAACGGGCATCAGATCGGGCGGAATGCAACGACGACCACTCCAAATGTTGCCAATAGTAATGGACTCAAGATGTGTGTTACTTTAGCTGTGCCAACTGACGGCATTTCCTCATGACTAACGCAATATTTATTTACAGAACGAAATTCAGCCCGAGTCCGAAGAAGTCGCCGACTTATCAAAGTCAACCCACTCAATCCACATCAAAGGTGCCTAGCAACCCAACCGTTGCCTCCCCATCAGTTAACAAAACGCAACATAAGGCGCCCGGGACCAGCCAAACACAAACAAAGCCTTGCGACCATACTCCTCAAGGTAACGGCAAAGTTAACCACGCAAACTCAAGCGTACATGATGCTCCCCGGGCTTATTGTTCCATTAAGGGCAAAACAGTCGACCGCATCGAACAAATCGGATGATGATAACGAAGATTTTTCAAACGATGAGGTTACCAAGGTAGACGAAGGGACTGAGGACAAGGAAGAGGCTATCCAACCAGGCAAACCCAAATGCGTCCGTTCACGCAAAGCCGTCCTCAAGGAGGCCGCCAAGTGTATGAAGAAATATTAGGTTCAGGATAAGCTACGTTCCTTTCACCTGATACGTCAGCGCACATGAAGCATAAACATATAGACAATTTGAGTGAGTCCGCTTTCCTTAGGCTTTCAAAGAAACTCAAAACCTTTTTTTTACTTTCAATTGATCATTCGTCGCAATCTAAGTGCCACTGGAGGGCCTCTTGTAACTGTCAATTAAAATTCTTTTCATTACTTGTCAAAATTTGATCGACGATACCAAAGCAATGTATATACATGTAGATAAATATTACACTTGTTGATTTCCCGGCAACTTGGAGGCAAAGCCGAGCTAAATAGCGGGTAACAAGAGGCATAATCAATGCCGTAAGTCTCCCGAAAAAGTAGCTTGTAAATTGAGATGATACGACTCAGGCTGTTATCCGGAGTTTTGACTTCAAATCACAATCCTGGATAATTCTTACATGATTCCCCGGAGAATGAAAGATCAGTTTTCCCCGACGAACCCCGCCCCAGCACTTAAGTGAAAGCTTGTGTTTTGTTTGGTTATACATGAAGCCTATCGCGCCATATCTTGTGCCGAAATCAATTGTGACCTCAATCCTCAGCGGAAATGCCTTCCTCGAAGAAGAAAGTAACGACCAGTACCCGGCAAGATTACAAATCCCTCATCCAAAACATTACCAAATACCAGTTTCCACATTACGTCGGGCCGTGCAAGAGCATTTGCAACGGATGTTATGCGTTTCACTGGAACGACGAATCGACTTTGGCCGACCGCAAGAACGAAACTAAACTCTACTCAATGTGCTGTCAAAAAAATAAAGTCGCAATACCGTCCACTCACACCAGTGCAAAGCGATACCCGCGGCTCCTCTGCGGACTTCTTACCCAGAAAGATCAACGTAGGAAACTCTTTTAAATGTCCTTCTTATCCTTATTAACTCGCTGTACCTTTTATTGGATTCAGGTTCACTCGATTTCCAGCAATTGACGAGGATGTATAACAACGCCCTGTCATTCACATCCTTAGGCGCAAATATCGACTACTCCGTAGCCGGCCAATGGGGGTCAACGTCTTCAAGATATCGGGCGCGTTAACATATCGGATTTCAAGTTTGCAACCAACGACCGATAACGCCGGGTTCTGCCAAATCTACGTCGTTGGGAACCGGGGAATTGAAGAGGCTCAATTTCGGGTCACGCAAGCTCAAGGGAGGGGGGGTAATTCTGGACTCGCCGCACGAATGAATCCAGACCTTGTTCTCGAGCTTATGGATCTGCTTACCAAAATTAACCCATATGCTCAGCAATTTCGCTCGGCGATCGACGTGCTTGAGAGGGCCGGTGCAAAGTCCCTCAAACTTCAAGGCGTACCAACACCCAGCGCCGATCCTAAACGATATAATTGCCCAACGATTGACGAGGTTGCGCTTGTTGTTCAAGGTAATGGAGATATTGTAGACAAACGTCAAATCTTGCTCCACCGTCACAACGATGGTTTCGAGTTTATATCAAATCTTCATTCAGCGTACTTACCATTAAGGTACCCGTTGTTCTTTCCATACGGGGAACAGCAATGGGACAACTTGTATCAAGCAAATACCACCCAAGGTGAGCATCGACCCACAACTAAGTCCGCAAGTTTACGGGGAGTATCAACAAAACTAACATTTTTTCCCAGTTGATAACCGGAAAGTTGGGTCACTGGAATGGTTTTAATTTATGCTGTTCCGGCGTCATAAAAAATTCTCGCCAATCCTAGCTGGCCGTTCCCTCTTCCAAGAAATCTTAGTCAATATGTACGCTTGCGTTGAGAACCAAAGAACGTCATTCATCGTCAACAATCAATCAAAACTGAAAGCGTCCCAATACAACAAGCTGGTAAATTCCTTGGAAAACAAGAAAACCCCGTCGGGGAGGACTGTTATTTTACCATCGACTTTCATAGGAAGCCCGCGGTGCATGCAACAACTTTACCATGACGCAATGGCTCTCTGCCGCAAGTTTGGTCCACCGTCCTATTTCTTAACGATGATGGCAAACCCAAACTGGAAAGAAATTGTTGATGAGACCCCCTTAGCAGAAAAGTCTTTCGATCACCCGACAATTGTCGCTCGGGTCTTTTACCTCAAGATGAAGGAGCTCATTTTCCAACTTGTGAAGCTTGAACGGTTTGGTCGCGTCGTCGCCTACGTATGGACAGTCGAGTTTCAGAAGCAAGGCTTGCCTCACCTGCATTTGATGATAACGGTTGACAAAAGTGATCAACCAGTCACTCCAGAAGAAATTGATAGGATGATCTTGGCTGAACTCCCAGACCCTGTGACTTCTCCGGTACTTCACAAACTGGTGTGCGAATTCATGTTACATGGCCCTTTCTGGAACGGGAAGACATGCAGGAGTGTTTTCCCGAAACATTTTTCTGAAAGAACGATTAACGTTGATGGGGCGTATCTGGTATACCTCCAGAGGAACAATGGCTGTATGGTAAAAAAAACATGCGTCTACGTTTGACAATGGATCTGTGGTCCCTTATTCTCCATATTTGACACAAATGTTCGAGTGTCACATTAACGTTGAAGTTCCAGTCAACACGACGGCTATAAAATATCTATATAAATATATAACAAAAGGCCACAATCAATTATCCTTGGCTATCGACTCAAACGACGAAGTGAAATCTTATATTGAAGGAAGATACATCGGGCCATGCAAAGGTTAGACATCATAATTCTATTATTTGAGTCAACTTACTAATCTTATTCTCTTCAGCTGCATGGAGGTTGTTTAAGATGCCGTTATCTGATTGCTGGCCTTCCGTAACGCGCTTGGGAATACATGAAGAAGGGGAACAGCTCGTGTACTTTGAGAATCAGGAAGGCCTTGAAGGCCAAATCAACAACGGGAAAGCTACTCAAACGACGCTAACCGGATTCATGTTGCTGAACTTTGAGGATGCAGTTGGCGCCAATGGCCAACGCGCGCGCGATTTGTTCTACGAGGATATTCCAGCCTATTTCTGGTGGAATAAAGCGGACAAATGTTGGATTCCACGGAAAACCAAAGATGAATGTGTCGGAAGGATATTCTCAGTATCATACTTGGCAGGGGAGCGTTTTTACCTGAGAATTTTACTTCTTCATTGCAGAAGCTTCACAACGTTTGTTGAGCTGAGGACAATCAACAGAGAAGTTTGCGGAAATTATAAGGAGGCGTGCAACGTCCTTGGTCTCCTTGTGAACAATTTTCTCTACGATGAAGCCTTACGCGAAGCCGCAATCATACGGACCGGTTACCAACTCGCTCAGATGTTTGCCATCATTTGCGTCCATTCACCTCCTTCGGATCCACTTAAATTGCTAGAGGATCATTACCTCTCATTTACAGAGGACCAGTCGAGGATCGACATGCGGCAACGTTACAGCAAACGTCTCAATGACGCCAAGCGAAAAAGTTATGGCCCTTTTTCGCCTGGAGGATATCCTCAGAGGCATGGGAAACACTTTAACCTCATGCGGTCTTATCCCTTCAAAGAGGGAGGCAAAGATGTTAGAAAATATGAAGGCGGACGAAGATGAGTGTGAAGAGATCTCGGTGACCGCTGCACGATTATCAAAAGACGAACGTAAATTCAACCGCCGACAGCGTTGTTTCTACATGAAGGTTAAAAACGCTTTGAAAAAACGTTGGCAGGGTCTATTTTACTTGGACGGGCCGGGTGGCACTGGAAAGACTTTCCTCCTCAACAGTCTGATTGATCTAGCCACAATCAACGAATTCGATAAAGTAGTAGTCGCATCCTCCGGTGTAGCTGCATTGCTCTTGAAGTTTGGCCAAACAGCGCACTCAGCCTTCAAGATCCCGATCAACACGCCTGTGGGTATCAATTGTCCCATTGATGCAGATACATACCTTGGGGTGAAATTGAGGAAGGCACGACTAATTGTTTGGGATGAGGTTGTAACAATTCACAAAAACGCCATTGACGCTGTTAACCGGACTTTAAAAAGGCTTTGTGATTCGGATGAAGACTTTGGGGGCAAAGTTGTTATATTTTCAGGTGATTTCCGGCAAATTCTGCCTGTTGTCAAGTATAACGAATTTCCACCGGCATATAATTCGACGATAAGGTCATTGACAATCTGGGAAAACATTTCGCAATTTGGTCTAGACGAGAATATGCGCCTAGCGGATGCTATAGCGTCAGGTGACGGTCAAAAAAACATTGAATTTGCTTCTTCATTGCTCTTGTTAGGAGAAGGCAAGCGACAAAAATCAGATTTTGCAATTATAAAACTTTGGCACATATCAGTCAAGTCCTTGAAATCTCGAGATGAAATGAGATCGGCCTTGATTTCGTTTGTTTATGGTGATATGGATATACTACGCCCCGCGGATGATGCGACGACTTATCTCAACGAAAGATGTATCCTGGCGCCATTAAATAAAGATGTTGGTAAGATTAATGACAAAGTATTAGATAAATTGCAAGGCGATCCCGTAACTTTAACTTCAATCAATACGCCGGACCCGGATTCAATCTCCAGTTTACCAGAAGAATGCTTGAATAAACTGTCCTTCTTGGGTTTCCCGGAGGACAAGATTCGTATAAAGGCGGGAATGCCGCTGGTTATAATCCGAAACATGTCTATTGGGGCGGGTATTTGCAATGGTTCGAGGATAAGAGTAGTCGACTTTGGTCTAGGCTTTATTCGAGGGAGATTGATGTCGGGTCCTTGCGCGGGCGACGAGGTAACTCTTCCAAGGATAAAACTACAAAACAAGTCAAACGCAAGATCAGGCCTTTCATTCTTTTGTTACCAATTTCCTGTTGCACCCGCTTATGCGATGTCAGTAAACAAGAGCCAGGGCCAAACTTTAAATAAAGTTGGCGTTTACCTTGAATCCGACGTATTCTCGCACGGCCAGCTTTCCGTTGCAGTATCTAGAGTTTCAAATGTTAATAATCTACTCGTCGTCAAGCCAGACTCAAGGAAAGGCATAGTCAACCTAGTGCATAAATCAATTTTTAAGCCTCTCCCTACACGGTACGTCTGAACCAGGCAACTTATAAAATTTTCCTGATTACTAACTGTGGGAACCATTAAAGATGAGTTTTGATCAACGCCGATGCTGAGCGTCTTCATAGCGCTATGAATGAACGGAATTGAGGTTCGGTGTACACATCAAATTGAATGTTGTTTTCGATTCCTTTCGCCTTTTGACCTTGAAAAATAAAACTGCAAATGGTGTCTAATGCTCCTCGAACGCTTGAGATGCATAACCTGTGATCATGAGCTAATCTCGCATAAGTTTATATTTGTTAATGCTTGCCAGTGTCATGGATTGGTGCCATAGCCTAAATCCTTGTCACAACTCATTCTCAAATGAATATTGGCTAGCCATTCTGGAAAGGAGAACATTCGTCATCTCTGGTTTTTCAGGACGGACAATTTGCTTATTTTCTCGGCAACTCCTTAAATAAGGTGCTAAACTTATCTTGATTAGGACTTGATTATCAGGGGCAATGTAGCATAATGTGCATCTTGATATTCGGACGTTGAATTCAAGCGATCATAGGCATGTCGAAAGATCGGTTTGACTAATGTAACAAACCGGCGTTTTCGTTGAGTTTACAAATGTATACAGCATCAATCTACACCTGGGCTCATCAAATGTATGTTAAACGGGGTTGGTGATGACTTTCGACATCATGGTGGACGACTCTCCATCGAACTGATCTTCTTTTTCTAGATGGGTGAATCAAATATGAACACGAGAACAGGTCTTTGTCGAATACGAACGTTTTATGCAACGGACCCGCTACCATGAATGGAAGTGTATGGTCGCTAAGACGACTGGCTCGAACCGTGAGCCTTGGTGTGAAGCAGGCCGCTTGGTGGCGCGGCGAATCAGAATTATGATACTTCGACTAACTTGAGTCCCTGGCACGGCGTACACGATGTGCGTTGTTTCTCTCCCCTCTTGTGGGCCAATTTGACGTTGTGAATGACAACCTAAGCTTCGCTCTACCAAAGAAGTAGACCGGGAATGCCACCGCCCTTTATTCAGTTCACGCTCAGTTTATGGTGAGCATGGTAACGCCTTGTGACCAAGGCGAACCCTGTGCACAAGGAGTCGTTTCTGCGGTATCTCAAACTATATTAAGCGTGAGTTTACTTTGTCCCGGTCTCCAAACGCATAAAGGTTATATTATCATCAAGGAACTGATCAGGAGAATCATTGCCCGAAATCACGCAATAAGCGAGCTAACGTAGAATTATGGTTCAAAGCAACCGAGCGCTAAAGTCGACGAAAACCTCACTGGGCGATAAAGACCGCCTCGGTTTTCGGGGCGATATTTTTGTAGAAGTCGACGTGAGTAAATTCAGCCTTTTCTAAATCGACCCCGCTGACATCCTTGCGCAGGTTTCGGACGATATCGATAGGCTCGGTGTCGTGGAGACCAATCTTCTTTCGGCTTCTCTCCGGTCGAGCGCGCCTGGGCCGGCGCCACTGTTTCCAGTTAACCTCAGCGCGAGCGCGTTCAACGGAACGAACATATTGTCTCGGCGCAATTACTCAATGAAAGGTTGAATTTCTGGCTTCAGTCGCGATGGATCACTCGAACTTGACTTCAGGTCGGCGACTCAACTCCCGACTCCGGACTCGAGGTCGTATTCAGGTGTTAATCACCTAACGGTAAACGCCATTGGAACTATCGTAGAACTCTCAATGTCATTCGGCAATCACCCTGGTCTGGGACCTGAATATTCAATTATGGCAGTTCACGAGGTGTGTAGTTCCGAATATTGAGGCGAGTCGATGAGAACTAATACAAGTATATAGGTCAACTTTAAGCGTGTCCATGTAAACTTCGTCATTTCTCCGACCCTAGCTACAACAATAGGCTTGAACTCAAGTCTCTTAGGATGTCGGGCGTGGTTTTTGGGCTTGCTGATTGGTGTTGATCAACGGACGAGCCGGTGTAATGTTAAGGTGAGATTACCTTCTAAGGGCTTAGATGAATGGATTCCGATTGATCTTGAAATTTTGATTAGGTTCATTCAGGCCGCGTCGCCGGCGCTCTCGATATTGAGTAGCGTTTCAAAGGGGCCGGGCGTAAATGATTAGCTCTCATTGTTTCATTGTGATTAGGTTGATTCAGGCCGCGTCGCCGGCGCCCTGGATATTGAGTACCGTTTCAAAGTGGCCGGGCTTAAGTGATTAGCTCTCTTTGTTGTCGAGATAACCCATTGGACGTATCGTACACACCCCAGTTGATGCCCGGTCATTGGGTGGGATGTATACTCCGCTTGATTGCCGTTCATCAAGCGGAGTGTGTACTCCACCCGGTGGTCGGCCATTGATTGGAGTGTGGGTTGAAGAGATCCACCCGGCCAGTTGAGGAGCTTATTACATCAGCCTCTCCGAGGAGGCGCGCAGTGTAGGACTCCTGGTTGTCACACAAGCGTACGGGCGTACGTTAGTGTGACACACACCAATTCAAGTCAACCGCTTCAAAACCAAAAGAAGTCAAAAATTTAATTCAAAAAATTACTCTACTTCTACAATAGACAGAAGTCTGAAGAGGAAAAAAATACTAACACAACTTGGGAAGACAGCAATTCCCAAATTCCAGACTAATCAACAGTAGTTCAGGCTCAAACTTTGAAGCAATGTCAATTGTAAGTCAGATATTTTATTTTTTTCTTTATTTAAAAATGACTATATTGGTGATAAGGAGAATTCTTGTCTCAGGTTGTTGGCATGTTGAACTGTTATCCTGATTTTGCCATGATTGTGACATTAATTTGAATGTTGTTATAGCCAAACTGAATAATTTGCGCGTTGGCTATAGGAAAACTTTTGTAAAAATATTTCTTGAATTACTGGGCCTTCCCTTGGTCCTGCCGGACGGTTTCAAAATCATCATGGTTTGCCCTACTATAAGCTGTGATAATTTTACGTAGATAACATTGCGGCAATGCGTAAGAGCCCTACACAGTTATGGTGGGGAACATCTTAGTCTGTGTGATATGGGTTTATTTGTGATGTGCATTGATTCTTTGGATATTTGACCTGGACATGGTTTTGCATAGAGTTTGACTTTTGTAGTGGTACGGTTAACTTTGCGTTGAACCCCACAGCGGCGGAGCCGCCTTGGCCTCTAGTCAATACTAAAAGAGGTGCAGGTAGAGTTGAAGAACTAGAAAACATGATCTGAAAGAGGATAGTGGCTAAAAAATAGGCAATGGATTCAGATTTAAAAAACACAGCATTCCACCAAGATTGGGGCTGAATTTTGCAAGCTGTGAGAAACATATATGCCATTGGTGTGGTTGTTGATCTTCTCAGTTGCTATTGTAGCCCAATAATGTAAATCAATCATGTACAAAATCTTTAAATGTAGCTTGCACTTTTGCTTTCCATTCTTTGAATTCAATTCCATAACTCTCCATTCCTTCTGTGATTATTGAATGTTCATTTTCTTTGATTTTGTGGAAGAAATTATCCATAAATTCAATCTTCTTGTTGAGGACAATCTTTTGGACTTCTGTTGGGAGAATCATTTGATCTATAAATTCTTTATAGTATATGTTCATGAAATAAACCATGTAGTAAATGCTGAGAAGTCTGTGTTCCTGATCGGTCCCCTGTAAAATATCTAAAGGATCATTGAAACACCTAAAAATTTCTTGGATTGTGGTGATAACTTTGTGCCTTTTAATCAATCCCATTGTTGTGATTGTATCTTCAATCGGGAATCTCAACATTTGATCAAGCTTATTTGCATCTTCAAGAAATTCATTTGCACCAAATACTTGATGAATCCTGACAAATCCTTCACACCCCGCCCGTCCTGTGTGCATCCGCCTTTCTTGTATGAACTTTTCTGAAATAGATTTGATCAGATGATGTGTGAACATCTTGTTGTGTTCCTTGCTGGCAACTTTTTCTGTATTAAGGAAAGGGTTTTTTTAAGTATCACTATCATTGCAAGATATCTTGAGAGGCATATTTTGTACGATTGACAATCAAAACAAATTAACTTACGTTTAAAGAGTCTTTCAAAGCTCTCAAAAAAATGGTGTTTTTTCAACCAATCTGAACCAAGGATAAATCCTTGGGGCTTCCATGTAAGCATGTCTCCAACTTCTTCCATGTACAAAAATTGGGTGATGTAAAACTTGATGATTGGCACAAGGTTATCTGGCTCAAAGATTCTGATTTTTGAAGTAAAGGTGGGTGGCAGGAGATTGTACTTCCCAATGTATTTTCCCAATCTAAACACGGTGTCCACAAAAGGCCATATGATGAATTGGTGCTGAGATCGGACTCGCCTTGCAGAAATGGATTCGTCAAGCAATTTGTCCTCCCCAAGACTTGAAAGCCAATCAGCAACCAGCGGGTGAATTTCACTACTTGGGCCACGGCGATCCGTTATAGCATAGAGTATTAGAATTTCTAATCTGTCCCACAATTTGCCCAGATTGAAAACCTCATTTTGAATCTGGGCAAGTGGTTCCCCACGCAATTCCACCTCTCTATTTTTGGTTCTTGTTATCTTCAGGCTTGTATCCCTATTTTCAATTTCAGTTGTACGTTCTCCAATATCCTCAGAGCAACCTGGTAACGTGATTATGTCTGGGTGAGCTACTGAATCCACGGACCCGCTCAAGCTGCCGGTCTCTGAAATTCGATATTTGTCGATATCAATCAGGTAGTCAAGTCCGAGACACTTGAGTAATGGAACAACCCGATTGACGGCTGAGAAGAGGGGACTGGCCGGAGGTCGTGCAGTCTGATGGCTTGCCCAGATGGATAATTCTGAGTCTGCGTATAGGCAATACAGTCTTGCTTGAACCAACACCTTCATGTGGCGATCAAACTTTTCCAATTCCTCTCCTAGGAATTTGTCTTGTTCCTTGACCCACCTGATGTTATCCACAATGGGTTTGTGTTCTGTTTCCATTGCTTTAATCTGGTCTGTGCAAGTGATCAGAGTTGAGCATGATGGTTCAGAATGGCACATAGAGCAAATATAGAACAAAGCCTTAATTACAGGTAGATTTACCTTGATTTTTCCACATTTTCGGGCGTATCCTCTCCAGTTTGTCTGGGCCTGACTGAGGAGCTAGGGGGGCATACTCAGAACGTAGCCTGGGACGCATAGCTAGCCATTCCGGATCCAAGTTGAAGAAAGCTTTTGTTTGTAGATTTTTTCTGATTTCCTCAGGCGCATGCAGCACTGGGCTTGTCAGTGCCATTCTACGGGCGCCTAGGATATGAAGAGCGATGAAAAGAAGTAGATTTGATGGGATCCTCATCGTGGTGGCAAGTGAGGCCAAGAATATATGGGTTTACGACGATTTTGAGACTGCGCGGAAGGAGATTAACACCCAGGTGAGAGCGTTGAAGGGTTGATGATGTCACATGTGCTCATAACCAGCAGCTGGCAAAGAGTTAAGGCGACTGGGAGAAACATGTCTCCTCATGACTGCGAAAAGGGCTGCGATGGGCTGTATATGTACTACGGATGATACCCCACCTGGAGGCGCTGGCTCATGTATCCGTGGCTCATGAGTGTTTTATTTTTTAAAAGTGAAATTATTGTAAGACCACCCTCATGGAGTTGTTTCAGTCACGGGATATACAAGTGATGAGCAGTTGAGTTTGGGTGAAGCTCGGCGATGTAATCGGGTACAGTGGGCCGACAGTCCCGGTTCAAACTTCAACCGAACAACCATCATCTGACAGAAAAACACCTAAAAACACCCTCCAGAAGATCACCGGAAGAATTGTGTATGTCGTTTGAACTTTATCGTTTCTTGGTGTCCTGGATGAACCCTTCCTGACTACATAACCACCCACTGTCAGATACAAGGCTCGCCAGGAAAGTCAGAGGATGATACGGCCGAGAGGATCTCCGATCGAGATGTTCTCCTCGAGGAGGCTGGCGATCGTGTACCGGCGGGGTTTCTCTACAACCGGCCAGCGTTGTGTGGCTGAGCACCGTCGAGAAGACTCGATTGGTTTTATCGGACTTGGTTAGTTCAACGAAACACGAGGGTTCAACATTTATCAGGAGTTTACAGCGGCTAACGTCTCTCTACGATCACTGCACGTCTGACAGGCGCTATGGGACAGGAAATGGTCCGTCGAAATGCACTTTTACTACAGATGACCAATCGGAAAAACACGAGCATGAATAATCCTGATCCTATGTATATTGTACCTGTCCGGGATGCTCCAGGCGGCCAACTTACTGGCCAAGTTCCAGGCTCCGATCAGCTCCTTCGTCATCCACGATCACTCTCAATCGGTCTGCTTCTTTTACTTATTCTTGGCCACAGATCAGCACTCACACTGAAGGCTGATATGGTCACCGCTTTTGATGAAGCAAGTCAGTGACCCGGTTTGTCGAGCAACATCCTCCTCTGGACTCCACATCTGTCCCGATCGTGACGGCAACCAGTAAGAGGCAGGCATTCTTACAACAAGAACCTGGTTAGAAAGCTGACGGGATTGGATCCAACAGCGCCCGCCTCTGTTGCTCGGCTAGCTTCGACGATCGTGACGATGCTCCCATCTTCGGCCGAAGTTTCGGAAGTGTATCTGAACCTCAGCACCGGGATTCTGGGGGGGCTTGCAGACCATGCGATTTGCGCCACGCTGTGCGTAGATTCGACGACGCTCGATGTCCGCTGTGCGACGACTGTGTCCGAGAAGCTCCGGGCGGCAGGGGCGGAGATGCTGGATGCGCCCGTCTCCGGCGGTAAGAACCCCGTCTGCTGTGATTTCAAATGCATAAAAAAAAAGAAAGAAAGACTGATAGGATGTTCGGAATCGTTCCCCCTCACAGGCGTCGTTGGTGCCAGAGAAGCCACGCTGACGTTCATGTGCGGCGGCCCCGAAGCGACGTTCAACAAAGCTCAGCCCGTGTTGAACGCGATGGGCAAGAAGACGATTTACTGTGGCAAATCGGGGAGTGGATTGGCCGCCAAACTCACCAACAAGTCGGTCTTCCTCTTGTCTACCCCCAAAGACATCCGCTTTTGCTCATGACTGGGTGCTATTCTTTGTGGGATGGATCTGCTTGTAGCATGTTGTTGGCGGTCTCGATGATCGCTACCTCGGAAGCTATGCTACTCGGACAGAAGCTCGGCCTGCAGCCGGATCTGCTGGCCCGAGTGATCAACTCGAGCACCGGAAGATGCTGGAGCAGTGAGGTTGGTTCAGATATTTCTGTAAGGTTCAAGGTGTACATCGCTGAACAAGAGTGCTGGCTATTATCCACTTTCATACACACACACACACACACACACACAAAACCCCAATGTTCTAGATCAATAATCCTGCTCCTGGCGCTCTTCTCCCATCCAAGGCGACCCCGGCAGATCGGGACTGGCAGGGCGGCTTCGCGAGTCGATTGATGGCCAAAGATCTTGGTCTGGCCTTGCAAGCCGCCCAAGCCGACCCGGCCCTCCTCGACCAACTCCCGGTCTCTAAGATCGTCAAGGAGATCTATTCTAAGCTTGGCTCCGATCCTGGGTTCTCTGGTAAGGACTTTAGTGTTGTTTACGATTGGCTCCAGAAGAATCACTTCCAGCCCAAGTGATCTGGATCCTCTGCCAATGAAGCCCCGGCTTCTCGCTTTCTTGTTTCAGTATCACTAAATGTGTATGTATGACTACTCTTGAAAAATGTGTCTTGTAGACCCGACTTTTCATTCTTGCTTTTCAAAATTCTTTTTGAGCTTGTCATGTCTTACTCTATAACATGTATGTATCAACAGTTGCAATGTATGTAGTCACTATTACTCACTCGAGTCTGAGAGATGTCTCATCAACATCTCAGTTTTCGACTGGATAAAGGGGGTGCAGAACCAGATCACAGCTTTGCCCAGCCGGAAGTTTATGTGCTGTAGTTGGATATCTGCTTCTTTGACCAGATCTGGTGAAGTATCACGTTTGATGAGGTCATCAGGCTGGCTGGCTGGAGTGTTTCGGCGGAGTAGACTGGCCATCCGACCACCCAACCACCCCACGAACCACCATCCATCGACATGGCCATCAGGAAGGATACCAAACCAAGCCCAACAACAGTAAGCGATCTGCCCTCAAACCCCCATCCACCCAACACACATTGACCTGCTGCTTTGATAATACCCCAGTGGCGGCAGTTCACCTTCTTCAACTCCTACCCGCTCCACTCCTCATCCGACCTCGCAAACCCACCCGAACTGCTCAGCCAGCCGCACTCGATCGCCGCCATCGAGGCCGGATTCGGCTCCACCATCCTCGCCCATCTCGACGGCCGGATCTCCCTGCTCGACCCCTCCCTCGACCTGCTCCGATCCTGGCCTGCCTTCCCCGGTGGCAGAACCCTGCTCGTCAGACCGACCTCAATCCAGGGTGTACTCATATCAATAGGCGTCCGTCCTTGTTTGTCATCTCCTGTTCAGCTCAGCGACCATCCTTCCACCGACCCCATCACATCCTCAGCCTGACTAAAACTGCCTCAATCCCTCGTAGGAAGAAGCCGGTAACAGTGTCCCCATCCTCAAGATCTGGAACCTACGTCATGAGGACAAACAATCTTCTGCACCTCAACTACTCGGTTTCTCAAAAATCCAAAACGGAAATCGCCCTCATCCAGTCAGTACTACTATTCTCTTCCAAAAACAAAAATAAGAAAGGGGTTTGAATCTTATATATATCCACAAAAAAAACTAGGTAACAACTTTGGCACTCTCTCTCAACCTGTCTTATCTTGCCGTTGGCTTGGCCGATGGTACTGTCCTCCTCTATCGAAATCTTGACCAAGCACTCGTCTCGGCCGCCTCTGCTACGCACATCAGTCGCCCGCCTCCTGTGCTACCCAAACCGAAGATAATATATACTTCCCCAGAGCCGATCACCGGGCTGGCCTTCCGATCACCCAAACCAAGCGCCAGCCAATCATACTTCTCCAACCCGGATTTATCAGAGCCTGCTCCGAAGCCGTCCAGCACCCATCGCCACACATGTCTCTTTATTGTCACGACTGCCAAAGTGCTCTGTTTTTTTACCTCGGGTCGGGGCGCTGGCTCGGGTGCAGAGCCGATCGTGATGGATGATCTGGGCGGCTCGATAGGCTGCAGCGAGATGATGGACAACGGGGACCTGATCCTGGCCGACGACTCGGCCTTGTACGTCTATGGCCCCGAGGGCCGGGGCGCCTGTCTGGCCTACGAGGGCCCCAAAGCGAGGCTCAACAGTCGCGGCAACTACCTCGTCATCACCTCCCCCCCAAGCTCAACCGGCCTCAAAAACGATGTCGAACAGACCAGAGTCATCGTCTTCGATCTCCAAAATCGTTTCATCGCTTATAATGCTTTATTCCGTGGTACCGTCCTACATGTATGGGCCGAGTGGGGGGAGCTTTATGTACTCACTTCAGCAGCTGAGGTTTGTTCTCTTTTCGGGGAGGGGGGTGGGGGCTTGTTCAATGTGATCGCGCCTAATACTTTCTTCTAAAATGATGCAATTACAGGTTACTAGACTAGTTGAAAGACCTCTGTCAGAGAAGCTGTCGATACTCTACGACAAAGATATGTACGTTTTGGCAACTAATGTCGCCAAGTCAAGCGGAGCGGATCCCAGTGAGCTGTCGGAAATCTACCGGAGGTTTGGCGATTATCTGTACCAGAAATCGGATTTCGAAGGCGCTGTTCAACAGTACATCAACACTATTGGTACTGTCCAGCCTAGTATAGTAGTCCGAAAGGTGAGGACATTTTTCCTGTCTCAGGTCGTTGTCCGAGGCGAGACTGATTTATTTGTGTTGCTCTGGCGCAGTTCTTAGATGCTCAAAGGATATCAAACTTGACGTCTTACTTGCAAGAACTACACGCAAGAGGGGTAGCTAATGCGGATCATACGACTCTATTGCTCAAGTAAAGTCACTTCTCTCTCCTTCGATAAACTCTATAACAGAAATAAGCTGATTGGGATTGATTTGTACTTTCAAAGTTGCTATACGAAGCTCAAGGACCACGCAAAACTAGATGATTTCATCAAAGCAAACGAGCGTGCATCCAGGGATAGTGGCGACCCGCTGCCATTCGATCTGGAGACTGCCATCCGTGTCTGTCGTCAGGCAGGCTACTTCGAGCCGGCACTCTATCTCGCGAAACAGTATCGTCAGGATGAGGAATACTTGCGCATCCAAGTCGAAGATCGCGGCAAATGGCTGGATGCCGTGCAATTTATGAGATCTTTAGGGCATGTTGGTGTGAGTGTACAGAACAATCTTAACGAAAAAGCGTGTTTTAATTCATCTTCGTGTGGAGTCCAGGCCGAAGCCAATTTACTCAGATACGGAAAGGCGCTTCTGGCCAATTTGCCGGAAGATACAACCGACCTGATGATCGATGTATGCTCGGGGGTCAAGTTAGAGTCCAACGAACCCTTGCCAGACTCGCCGGTGCCCTCGACTAACAAAGGCCGTACTTCTTCGTCTCGAGCTTACCTGCCCTCGCGTCCAGACTCGACAGCCACCACGACCGCGAAAATCCCTGCATCGGTCCAGGCCGAGAAAACGACACCGAAGTGCTTGCCCTCGATCCGCGAATTTTTCGCCTTCTTTATTGACCAACCACAGTGCTTTATACGTTTTCTGGAGACCATTGCCTGGAGGAGATGGAATGAGAAGATGTGGGAAGACGATGAGGGGGCGGGTGAGAATGATGAGCGCCCTGAAAGCTTTGTGCAAGTCCCTTCGGCGAAGACGCGAGCTGAAGAAAAGGATGAGACTGCTGCACCTGACTCGATCATCGGGCCGTCTGACGAAGAAGATCGCGAGGCTGTTTGGGGCACTCTGCTAGAGCTGTACCTCCAGACGTCTGCCGAAGCGGGAGACGGGCGAGCGCGGATGAGGAGCCGAGCGATGAGCCTGCTGAAGAAGGGCGCCGAAGGGAGCAAGCTTCGGTACGAGCCCACCCAGGCTTTGATCGTCTGTCTGACGCACGACTTTGTGCCCGGAATTGTGCTCCTCTACGACCGTCTGGGCATGGTCGAGGATATCTTGCGCTTCTGGATCGACCGCGCCGACAGCGTCGAGTCGCTGGAAGCCCAAGAGGCCCAGAGCCGGATCTTTGAGTGCTTGGAGAAGTACGGCGACGCGCATCCCGAGCTCTATCCCATCGTCCTCCGATACCTGGCTACCTCGCCCCCTCAACTTCTCTCCTCCCCGAACGGTCAGCTCAACGGCCTCCAAAAAGCGCTCGATCATATCGAGAAACGCAAGATCTTGTCCCCTATCGAGGTGATCGAAATCTTGTCTAAACCCGGATCTTCTGCTTCTATCGGGACCGTCAAAACGTACTTGTTGAATCAAGTGACGAACCAAAAACATCAGATGAATTCTGTAAGCGTTTCTCCAATGACAAAACCCTGTTTTTACTCTTCACTTATATATATATATATGTATTGATTCATCCATTTGATCTTTTCTGTGGGCCTTTTTTTTTGTAGGATTTGGATTTGATCAATTCGTATCGTAAGGAGGTCGATAAGAAACGGACTGAATTGCACGAATTGGTCGAGAAGCCGAAGATCTTCAACTTGAATAATAAGTGTGCAAGTTGTTTCACGCCGTTGGATCTGCCCGTGGTCCACTTCATGTGCCAGCATTCATACCACCAAAGGTCCGTCTTTACAACCCCAAATCTGAGCCGGAGATGGATGCCAGGAAAAAACAAGAAGACGCTGATTGTAAGGTGGTGATGGTGATGACACAGATGTCTAGGCGACCAAGAAGCGTGTGTGAAATGTTTGAGCGGGAGTGGCGACCAGGGCGTCGGAGATGAAGAGAGGAAGCCGGCGAGTCGGGCGACGGGCGAGCCGGACCAGGCAATGAAAGAGATGATGGCGCTCATCCGACGCAACAAGACCTTCATCGACCCCGACCATAGTCAGTCTCAACCGCAGCTCAAAGGCGCACAGCTACAGCAGCAGCTCGAGAGCAGGATCGACGAGCATCGGTTCTTCGTCGACGAGGTTCGCGAGGCGGATGATCCTTGTACGTCTATCATTCGTTCCTTGACTCCTTCTTGTCTGCTTGAAGTTACTCACTGGCTCTCTCTCTCTCTCTCTTCTGGTTCTTGTCGCGCGTTTATCAGTTGGCTATATCGCTAGCTCGTTCTCTAAAGGGATGCTCTAACGCGCCTGTTATCTCTTAAGCGCTTTATTTTCTCCTCTTGGCCACTATTGTCTCTTGGTGTAGGTTCTTTGCTTTCTTCCATTCTTTTGTATTATGACTGTTATCTATTAATCTCTGTTTGTTGTCCTGATCATCTTTATCCGCACGGACATCCATATCAGAGATAGCTTTCTTTGCAATTTCAGAGGTTGCGTGTCAGATAAAGCAAGAAGCATCTTTGGAACGCAAGTTTTTGCTAGCCACAGCCGTGCCCCAGGTCAAAACATTGATGCTACTCCTTCAGCGTGTGTCTTATTGTACTCACTGGGCTCATTGATGTCTCAGGCAACAATACACAATCTGGAAATAAGATCAGCAGCTGTTTGGAGATGAAACTTGTGTTTAAATTACGCTGGTCTTGACAAAAGGTTGCATTTACTGGAAAAGGAACTGGCAAAAAGAAAACAAAAACTGATGCCGCACGGATAAAACACTGGACGTAATAAATGAAAGAAGAGGAGTAGAAACGATTTATTTGTTGAAGGAAGGAAATCATGATCCGGTTCGGCACGGTGTTAAAGGCTGGGGCTGCCGGGATTGGCTAGCGGGATCGGCTAGTACTGATGAGACGAGTTGGGTGGGGCTGGAGGAAACATCTGAGATGGGTCGAGTGGAACTGACGGGAGAGATGTGCTGCTAGGGCAAGAAGAGGATGTACGCGGAAACCGGTGCTTCGGAAAGCAACGGCGGCTCCGACTGAATTCACTGCAGGTTCATCATCATTATCATCTTTCTGATCATCGATGTCGTCCAAGTAGCCTCCACTGTTGTTAAGAAATAAATCCTTATCCGCGCGTAGGCTGTTGCAGCTGCTTTGTGAATATTGAGGGATCACCACGATGGCAATAAGGAGCTCCTCTCCTCGACCTGTTCTTGTTTTCCAGGACGATGGTGGACCTGCTGAAGGACCTAGTCACATCCTCGGAATTCCATTTTGGAAATTGAGCCATTGATCTTCGGGGTATGAAAGGCAAGCACGAGAATACATCACGGGCGTCATTAGAGATAATCTTTTGCTTTAACGGCGGGAGCCGTAAGCTAGTTTCCTGATTATGGACACTTGAGATGTGTGGCCGCTGAGTCTGGACTGGTGAAGGGCAGCTAGATGCCTGATTCCGTCGGCTAGGGTTATGTCGGTATTGGGTTGGTAGGGCGAGGCTGTGATCAAAATGCTGATTAGAGCAACGACATGGGAAAGGTGGGGAGTTTGTGATGAGGATTGGAAGACATCTTCTTGGTGGTATTAACACTTTTAGCCTTGGAGAGTAGAGAACGGACTGGAGAGATTGATGCTAGAGCACGAACAGGTGAGTTGGAAGTGAATTCATCAGAAGCATGAATGATGGAACGTTGATGGTGGAATGTTAGGAGCCACAAAGAGTCCTCCTTTTATAGACCGGTCCTGGCTTGATCAGGGTGAGGGTTGGACGGGCACATTTCTAATCCAGCCAGTCAGTTTGAGCCTGACCTGGTTGCAAGCCCACTGATCCCGATGGGTCATGCGCTTCTCTCCGGCCTCTTCGCCGCGAATATGACTGGTATGTACTAAAAAAAATTAACCTACCCTTTGATTGGTGTTGCCATCAATTCGAGTCTTGCGTAAGATACGTATTTCGGAATATTATTATAATGCCTCAAGAGTCTACAAAAGCTGCAGCAGCATGGCCATAGTGTTTTTGGTAAGATATCAGACTGAACGGCCCTCTTTTGCTGCACTGATGAGAGGGAGCAGCTACGGTACTAGCTGAGCGCGTCGGACGGGGCCCATCCGAAGTGTATCTCTGAAATCCTGGTGGGTCCTCCAAATATTTTATGTAGCTCACGTGTTCGCAGCCAGCTTTCAATCAACGATAGTCCTCGCTGAGGCTGACTCATGGAGACATCGGCAAGGCCCCTCAACGCCCTTATCAACCGAGTCGAAGCGAGTGTGGCACGCAAGATTAAAGAAGCATCAGTTGCGTCTAAAGGGTTATGATTCTGTTAATATCCAATTCCTTGAGCAACGAGTGTTGTATGTACTAGATCTACCAGGAAGAGGAGGAAAACAAGATTTTTGAACGAGAGATGTGAGAAATTATGCGCAAACCGGAAGGGTTAGGTATTTACATCAAAGGGCGATGTCAAGTTTTGGGTTATCTTACAATTTTGGCTTGTGCGCCAAGTCACATTGGTCAGGCCGAGCGGGCAGGCAAAAAAAGAGCAGGAAAACAAGAAAAAGACAGTTTTAAAGACGAAGTATTCCGTTTTGTTTGGATGGGTTTTAGATTACGGGAACAACAAGCAAGAGAATGACTGCAAGGAAAGATGGGTCCGGAAGAGGAAGCAGGCAAAAAAAAGAGCAGGAAAAGCAAGACATAGGCAGTTTTGAAGGCGGTTGTCCCGTTATTTTGTGTGGATGGTTTCTTGATTAAGTGAACAACAAGCAAGAGCTTGAATATAAGGAAAGATGAGAATGAGGTCCGAAATTAACGATCAAGTTCTGCTTTGATCATCCGAAGGAATTCGACATGATTGATTCTGAAATTAGGATTACAGGTCGAGCTTGAAGGAGGTCGGTGATCGGAAGGCGTCCCATTCAAAGGGTCGCGAGCATCTCGAGCCTGAGGGTCGATTTTTTCGAGCAACGATTGCAATCCTTTCAGGACCTGTCTGATTTGATGGATGTTGATGTATTCTTCATCGAGAGGAAGTTGCGGACTTGGGAGGCTGGAGTTTGTTGAGCAAGGAGACGTGTACTCATCGCGATTGCTGCCAGAGTTGGTGAATCCACTGAGGCTACTCCGCACGGAACTCCCCGCGCTGCTTGCGCCTGTCCTGACAGCAAGCAACGAGTGCCCCGGCTCGCTCAAGACAAGCTTACAAGCCGTGGTCGGCTTCAGCTCTTGCGCCACATTGATTTCAAATGATTCAGTGGTGAGATCGTCAATGCTTCTGTCGTACATCGATCTTCCGATGTCTGCGTTGGTGTCGTCCCCGAAGACGGAAGTTTCCCCATCTTTTTCGGATTGATTGGCGGACGACGCCACCGAATATGAAGATGGGCTCCTTCTCCCCTTGGTCAGAGCATCACATTCACTACGAGCGTTATCCGAGGCGTTTTTGGATTGTTCTGCGTTGAGGTGTTGGAGGGCAGCTCGTCTCGCATAAGCCTCCGAGACGGTTGTCACTCTAGGGGCGCTAAAACTGGGTTTCGGAGTGACTTGTTTCGAACCCGGAGGTAACGCATCTACGGCGAGATCGAATGACTTCTGTGCCATGATCGGACCGTGATTACTTCTGGTGGGCGTGAAGTCCTCATGCGAAGAGCAAGTACTGGATGAAGGAGGAGTGGGCGGCAGCGGGGGAGGATTAGATGCGAATTCTAGATAATGAGGATCGTGATGGAATTGCTTGATAAGATCATTTCTGATTCCAAGTGGCCTTGATTTAGAAGAGCTTGCTCTTGGGCGAACGAAAGACTCGCTAGGGGCAAGCGATGGAGCAGCTCTGACACTGTCAAGAGAAGCAGTGTCCGTGGTAGGTGAGGGTCGCGCAACCCTGGGACGGTGACTGCTCGACGACCGATATCCGGGTTCGGCTATAAAAAAAGCGAGACAAATGTGATTAGACAATGTCCATCCTGAGAACGAAGACAACGGACAGAACGATCCAGGAAACAAAATGCTTGAAGCAAAACTTACAATTTGTTGATGGGTCAGCGCCCCTTCCGGTATCATAACTGTCACAATCATCATCGCTCTGGGCTGCTTGTCGCCGGAAGAATGACTTGACGTTCTTGAGCTTCTTGTAGACACCTCCGCTGGCAGTAGGTTTGGTAGATAACAATTGAGGCAATTGGGGCCCCGCGGTCGGATGATCGGTCTGAGCAAGCGATGCCTGAACTGGAAGATGTTGAGTGCGCGAAGTAAAGTCGTGTCGCGGAGCATCTATAGACCTCTGAGAGGCCATCGTTCTCAGGGGATACTGATCATGAGGCAAAGGAGGGACGCGGTTGGTAGACGCGTTCCCGTTAGGTCCAAGCGGTAGACTTGGAGATGTGAGCGCTGCACGGGAACTAACACGATAAGGTCGATTGGGAATGGCCGACAAATTTGATGGAGACATTTCTAAGAGAATGGTGCGACTGGAATCAAACCAGGTAAAAAAAGCGAAAGCAGACAGGGTGAGTTTGTAGGAATGTGCTGACGGGAGATTCAAGACTTGGAGGTGACGAGTCTCAGAAGGAGAGTCCTACAGAGGATGTGGGATATTTATCAAGAATACTTGAGACAGAGTGTCCCTTATATCAGGCCTTCTTGAAAACGGCTATGAACAAAAATGAATATCAATCAACCTTGGTACTTATGTATCCACACAAGAAACAAGAACTTGTTGCAATCCAATAGGAATCAATGGATTGCGCAGTGACGGCTCGGAGTGAACAAAAGTACTCTCTATGCAGTCTTTATCCCCGGCCGTCCAAGCCTCCCGCGGGCAGAGGAAGTGCCGGTTGAAGGCTGAAGTTTGAACAGCCGCCCGAGACCAATTCTTTGTTTTTTTGACACGCACCCCAAGAGAGTCACACACAGAAGATACATATGTAAATATGTATGCAAGTCCGCACGAAACTTGCACTTTTGAACCATATTTCAGTTGCATATCAGTAGACATCTTTAAATATGCACCTTATCGCTTTCCGCGCTACCTGACAAACCAATTGTGTATGATCTTGTATGATAAAACGTTTTGCAGGGTGATTTCGCCAAGTCTTGTGCAATTCTTTAACCTGTGCTCACACCGGTGCATCAATAGTAATACGAAGCTTTTAATGCTAGTCGGGGAAATAACTGCGCCAAGTCCCTGTGAATGTGTAGAAAGTTGTAGACCATCCAACCTGTGTTTACATGAACATGGGTTTTTTGAGAACCCAAATCGTAAAGTTATCTCGTGAGAAGTTGACTCGGCCTGACTCAGCGGCAAGATTTGGGTTCAGGCGTCATGGATGGACCCGCGTGTCAGTGGGACTATTCGCATGCGCACCGGTAGGCACCGGTAGCCAAGCATCATGAAGAGGTCCTGAGTTGGCGTAGAGGATGATTAACCTCAAACATCAAGTAAACATCTGAAAAAAATACTGTTGACGCGGTCTCATAAAAACTAATTCAGCTCATGTGCCAAAGTATTCATTTGGTCAATAGGGGGTTTCAAACCACCTCCAGGAAGCGGTCCAGGTCGGCATTTCCAGGAACAAAATCCCCTGCCAAAAAAACACTCCTGGGACCTGGAGTTTGAGTCCCCCCAAATGTTCAAGTACAGGAAATCAGACCCAGAAATCACTCCCAGGAAAGGGAGGAGGTTTTTTCCAAGTATATTCCATTGCGCCGGGGTCCCGAAGTGCTATTGTGATGATGACTTTGTGCCTCCTAAACTTATCAACACCCACCACACCACTGGTTTGTACTCTAGATGGATGGTACAAACTGGTCATTAAGAAGTACGACCAGTTTGTACTGGTCATTGAGAAGCTTGAGTCCTCTCAATGACCCGTACAAGCCGGTCATTGATAGGGTTTGAGTCCTCCCAATGACCATCCAGACCGGTCATTGAGGAGCTTGAGTTCTCTCAATGACCTGTCAGACCGGTCATTGAGAAGTTGAGTCATCTCGATGACCAGTTTGTACTGGTCATTGAGCAGCTTGAGCCCTCTCAATGACCGGGCAGACCGGTCATCGAGAGGGTTTGATTCCGCCCATTGACCGTCCAGACCGGTCATCGAGAAGCTTGAGTCATCTTGATGACCAGTGTGTAATGTTCATTGAGCAGCTTGAGCCCTCTCGATGATTGGTCTGCTTGGTCATCAAGAAGCTTGAGTCACCTCAATGACCAGTTTGTACTAGTCATTGAGCAGCTTGAGCCCTTTCAATGACTGGGCAGACCAACCATTGAGAGGGTTTGAGTTCTCTCAATTAAGGTGTTCAAAGTTGGTTTGCATAATTTTATGCATGCATAAATCATAAAATCATAAAATCTTTTTTGCAGGGGCTACACAGCGGGGGTGCTTCCTGGCCCGCGCGTTTGTGGAGACGACAGGATCACTGGCTCTGTGAAATCCATGTGGATTTCACTGCTCCCCCCGTCGTCTCCACCCTCCTGTGGAAAATGCGTGGAGACGACGGGCTTTCACGTCGTCTCCACCCGCCTGGGATTTCCACGTCATTCCAATGGGGAAAATGACAAGGATTCCACGGCTGCCCCTGGGATCCCGGTGGAAACTGTCCCCGTGAGTTCCTCGTTGTTCTCAACGACAAGGAACCCACGGATGCCCTTGCATTGCCAGTGTTAGGTTTATTTCAGTGATATTGGCTGGGTCGTGTGCGTCTTGAAGACAATCAACCACTCCCAAGGGAAGCAACGACTTTATCCCTGGCCTTGTCACCCCGCCCTCTGACCACGAGATGGCCAAGTCCTTCGGGAACCCCAGCCTGATGGCCAGCTCATTGATCCGTGTCGCCCCGCCTCAGCGGCTATCTTGGTTGCTGGAATGCTCATCACTGGTCCGTAACCTTATTGATCATCTCCTTTGGCCCGTCTTACCACAATCATCCTGAAGCTGATGTATTTACAAATCCCACCGCTGGTCTTTTGTTTCTTTCTTCAAAATCATATAGGTTGTTCCAATAGTCTATGGTCTAAATTTCAAGTGTAGAGTAAGTTCTTGTCTTGAAAATTGAAAACGTCAAATGGCTTCTGGGTATAGGTGCGCTTACCGTGGGGCCCCCTCTTGCTGGTTCCTAGGAACTGTACGAACCCAGACCCAACGACCCACCAAAATTTCAAGCAACCGGTATGGCAAACCTTGAACATGTTTGTTGGAGAAGCGTGTTGTATGATAGCCTACTATCTGATCCAATGGATGTCAAGGCCGGCAAGAGGCAGCAAAGAGCTAGGCTACACGCCCATTCCGCGCGACTCAATGGACGGATGCTTACAAGAGGAGGAGGAGCAGGAATCCACCCTAGGTGACACTCTCACCCCCAACCAACCTGTCTCGGTATCAGACTACCTCATCCAGCCTGCCCATCCCAAATCTCAAGTCTGTCCTGCTTCCGCCCCCCTCGCCCTCCACGGCCCCTCTCCCGCTCCCCTCACTAGCTCTCTCAAACCCAAACTCCTTGTCAATCAACACAAACCTTCTGTCCTTCAGTTAGTTGGCCTCCAGAAACTGGTCTTCTGGCTGCCCGCCTTGTTCAATATTTGTGGAACAACTGTCAGTGCCCTCTACGCGCCATCTCACTTGTTGTTCATCGCTAACTTGTTCCATGTGCCTTCTTATCGTGTGATTTGTGTTTTCTGTGGGGCCGGGGTGTTTTTTTTATAGCTCATGAACGCGGGTCTACTGTTTGTCCCAGTCTCAGTCTTCCAAATGATCAGAGGCACACTGCCAATATGGGTCGGGCTGTTTTCAATCATCTTCCTCAACCAACACCTGTCTTGAGAGAAGTGGATCAGCCTGACCATCTCTTGCTTTTCTTTTACTTCTTGTTTCTCTTTGTGATTTTTTTTCTCTATCAATCCCTTTTTTTGTCTGCAATCAAAGACTCCTCTATGTAATCAACTGGTGATCAAAGCAATCCATACCAAAACCAGAAACTGCATCCTCAGTTTGTCAAGAATCCATTCCGTCAGAATTTCACATGCTGCGGTCATCATCAAGCTAATGAGATCTACCTGCCAAATTTTCTGAGGCACCTGGGAGTGAGTTGTTGTAACCTAACCTGTTAGGTTACATGAGATGTCACTTGCCCACCCTCAAGACCACATTTAGGACCTGGGAAAAAAGCTGTAGAGCTTGTTTCCCACTTGCAACCATACATTATCAGTTCCAGTCATCTCATGAGTGACCAGGAACCAAAAAGCAGGAGGGCTCACAAATGTCAAACCGCTCTTGTACATATTGTTGCAACATTTTAGGATAAGGGGCAGTGTGAGAATAAAGGCTGGTTTGTCAGTAGAAATGTCCGCTAACCGCCCTCTTCAAGAATACATGTGTCCGGGCTGAGTGATCATTGGTGTCTTGGCTCCGCACTGCTACTATCCGCTAGCCTTCAGCGCTCCTCTCTGAGCCTGATCTATAGTGTAATACTCCGCAAGTGAATAAAGCTCCACACTCCGCAAGTAATCCTGTAAGTAAAACAAAGGTCCCGTGAAACTCTCCTGATACTCTAGTATGTCTGTAAGTGTAAGTACAATAATGAGTAGTCGGTAAGATCATAGAAAAGAAGAGAGAAGAGAAACAGTGAGCCTCCACCCCCGTCCTTCCCTCCACGCGCATTGCTGCTCCCACCCAATCCCGCAGATCCAACACTTTCCCGCACTAGTCCTTCAGCTCTGCCTGCTTTCCGCATGTCATTGTCCTAGACTCTGCTCCTCTCCAACGCTTAACCTCACACTGTCCTTTGTCTAGCCCCCGCCAGTCAGTCTCTCACCACTGCCTCCGCCCCAGTTCCACCTGCTTCAGCTGCCGTGGCTCACCTGCTGACGCACCGCTGCTACCAGTCCACCTGTTTAGTCCGCCGCAGTCCAGTCCTGTCTTTCCACTCTGGTCCAAATACCCAATCCAAAATCCGTGCATTCCATCCACGTGTGACTTTCCGTAAGATTTCTTAGTGCACTGTAAAGCTCAAAAGTGTTCCTGAGAACCTTTTTCTGAGTGCGGAAAGGGATGTATGAGGTTACCTCTGCCTTTCCTGGGTCACGACTCACTAGACACTAAAACAAGCCCCCCAATCTACAATTGGAAGGTTTATGTAGTGATAGTGGAGGTGTATCAAAAGATAGCCTACTTTGAGCAGGTGGATTAAGGGTTATGGTGATGTAGCTGATGTGTAAGTGTTGTAATGAGGTTATAATTTGTATGTAAGGGTGTAAAACCACAATATAGAGTGGGGCTAATACTGTAGAGTGAGAAAGTATTGTACTGTTATGGGGTAAGCTGAGTGCAAGTAGTTTGCTGAGAGAAATTACAACTGGGGGGAGGAGAGCCTCCTTAAATAGAAAAGAGTGAGACATTTTAGCTCCAGGGGAACAAGAGAATGAGGGGTTTTAGCTAGTGGAAAATAGGAGGTGAGATGTTTTAGCTGGCCTGGCCTGTCAACTGATGTCATCTGCAAGCTGCATGAGGGGTTTTTGTTATCTTGACACCTGCATGATGTCACCTGTCAACTGTCCAGCTGCAGCCCCTATTACACTATTCTTCATGCACCTGCATAACACTGCATAACACTGCAAAAAAAACTGTGTCAACTGTGAGCAGTTGACATGCGGTAACTCTGAGGAAGCTTGTGGTGTTACACCAGCCTTACCCAAGGTTTGACTCAACCAAAGCGTCAATGCACAGTCACTGTGCACCTTGCACAGTGACTGTGCCAACAAAGGCACTTGTGCATTCAGGTGGAGTTACAATGGTAGCTTGGCTTGAGTATCCTGCATGTCAACTGCAAGCAGTTGACCAAGTTTTTTTTGCAGTGTAAGACTGCATAAAAAACAAATTTTTGAAAATGATAAATCCATTTTCCAATGAATCCAAGTGCCAGAGTTGCCATACAAGTACACAAAACTTCCTGCAATCTTCCAATGCCCCCACTTACAATTGTTTCACGAGCATATTGGGCTTCTGCATGTGGAAGGGTCCGCACATCAACACATGACCTATCCCACATAGATGTACCATTGGTCCTGGGTACACACCTTGATGACTTCAGTCATTGTTGCCTCCTTGACCAGAGGGATTCCCCCGGTCGAGAGGTATGTACACCACCCTGACCGGAGGGATTCCTTCCGTCAAAGAAGTGAGTCAACCCAGCGAACTGGACGTGTCCAGCTCGCCGGGAGGACCTCTCTCGCCAAGCTGGATACATGCACCCAGCTCGGTAAGGAAGGTCCCAGCAAGAGTCCACCCAGCAAGCTGAACGTGTCCAGCTCGTCGGGAGGACCTCCCTTGCTGAGCTGGATAAGTCAGGTCCGGTCAGGTCCCGGCGAGCTGGATACATATTTATCCAGCTCGGTGAAGTCCTGGCGAGCAGGATACATGTGCATCCAGCTCGGCGAAGGAGGTCCTCCCGAGGAGCTGGACACATTCAGCTTGCTGGGGGGACTCCTCAGCAACGAAAGGATCCCAGCGAGCTCGAGCAGGGTACATATGTCCAACTCGTCGAAAGGACTTCGCCGAAAGGACTTCTTGACAAGGCAGCCAGGTTTACAGCTGAGCCCCGACCGCCAGTCGGGTATACCTGACTATGCGACACAGTCGGATGGGCCGCGGGACACACGTCAGTCAACGCTGGCGCCGGCGTTGGCATCTGTGGTGCGGGGGGAGATATATGAACATCCTCCTGCTCACTGACTCAGTTGGATAGTCAGGTATACCCGACTGGCCTTGGTCGGGGTCCAGCCCTACCATGAGGGTAACATTAGCGATGGGGGCATAGCCTTATATTTTGTATATTTTGTATTGTGCTCCGTTTATGGGAGCGGAGGGGATGAGACACAGGGCGGGCCGGACAATTGGGGAAGGGTGATGGCAAGTCTGGCATCTTGGGAATTGGTTGTGGCAAAGTTGGCGGCCCAACACCGTGAACCATTGATTCTTCCTGAAACTTGGCATGTATGGCGGATGAGATCAATATCAGCCTGGCAAGTATGGCGGGCCAGGGGCATGTTTTGAGAAAATTGTGGCAAGTTTGTCATTTCAGGGGCGGGAAATCAGGGTTTTTGATTTTTTATGGCAAGATTGGCGCGTCAGGGCCTCCATACCAGACTACGGTTTGGTGATTTTCAATTTTATTTAAGAAATATTGAGAGAAATAAATTTTGAAAAATTTAATTTTCATGCCCAATGGTACGGCATACAGGCCCTTAGTGGCCCCAAGTGACATGCTATGTAGCTAGTGAGTCTTGCATGCACCTGCATAGCTTGTGGACTGTTTTGCTACATTTGGCTTGGGTTGACCCAGTCATTTCTCAGCTGATTTTCAATTTCCAACCAATATTGCTGATTCAAATTTTCCCTTAAATTATAATACCATTGAAATTAGAGGGTTTTGTTAGCTTTTGATCCTAGTTTTGGCAGCCTCACAAAACTATAAGTCCTAATCCCGGAGACAATGGCATTGAAGAGAGTTAATCAGGTCATGGTATCCAAACTTAGGATACCCACACATACTGGTCTGGTCTCAAAGCATAATGACATTTCTATTGAGGACTGTGAATTGTGTAGGCCACTTTTTGCCAACAGAGATTTTTTTCCAAATTCCATTGAAGACCCCCCATGATAAAAAAAATAAAGAAAGGTATCAAGTAATCAAGAAAGAAACAGAAACTAGAGACTGAAAAAGAAGTATCATCTAGGCAGCCTGCTTGAAGGCAGGGTCATCCATCCTAACACAGGATTGGCATTCTGTAAATTAATGGTGCGGAAGAATAAATATCAATGTAATTTGCATGGCATGATTTCAGGCACCATGAAAGTCTTACCAATTGAAGCCTTGCATTCCCCAGTGCAGCTGTACATTTTGTTATCATAAGCGGTGCAAACTATGTGAAAAAAGTATTAAAATCAGATGATTTGTTTGTGATTGATAATGTCGTCGATCCTTTTCAAGTTACTCCTAACTTACTATTGTGGTCCTTCTCAGTTTTCAAGAAGTAGTTCTTCCCACATTCCACACTCGCGACAGAAGTTTCGGAAGTCTTCACGAGTTTGCCTTCTTTCATCGTAACTGGGTAGCAGGTGCCACAGACTGGAATAATACAAAAATGGTATTTATTAGCCTCCATGCAGGATGTAACTTGCAAGCTTCGAGTGGGAAGATGGACAAGTGGCATACCTGCAGGCTTCCCGGAGCAACTCTTGAAGTCGCAAATACCCCCATCGGTTCCTGTGGCGGTGCTTTTGCAGACAGCCTCTACTGGGTCCTTGGATACTGCGTAGAGAGCAAACAAAATTTCAGGACAGAGTATCATTGAGGTGTTTAGGAAATGGTCCACAAACATTTGGCTCTTTCGCTTGCACTAAGACCACCCTTGCTTTGCATTTCAGCAATATCAACTGGCGACAATGGCAAGAAGATGTTGCCGCACTGCATAGGAGACACCTTGGGTTGGGAAGCCGACATAGAAGCGTTGGATTGGGCTGAGTCGGCTTGAGCACGGTAAAAGCTCAGACTGAGAATGACGAAAGAAACTAGATGCATTTTTGGTTAATGTTAAATTAAATAAGTAATGAAAGACTGGTAGAATAGGTTAATAGAGGCGAGTGCAAGGGTGATGGATTGATGTGATGAATAAATAAATAAATAAATAAGTATGGTAGCTGATGTTGGCAAAGCTGGGCGGATTGATGCCTTCCTAGCAAGATTATGGGCCTCCTTTTATCCTCTATCGGTCAAGGTGACGAGGGCATGCACCAGCTCACTGCGCTGCTGTAAATGTGTGGATCGTGGGCACAAACAAATTCATCACTGGAACAAGTACCGGGTAAGGTTGACGTACCTTGCTTTGGCAGAAACGTGTTTTGTCTCTGCACCGCTTTCCTTCCAACCAATCTCGCGGAGGTTGACAAGACGGACCTCAGAGGCCCAGACATTCTGTTTTCTCGTAACAGCAAGGTCGATAAACAGCAACGCTACAACCGCCGACGTGTCTCACTTGAGTTGATCAAAAAACTATTCACAACTTGGCTTGTGTTTTGCCGGTATTGAGAATGCTTCTATGATCTATCGCATAACATCACCTCTGCGGTTGGCCAAACGAACTCCTCTTCTCGCTCACCCGCTCACGCTTCAAAGATCCTGAGAGGTATTCAATGTGTCAACCACACGTTGAGATTAGGGTGCCAGAAATCTATAGGCTGCTATGCGTGTCGGCATGGGCATCTCAGGGGAGTCGATGAAGGACCCATGGGGTAGAAGTTTCCCGGAATGCGAAACGTGTAGTCGCGTCGCCTATGTGTTACTGGAACCCTCTGGTGCAATCTCAGCACAATGGTATCAGTAAATACAGGTCAAGACATCGACTTGAGGTCACCAAGTCTTGGCATACTTTGCTTCGATCAAGTTTTAGCCAAGACAGCACAGCTTGGAAAGGCGGAATCGCCAATCCAGTTGTACCCTATTCAATTACCTCAGTCAAATACATGTAATAATGGTACATCTACATATCATCTCTTGGCTTGGCATTCCCGGCGTGCTTTTGTGCTGCATGCCAAAGTCCCTCTGTAATTGAGGGGGGACACCGTCCTACAGGGAGCTTCCAAAGGAGAAAACTGAATGACTTTCCGTCGAGTATGGGAGCCTCCCGAACTTAGCACAAGTCCCTCGCCTGGCGGGGGGCGCGGGGCGAAGCCCCTCGCACGAAGTGCGACCTCCCGTCAGGGAGGGACTTGCATGGAATCACTGATTCCTGGCGTGAGAGCCCCGCGTACAGCTCTGAGTTTTTGCAGGTGGCCAACTTTGAGCCCCCAAAAACCCTACTTCTCAGAAGAACTCAGTCCCGCCCCGGATACCAAAGAAATGCCTGCTTCTCCTCTATAATTTGGCGGTAGTCGCAGGCTGATAGCGCTTGGCTCATGGCCTGGAGAGCAGTTTGAAAAAGGCCTCTTTTTGAGACGCACTCCTGCTGATGTAAGCAACAACAGCAGTATCCGCCTGACATTCCAACATCAATTTCTGTATTAATACAGACGCTGTTCTCCTGTACGCATGACTAGAGTTGTATTCATGCAGATAGCTTGTTTCCGAGAATTTTGAAACCTGTCTGGGTTACACAGGGTTACAAGCCCAGTCGGATCAACCGATCAGATTGTTTAAGTGGCAAAATTGTCATTGATCAGCACATTCTCTCAAAAAATCGCCTCAACAATGACTAAAAGCTTGAAGAATGCATCGGCAAAGGAACAATCCACACCCAAGGCATTGGGAAAAGATTCAACAAAGTCCTTACAAAAAGAGAACACCGATAAAGATTCAGACACTTTAAAGGCTATCCAGATCTGCAAGAACCTCCAGGCTCTAAATATGACCCCCAAGGAGTTTATCGTGCATTTCCTGAGCTCAAAAAATTCGGACCTGGCCTCTCGTCGCCGCTTCTGGGCCACAGATCCCGGCTATGAGTCAACCTTACACCTGGTTGAATGCATTCGAGATAAATTCAAACACAAAGCTGAAGGCGAAGGTTGGTGGACCAAGTTCATTCAGAAAGAAGTAAGTCTCATTGTTTTCAATCAGTCTCAAAACAAATATGACTTATTTTCCATGGTAGATCAAGTGTGCCTCGTCCACGACAACAAGGCCTAACCGGCTTTGGAATTCAGGACTGAAGTAGACTCGAGAGAACAACCTGCTGTTTAAAAAGATTTCTGGGCTGAGGTACACGAAATTGTACTTGCCCTCGCGAATTTTTGTAGCTTCCTCGGGATTGAAGCTCAATTTTGTCAGATTGATGGCCGTGAAACCGGCTTTCTTCTTCTCTAATACTTGATTATCTCCAAGCGCGTCGAGCGGGTTCAAAACTAGCACAACCCCCTCTTTATTTGTTGGAATGAGGTCATGGAACATCTCTGGTATTCGAGACTTACCAAAGCCAGTTCCTGCTAGTAGCATGACATTACGACGGCGAGCAAGATTGAGCACTGTCTCTATTTGTAGGGGTTTGGCCGGGACGGAATAACGGGCAAGGGCTTGCTCGCCAATGGCTGCCGATAGGGATGCATCGGGTTTCTTGATAATCTTTTTTAGGAGGGTGATGCTGGTTGTTTTCCACTTTTTGCGTGCCTTGGTTTTTGTCATTGTTGTTCGGGATGATATCAAACAATGACTCAGCAGTAAATTGTGGAGGGTGCTGGGTGTAACTGGAGGTTGCAAGAATCTTGCAGCCGGAATGTTTCACAATCATACAATTTTGTACAGGCAGTCGTATGCATTTATTGATACATCTCTCTCTCTATGTGGTTTACTTTTCTCGGTGCTTGAAAGCTTCAAACTGGAGGATCAGGCCGTATATTGGGAGCTACAAGGCTCAAATTGCATCAAAAGAAGCGCAATGCCGAGCACTCCTTAAGTCCCGAGGGGCGACTTCAACAGATGAACGGTTGATTTTCAAAAAAGGAAAATGTGAAAAAAAGCCTGATACAGGCGGATATTCCTGGGGCTCTCAGGCCAGGTACAGGTTTTTCCAGGTAAGCCTCTCTGTGAGACAGAGACCCTGCGGGGCTTCCCCTTTGGGGCTCTCACAGTGAGGCTTTGTTAAGCTTGGGAGCCTCCCAGATCTCAATTTACACACCCAACTCTTATTTATTAGTAAAAAGGAATTTTTTTTGCTAAGCCTGGGGTTCAATCCTTTCATCTGCGCTGTTTGTTGTTTTGGTAGGTGTCTTAATTTAGGAGTTAGAGGGGCATCTAGAGCTATCTAAATGCTGACGGGAATTCATCCACTGTTTCTCATGGGTATATGTTGAATTTCTGACTTCTATTTCTTACTTATCACAAAATCCTGTTGACCCAAATGATTCCTTATTGATTACAAAATTTCTCAAGCATCATTAGTAAGTTGATAGTGCAACCAAATCACGCCTTGTTGTACTATATTCATAGAACCCTTATTATTAGAGTTGTGTTAGTTATTTATATCTTCATCTCATTCAATATGTGTCTTTGTTCATTATCTCTCAAAACCACAATTTTTACACCTGTAGTTAGTCTATATATTCTAGTCTACATCAAGTATATGAAAACATTGGTTCTCATCCTTTTTTGCTGCTTGAAAAAAATCTGGTGAGACTGCCCCTCACTTGCACTCTTTCTCTCTGTCAATGGTGACAGTCTGTTATGAGCTGCACCTGCGCGCCATGGACTACTGTGGGGACATGTCATTTACTTGTACATACATGTCACAGCTCTCTACCACAAAGAGCAGTCGCGGAGAGATCATTAAGCTCTCCCATCTAGCAATTTATCTTTTGACTATAAGAACCCGACAGAACACCCCTTCTTCCCCATAGAGTGACCCTTACACAGTCTCTGGTTTCCAGGCTAAAGCCGTAGCTTTGGCAGTATAGGAGTTTTGGGGGGAACAACAGATTCCCATGAACATGAAGATTACATGGATGGGGATGGCTTTGATCATCATGGAAACCCAAACAAGAATAAAAATTATGAAGAGATGGATGAGTGAGGGCAATTTGAAAACAGTACCTAACAAAAACAAAACAATGCCAGCCTCTAAGTCCATTCAAAAGTCTCTCCTTCTGGTTGGAGCAATGCAACAAGTGTTTATCACTCTGAATGGAGAGGCAGGGAATTAGTCAAGTTAGGTCTTCATGCTAATTTAAATAAGCAATTAACTACCACTACAACATAAACTCTCAACTGCCACCATTTTACATGCAAGATACTGTTGTGGAAATACTTTTCTAGCTCCAATCAAAAACAAAACATCCTTTTTTGCACAGTCATGATTGACTGTGCATTGAAGCTTGTTCAGCAGCAAACCTTGAAAAAGGCTTGTGTAACACCACAAGCTTTGTTGGAGTTCTTGCATATTAACTGGTTGCAGCTGAAATTTTGTTTCTTGCAGTGTACCTCCTACCAACGGTGAAACAATACAATACAAGACCAATAATAGCCTACTATGAATTGTATTGGTTTTTTTGATACATCAGAATTCAATACCATGTATTGTATTGAAAAAAAGAGACAATACAGTGTATTGTATCTAAAAAAAACAACACCCTTTCTGGGCAATTGGTGCTCAATCCAATGTCCCCTCCCAGCAATACACTTGTATTGTATTGTATTTTATTGGAATTTATTGGCAATACAATACATATGTATTGGATTGGTTTGGTAACTTGATCCAATACCAATACACTGTATTGGACTCAAAAACAATACCCATGGCAATACCAATAAATACCAATAAATGTACCACACCATTTCTCCATTTCTCCTACTGCAGAGTGGGAAAATACTGGTCATGCTGTGGTCCAATACATGGAGAGAAGACAGGTTTGTGGATACTGATGTTAGATTATAGGATGAGGAAGCTGTCTGGATCTCAACTGTCTCCAAATATGAGTGTACGGACTGTAGCATGTATGTGAAAGGCTGGATACACATGAAAGTACAGCTCATAAAAGGTCAAATTGCACTGACCAGAGGAAGGCTTCTTTTGAGTTAATCACACTGTAGTAACTCCATGCTTCTATATAGTATCCCATTTTGGTGTTCACACCAGTGCATAAGTCAGGCTTCTTCAAAATTGAGGGCTTCAAGCTGTTGGAGGGTGGAGTGGGATATTCAAGGTTCCACCTCAAAGTTTCAGATGTGGGTTGGTCCACAAGACATGCAAGAAGCATATTTTGATATACAAGGTTGGCTCCAATCAATATTCAAGATTTTATGTTCCAACTTTACTCCACTGTGCTAGATTTTACTTTGTTTCCCAAGTTTTTTTTTTCTTTTATTTTGTGTTTGTGTTGTTTTGTGGTATTTGCGCTTTTCACACAAGAGGAGAGGATGAAAATTCCCATGACATGTTCTGTCCAGAGTCCAGGTGCAGTTCTGCACTCAGAGGATGGGTTGGCATGGGAATTTCTGATCCAGAGAATAAAAACCACAGTTTTGATTGATTTTCATAGTTCCTAATTCTTCCAGAGTCCATTCTGCCAGTGTAAGAATCAAAAGTTCTAGTGACACCCTTTTGCTGAATGGCAAAAGGTATGTATTAGGTGTAGGCTCTGCCTTTCTGTATACCAGAAAACAAGACCACCAAGGTAAGCATGGCAAATTATGTTGTGATAAGATCGCTTGAAGATGAGATATACAATGGGATTGTTATTGAGGCTGGGTGTTGATAAAGTTGTTAGTGACTGAGATAGATGACCATGAATGGGGCTTGAACCTAGGTCCTTGGGCCAGGGGTATATACGTTTCAAAATTGAGAGGTGGTGAGATAGAGAGGGAACTAATCTCAACCAGGAATGGAACCAGGGACTGAGTTACTAGTGAAAGGTGTGTGAACTGAGTGGTGATATGTATTGCAACAAAGTGTGACAAAAGTGATGTGCAACTGAGTGGTGATGTGTACTAAGAGCTGTTATGCAGGTGGGTGTAGGATGACATGATGTGATAGATGATGATAGACTGTAGACTGCTGAGTGGCATGATCTGAGGGGAGTGTCCTCTGATGGGATTGAGAACAGAACAACTGGCAGGCAGATGCCTCCTTGTATAGAAAATGGTGAGGGAATTTAGCTCCAGGGGAGCAGGCTTTGAGGCATATTAGCTGGTGGGGAAGTAGGAATGAGGGAATTTAGCTAGACTATCTACAATGTGTCCCTTTGACAACACTGCAACAGCTACAGTGTGCACGGCGGGAAGCACAGTGTTTTTTTTCCCCGCTTCACTAAGCTTTTAGCAGCAGGTGAGCCGCTGCTCTTTTTGCTGATTGATCTGAGGGCGAAAAAAACAATATTTCAGTGGCCTGAAGCAGAAAACCGCTGGGCTGACCGCTGGAACAGCGGAAAATCGCTGCGCTGCGCGCTGAAAAGCAGTGAACCTAGCTGACAAGAGCCCTGAGCGCTGAAAAGAAGTGAAGCTTGCTATAAGAGGGTTGAGCGCTGAAAAGTGGGGAGTTTTTCACTTCTGTGCATCTTGTGGTTGCTCTCAGTCAAAACAGCTCTGCAGGACACAAAACCGTGATGTTCCTTGCGCTATCATCACTATTCTAAGGAAAAAGAGGCTTAGTGGGCCCAAGCGCCGCAGGGCTCTGGAGCCTGCGCTAGAAACAATTTTTGCAGCAAAAAGCGGGTCAAGCCGCTGCGCTACTTTGCAGCAAAAGAGGGGAAAAACTCTTCTCTACCTGAGGATCAAAATCTGTGCAGTGAGTTTTTCTGCTGCACTGACACTGAAAACAGCGCCTGGCCGCTGACGCTATTGCTTTTTGGAGCCAGCAAAAACCGGATGGCCGCTGCGCTTCGCTATTTTGGCGCTTATGTCAGCAAAGCCCAGCTGTTGAGGTGTTGCCTTTGATATGCAAACAGGCTCATATATATTCACATAAGGATTTTCCAAGACCAAAGATATGCAAATGTGAAATTGGAGGTGAAGACTGATAAAAGGAATGAAGTAATTGATGTCTCTTTGAATTTATCTTGAGGCTTTTAGATAGTATAAATAAAGTTTTGAATTTTTCCTCCTGCAATTCTTTTTTTTTTGTTCTGATCATCACAGCCAAATCAAACCATGGCAAAGTATCTAAACTTGGTGTTTATTTTGAAATACAACCTCCAACCAAGCTATCAGTTTTTATATTTATGCTTCAAAATCTGGGCCAACACAGAAGGCAACCTAAAAAGCATTTCTTCCCCTCTCCCAACTGCCTCCACCCAGGACAGACAAAGTCTCATACCATCTCTGCACTTATTACTGGTAGTACCATCTCATTGTGGAATTACTCAAATCAATATCTTTTCTCACTCAAGAATCTCATTGTGAGTCAAAACAGTCCTCTCAGCTTAAATCACCTGGTTCAACTTTCATGCAACAAGTTATGAGAAAATTCTAGTATCACTCATAAATACACTTTTTTCATTTTCTTCCTCTTGGACTTGGACTCAAAACTCATTGTTGGGCATCAATTGAATTTATAATATGAAGATTAAACTCTTGATGGTCTTGACCAACATGTTCAACTACCATCAAGTTCAAAAATTTTCATCTTTTGTTGCAACAGTCAAGCTTCTAGATGGATCAGAGGCAGGTTTTTCCACAATTAATTACTTGAGGACATGAATTTACCTGCTTAAGAATCCATGAGCTCTTGAATTTGAAAGTTTCTTTCAGGTCTCTCCCTTCTTGCCCTCTTGAATCTGGATATAGTCAAAGGAACCCTTACCCAACCAAACCTCAACACTAAACTTATTACCTTAAGCTCAGCAACTCAATTGTTTGAATTTTTCTATGATTGAAACCCAAAGGAAACTTCCACCAAATAAGAATCCTCACCCAATTTGGCTTGCACAAAAATCAAGCTAACACTCACCAATTTTCTCTCTCAGCTATGTATATCAAAAATTCAAACCAGCCTCTCATTTTCAATTATTAAAAAAACTAGGTTCTGTATTGGAAATTTACTGGTTTTTACAGACTGATGGGACTGTCAATCTTATGGCTGAAATTTTGGCATGCCTTTTCTGAGGTGCATAAAAACATTTACACCCCAATGTGGCGGGTTTTCACATGCAATCAATCCAATAAATTTCTTGGTATTTATTGATATGGGATAGGTTTTGTATCTGATAAGTTGTATCAGTATTGGATCTGACAACCAACACCATCAAGATGTATCATAGTACAGGGATTAGGTCCCCAATTCAATCCAATATTTTATGTATTTACCAGACAGGCCATTGGATTTTGTGCAAATTTCCCAAAAAAGGTAAAACAAATATTCAATACAATGCAAAAGTATTATATCTGCTTTTCAATAAAATATGTGGGATTGAATCCTTGGTTATTTAAAAACCAATACTATACACATTATTGCCAATATCTGTCTTGGATTGGATTGGTTGCAGGTTTGCTAGTCTAACAGAAAGCCCAATAAGTCTGCTGTGAATATAATTTTAATGGCCAAAACTCTCATTAAATCTTCTCAATATTAAATGTATCTCCATCCAAGCTGGGAGGTATTTTTTCTGGCCAATCAGATAATAATGAACTTTGAAGGTTTCAAGGCCCCCCAAGAGTTTTTGAGACGCCCACAATGACTCTTTTTTATGTTTTCAACTTCCAAAAAAGTAATATTTACTGAAAAAATGGGTTGGTAAACTATTAATGTGCACAAATCATTTGACAGGCTTGTGCACAAGTTATAAAACAACCCTATATTCAGAAAAGTGTTTTTTTTTCAGCATGCAAAGTATTTCAATGTGAAACCAAAGGAAAAAATAGTGAACAGGTCTCCAAGGAAAAAAATCCACCCTTTTCGACTGAAAACATTGCCTCCCATGATATAAGTATGCAAGAAAAAAAGCTGCCAACTATTCAAGAAAGAAACAGAACCCAAAGATTGAAAAAGATGTATCATCTAGGAAGCCTGTTTGAAGGCAGGGTCATCCATCCTAACACAAGATTGGCATTCTTAAAATTAAAAAGATGAGTATAAGAAAGGTTAGTCTACCGGTTTATATTGCATGATTTCAGGTAACTGATAATTCTTACCAATGGAGGCCTTGCATTCCCCAACGCAGCTGTACATCTTGTTATCATAAGCAGTGCAAACTTAAGTAAAAACAAAGGAAATGAGATGATTTTTCAGCTCTTGACCAAACCCCTGAGATTAATTTTGAGCCTTGCCATCCTAACTCACCATTATGGTCCTTCTCGGTTTTCAAGAAGTAGTTCTTTCCGCATTCAACACTCTCTACAGAGGTCTCAGAAGTCTTCACAAGTTTTCCTTCTTTCATTGTAACTGGGTAGCAGGTACCACAAACTTGAATAATAATAAGAAAAATTTCAGTCTCGATTCAGCATGAGAGCCCTTGGATGCGAAAAGATGGACAAGTGGCCTACCTGCAGGCTTCCCGGAGCAACTCTTGAAGTCGCAAATACCCCCATCGGTTCCTGTGGCGGTGCTTTTGCAGACAGCCTCTACTGGGTCCTTGGATACTGCGTAGAGAGCAAACAAAATTTCAGGACAGAGTATCATTGAGGTAATTAGGAAATGGTCCACAAACATTTGGCTCTTTCGCTTGCACTAAGACCACCCTTGCTTTGCATTTCAGCAATATCAACTGGCGACAATGGCAAGAAGATGTTGCCGCACTGCATAGGAGACACCTTGGGTTGGGAAGCCGACATAGAAGCGTTGGATTGGGCTGAGTCGGCTTGAGCACGGTAAAAGCTCAGACTGAGAATGACGAAAGAAACTAGATGCATTTTTGGTTAATTTTAAATTAAATAAGTAATGAAAGACTGGTAGAATAGGTTAATAGAAGTGAGTGCAAGGGTGATGGATTGGTGTGATGAATAAATAAATAAATAAATAAGTATGGTAGCTGATGTTGGCAAAGCTGGGTGGATTGATGCCTTCCTGGAAAGATTATGGGCCTCCTTTTATCCTCTATCGGTCAAGGTGACGAAGGTATAGACCATCACTTCTCATTGGTGGGCACAAGCAAATTCATCACTGGGCGCGCAAGGTTGAGGTCGCTTTGGAAGAAACATGTTTTGTCTCTGCACCGCTTTTCTTCCAACCCTTCTCGCCGAGGTTGACAAGACAGAACAGGCAAATGAACAAAACTGTGGGCTTCCGAGGCTCAGATAGTTTGTGTAACCTTGCAACATCAAGCTCGACGAACGACGACGTGCCTAACACAAACGTGTCCCACCGGAACACACAACTTGGCTTGCTCTTGCTTTGCCTGTATGGAGAACTCTTATGTCGCACTGAACAAACATATCTCTCTCTCAAACTATTTAGCTCAAGATTTCCAATACTTGGTCAAACCAATCTGGTCCTCTCGTGCACTCGCTCGAGAACCAATCCTCCAGTTGGGTGTCTAAACGATGCCGTTGAGGTCAAAGTGCCAAGAACAATCTAAATACTGCACACTTTCGTTTGAGAGGAGTTGACCAAGAAGGCCTAGGCTTCGGCAGACTTGGCAAATTCGTGTGCGACCTATGTTATGGAGTATGTCACACTTGGCTATGGCTAATAAATTATCTTTACTAGTGGCTACGTGAGTCCTGACTTAACCAAGTCCCTCACGGGCCTGGTAGTGCCAACAGTAAAGCAAATCACATGTGGATGGCACACTCGAGTATTTGAATCTGATGCAAGAACATGTTTCTCTTGGCAAATGAAGATAGCATTCCCGTCGGGCCGGGCGTCTGGGTTGCAACTTGCTGCTGTCCAATTTCTTTGATGAGTCATTAACCTCAACTTGTTTGCCTACACATCATCTGACTGTGCTTCATGACCCAAGTGTCGTTGCTTCATCTTTGCCATATATGCTCTTGAGTCTTAAGTAAACACACTCTTTCAAAGCTAGGCTCACCAAGCCTACCCTCTGGATAACTCATGTGCTGAACAGCCTAGTGTTCTGCTTGGATGGTATCCATAATGAGGCTTGGAAAAACAAATCCCAGGAATTGGGAAAATGACGCCCAAAAGTTCATGTTTACGTCCTGGGAGAAATGTCCAACAAAGTTGAATAAAATTACGTGGATAACCCCCAAATATCCGCCAAATTTGGTCGACGACTTCCGGAATAATCTTGACCCAAAAAAGGGTCCGGTTGGACTTGGGCGGTTGCCCATGGGGGTCGGCCATGGGTCCGCGGGACGTAAACCAACTTTGGGAGTCATTTTCCCAATTTTCAGGAGTTGTTTTTCCAACCCTCTATTCTTTTGCCTCCGAGGCTCGGTGTTGAAGGCTTGCTCCCATGGTCCTGATAGTTATCCTCGTTGCTAACTATTGCTGTTTCAAGGGACGTCAACATTTACCTCATACACGGAGCACATCTTGCGCGGCCCAGACATGACTGACTTGAAATGCTGCCGATGATACTGATTTGGGCATATCTTGGAACCATGTCGCGGAGTTAGTCTAGCCACCGACCACCTGACCACCATTCTCACCTGTTGCTTTGGTGAGGCCGGTTGATAAGCGGTTGACTAACTCCAAAATTAAGAAACATGCAGACACGCATTTCTTGCTTGATGAAACAACACAACCGGGGATAAAACTCATTGGGGCTTCGAGCCTCGGGTAACAGCCAAGCTAGCGTTGCACTCATCGACATCGCGTACTCATGCTCACATCTTAGAACTAGAGAGGTTTGCAGGCCTGGGTTCTGCATCAGGTTAAAAGACCGTGTCTCCAGCTGCTTTCTAAAACCATCTTATTCAACATTCCTGCCCACCAATCATACATACACGACAATCATACCGATACTACTCTCCTTGACGAATCTCCTTCATTTCACATTAAGACTTCTTCTTCAGTTACCATCTTAACAGTCTTTCTTTCAAATCAAATATTATATACTTGCACAAAATGCAGTTCTTCTTTTTCGTCGTCATCAGTGTGTGCTTGTTCAGTGTCCAGGCTGATGCCGGGGCCCAGACGCCTTTCCCAGGCGGGAATCTAGATGATCAAAAAACCAAGGACACTCAGCAGTTACCCCCTCAAGTTCCTTTGGAGTGCAAAAATACCTTCGTGCCCGTGTCCGAACGCGACTTGTACGAAATAACGAAACAGGATGCCGGGAATGGCATGAACGCTACGTCCAGTGCTGCCGGGCAAAAAGTCGATCCGTCTAAACGTTAGTCAATTCAGGCAGACGAACAGATATACAGCACAAAACTGACAACTTTTGTTCCAAACAGTTTCTGATAATCAAACGATGGCTCTCTGTGAAACAGCGACAGAATCTGGGGCAGGATTGTGTGACCTTAACACATGCAAAATTCCACAACCCACAGGTTGGCATTTTTCAGGCACTGTTCCAAATTGTCTCATGAGAAACGGGAAAATAAAGAAAGATTAATTCTGATCATGTTTCTCGCATTTCAGTTTGTACTCAGTGCTGTGAGATGGACAAGGATAGTAACGACTTCACCGCAATGAAAGGCGCAGCTACATTGGACAAAGTGACTTGCGATTCTGGTTATTCTTTGAAGACTCCGACGAACAAGCAGAATGGGAACAGTAAGTTGAGACCAATTCTGTCGAATCGGCTGATCGCTAACAATCAAATGTCCCTTTAACTTCCTAGTGTGCATGACTCAGGAAAAAACTTATACCTGTGCTGGGGAATGCCAAGGAGCAGTAGGTAAGAGTCAAATGATTAATTGGAAGTTCTAGCAAGCAAGCTGAGCCGCCTCTCCCCCCTTATAAATTTTCTTCTTTAGCATGTCAAGCATGCTACACTGACGACTCAAAGGGCAACCCCAATGACCAGACTGACAACTCAGCTGGCACTACTGGCACTACTGGCACTACTGGTACAACTGGTACAACTGGTACAACTGGTACTACAGGTACTACTGGTACTACAGGCACTACTGGTACTACTGGTACTACTGGTACTACTGGTACTACTGGTACTACTGGTACTACTGGTACTACTGGTACTACTGGTACTACTGGTACTACTGGTACTACTGGCACTACTGGTACTACTGGTACTACTGGTACTACTGGCACTACTGGCACTACTGGTACTACTGGTACTACTGGTACTACTGGTACTACTGACACTCCTGGCTCTACTTAGACTGTCAGCTCAGCTGGCGCCCCTGCCATACCCCAGTGATGAGGAGGATTGCATGTTACTTTCTATGGTGCTCTTGGTTTCATTATTTTTTTTGCATATGAGGAGCGGTTACTTTTTGAACTTTCATCTTCAAAATATAGATAGACTTTCCATCACAATAGGTGTTATCACCAATCTTCATTTTACATCTTTTGGAAGTAAAAATTCTTTTATAAGTTTTAGATTCCAATTTTTGCTTTGTCCATTTTTTTTGGAATTATGAATACACTTTGGCACAAACTCAGTCATACTGCTACCGTATGTGGTTCCTCAGGGCAATCAAGGCTGGCATAAAAGATGATTCTACAAAAAATTATTTGAGACAAGATATCTAAGCATCAATAAAAAGTGGGTTTGCATGTCAAGTGCAGAGTGGGAAGAACAACAAACAATGAGAAGTCTCAGAAATCACCTACTCAAGAACCAGTAATGCGTATTTCTCACATGAATATGGCTAGAAGTCTAAAACTGATAAGGTTCCTGAAGTGAAATTAGGAGCTATGATTGAAAGTGAGAATACTGATCATCTGAAAAGAATAAAGAGAAAATAAAAATGTGGAATTTTACTTTGGCTAGGTTTATAGGTTAGGACTGCAAAAACATTCATCAAACTTAAAGCCGCCCTCTGTGATGGTGCCTTTTTACCATCTGGTTTTCTCATTAATTGTAAATGTGGGGCTCTATGGAGCTTTATCGTTGTATTTTCATTCTTCTATTATTCAAAAAAAAAGTGCAACATTGACCACCATCTTTTGTCTCTTTTTTATAACCCCTTTTGTGGGTTAATCATTGCGTTTATTCAGATGACGCCTACAGTATAAAATTCAATCGAGGTCATCGTCAATCCCAGGACACGTCCTCCAGCTCTTTTCACTCACCAATTTTCAATCAAACAGTCCTCCAGTGTTTACCTCTTTTTCTTGCCTTATCAAACCAAAATCTGAGAATTGCATGGAAGGATCTGGAGTGCTTCATGAAAGTATTTAGAAAATCCGAAATTTTCACTTCAAAGTCCTCCTCAATTGCTTTTTTTCTATCATGATGGATGCTGCAGAATCTGATTGCACAGGTGAGAAAGGAAACCAGGATCCGAAGGATGTAATCCGAACTTGCATATCACCTTGAATTGGTTTGATACATTTATGATACGAATATTGTCTTGAAATGCGCTAGATTAGAAAGGCGGCACTTTTGATCGCCGAGTATCTGAAATGGTCTGTAAGGGAAAGCGCCCAGGAATGAAAAGCAAACTATTACCCCGAATCTCAAACGGCTGTTGTTTGCTTTTCCCTTCAGCTTTCTTTTTAAAGGCAGGTGTCGGACCATCATGCCTCCTCCACGACCCCATCTAACTTCATCATCACAAGAGCCCGGAAGCTTGCACATTCGCCATCCACATCCACCGCTTGCCAACAACAACAATTGATCATGAACCACAATCCATTTCCCGGTGACTTGGATGCGGCAGAAATTTTAGACCTAGGACCTAGTAGCTCTCGCGAAGTTTGTCAAACTCCTTCACGGACACGATCTCTCTCGCACCACGGCCCAGCCGATGGATCTGAGATGAGTGGAAACCCGACGTTCCCCGGGACTACTTCTGCACACCTGCCAGAGCTCCGAGATAATTTCGCAACGGATATGTCTGTTACTCGTGCGTCCACTTCAAGTTCGTATTCTGTAATAGTTAACGAACATATTTCAGGACCAAATGAGATGTTGGGAGCCGACGATGAATTGGAGGACTTCGAAGAACCTGACCCAGAAATTGATGCGGGCTATCAAGCGCCACCCCCAGCGCCTGTTGCCGATGGAAATGCACCACCGAGCCCCTCAAGCGCCGAAAATCAACTGCGTGTTCAGAGATTCTTCCGCGATTTGCAAGAGTCTTTCCGGCTCATGATTGTTACTAACACGCCTGTTCCTAGACACCTTGCCGTTCACGAGATTGAAGAACTCCTCGACCGACTGCAAACCACAACCGCCGGCCCCTCACGTGCGGAGAACTCTGATGAACAAGCGGTCCTGGCCAGTTGTTCGATATGCCTCGAAGACGATGTGGAAGGTGACACGCTTTTTGTGCTCCCATGTCATGCCTCACATCGTTTCCATCGCATCTGTCTGCAAGTAAGTCTTCCTTACTCATTTATTCATTTTTTTTCTCAATGAAAAATTGAGCATACATTTATCACTCTGGCATGCAGGACTGGTTACAGGGTAATACTAGCTGCCCTTTGTGTAGAGCCTCCCTTCGGATAAGCGAAACAGAAGAGCCGATTTAGGTGACAGGTACACTTTTCGCCGAGACGAAGATTTTTTGTCATTCAATGCTGTTGTAAAACGCCCTCTAAATTTTCATGAATTATATTGCCTTGATCCCGTCGAAACATATTTAAAATCCGAGCTCGCGACTCATTTGAGCATCTTTTTAACTGAGGGAGTGCCAGTCACATGACAGCCAGCTGAACTTTAATGAGACGGGGATTTGACTAGGCCAGAAAATGGTTTGGTACGCTGTGAAACATTCTCGCACCTTTTTGGACGCGTTGCTCATGCGGTCAAATCTGGTGTCATAGAAGTAGTATGAGAGAGATGATGTATTCCAAGTAGGTGAAGGTATGATTGCCACATGTATGAGCGTGTAATGTGAAAAGAGGGGAGGAATTTGAAGTCTGAAAAGAATGTATAGGTTCATGGGCTATTGGAATGAACACGTGTCGTAAAAAGGGAGTGATGAAGATATTACAAGAACAGTGCAGAATTGCAGGCAGAAATTGTAGCGGGCACGGTGCGACAATCACTGCTCTAAGGGTTAGCGGGGGGAGTGACAGGAGCGGTGGTGGCAGGGGGGGCAGTGGGGCCAGCGGGAATGTCTTTGACGTCATAACAGGTGTTGCAGCCTGGGGTGGATGGGATCACAATCAGTCAGTTGTTGGGACCATGGCTATGGTTAATGAGCGTGTCGCTTACCTCTTGCTCCCTCGCATTTCTTGCAAGAGTAGGTCATCTGGGTCTTGGTCGAGCACACTAGCATACGTGGATTGAATGTTCAGCCTGGAAAGGAAAACAGTCGGGTTTGGGGAATCACTCACGGTAAGGGGTTCTGGTTTCGGTCACGTTGAAGTTGTAGCTGTCGTCACACACTACGGGATCGGTGATGACAGTACCAAGGGTACCGTCGTCACCTTTGGCGTTGGGGGTGTATTCGACGCAGCCGTGGCAAGCTGTGGAAGGATACTTGGGGTCAGCTGTGAGGCCCGGGATAGGGATGTGTCTCAGGGGCTTACTTGGGGAGGGGTTCGCGACGATGTCGCATGTGTTCAGGACACAGACGGCGGTGGTCTGGTCATTCTTGCAGATGGCGGCAGTTTGGTTGGCCGACACTGGGAACGGGCGAGTGGTGAGGGGATGTCTAGGTGGTAGTTGTTGCGAGATGGGATGGGGTTACTCACGGGTTTTGGGGTCGGGAATCTTGGTGCGGTCAGCGTTTGCGTCCATGAGGGCCATCTGGGCGAGTTCACGCTGGGAGAAAGGCAAGTGGCTGTTGGTGCAAGTGACAGCAATAGCGTTGGGAACTGTGGAGTGCGGCGGAAGGGAGTCAGTTGGATCAACGGTGCCGAGACTGATGTTGGGGACAAACCTGGGGGGGCACCTCCGGCGGCGGTTGCCTGGGGGTTTACTTGGGCATTGGTGGCGGTGGTGTTGGTGGGCGCGTCTTGGGCGAAGACGTTGGAGGCGAGCAAAAGAGCGGTGGTGAAGAAGCTGTGATGCATTTTAAGTTAAGTAAATAGGTTGGGCGAGCAGACGTTGAGTCAGAACGAGTTGGAGCTGTGGAGTGGTGAGTGAATGTGTGAGTGAGTGAGTGGGTGAGTGAGTGCAGTGAGGTGCTGGCTGGTGGGTCTCTTGCAGGCCCACAGTCGATGGTCTTATATCCTCTTCCGCTGGGCCCTGAGCCAGTCTTCGAGTGCTCTCTGGAGTCCCTAGGGTCGCGTGGCTTGGCGTTCCCTAGCATGCTGGTTACTCGTTTGGGCTGTTGAAACTTGGAAGACAGCCTCCAGTGAGTTTCATCCTGGTCGTTTGGAGGAGATGAAACTCGGTGGCTTGCTATCTCCCGGCTTCCGGCAGCCTGTGTAGGCTGTCGCCCACTGGTGGGGGATCTTGTACGGAAGCCGAGGTGCGACACTATGGTATCTCATCGCCCCCTTGGTTTGCCAATGGAAAAAAACCAAAGCCGAATATTCCAATCGCCGTGCTGGGCCGTGGGTCAAGAAACTTCTTTGTGTCAGGAACATGGAAATGGCATTCTCCTCTCGTTTCAGGGCCTGTAGATTATACCTGTCGGGAGGAGCTGGGTCGGGCTGTAATCTATGTCAGAGATAGCCGCCTCCGCCTGCATCGGGAATGGTCAGCGCTCCTCCTCCGAGCCGGTCGACCAGTCCCGAGACACCCCCGGCTTGCCCAGCCAGCAAGCCGCTGCTGATGACACGTTCCACGTGGCTGTGATTGCACTCGGGCCGATAGGTTGGAAAGCTCAGACCGCGTCCGCCAGCGCATCTTAAAGCCTCTCCTCACTCGTATTAGTTCGCTTAATTTCCAGGTGAAGCAAGCCCTGGTTTGTGGGCAGGTCAATTAGCGAGGCTGTTTCGAGTGGGCAGACGCATTCCTTGGGTCAGCTTCAGGCTAACTGACCTCAGGAATGCCCTTCACTGAGAGCATTCGCATTGGTCGGGTTAAATTGCCGGGTTAAGGCGAGTTAACCCGACCAAACCTGATTGGCCACTCGCATTGGTGCCGGGTTAACATCGGGTTACCAAACCAGGAGTTTGATTTCAGGTTTGTGGTCGCTAAATTTAGCGACCGCTAACCTGAAATCAAACCTCTGGTTTGTTAGTCCAGGTTCCACCGGGTTTGATTCAGGGACATTCAAATCATCTCCAACTTCGTCAACACCCACCAGTGCCACCAGCACAATGACTAAACCAAAGCGGACTCGCGCAAGCAACTTCAACCCCATCGAAGATGAACAACTGGCCCGTAGCTGGATTGAGATCTCGAAGGACATTATAACCAATAACTCGCAGACCATCGGATCCTTCTGGGTACGAGTACAAGAAACATTCAAAGGCCTCTCAGGCATGCACAAGGAGGTTGCCACTTTAACAAATCGGTATGTTTTTTAGTTGCATGTCTCTAGAATTTTTTACAAAGTAATTGTTATTGAGCTTCTGTTGGCCTTCGAAACATCTTTGATCCTTGCTTTTCCCGTGTGTAATTTTGGGATCATCGTTGGAATTTGTTAAAAAGTCTGCTTCTTCAAGTGGATCTGGTTCTTGCATCATCCATCAAAGAGCCGGATTCAACTTGCCAGGTTTGCCCTGTTGGGTTTGTTAACCCAGAAGTTAACCCGGACAAATGTGTTTGACGCTATTAGGTTAGCTAACCCGGACTTTTAACCTGTATTTGCTAACTGTTGAGTTGTCTGTTAATCTGCTACCATGATGTATCACCACAGTATGGAGGGCTGTCGGATTGACCCATGAGCACTACCAACCAACCACCCAGCTGGCAGCCACAAGCGTCTGTAGCCTACACTACAGGCAGACAGCTGTCACTCCCGCACGCAGCGTCACCTAATTTTGGTGGCCGCAGTCACTGCGCAGGTGACGCTGCGTGCGGGAATGTCACCTGTTTGCCTGTAGTGCTAGCTGGTAAAGGCAGCACTCTAGTATGTGTCTCAGCATAGCTGAGGTTGTGAGTTTGACTCTCACCAGACACATCTTCATTTTACAGTCTCTACACTAACCTGAATTTTAACCAGACCAATGTGAATGGTCTGAGGCTAAGTTTCAGGCTTTAGGCTAGCTAAATTTAGCGCTAAACCTGAAATCAAGCCTGAGGTTTGTTGACCCGGGCTCGCCCGGACCAATGTGATTGCCAGCCGGGTCAAGTTCCCCAAACTCTTCAACTTATCCCAACAAATGCAAATTCTCAGAGACGCTTTGCGCGTCCCCAAAGGGACTAGTTAACAAACTTGTCCAAATCCCCGCTTTTGCAGGGAGGCAGGCACTTCTGCACTTTGCGTCCAATTGAGAGGCTGTGTGTACAAGCTAGAGTTCAGCTCGCTGCCTGAAGATCCCCGCTTGCCCACCATGAATACCTTTTGTGTTGAGGGCAACAAAGGTGACACAAGAACTATGAGAGATGACAAGATGTCATGGACATGGTCCAGCACATTGAGTCAACATGTAATAATCATTCAGTGTTAGAAATCACAGTGAGGCAAACAACTAGACTATATACATGCACAATATAGGCTGAGTTGTGGGTGTATAGATTAGAAGCATAATACATAGTGAGATGCTAATACACTATCTCAACACACCCCCTTGCTGATAAATCTATACATAACAAGTCCTACTTGTCCAACCTTCACATACCCAGATCTTGAATGGCTTGGTTAGGCCAAAGGGGTTGGTCAGGACAAGCAGCTGTCAGTATAAACATCCAAACTGAGAAAGGCAAGAAAGTTGTCAAACCAAGGTAGAGATCCATCCTCCACATGGTGCAGGGAAAAGCCATGACAGCCAATGTACAAACTTGCAGAGGGGTAGGAATTACCTATAAGGCTAGACCGGAGTTGTCATTGCCAGAACGGAGGTTGCCTTTTTCTAATAGTCAAATTTTGGTGTGACTATCAGAACAACAACAAAAAAAATAGACTGGTCACCTGGGGGAATGAAATCTTAAAATAAATGCAGTAAACCAGAATTTTAGCAAGCGGTTACATCTGCTTATTTGAGAAACAAGAAAAAAAATGTGGTATCACTGCTTCAGAGGAATGATTGGGCCTATGGACAATTTATCAATGCTTCAGAGGGAAATCGAGGCTTGGTACAGTCGCTGGAGGCCATCAATGGTAGTTGGAGGCCATCGAGGGCCTCTGGAGGCCATCAAAGGTCGCTGGAGGCCACCGAAGGTCGCTGAGGGCCGCCGAGGGTTGCTGGGGGCCGCCGAGGGTTGCTGGGGGCCGCCGAGGGTCGCTGGGGACCGCCGAGGGTTGCTGGAGGCTACCAAGGGTCGCAGGAGTCCATCAAAGGTTGCTGGAGGCTGTAGACGTTAAATCAAGGGTCTGACGAGTTCCGAAGCGTCCGGACGAGCTTTGATTGGTCTTGAAGGGTCGTGAGGAGCTCTGATCGTTTGTGACGAGTTCTGACCAGTCCTGAGGGGTCCTGAGGAGCTCCGATCTGTCCTGACGAGTCCTGAAAAGTCCTGAGGGGTCCTGAGGAGCTCCGATCTGTCCTGACGAGTTCTGACGATTCCAGACGGGTTCCGACAACACCTGACGGGATCCGACGAGTCCTGACGGGATCCGACGAGTCCTGACGGGATCCGACGAGTCCTGACGGCTTCCGATGAGTCCTTGAGAGATCCGACGGGTTTCCAGGTGATCCAGCAAGTTGCGAGCGACGACAGGTCTACGAGCGACAAAGAGTTCTGGTGATTGAGTCGAGTGAAACCACGGGGGGCGGGCCAAAGAAAAAAAATCCGGAAGAGCGAGTGAAGCCGGTGGAAATGAGTGTGAAGAAAAAAATGAAATAAAGAGGTGCGACAGGTGGAGCACATGGGCTTCATAACCTGTTGAGGGCAACAAAGGTGACACAAGAACTATGAGAGATGACAAGATGTCATGGACATGGTCCAGCACATTGAGTCAACGTGTAATAATCATTCAGTGTTAGAAATCACAGTGAGGGAAACAACTAGACTATATACATGCACAATATAGGCTGAGTTGTGGGTGTATAGATTAGAAGCATAATACATAGTGAGATGCTAATACACTATCTCAACATTTTGGACTGAGGTCACGCGCCGGCCGGGATGGATCTGTTGTGACATTGTGTTAGATCTTGACTGCAACACCTGTCACAGCTCTTGTAGATAGACTATTTAGTTCACTTTTCCCATGTTATGTGAAAAGTATCACTTTCTCTGAGCTCACTCTCCAACAGGTTATGAGCCTATTTTTGCTCAAGAGTAGCTCAAATCATCAGTAGCTGAATACGGAAGAGACCACATCAGTAGTCTTTTATCAAGACGAGTTTAGTAGTCGTTCATTGACAAGAAAAGTAGTCCGCCAGCGGGTTTCCCTTTTTTTTCTTCTATCTCCGACCAAACCTTTTCCTTCAGAAACATTTCGATCATCAACGATGGACAAGCTTTGTAATACCCACTTAAGAGCCTGAGTATAGCTAGAGTGTGTTCTTCTGAATTCTGTATTGTGTGGCGAGCATCCTGCAGATGCTTAGGTTGGATTGATCACCCATCACCGCACAAACAGAGTGAGGTTTAGCTTCACTCAAAGCTTAATGATATTGGCTGAAAAGCTGGTTGAAGTTTGTTTTAGTCCATCAAAGTTTGATTGAATCCTCACCCAATCTTGGTTTATCATTATCTATATTCCTTTTCCCATATTTCTTTTTTTCCCCCGTATTTTCTTTTTTTTCCCCTTTCTGTTCCACAATCAACCTTCCAACCTCTCCACCATGTCCAATGATAAATCCGCGCCATCCCAAAACCCCAGACCTGTAAACAGACTAGGTCCAATAGGGGGGTTCACAATTGGATTTCACCAGCAACATTTTATCACCTCACCAGTAGAGATGCGCACGCTGCGCAATTAAATTTTTAACCTCACACCAGGAGGATTTTATGCTGGCTGAGCAACGGAAACGTACTGGTGCCCATCACACTGAACCCGGGCGGGTCAAGACTGGCCATCATGTATGTATTTATCATACACCTCCGATGAAAGGCCGGTCAGCCAACACCCATATGTACATGCACTCCACTCAATGACCAACCCGGTCATCGGGTGGATACATACCCCACTCGATGACCTTTGGGTCATCAAGTGGATCACCACTACCGCTCATCGAGGATAACTACTCCACTCAATGGCCGGACCGGGTCATCGAGTGGGTACACACTCCCCTTGATGACCCGATTGGGTCATCCGTACCAACTCAATGGCCAGACCGAATCATCGAGTGGACACATACACTCCACTCAATGACCGGATTGGCCATCAAGTGGATTACTCCACCAATGACCGGATTGGCCATTGAGTGGATTACTCCACCAATGACCGGATTGGCCATCAAGTGAATTACTCCACCAATGACCGGATCGGCCATCAAGTGGATTACTCCACCGATGACCGGATCGGCCATCGAGTGGATTACTCCACCGATGACCGGATCGGCCATCGAGTGGATAACTACTCCACTCCATGGCCAGACCGGGTCATTGAGTGGAGTAGTTATCCACTCGATGGCCAGACCGGGTCATCAAGTGGAGTTGTTATCCACTCAATGGCCGGATCAAGTCATTGAGTGGAGCAGTTATCCACTCGATGGCCGGACCGGGTCATCGAGTGGAGGTGTATTCACTTGATGACCTGGTCCGGCCATCGAGTGGAGTGTATGTGTCCACTCAATGAGCCGGTCCGGCCATCGAGTCGGTACGGATGACACAATTGGGTCATCGAGTGGAGTGTGTAAACTGTACCCACTCGATGACCTGGTCCGGCCATTGAGTGGAGTGTGTGTGCACTCGATGACCAGGTAATTGGTCATTGAGTGGAGTGTGTATTGGTCATTGAGTGGAGTGGGGTGTGTGCCTGTGTCCAATCACCGGTGTTGGGGAAGAGTTGAGTGTGTACTTGACCCGATGACCCGTGTTGACCGGCCATTGGATGGAGGTATGCATTCCAGGTGATGACTGGTATTGAAGGGGTGCCGGTCTGTTCACTTGTGAGTCTAAAATTTTGCTGGTCCCTGTTGGATGACCAGCAAAGTTTTACCATTTCTGGTGGTAATTTTATGGCCCAAATTGTGCACCAGCAAGTAACATTTTATGGGGCCACCAGCAACCAAAAATCCAATTGTGAACCCCCCTAATACCAGGTTTGCGGACAATCAACCGAATGACACCCAAAAATCCGACTCTGAAAACAGTTCTTGGGCCACAACTTCCTTCCAACAATTTTTTCCGACGTCACTTGGGCCGCGTACCATCAACAACCAGCAAAGCAGAAGGGCCGTCCAACTAAACTGGTATCGATAAAGGGAAAGGCCAAGCGTTCTCTGAAGAGCTCCCCGAAGAGACAACATTTCAGGCTAGAATCAAGGACCGAGTCATTGGTTCCTCCGCTACGAACTGGAGACGAACGGAGACCCCCCCACACCTCAACGCTCCAGCCCCTTCCTCAATGCAAGCTCCGGTGCCTGAGTTTCGACCGCCGGCAATGCAATCCAACCTCCTAGCCAGCCTCATTGCCGAAATGCGCCTTCAACGCAAGGAGGACCGCGCAAGACACAAGGACCTTATGAATTGTTGTGATGCGGAGAATGTCAGATCCAATCAACGGGCTCTTCTAGACAAGGATGCCAAGATATTGGCCATTGTTAACGCAGCGCTGAAAAAGCTAAAGCCAGAACAGATTCTCAATGTCGACGGATCGAATATCCAGTCGTGGGACAAAGCTCTCGGCGTCATAGCTTTCAAACGTTTTCAGGACGAATTCTTCTACACCCCAGAGGAGGACGCAATTGTCGACCCGTACCAAGAGAAGATAGCGCGAGGGATCATCCACTTGTCAGTTCACCCCGATCTCATGTATGATCTCATTTGACTCAAAAACTCCGCAGAAGTTTACAACCACCTACTGGCTAAGTTCCGCGTCGTGAACCGAGCCAAACAACTGCAAGCTTGGGAAACGTTGAAGAACATCAACCCATCTGATTGCGGCAGCTCAGCCGAGGTGATATCAGCTTTCGACAGATGCGCGAAAACTTTCATTGAACAAGGCATTGAGTTCACCTGGGACAACGTCACTGCCCTGATTTTCCAGTCGAACCTCAAGAATCATCTTTGACCCGCACTTGACAGGAAAGTTGACCTCTTCATGGAGACCCGAGATTTCCAACTACCTGCCTCCTCCGACGTACTGCAACTGTGGGATTTGGCCCGTATTGAACACAGGCTAGCGGAAGAAACCGGAAGATCAGATACCTCAGCAATGAACATAAAGCTAGCTAGCCAATTGGACAATGTCACCCTAGCTAGCCGCAGCAATACTAGTGTTTCAGGAACAAGCTCAGCGGCTGAAGAGGGTCAGCAAGTCAGTGCTCTGGCGCTGAACAAGCCACCTATCTGCTACATATGCAAGCAAAACGGACACTACGCAACCAACTGTCCAACTAGCCGGAAAAACAACCCAAGTCACCGACCAGTGCCCAGTCGGCCCAATCCCAACTCCCAACCCCAATTCCCTTCATGCTTGGTTACCTACAACTTCGACCGAGTGCCATACATCAAACCGATTCAACCAGAATCAAGAGATCCAGCGCCAACAAAGTCAGCTTCGTCTCCTTTCGTCAAACCAAAAGGCACACCCAATATAGCCAAGAAAATTGAGACACAACAAATCAACCCGGACCTGTTCGCCAATGATGAAGCTGAGACTGTTGAATATGTTATTGAAGGTGAATATCTTTCTGCCGAACCGGGTGATCAACGCTTCAACCTCCGAGAAATGATCATTCAACGTGACGGCCAAGAAGTCATCTGGGACTCTGGCGCATCTGACAACGTCACCGGAGATAGGTACGCATTGCACAACTTCGTAACTATAGACCACCCTATTGCCGTGAAAGTAGCAACTGACTCCAACTGTGACTACATTACAGGCATGGGTACCTTGAAATTTGTCGGGATGAACAAGGCAATCATTGTAGTTAAAAAGATCTTCTACTGTGAGCGTGCTTGCTCTACCTTATTGTCTATTGCGGCATTCAAGAAGTCTAATGCAATGTTTTTTGTGAACGGGAACTTTGATTCAATAGATCTAGTCGACGGCAATGGAAGCGTCCTCCTCCATAGCGAATTTGATCCCATCCATAACACGTGGCCACTACCAATTCCCACTCAAGCCATTGTTTCCTCTGTTGTTTCACCCTCTCATGTCCAAGTATGCAATGAATTCAACCATCCAATTGATGCCAACTCAATTTTCAAATCTCCCAATCTAGTGGAGCATAGTCAGTTTACATGGAATCCCGAGGAGCTGACAAATGATGAGAAAACATTGCTGTTCTGTAGAGATGGCCCCATGGGACCCGGGTACCCTTGCAGGACCAGGGTACCGGGTCGTTTTTTCTGAAAAACAGACACCTGGTACCGCACCTGGTACCGCCTGACAGGGTACCGGCGGTACCTTATGGGGGTACCAGGGGTACCTCCCAGCTTTTTCTAGGGTGGGGGAAGAGAAGGCAGCGGGGGGCGTACTCGACAAGTCCCACAGGTGCCCGAGGACGGCGTTGCGGGCGACTTTGTGTGTTCCGGCGAGGCCGGGGGTCTTGAATGCCAGGCTGGAGAGCCCGGCGGCTTTCAGCGAGGGGTGGGGCAGGGGCGAGGGGGCGTTGGTGCGGGCGAGGAGGCCGGCGATCGGCGAGGGTGTGGCTGATTGGCTTGCGGCTGTTGGCGGGGACGGCGAGGGTGACGGAGGCGGGGACGGCGAGGGTGACGGAGGCGCAGTCGCCGAGGATGAGGCTCAGCGGGGCGGGGAAGACGAGCGAGCGCGGGAGGCGGGTACCCGGGTACGCACCCGTTTGTTCACCAAAAGCTGACACCCAACACCGCATCCGGCACCGCCTGGCGGGTGCGCGGCGGGTGCGGCGGGTACCCGCCCGCGGGTGCCGGGTACCGGCCAACGGGTACCCAAAGGCATTCCCTAGCCGATGGTACACCGGCGGTACACCCGGGTGTCTTCAGTTTTTTACCCCCAAAGCAGGCACCTGGTACCGCACCTGGTACCTCTGGGCTGGTGCGCCGGCGCACCAGAGGGTACCCTCCAGGCGGTACCAGGTACCCCCAAACCAGTACCGCGAGGCCATCTCTACTGTTCTGGCATAGACTTTTCGGACATGCGAGCCTCCGTAAGATTAGACGGATGGTGAAACTACAGCTAGGTTATGGTCTGCCCACAACAATGCCGACGGGTTCTATTAAGTGTCCTGTCTGTTCAATCTGCAAAGCAACAAAGACTTCGGCACTTGGCCCAACCAAACAATGTGTTGAACGCTTGTTGGTGGTATGTGTTGATCTAATGGGTCCCTTTGATACACCGACTATGACAGGAGGCAAATATGCTCTTACAATAAGGGATGTTTTTACGTGTGAAGTGCAAAATCCTCAAGGCTAAGAGTGAGGCAGCTGATATGCTTACGCAGACAATCACCAGATGGGAAAATCAAACCAATTGCAAAGTGAAGATTCTACGCTCAGATAATGGAGGTGAATTTGAATCAAAGGTTTTTGGTAAGTATCTCGGTGACAAAGGTATTGTGGCAGAGCGCTCACTCCCCTACCATCATTTTCAAAACGGCGCCGCTGAACGCTACAACAGAACAGTTGCAGAGATGGGTAGAAGCATCTTGTACAACAGCGAATTAGGCAAAGAATTTTGGGGATACGCTTTCCTCTGGGCGGCTTGGACGTTGAACAGAATCCCAAATCGCATCACCAAAGACAAAACTCCGTACGAATTTTTCTTCAGTGACAAACCGCAACTGGATTGGACAAGAGTTTTTGGTTTGAAAGCATACATCTTGGTAGCCCCTGAAAAACGGAAGAAGCTTGATGAGCGCGCTGTCGAAGTTCTAGTCGTCGGGCACCTACCAGAATCAAAAGGTTGGACGTTCTGGATCCCTAAAACAAAGAAACTAGTCTCCTTGGCATGGGCAGATTTTGGACGGAATGCCCTACCATCAGGGCCGGTCACTAGTGCCCCAATCCCAGAGAAAGAATCCACCGCCAATCCACCCCATCCGCCACCAGCACCCAAAGCTAAACACATGGTCCTGAATGACTTCAGCCAAGAAGAATTAGTTGAACATCAAGAGAAGTTAGTCGACCAATACATGGAGAACTGCGCTGATAGCTCTTGCGACGTTCCCTTGACTTTCAAAGCCGCAATGCAATCTCCTGAAGCAGCCCAATGGAAGCTGGCGGTAAACACCAAACTAGACAATCTGAAACGCAAGAAGGTCTGGGTCGTTTGGAAACTACCATTGAAGCGGAGAAAACTAGGAGCACGGTGGGTTTTTGCAAAGAAGACCAACCCTGATGGATCCATCAAATACAAGGCACGGTATGTCGCAAAAGGATTCAATCAAAAAGAAGGCACCGAATTCGCGCATACCTTTGCACCAACGGCCACCTTCACTTTGATGAGAATTCTTCTGACTATTGCAGCCAGGAACAACTGGCCAATCTACAACTTCGACTTTGTTGCGGCGTATCTAAACACGCCCATCGACGAGGAAGTATGGGTGCAAGCCCCTGAGGGACTTAACGTTAATGTTGGCGAGGCCTGTCTCCTGAAGCGCGCACTTTACGGGACAAAGCAGGCGGCAAGGTGCTGGTGGAAACACCTCAGTGGTACGCTGGCTAGCCTTGGGTATGTGTCAAGTTACTATGACTCCAGCGTCTACACTCTCAGACGCAAAGAGGACAGATCGATCATCTGGGTGCATGTAGACGACGGGATTGTCACAGGATTGTCAGACGAGGCCCTGAAACTACTAGAAAAACAACTGAAAGGCGCTCTTGAAATCAAGTGGAATGAAGGACTCACTAGCATGGTGGGAGTGAAAATCTTTAGGAATCAAGACAGTTTTGATTTGACGCAACCGCTCTTGATTGACAAGATTCTCAGAGAACGTTGGGACGGTGTGACCTTACACTCTACACCTCTGCCTGAAGGCTACACTGCCAACACGGACACTACCGAGGCGGGCATCAATAGCACCAATTTCCTTTCCACTATAGGGAGTCTCAGTTATGTTGCGGTTGGAACCCGGCCCAATATTGCGTACAGCGTAAAATATCTAGCCCAATTCTCCAGCAGACCCTCAGCGCTCCACTGGAAAGGACTGCGACACCTACTAGGATACCTGGCTGAGACAAAAGTGACACCGCTCAGAATAAGGCCAGACCGTTCGGATGGTCACCCGGTTGAATGCTTTGTATATGCAAATTGGGGTGAAACAAACTCTAGTTCTACATACGGGGTTATAATTCAACTCTACGGTTCACCAATCATGTGGGTCTCTAGGCGTCTAGTCACAGTAGCAAGCTCAACCTGCCAAGCTGAATACATGGTGCTGGGCCATGCCACGAGACACGCGCTGTGGATGCGGAATCTTCTGTCGGATATTGTGGGAGTGAATTTCCCAGTGATGATACTTTGCGACAACCAGTCCGCTGTCAAAATCGGATGTGAAGACGCCTTGAACAAAAGAACGCACCACATTGAACGGGAGTTTTACATTACAAATCAGGCTTTGTATGAGAAGAAAACAAGCATCAAGTGGATTCCAGGGAAGGAACAGATTGCGGATGTTCTCACAAAGGCGCTGGGAAAGTCGGCACATCAAAAATGCAGGACAATCATTCAAGGGCTTATAACTTAGTTTTTTTTTTTTTCTTCTTACATTGTTCTCTTATCTTGCTCTCTCCTATTTTTTTTCTTTCTTTCTTTCTTTTCGTCTATCTTTTCATTCTCTAATGTAGTGCAGGTTTCTTGCCGAGGGGGGGGATGTTGTGACATTGTGTTAGATCTCGACTGCGACACCTGTCACAGCTCTTGTAGATAGACTGTTTAGTTCACTTTTCCCATGTTATGTGAAAAGTATCACTTTCTCTGAGCTCACTCTCCAACAGGATCCCCTTGGACGAACAGGTTAACGGTTGTTCAAGAGCTGGCACCCTTTCCCTAAGATCCTTGTGACCTGGTGATCTGTCAGACTGTCCCTGACAGAGAGGGAAGGGCAAGCTCGGCATTCTGAAGGGTAATAGGGACTTAACTAAACCTCCCGTGACTGCGAGCTTAACATAGCCTCTCAAACGGGGGTACCAAAGGTTTGGGAGGCGGGCCCTTCGGCCCCCCCAAGCGTAGGCGGACTTGTGTTAAGTTCGCCGTGACCGGGGGTGCAGAGCACCCTGATGCAAATTGAGCAGCATCTCCCATTGAGCCATTCCCGATGGCTTATGAGTTATCAAATAACTAAGTCCGGCCTCCCCAGTCGCGCCCCCACCTCGGCACTTGGCTAAGTTTGATGAGCTATTGCCATATTGGCATTCTTCCGCGTGAGAGCTGCGGCAAAATCGTGGCTTTTGTCCAATTTTTTATATCAAAGTGACATTACAAAGCGCGCTCATTGTAAGACAGCAAGCTGAAGTGCAGAGGATAGCTGAGAATCTTGGCTTCAATTTCCTTTCATCTGGTACCACAGGCGTTAAGTATTTGTTGGGGGAAGACACTGGAAAGGGGGACAGGAAAAAACTCCCACCAAAAGGGTGAAAGCCCTCACACCAAAATCTTGCAATTACCTGCAACTTGCAAGTCCCTCCTTTGGAGGTGGCACTTTGCAAGAGGGTGCTTCACACCAGCCCAGGCTGCCAGGGCCCTCCAAAGAAAGGGACTTGTGATAAGTCAAGGTAAGGCTCAGGTCTCTGAAATCCTCCATATTTGCTTCTCAAAAATTTGCCCATAGAATAGCATAACTAAGCCCCTAACCAGAGGAGGAACTTATGGACGGTTATGGACCTAAATTCACCACTAAGTTCCTTCCTTGCTTGTTGTACCAAAGGGCCCCTCCTGCAGGAAGGTTTGTGGCCCAATATAAGGAATGGTGACCACACCCCTTGTATGAGACCCCGCGGCCCAGCCCTTAACAACATTGGAATCACCAGATTTCAAGCCAATTTATGCCTGCTTTAAATTCTTGGATATTTTTGATAAAGTTGGAAGGGACGGGCTATTTAGATGTTAGAGGATTCTTTTCAAAAATATATGAATTCAAAGTTGAAATCATAAAATTTTCAATACATAAAATCATAAAATCATAAAACTTTCAAATGATGATTTTATATGTACCATTCTAGAAATTTTGCTCTATACATATTTTTTTCAGCTTAGAATTTTATGATTTTATGGTGTTATGATTTTATGCAAGTCAACTTTGAACACCCTAAATATATTGGAGGAATTCCCTTTGGTTTAGAATACCAGTTGAGTGCCATTTTCTATTTTCAAAGGGGAGCAATAGCCTGCTTTCTCAATTGATGGGAAATCTTCCAATTAGGAGGACTTCCCACCAATTGAGAAAGCAGGATTTTGGTGGGCGCCCCCTGAGGTGTGCACTGGAACTGACAACCTCCCATGTTGTCTTTTGTCAAATGATAGGATTTTTTCCAAGTTTTCTGGTTTCATTGGTCTGGATTTATTATTATTTCAATGTTGACTTCTGCCTGGGTATGCTTTGACTATACCGTGGCCTGATGTTCTTTTGTAATGGACCCAGCACTTGGTCCTCCACTGGCCTTTGG